>NC_088794.1:123413845-124038845 GCF_011386835.1 Chrysemys picta bellii | reverse complement strand
GACTTCAATAGGAGCAGGATGGGGAATTTTCTATATGACCTTCGACATAACCAGAACCTGTGTGTTGTTTTCTGATCTATAAAATGGATAAGCAAATATGAACTTCTAATCAACCAAATTTCAAGATTTATTCTGAATAGTAAATATTGCCTTTAAGTGGAAATCTTGATGCTCAGCAAAACAAGAAATCAATATAAGTATTGTAACTTATATTGTAAGTATTTTCATATTAAATATATAGAAATTAGCACCATACATGACAAAAAGTAGCAGATTTCCCTTTGAAATTAATATTCTAAAGGAGTTGTACAGCCCAGGTGTTCAAGATGCACTCACATTGACATTGCTGCAGGCCTAACTGTTATTGACCTCTGAGGAAATAAACTACAAAAACATACGCTCTATAGTCAACCAATAATGATCTATTATCTTTCTCATAGATAACAGTAATGCTTACCTACCTTATTGGGGTGCTGTGAATCTTAATAATCTAATATTTGTAAAGTATTTTGAGATTTTTTGATGGAAGAACCTGCACCAGTGAAAAATGTAATAATTATTATTAATAATTAATAAACCCAAGACCTAAAAATACTGGTTTGGCACCCAAAGGGTTGTAGCCTACCAACCAAATCCAATATGGAGAATACAGGCAAATTGATAATTATTATGAACGGCATACAGGGGGCTTCAGAAGCGCTTAACTGGACTGTAGGCTCCTCACCCAGCAGGATGTATTGTGTGGAAGCAGGCAATCCCAGGTTGCTATCTCGTCACAACTGACCAAACAACCAAAGAAAACCAGAGCTCATTATTGACAAAAGAGCAAAATGGACTCGTGCAAACTAAGAAGTGATGTGATGTTGGATTTTAGAAAAAACGGAAGAGAGAGGCTGGAGGAAACAAACGTTTCAACAATGGAAGGAGGTTTGTTGATTGAGATCATGCAGAGTTTAAGAGACATTGAGCACCAACCAGTGCTACCAAGTATGAAATCTATAGATCAGCAAAGACTGGATGATATCATGCAAGCATTGAATGAAGCACTCAAGGAAGCTGTAAGACTAATGAACGTTGTCCAGTTGAATGATAAAATCTATGCTACAACAATAAATCATTGGTTTAACATCAAGCCATCTGAGTGTAAACTGACCTCTCAGAGTAGACTTATTGTGTTATAATTTGAAATAAATCCGAGGGTCACCCTGTCCCAAAACCACTGACCAAGATTTAGTAATGGTCCGTCACAGTGGTGGTACAATTTCCGCAGGTGAGAGGTTGGGGTGGGAATGTTACACCATTATAAAAGGTTATTTAATGGTAGACAAGATAATACAATTGGTTGTCAAAAACCAAAAACATAACAGGGATTTTATTTAAACTGGAACTGGATTCTGCCTATCTACAATAACATTAAATATGTGAAGAACATATATAATAAAAAATAACAATTTGAATAAACACTACTATTTACTACTAAATGTACTTAACTACATATAATCCTCTAAATAAAAAAAAAGCTATATTTATCTCTGTATGCACTAGCTATTATTTTAAAGGTTATAATTATTATTATTTTATTATTTATTATTATTTATTTTTAGTTCAAGGTTCATCTTTCCCCAAATATCTCACTGGGTATTATCTAATGCCCAAGTCAGTCTTTGAGCCTCAAGCACCTCTAGTGACATCCTGAAGAGATGGACTTGACTCCAGTGATGCTTGCTTGTGGGGATACACATTAGACCAGACTACTGGATCTGAAGGACTTTTGGTTCTCCTGTTCTGGATCTCTGGGATAGCATGAATCAATGATAGAAGATGACCAGGTCCAATGCTCAGGAACATACAGGAACAGATGATCAGGAACATGCCATCAGACATGGATTGACTTGACCAGCCAGTTTTAAACTGACATGACTGTCATCTGCACATCTGGCTGTCCTGCTCACCCTCAGCCTCTCCACTTACTTTTGGTTTCTCTTAGCTCTGGTTTCCCTCTGTCTTCTGGTTCACAGGCACCTGCTTCCTCGGGGCCCATGGGATACTCAACCCCCTGCTCTGCCCCAGGCCCCACCCGACCCCTTCCCCCAAACCCGCACCCCAGCCCTGCCACCCCCGCTCTGACCCCCTTGTCTCTTTCAGCCCAGTTCCACCACCCTCCCCCAAGTGTGCCCTGTCCCCGTTCCTTCCCCCTCCCCCCAGTGCCTCCTGCACACCACGGGACAGCTGATCACAGCAGGTGGAAGGCGCTGGGAGGGTGGGGGAGGTGCTGATTGCTGGGGCTGCTGGCGGATAGGAAGCGCTGCGGGGTTGGGGGGGAGCTGGCTGCTAGTGCGTGCTAAGCATCCACTAATTTTTTTCTGTGTGTGCTCCAGCCCTGGAGCACCCATGGAGTCAGCGCCTCTGCTCTGGCTGCCCTCTCCCATCGCCCTGTTTCTCTCCATTTACTCACAGACTTTCTGTTTCTCTCAGTCTCTCTCTCATGGGGGGAGGGGCTACCTCCTCTCCATAGATCATTGACAGTGAGTTCACCCTGAACACACCGTAAATTATATAACCCCATACAGGGTCAAGCCCCTTGACCATATTTACATGAGGATGAGAACCACTGGAATACTCCCTATATTATAGAACCTCAGTGGAAACGAAGGTTAAACCAGAAGATTACGTTTTGACATCAAGATACCAGGCTATTGAGAAAAATCTTTTTAAGAGAAAACAGAAATGAACAACCCTGAAGATGAAATATCAGATGAATGAAATAGATGTGAGAGTCGTGAAGGAACAATGTAAGCAGAAGCTGATCTCACTGAGTCATAGGCTTGAAAAGATAGATATTCAGCACAAAGCTGTCAGTATTAAGAGAACAGATTTGTCAGGAGAGACCCGAAGACAGGGGTGGGCAAATGTTTTGGCCCGAGGGCCACATCTGGGTGGGGAAATTGCATGCAGGGCCATGAATGTAGGGCTAGGGCAGGGGGTTGGGGTGCAGGAGGGAGTGCGGAGTGTGGGAGGGGGTTCAGGGCAGAGGGTTTGGATGCAGGAGGGGTGCAGGCTGCAGGAGGGGGCTCATAGCAGGGGGTTGGGGTGCAGGAAGGGTGTGGGGTGCAGCAGGGGGCTCGGGGCAGGAGGTTGGGGTGCAGGGTGCAGGAGGGGTTTGGGGTGCAGGAGGGATTTGTCCCTGTGGCCCCTGGGGGAGGGGAGAGCAGAGGGCTCCACGCGCTGCCCTCACCTGCGGGTACCTCCCCCAAAGCTCCGATTGGCCGCAGTTCCCCATTCCCGGCCATTGAGAGCTGTGGGGGGTGGTGCCTGTAGGCAAGGGCAGTGCACGGATCCATCTGTCATCCCCCCCCACGCCCAGAGGCTGCTGGGATGTGGTGCTGGCTGCTTCTGGGAGCAGCGTGGGGCCAGGGCAGAGCAGTAACTGTTTGAAGAATTGCTGTCCAAAGTGGATGGTGACAGGGAGAACCATCCTCAGACAAAAAAAGAAAGAAGGCTGCAATGATCCTAGGAATTATAGACCGATCACGTGTTTACCAAGTATGTGGAAACTTCTAACAGTAATTCTGGCAAAGAAGATCTGGATAGTGCTAGCTCGCAATGGAATGCTGCCTCCTGAGCATAAATGTTGCAAAGTAAATATGAAAGAGACAAAAGACCATCTCAGGCTGAATAGGAAGATCACAGGAGGTGAAAAACAAAGAAAGAAAAACTTAGAGGTGATGTGGATAAACTACCAAAAAGCATATGATAGAGTCCTACATTTGTGGATAATTGAGACACTGAAAATGCACAAGGTTCATCCAGAGATAATTTCCTTTCCGTAGCAATTTATGGTTAACTGGAACACTCAACTCTCTCTAGAAGGGACTCTCATGGATGAGGTCCAAATTAAAAGAGGAATTTTTTTGCTGTTCATGGTAGTGATGCTGCTGCTGCCCTGGATACTCCTTGAGATAAACTGTGGTTATCATATCAGCAAAGAGCAACAACCAGTCAACCATTTGTTATGTATGGATGATCTGAAACTATATGGATGATCATAAAAATCAGAGATTGATGATATTAGAAAAGTTTGGTGAAGATATAAAGCTATAGGTTGGGTTGGCTAAATGTGCATTGGATGTCTGTAAAGAGGGGCACATTGGTACACTCAGATCGCATACAAGTTAACGAAGGTACTATCTAAGGCATCTCTCAGGTTGGCCCCTACATGTACCTTGGATTCAGGGAACTGTTGGAGTTACAACTTAAGGTAAATCAAAGACTGAGTGAAGAAAGAATATTACAGATGAATAAGAACTACTCTAAGGATAAACCTCAAAAAATTTGATCCAAGCCATTAATACATGGGCAATACCAGCAATATGGGTACACTACCAGAGAGATCAAGTGGAATCAAGAGGCAAAGAAAAAAATCGACACCCAAACAAGAAGGCTCTAAGCAATGATAGAAGAATGAATATCAATCAAGACATGGACAGGCCATACATCTGATGGTATGATGGAGAAAAAGGTCTGCTATCTGTGGACAGCGCTATTGACAATGAAGACTATAATATCAATATATATAAGAAGTAAGCCAGAGTAAAAGATTATCTGGTCACGATAACTAGTGATGGATGAAATGCATCCCAGCACAAGAAAGCATAAAAGAAAGGAAAAAGCAAATTGCCAAAGAAAGATTTGAAAGATTTACACAGATGTCAATGCACAGACAGTGGTGGGGAGAGATCGAACCTATTAGTGATCAAAGATTAACAATCCTCATGCCTGGAGGATATCTCAAAAGAGAGACAGAGAGCCTCATCATGAGTGCACAAGAACAGTCCTTAAGGCTTAATTACGTTTAAAACAAAACTGACCAATGGGACTGCTACCCAAATGCAGAATGTTTTCAGAAAAGGAAGAGACTGTGGAACATGTGTTGAGCTCCAGCAGGAGTCTGGCTGGGAGAGAATATGTGAACAGACAAAATGTGTGTCTGCATTGGAGCCTCTGTGGCAAGTGTGGTATTATGACCACCAAATTAAGAGCTCTGTAGAAAATGAAAAGGCTAAGATTATATGGAATCTGGAAACTGTCACAGACTGAATGGTGCACACAAACTGGCTGGACATTGTGGTTGTAGAAAAAAAGACAGACAAGACCATGTTAATTGATATTGCCATATTAACAGACAGAAACAAAACAAAAAAAGAAGAGAAGATAGCAATGTATGAAGACCTCTACCACGAGATGGAACAATTATGGAAAACTAGAACAAAGATGATCCCAATGATTATTAAATTACATACTTCGAATGATCTTAAGGGTCTGAATGAGCAGCTGAAGAATATGTTAGGAGTGCAAGGCATCATGATTAGTGACCTCCAGAAGATACCATCCTAGGCATTGTGAGAATTTTAAGGAAATTCAAAGGAGAATGAATGCACATGAGCACCTAAAATGCAAGAATTCTGCAGAGGGTTTAACAAAACCCCTGACTACCCAAAACTAAGGCGTTGACTTGTGGTCAGGATTTATTGGTGACTCATGCGGATAAACTTTAGACAGTAGCTTCCCCCTTTTTATGCTTAAAGACCTTGTATGCTGTTAACGCTGTTTAAAAAAATTCCCCTGATGTAATACTGAGGGATAATAATAATGTAATATATATTGCATACTTGGAAAATCTTACTCACTAAATGCAAACAGGAAGCTTCCCAGGCAAATGTGACCAATTCCTTAATATTCTGCAGAATCTAGGCTTAAAAATAAAAGCTTCTAGCCAGTATTGAAAAGAAATCTTTAAAAATGTGAACACATACTGCAGCCACTGGCTGGTCTGAAAGTAGATGCCATTATTACCCTTTTCGGTTGTAGGGGGAGCTCTGGAGGGGCAGCTACAATATCCCTATTGAATCCTCTCTGGATTCTCTGTACTTTGGGCCAGACTGCCTAATTTCTTGCTTTTGGTTGGAGACTCTGGTTTACCTGGTCTGATACCTGACCTCCTTAGAATATGTCTCCAACTTCTGGCCAGTTGCCACGGAAGGTGGGGCCAGTATATGATACTCCATCATCTCTGTGGTATTGGGAACTGTACCTTTAAGTGGCTTAGCTTTGGAAACAAGGAATCTGAGGAGGGGTGCTGCAGAAGCCCACGTTCTATCATGCAGAGGCAGTTGGAATTGGTCAGGGAATAACCAGTATCTCTTTCAAACACCTTGGGCCTAGACCGATTCCCGAATATCATAACCCCCTTTTTCTGCTAACCAATTAGTGCCTTCCTTGTTCTCAGTGCAATGTGGAATATGTACTAGAAAATAGATTGCTAGAACTATATAGTAGACTGTACTACATTGACGACTATGTACTGCAGAAGAAGGATTGTTCATATTTTTTGGTTTTCTGTTACTATTGTCTCACTCAAAGCCAGAGAGATGTCTAAGTGGGAAGAGGGTAGAACAGTGTTTCCCAAACTTGTTCCGCCGCTTGTGCAGGGAAAGCCCCTGGCGGGCCAGATCGGTTTGTTTACCTGCTGTGTCCGCAGGTTCGGCGATCGCGGCTCCCAGTGGCCGTGGTTCGCTGCTCCAGGCCAATGGGAGCTGCTGGAAGTGGCATGGGCCGAGGGACGTACTGGCCGCCGCTTCCAGCAGCTCCCATTGGCCTGGAGCAGCGAACCGCGGCCAGTGAGAGCCACAATCGGCCAAACCTGCGGACGCGGCAGGTAAACAAAGTGGCCCGGCCCACCAGGGGCTTTCCCTGCACAAGCGGCGGAACAAGTTTGGGAACCACTGGGGTAGAAAGTAAGAAACACTCTGGGTCACCTTTTGGGAAGTGGGACAGGAAGTTCCAAGAGGTAGTTGAGGAAATTAAAACAGTTGAGGCCTGCCCTGGGTGTGGAGTGATTGTGGCTATTGTCTTATGTCTCCAGTAGGGCCTGAGTTCTGTTCAAATGGATTTGACTGAGACTCACAGTTCTGTGGTTGATCCTACACAAGGAATGGAGAAGGGCAGAACCCATGAACTCCTCTTGAGGTACTGAAGAATTGGTGCTGTAAATGGAGCAGTGAAGTGAAGTAATGAGGTGCCTGCTGATAGAAGAGGATTTAAGGCCTCATTGGGGAGAAGAGTCTGTGATGGCTGCTGCATCTGAGAGGAAGACAGATCCTGGGAGAGGGCCTGAGACAGCTGTAGCAGGTTTGAAAATCCACTGTTCAGAATTAATAGATTTGGTGGGGCAGGGGAGAAAATGATTTGCAAAACAAGCAAGAAGTATGCATAGGAGAGATATTTAGATTGTAAGGTCTGTGGAAAGCAGGGACTGTTTTTTTGTTCTACCTAGCACAATGGGTTCCTGGTCTACTATTGGAGCTCCTAGATGCCATCACAATACAAATAATAAATAAATAACAATTCCAAGGATGTGTGAGTGTCCATGTGTGGGTGGGTGAATAGAAGGTCTGGCTGTGTGAGAAGGTGTTCAGGGATGACACAGAGAAAGTGTGTGAAGGAATACTGTTGAATGGGCAGTAGTGGATTTGTGCATATTGGTGTATAAACCATATGTATGGTATACAGTAATAGTTGTCTAGTAGATATTTCTAGGAAATTTTGCAAGAGTGATGGAGTCATGCTCTCACGTCTGACTTTTCGTGATTATCTATATGGCCATTCAAATAATTTTGCCTGGCTATCTGACACGGCTAAGCATTAGGTGTGAAGTACAAATGCTTATGTCCCTGTGTAATGGTTTGAATGCATAGGTTACCATTTCATCGAGCCTCTGAGCCGGATGAGTTGAGTTCATGCAGTTTACTGTGAGGGGGTAAGGGAAGGACGTGATGGTGGAATCTTTGAGGCAATATCTTAAAAAAAAAAGTCCAGTCTTCTCTGCATATTAAATTCCCCATAGTACTTTTTATAAGTTGGGGTTTGTTCACTGTCCTTGGTCACACATTTCTCTATTCTTAATGTTTTGCAGTGTATTTTGTGCCATTTTACTGCTCCTCTTCATCCCAGAAGCAGTTGCATTTCCATGCTGATGCATAAGTATTGTTTTTAAAGCACTTCAGCTGCCTTTCAGATAAAAGAGTTCATATAAATATAAAATATTAATGAATATTAACAAATATATTATCTTTAGGTAAGTTTAAAATTAATATTTACACATGATGATCATCCTTTAACAGGACCATCCAATATTTCAGTATTGTACTATTCCAGTTCAGTGCATTGCAGAGGATCTCTACTGCATATGTATTGACTGGCTTCCCTCTGTCATATTGTTTAGCAACAGCAAACAGCTTTCTGCCAGAGTGATGATACTGCATATAACTTGATCATTTTACCACTTGTCCAGTGTCATAAACTCTGTACCAGTAAAGGATACGTATGGGATATTCTTTATGGAAGTTGGCTTCTCTAGCACTGTGGCTTGTTTGTACCTAAATTATCAGAAGTTTGGCAGGCCAAAAAAAGGTGGTAGTGTGATTCTCCTTCTTACATTATGATGGATATTCTGACTGTTGCAGGCAGAGGCACTCCGGTGGTGAATGGGTATACAAAGGGCTAGGAGCCAAGAGCTGGTGGCTGGATATATTTTGCTTAAGTAGTATTTAAGGAGAGCATGTTGATAAGGTATGGAACTACAAGAGAAATCATGAAACCCCTGGGGACAAGTAATGTTAAAGGTTTTCAGACCATGGGATAACAGAACATCCTACCTGTCATTGGGGCACTGTCTATTTATGTGTACTATGTTTTTATTTTATTTTATGATTTACATTTTCGTTATTTAGAGTGATTAAATTTATTTGACAGTCTAAATTTTCAAAGGTTGCATAGGGATGTAGTCATCCACCTTCAATTAAATGGTCTGATCCTACAATCCCTGCCCAGGGAACACTCACTCCCATTGTAAGGAATGGAAGTTTACCCTGGACAGTGACTGCAGGATGAAGCCACAAATCAATGTGATTCTTAAGTCCCTGTGCAATCTTTTGAATGTATACCCACCATTTCCGGCTAAGCCATATGCCATTCCATTTATAGTAATAAAAACATCCTCTGAAATAAGCCAAACACTTTTTTTTCCTAAAGGAAGAATTATTGCTTATTATTTTATAGAGAATGGGTAAAGGGAGACACCAAACATACAGACAGAAGAATAAGACAGAAGAATAAGTCAGAAAGAAGGAATGGTCCTACTTTCCTGCAGGAAACCAGGTAAAGTGCCAGGCTCTGTCATAGAATCATAGAAGATTAGGGTTGGAAGAGACCTCAGGAAGTCATCTAGTCCAACCCCCTGCACAAAGCAGGACCAACCCCAACTAAATCATTCCAGCCAGGGCTTTGTCAAGCCAAGCCTTAAAAACCTCTAAGGATGGAGATTCCACCCCCTCCCTAGGTAACCCATTTCAGTGCTTCACCTCACTCCTAGTGAAATAAGTTTTCCTAATATCCAACCGAGACCTCCCCCACTGCAACTTGAGACCATTGCTCCTTGTTCTGTCATCTGCCACCACTGAGAACAGCCTAGTTCCATCCTCTTTGGAACCCCCCTTCAGGTAGTTGAAGGCTGCTATCAAATCCCCCCCCCCCACTCTTCTCTTCTGCAGACTAAATAAGCCCAGTTCCCTCAGCCTCTCCTCATAAGTCATGTGCTCCAGCCCCCTAATAATTTTTATTGCCCTTCGCTGGACTCTCTCCAAATTGTCCACATCCCAAACTGGGGGGGCCCAAAACTGGACACAATACTACAGATGTGGCCTCACTAGTGCTGAATAGAGGGGAGTAATCTCTTTTCTCGATCTGCTGGCAATGCTCATACTAATGCAGCCCATTATGCCGTTAGCCTTCTTGGCAACAAGGGCACACTGTTGACTCATCGCCAGCTTCTCATCCACTGTAATCCCCAGGTCCTATTCTGCAGAACTGCCGCTTAGTCAGTCGGTCCCCAGCCTGTAGCAGTGCATGGGATTCTTCCATCCTAAGTGCAGGACTCTGCACTTGTCCTTGTTGAACCTCCTCAGATTTCTTTTGGCCCAATCCTCCAATTTGTCAAGGTCACTCTGGACCCTATCCCTACCTTCCAACGTATCTACCTCTCCCCCCAGCTTAGTGTCATCTGCAAACTTGCTGAGGGTGTAATCCATCCCATCATCCAGATCATTAATGAAGATGTTGAACAAAACCAGCCCCAGGACAGACCCCTGGGGCACTCCGCTTGTTACTGGCTGCCAACTAGACATCGAGCCATTGATCACTACCCGTTGAGCACAACGATCTAGCCAGCTTTCTATCCACCTTATAGTCCATTCATCCAATTCATACTTTTTTAACTTGGTGGCAAAAATACTGTGGGAAACCGTATCAAAAGCTTTGCTAAAGTCAAGGTATATCACGTCCACAGCTTTCCCCATATCCCCAGAACCAGTTATCTCATGATAGAAGGCAATCAGGTTGGTTAGGCATGACTTGCCCTCGGTGAATCCATGTTGACTGTTCCTGTTCACCTTCCTCTCCTCCAAGTGCTTCAAAATGGATTCCTTGAGGACCTGCTCCATGATTTTTCCAGAGACTGATGTCCCTTTACATCAGTCCGTTGGATGGGAATTGTATCCACTTCTAGATACAATTAGAAGTGGATACAATAGTAGATCCTAGCTCCCATTAACTTTAAGGGGAGTTATGGCTGCTCAGCACTTCTAAAAATCAGGCCCAGTCCTGAAGTCTTCATTCAGCAAAACTCCCATGGAAAATTAATGGGAGTTGTATCAGAAAGAATACTGGAGGATTGAATCCATCTACTTTTCATTCTGTGCCTGATCTTGCTCCCTCTAAAGTCAACAGCAGAATTCCCATGAACTTCTATGGGAGCAGCCCCAAGCCCTCCATCTTTATGTATACAGTATAAATAAATATGGTTTGTTGACATGACTATGTTTGTAGATCTGAGATTTATATACCTTTCCATGAGATCTTCAGCCTAACAGGCCTATCCAGGGTATGGGCTTCTGAAAGAAGGATTTTAGTGTTAATTTGTCCACTATTTCTGGTTTTTATCTTTAAACATGTACACAAATTTCACACATGCACAGTGAACCTGACTGTTCAAGGCCAGCACTGCCATGTAGCTTGAAAATTCCAGTATTCTTCATGTATGCAATCACTCACTTACAGATCTCTTAAGATTCAGAATAGTGTGCATTAGTGTAACTGAATTGAGTCCTTTGTCTTTATTACGTTTCCACCATAAAAATATCTGCTACAGGTCATCTAACTGGCAAGTGTCTAATGCAGTACTGAATGCAGTTTTAATATAATTGAAAATTTAATGGATAGCATCCAGGGCAGTAAATAAATCACAGGAACTGTTCATTCAAATAACTGAACGATAATTTATTGAATGCTCTAACAGCCTATATAAAATAATATTAGAACTGGGGTAGGAAGGGAAAGATTAATATTTTTTCTATTTATTTTCAGCTGCTTAGGGAAAAATGTTTTGCATTCCCATGACATATGCTTTAATGTGTTTGTTTTACTAATTTGTTTATTAAGCCACTGATTTTTTTATAATGTTTATAAAGTAAGAAAAATATTAAACATGCAACCTTGAGAAATAAGTAGTATAAAAGGGCTATTTAGACAAAATGAAAGTCTTCAATAAGCAATAATATATTACTTTTATACAGCGCCTTTCAAAATGTTTAAGAAATTATATACATAATAATTCATCTACCCTGGAATGCAGCTACTTCTGGGGTGAAACATGGTAACTGTTTAATCTCATAGCTGGATAGGGGACAATAATCTAGGATGGTAAATGTGTACATAATACAGTATATAACCACATTGTCCAAGGAGAATAACCGGAATTTGGTTATTACATGGGCTATCACCCTACTCTTAACAAATACTAAAAATACTGAGGATGCTTTCATGACCACAACTAGTCAGAATCTGGTTTGTCTCAGGCAAAAAGATTACGAAATGTAGTTGCTTCAGTTATATTCAAATCTATGGATAATCTCTTTAAATGATGGATTTAAAGCTATTAATCTTTTCATCAAACTATGTGCAGTTCTGATTTATCAAAATAGTCTTTTGGGGAAGTAAAAGCACAGTACTGCTCCTTTCTCTAGGAAGATGTCTTCTGGGGTTGTTTTTGCCAATAATTTGAAAATACAAGATTCACATGTGCTCTGATAGTAGCTGAAAGGCTTCATGGAACAAGTGCCTTTGGGGAAAACCTTGCAGGCAAAGTCCATAAAAGACATTGAAAAGTACAAGGTAAGACTTTGCCTGCAAGGTTTTCCCCAAAGGCACTTGTTCCATGAAGCCTTTCAGCAACTATTACGGCATTTGGTGTTTGCATACATGATACTTGTTTGCATGAATAGAGAGAACAGCTAGGAAAAGTAGGCTGAGAGGTGAGCCATCAGAGAAGAGATTTGACTACCAGTCCAGAGCAGCAGCCACTGAGCACTGCTTCACCTCTTCCCCATAATGATTAAGGGCCTTGGGGAAAGGAGAAGGGGATATAGAGAAGCCTGGAAGAAAGGGAGTGACAAGAGGAGCTTTGGAAGGGAATAGGAGGAGCTTTGGTTGAAAGGGAAACACACTGGGTGGGGAGGCACGGGGAGCTGTGAGCGCTCCTGGACAACAGGCAGAGTTGGTAGAAGGAAGAACTCCAAGAGGAAAGGGTATGCTGGGACATAGAAGAAACTGAGGAATTTCACAGTGAGAGAAGCCTGAAAAGAGACAGGGGGAAATGTAGAGGGAGAGTGGAAACTTGGCATGTCTGAAGAATATTTCTAAGGGCTGGTGTACACACAGACTTTGTGCTAAATAATTATATCAATTAGGGGCTATGATTTTTTATGGAAATATTTAGACTATTACAACCCCTAGTGTGGACATAGTAATAACATTATAAAGGTGCCTTATATTGGTCAATCTTATTCCCCTTCCCATGCTGGAATAAGCTATATCAATATAAGCATTTTTTGCAGGTATAACTGCAATCACACTAGGATGATTGAACTTTGGGGTGTCGACAAGGCATCAGAAGGAGAACAGGATGGAAGCCTGCTAAACTTCCCCGAAGGAGAAGTGGCTGGGAGTAATGTTATTGGAGAGATGGAGAGAAGAAAAGAGAGAGGAACTTGTGTTATTGTGGGTTTTGCAGATCTCATGCAAGGGAGTGTATATAAATACACCCAACTATCCCCCCAGCTATGTGGGTAAAATTACTCCATTGAAGAAATGGAGTAATTTTATTCTCCCTGATACAGCTCCCAACTCTTGTGATTTTGTAGATTCTTACAATACATACATATCAGTAGGGAGTCACATGATTATCTGATTTCTGGCTTCTAAACTGTTAAATATTGCCTTTAATAAAAATGGTTGCCATCTTCCATTATTGTCAGACAGATGTAATGTTAACAAGTTCATTCCACAGAAATTTTAAGTAAGAGGCTACATAGCTTATTTGATTAACAAGAGGCAGACAGAAATACATTCACTCTATACATAGGTGTCATGAGGGATTTGATGACTTGCTAAAAATGAAACCATAACGAAAAGCTTACCTTCCTATGAAGCTGAAGGTGAAAGCAGTGCTAATATATATTACTCCTGAGTCTCTGAAATCTCAAAGGTTTGTATATCAACAGTTCCTAGGGGCAGATATAACTAAAGGGGAAATTAAAAATCCTACTCAGGCTCTTCCTGTAGTAGTTGGGAGGAGTGCTGAACCTGATGGGCTTTCTGAGAAAATTGATTTTGTCTTTTCAAACACCCTCTTATTAGTGTAGGCCTAACCTGACATAAGTAACTTGACATAAGTAAGACCTCATTTCTCAGGGGGCATGACTGAGAAGGGAATGGAAGATTAAGCTGTAAATAAGGGCGTAACAAGCATTAGGCTGGAGTCAGGCTAGCTAAGATAAGCAGGAACACCTTGGTACTAGGGACAATGGACAAGATAAATCTGGAATGCAGCGATCATGAACTGCGCAAGGACAGAGCATACAGTACAGAGATTGGTTCCTGAACAGTAATCAAGTGAATCATGAATCCCATGATGCAATGTATAGTTGGGAATGCAGATGTTAGTAAAGATGTATATATGGAAAAGTTTTGCTGTGTAACTTTGAATTTGCGCTGCACCCTGCATCATCCATGTGTTTGAGTCTGGCCAGCCTGGGTGCAGTGTTGCTGTATGCCAAATAAAGGTACCTAAGTGACAAATTCCAGAATCAAATTGAGAAACTGAGTTTTTGGGAACCGAGTGGAAGAGGGTCTTGAGGGATCCCAACAATTAAATTATCTAATAAATATGTATAACTTTCCTCTTAAGAAAGAGATATTCACTCTCTCTGTTTGTACAACTCTACTTACAGAACTAATGAAACCTAAAAAAGGCCCCACTAATTGGGAGTCTTATGGGATCACGTCATTACTGAATGTAGATGCTCAAATCCAAAAGAAAATTATTAGGATAGAATTGAAGTAATAATGCTTAGTATCATCCTTATAAATCAATCAGGCTTTATTAAAATTAGCTGCTCCACTTCACTAAAGTTTCAGATTTTTTTTCAATATTAGGTATCAGACATCAAGAGATGCTTTTGTCAGTGGCTTTACTAAAGGCTGAGAAAAAGGTTGACTCGGTAGAGTAAAATATCTGTTCTGTAATATTTTACATTTATTAGGCATTTTTTGTCCCAGAGAGCTTAATAAACAATATTCATACAACTTTACTGAAATCTGTTTTGTAGGAAAATCGCAGCTATAGAAATACATGTTCTCTTGGGCTAAATGCATCCAATGGGTATTGCTCCATTGAAGTCAACAGAATTGCACCAGGGATGCATATCGTTCATGGCTAAGTTATGGTTTTAAAAAGCAGCTCGAGGAATGTCCAGAAAGGCTGTGGGAGCAACCAGAAAATCAAGAAAAAAATTATTTTACTCTAAAACTGATGTTCCAGGAATCAGAAATAGGAACTATTTGTGCAAATAAACACAAAGAATGATCTTGCATCAGTCTTCACCCAAGTTTAACTCCCACTTATGTTAAAGAAAGTTTGCCTGCACAAAGACAGAGTTAATGTTAAAAGGTCTTCCATCTTTTTATATTCCCCTCAGCTTTCTCCATTCTATTTATAGTAAAAACTTATAGCACTTAAGTATATCATCATTCCTATTGTGTAGGCTTTAGTATGCCTGAAATACCCCTATGCCCTGAATAATGGTTAATTTCCAGGGGGCACTACAGAAACCAGTATCCAGAATTTTTCTAAATTAATTACTTGGGTCATTTAACTCACTTTTAATGGCAACATTTTGTCCTCCTGTATTTTCTTTGATGTGACTGTTGGCTACTACCCTCAATTGAAAGATAATCTGAATAAGTGAAATTTAAACTCAGTAACCCGAAGGGCCTGCCCTGAAATGCATCTACATTGTCCCTCATTTAAGCCTTCCATTAACTTCAATGGGATTTGGATCAAGTTCTTAAGAGGAGATGGGAAGATAACTTTTGGGGGGTTCATTTTAAGTCCGTGTGTATAAAAGCTTTTCCTTCATTGAGGAAAAATGGATCCTAGTAATTTATATATAGTTTGACTTCTCTTTAGAATATAAATAAAATAATACCTTAAAAACAACAGAAGATCAGATAATACTCTTCAAATATAATTCTTTGTTATTATATAAATAAATACAAGTTACTCTAGATGCATTGGTAATTTGCCTATCGGTCTAGAACTCTTTTCTCCTATTTTGTTTATCCTATTTTAACAGATATGTATTGCATTTTCTGTATGATTGCTTTGGATTGGTTTCCCCATGTTTTGTTTTTGTTTTACTTTGAATTTTTGTACAGTATCAATACAAATTAACAAAAAGATATCTAAGCCTCAATACCTGAGTATAAGTTATTTCTTAAACATAACACAAAAGAAATCTTCTACACCTTGCTGGGTGTGTGACATATTTACCTCCATCTGTATTATCCCGATTCTCTGTTAGGAGTCTGATTCTTGTGGTTTGTCTTGTTTTAACATTTTTGGGAGGTTGTTTTTATATATTTTTTCCCTTTAGAGTATTGTTGGAATTATTCACGCAGGGTGCCTATGTTCAAAGAAGGGGTTGAATACCAAGAATGTAATCAGGTGGCACGTAAGTGCATGAGGAGTTTAGGCCTTAATCTGCAAACACTTTATACACATGCCTAACTTTAAGCATGTGAGCAATCCCATTGAATTCAATGGGAACATGTGCAGGATTGGATTTAGGTATAGAGTGACCAGATGTCCCAATATTAAATGCTTGTCATATATAGGCAACCTATTACCACCCCACATCAGTCCCCTCCTCTTCCCTCTCGATTTTTCACACTTGCTATCTGGTCATCCTATCTTGGTAACACCAAATAAATTGAGATGCAAGGAGAGGGTGTCCTTGCATAACTCATTGACTGAGACTCAGATCCAAAGAGAGACAGAGGTATGTTTGCAGTATAGTATTTTAAAATAATTTAAAAATATCTGATATTGCAAAAAATCCCTTTTTCAAAAACATTTGTCATTTGGATTCAGTGTGAGCTAAATTATAAAATGTACATTTTGATTTGTGCTGTTAAGATCTCTGTGCTGCTGGAATGTGTTTTTCATGAGACCAATTAAAAGAGCCATTGGGATCAGTTAGATTTGTAAGGATCTCAAGTAGTTATTTGGAAAAGATGAATTAGGCTTGACTAGAGGTATTTCCCCTCTATGAATGAGAGACCTAGGGCAGGACAGATCTGAATGGGCAGTCTTTTCCTCTCCCAATGAAACACTTGATGGCAGGTATGGATGAGGAAGCCCTACCCTCTTCCAAGGAGTAAAACACCATAAAGGAGGGTCAGACATAAATGGGGGTGCCTTTCACTCAAACAGTGAGTTTGCCGGTCTCTCTCCCAATGAATGAGGAGACCTGTAGTGGATCATAACTAAATGGTTGGAAGTTGAAGCTAGACAAATTCAGACTGGAAATAAGATGTACCATTTTTAACAGTGAGAGTAATTACCCACTGGTTTATTTACAAAGGGGTTGTAATGGATTCTCCATCCCTGACAATTTTTAAATCAAGTCTGGATGATTTTCTGAAAGATCTGCTCTAGGAATTATTTTGGGAAAGGTCTATGGCCTGTGTTATACAGGTCAGAGTAGATGATCACAATGGTCCCTTCTGGGCTTGGAATCTGTGAATGAGCAAGTCTTCTCCGTCCACTCCACAGAGAGGTGGTGGTGACAGAGCTGAAGAAGAAAAAGAGTCATCTTCTCCTGCCCCACCAAATAAGTGAAAAGAAAACTGGAATGGGATGTCAGATCTCATCAGAACTGAATATTCTCCCTCTATCCCGTAAGTAAGAGGCGATTGGGAGGGGGAACCACAGGTTGAATAGGGTTTGCTCTAGGGTTGCCAACTTTCTAGTTGTACAAAACCGAACACCCAAGCCCCGCCCCCTTCCCCAAGTCCTGCCCCGTCCCATCCCTTCCCCAAGGCCCTGCCGCCTTCTCACTACATTCCCCCTCCCTTGGTGGCTCGCTCTCCCGCACCCTCACTCTCTTTCACTGGGCTGGGGCAGAGGGTTGAAGTGTGGGACGTGGTGAGGGCTTCAGCTGGGGGTGCGGGCTCTGGGGTGGAGCTGGGGATGAAGAGTTTGGGGTACAGGAGGGGGCTCTGGGTTTGGGGGGCTCAGGGCTGGGGCAGAGGGTTGGGTCCTAGGCAGGGGGGCCAGGAGGCTCCACACGCTGCTCTCGCCCACAGGCACCACCCCACCCCAGCTCCCATTGGCCAGTGTGGAGCCGGTGCTCAGGGCAGCGTACGGAGCCCCGTTGCCCCCCTAACTAGGAGCTTGACCTGCTGGCCACTTCCGGGGCACAGCTTGGTGCCAGCCAGGACAGGTAGGGACTAGCCTGCCTTAGCCCCGCAGACCAGACTTCTAATGGCCCGGTCAGCGGTGCTGACCGGAGACACCAGGGTCCCTTTTTGACTGGGTGTTCTGGTCAAAAACTGGACACCTGGTCACCCTAGTTTGCTCCCCCTCTGCACCTATGAGCCAAAGAAGAACTGTAGGAGAGGTGTCCCTTTCTGCTCAGGAAGGATGGGAAGCCTGTGTGTGGACACAGGCGCCAACTTTCCTTAGTGCTTGCGCCCCCCCCCCCACTGACTCCGCCCCTTCCCTACCCCTATTGGACCCCTCCCCAAATCCCCGCCCCAGCCTCTTCCCCGAGCATGCCACATTCCTCCTCCTCACCCCTCCCTCCCAGCGCTTGCCACGCAAAACAGTTGTTTCGTGGTGCAAGCGCTGGGAGGGAGGGGGGAGAAGCAGAACGCGGTGGCGCGCTCAGGGGAGGAGGTAGAGGCTAGCTGGGGTGGGGAGCTGCCAGTGGGTGCAGAGCACCCACTAATTTTTCCCCTTGGGTGCTCCAGCCCTGGAGTCAGCGCCTATGTGTGTGGAGGCTGCACATTCACATATCAAAACAGAGCTTTTCACCCATGGAAATCAAGGCACTTAAGTGGCTTTCCTAAGCAGCAGCACACCCCGGTGTGTGGAGGGGAGTCAGGGCTGCAGAGGGGAGCGTATCTCTCCAACACTGAGAGAGCCCCAAAGGGTGTCAGGCCTAAACTGTTGGGCAAAATCCGCCCTCTTCCATGAGTGAGAGAACTGGCGCGGGAAGTTGGATGATCGCGAGGAGGCTGCCGGGGCGTCTTCCTTTTGCTCCCCCCACGAGCGGGAGCATCCGCATGTCCAGACAGCCTTGGAGTTGTACAGCTGCCCAGTGACTTCCCCCCGACGCCATTTTGGGAGCAGGGGCAGGCGGGACTACATTTCCCAGCATGCTGGGGCAGCGAGCGGCGCCATCTTGCCTCGTTGGGCGGCCGGGGTCTCCTTGGGAAGCAAGAGGGGAAGAAGCTGTGGTTCAGCCCATGGCTCTTTTCCCGGCCTTTGCCGGCGCCGTTGAGCCCGGGGAGACGCCAGCCAGTGGTAGCGAGGGCTCCAGGAGAGGTAACATCCTCCTAGGGGGGTCGTCATCAGCGGCCTAGTGCTCTGTAGTGAGCCTGCCCCGGTCCCTCTGCTCACGCCCAAAGACCGCCATCCAGAAACCCCGCTGGGTCTCCTGCTCCCCATAGAGACCGCTCCCCTCTCAGCAACCCCCCGGTGCCCCCCCTGCACACACGCTCCCTCCCAGGGGTGGCTCCGCTTCTGCTGCTCCGTGCGTGGAGGTGAGGGCCGGGGAAAGCGGCGGCATCACGTACACGAAAGTGCCTGCTGCCCACACGTGGGGGTGTTAGTTATGCCCGGCTGTCAAGGTGGCCCCCGCTTTATGCCCTGCAGTTGGTACCCGGGAGCGCACTTACTGAGATGTAATACATGGGTTCAGTGAGGCTACTGCTGGGAAGTCAGTGGCGTGTGGGAAGGCTATCAATCCTCTGGCACACCTCCCCCTAACTTGTGACTGCGCTGGGGGTATGGCGATCTAAAAACACCATGAACTTTGCTGATTTTTAGGCCCTCCCCTCGGGGTACACCTCTTTTCCCATGTATTCTTTGTCCAGGTTGGGCTAACTTTGGACAAAGTTGGTTTTTATTCCTTTTACCCAGGTCCACAGCACAAATATGGTTTCTGTAAATCTATCATTTTTGTGTGAGACAGTAAGACGATTGCAGAGAAAACCTAAAATAGTGACACCTACAATTTTTTCCACAAGAGCCCACCCTCCTATGTTATACAGCAGCGGTTCTCAACCTTTTTCTTTCTGAAGCCCACCCAACATGCTATAAAAACTCCATGTCCCACTTGTGTCACAACAACTGTTTTTCTGCATATCCAGAAGATTAAAAGCCAAGCTGGCCTTGGGGTAGCAAGCAGGGTAATTGTCCGGGCACCATGGCGCAGGGGGCTTCGCGAAGCTAAGTTGCTCAGGCTTCACCCTGGGCGGTGGGGCTCTGCTTTCTGCCCTGGGGCTCCAGCAACTCTAACCCTGGCTCTGCGCTTTGGTTTTTTTGGTCTGACCCCCTGAAATGTGCTTGCTGCCCCCCAGGGGGCCTTGGACCTCTGGCTGAGAACTGCTGTTATACACCATGCTGTGCATCCGCTATATGGCTCTGTAACCTTTGGTATTGCCCTCACAATGAGGGGACCTTTTAGCCACTTTAGGGGACCCTGTTGGGTAGTGAAAACTGGACAGGATAGATGGTACTAGTTCAAGTCCCAATCCTGCAAATTACATTGAATGGGAAGACCTCTGTGCCTATATGGAGATCCAGTAGGTTTTTTTCATGGATGCAGGGCTCTGACCACACATTGTAACTTGCAGGATTGTGACCTTAGCTTAACCTTACTGTGTATGGACCTCATGTCCCCACAACAATCTTTCATCTTATAGACTTGAAGGCATATAGAACAAGAGCTTGAGACTGAAGTTCAGTTTTGGGTTCTGGTTTTTAGCACTATTTCTAGACCACATTTTGTCCACAAGTAATTTTTTAAAGAAATCATTCATTTTAGGAATATTGACACTTTAAGAGGGGATCATTCAATTACATTGCACTTTCTGCTGTATTTTGTTCTGGTTTTTAACCTCCTAATTCTGAAACTGAGTACAAATATTTTAGATATATTTCAACCTCAGAGGCTCAGTGCTAGTTCACTTTTTGTGCCTGAGATTGGAGAGGTAGTGATAGAAAGTGATTAGCAAACTAACACATAATTACTTTTCCAGAATTTGTGGAAATATCTTCTATAAATGATCAACTTCCACTAATTAACAGATTAAGCATATTTTAGTAAAGTTATAAAAATTAAATATTAAACAAAAATAACTGTTATACTACCATAAACTGTGATCCCATCAAATTTCACAAATTAAATAGAATAAAATGAATACTTGGCTGAGAACTAGGTACTGTAGAATGTGGTGTTGATGAAAGATGACACTCTTTCCTTGGTGTCCTACCTGGGAGTAGGGGTCATTGTGTTGCTGAATGTGTCATTTTTTTTTTTTAGATGATACATAAAACTGAGGTGCTCTTTGGTGATCATTTAAGATTTCTGTGCATTTTTTTTTGTAAGAGCTGGGGTATTAACTCTGATGCCCTGGCCAGATTTCATTTTGGGTAATTGCATTCTGCCTACCTATGCTTTCCCCTCCGTTTTATTTGGATTTTTATAGTTTGACTTCTTGTCTGAAACTTTTGCTCTGCCATTTTGTACTCTAGACATCACTGCAATTTAGCGGTGAGTGAAGTGAAGGGATGTTATGAAGTTTAATTAGGACTCAATTCTGCAGAAGGCTACTACTAAACATAGTACTTACTAATGTGAGCAGCCCCTTGATGGTAGTCTGTAGTACTTATAAGATTGGGCCTGTATTTTATTATGTGCCTTAAGATCCTCCAGTGAAAGGTGCTTTAAAAATGAAAAGTATCACTAGGTCCCACAATTTGTGCTAGAACCAGACTTTTAGAAGTTTGCAAAGCAAAAAAGCTTGTTTTGAGATTCTTGACACTGACTCTGCTGTCAGGTACTGTGAGTTTTTTTTCAGGTGGGAAGGGCAGAAAGAGTCCCATGCATTATCATTCTGGTGTTATGCCTATGACCATGGAAAATAATAGGAAAAATTAAATTTTAACACAAATTATATAGACCAACAATATGCCAGGTGTTTTTAAAAGTTGTATTAAAGTGAAGTTTCTTCCTTGAAAACTGTACAATTTTAGGTAAATGATGATGAGATATGAGGAATTAAAAGCAATTCAAATATTTCTTCCCAGCTTAGTATTTCACTGGAGATTATTTACAAGTAGGCTTTAACTAGGTACATGTTATGTAATGGAATAGTTGTTTAATTCTCCCCAAAGTATTAGGTTGGCATGGTTTGCCATTTTGTACAGAGTAGCAAGAGCATTTTTAACATCTGGCTGGTATAAATCATTTAGGGGGAATCTATGCAAGTACATTGATTGTACTGGGGGTGGAGTTGGAGTTTCTACCATGATTCTACAAGTTTAAAACACAATTCAGGCTTGTCTACGCAGGCAAGATTGGGCTATGGACATAGTCAAGGAATTAATGCGTTTATATAAATCATTTCTCAATGTCAAATTGCCTTTGTTTTACGGTTTTAAGACTCAGATTTTCAGTGGTACAGCGCACCTACAACTCCCAGTAAAGTCACAAAGAGCAGTGGTTCCTAAAAATTAGGCCCCATATAACAGAATAGAGGGATGGTGTCTGTAGCCTCTGTTTGCCAGAAGCTGGGAATGGGTGATAGGGGATGGATCACTTGATGATTACCTGTTGTGTTCATTTCCTCTGGGGCACTTGGCATTGGCCACTGTTGGAAGACAGGATACTGGGCTAGATGGACCTTTGGTCTGATCCTGTATAGCCGTTCTTATGTTCTAATAATAAGATTGGTAATGCAAAAATATTTTCCCCCTTATTGGGGTACTTTTACCATTTTATATCTCAAATGGTTTTATTGTCAATTAAAACTTAGCACCTATCCACGTTAATTGTTTAAGGGCCTGATTCTGTGCCTATTCTAGTCAGTGACACAGATTTCCTTCACTTAAGTGGTGCAAGATGCCTTATTTGTTTAGGAAGAATTTCTGAGGCACTGTTATCTAACAGATTGGGAATTGGAACTCCTGGGTTCAGAACATTGTACCAACAGTCTCTGTGACTTTGGACAAATCACTTAGCTTCACTATGCCATCTGTAAAATGAAGCTAGTTCTTTATATAATGCAAATGGTGAGAACACTTTCTACTAAGTACAAAGTATTATTGTCAATATTTAAAATTAAAATCAAACATGAAATGTAAAAGTATTTACTGTGCAGTAATTACTTTTTATACAAACTTATGAAAAGTATTTCAGCCAAAATAAATAATTACTCAATAGTGAGTTATTACATATTTTATTATGTAGGTAAGCAATAATTTATTAATAAGGGAAGCTGTGTGGTTATACAGAATACCTGCAGTTCTCAAGTATATTGTTAGGCATATGGCCAAAAATATAAATGTGTTCAATATATCTTCTGAGATAGGTGTAATGATTTTAAGGAGGGCTAACTGACTTATTTCCAGTCCTGTGCTGTTATGCCACATATCTGCACAACTTGAATCTTTGCCAGTCAGTCAGTTTTATCTTTCATTATGTTCATCTGGGTGATATTGCACAAGCTAAAATAGGCACTTTACAAATTCTGCTGTGTTGTGTAAACAAATAAATAATAAAAATGTCATATACACAAAGGACCAAATGCTGATCTAATTAAAATTCTGTAAATCCAGAATAATACCATTGAAGTCAGTGCAGTTATTCTGGATTACACAAGTATAAATTAGATCAGAGTATGACCAAGGGATCAAACAACTTTTTGTCTGGGTAGTTTTTGGTAGGGTAGTTCCTATCTCCCTCCCCACACTTGCCCAGAAAAAAAAGCACCCGGAAAGAACATTGATGTTATGGCAGAAGTTGATAAGAGCAATTCCTATTTATGAATATGTATTTCAGTGATAAAAATTAGGAAATAAGGCTGTCTTTTTTTCCAACACACTGTGTGGCATTGACTTAATTACTACTTTAGGCCCTCATTATGCAATTGTGATGAGTGTAAGTTGAAGTTCCATGGATCTTGAATGTAGAAAGACTGCAGGACTAGGCCAGAATCCACCACTCTTGATATTTCCTGGAAAACATAGGGACTGCAGCCAGAGCCTAAACATGTAGACTGTAGTTTTGTAGCTCTGCAGTTCGAGCCCTGTGAGTCTGAGTCAGTTGACCAGGGCCAGCTGTGGCCGCACTGCGTGTCTATTATCACAGCGTAGACATGCCCTAAGAAGCATTCGCTTTAGAATTAGTTCTTCCTATATATCAGTTCTGAAGTACTTCAGTTACAGGGACTGTGTAAGACAATACTTTAGCCTGTGAAATTCCTTGTTTCCTACCTGGCTTGAATAACATTGTTGATGGCTGAGTCAAATATCTTTAAAGGTCACTTACATGGAAATTTTCAAACATAAGTCCCACCAGAGTAGGTTGACTTAAATCAACTTTCGATTTAGAAAAAACTGAAATACAAAGAGAGATTCTTTCTTATTGGTTGATATAACCATTAAAACGTTGATTTTAACTAAATAGATCCTTTACGCTAGGTTTGGTGTATTTTTTGCTGCCTAGGAGGGTATGCTATAACTATGTGCATTTATTTAAGCAATTATATAGTGTAGTGTTATGATTGAGCTTTGGGGGCACTCCCAAATAATTAACTTTTATGGATAATATGGATATGGTATTTGTATTTGTAGTGTATATGGGCCTATAGGGTGTGTGTATGTGTATATATATGTGTGTGTACATATGACACCACCTCATAACCAAGCATAACAATCCTTTTCCAACCTGGTGGTGTAGTCTGATCCTTTTACTTTGGTACTGCAGATAGCAACACATTCCTATTCGGGCAGTTACAATTACCACCTATATCCTCAGTAGTAGTAGGCTGAGTGATTTGAAATACTGGGATAGTTATTATTACAGTGTGTCCCACAGTGCTATGTATATAAAAAGTAAAACAGAAATTTGGAGTAGTGGCATTACAAATGAGGCCATTATACATAATTTCTTGTAATTAGCTACAGTACTGTCCATCCATGTTATAGGTTACCCTTACTGCTGGTTGTCACCCTCTAGGATAAGCTTCGCTGGGCAGGAAACAGGAGCGGCTAGCTTCTCTGTTCCATTGGTTGCATTCCTATGTGATTTACCAGTAGCTGACATAGGTCCAGTTGTTTCTTATAGCTGCTGTCTTCCAGATAACCTACTCAATGGACAGTAACCAATTTATCCAATATTGCTGTGTCAGGATTTAGTATTGGTACTCAAGACAGTGAACAAGATTGTTTTGAATAACATTTGCCTCAGTTAGGACCCAGATTATGACTGGTACTAACTGGGAATTTGTTTACACAATTTATAGTTTCTATATAACTTAATGATTATTTTATCAATTTGTTTTTTCCTTGCCTTCATGTTGTTTGCTGCCATTCATTTGTTAATTTTTACCAGTGTGTTGGTTAAACAGCTTTGCAAAGTTATGCACATTGTAAATGTACAGCAGTAATACAGCAATAATACAGTTGCTTTTACACAATAGCCAAATTCAAATTAAATGACAGTTTAACCTGGTCTATCTAGCTAGTGGTTTCTAGCTGATTGCCAACGTGATTGTTCATATATGGTAGACTGAGGTGTAGTTGACCAGTCTCTTATTTATAAAGCACTTCATTTTTCTTTTCTTGGTGCTTCCTTCACTGTATACTGATATCTTCTGGTGTTTTTGTGGTGTGATATCTTCTGGTGTCTTTGGTCTGTGGGATGCAACCTTAAACAGCTAGTTAGTTAACATAATACAAGTTTTTTGTTTGTTTTACATTTCTTCTTGTTTTCAGTAACCCAAATTTAATCATAGAATCATAGAATATCAGGGTTGGAAGGGACCTCAAGAGATCATCTAGTCCAACACCCTGCTCAAAGCAGGACCAATTCCCAACTAAATCATCCCAGCCAGGGCTTTGTCAAGCCGGGCCTTAAAAACCTCCAAGGAAGGAAACTCCACCACCTCCCTAGGTAACGCATTCCAGTGTTTCACCACCCTCCTAGTGAAATAGTTTTTCCTAATATCCAACCTGGACCTCCCCCACTGCAACTTGAGACCATTGCTCCTTGTTCTGTCATCTGCCACCACTGAGAACAGCCGAGCTCCATCCTCTTTGGAACCCCCCTTCAGGTAGTTGAAGGCTGCTATCAAATCCCCCCTCATTCTTCTCTTCTGGAGACTAAACAATCCCAGTTCCCTCAGCCTCTCCTCATAATCATGTGCTCCAGACCCCTAATCATTTTTGTTGCCCTCCGTTGGACTCTTTCCAATTTTTCCACATCCTTCTTGTAGTGTGGGGCCCAAAACTGGACACAGTATTCCAGATGAGGCCTCACCAATGTCGAATAAAGGGGAACGATCACGTTCCTCGATCTGCTGGCAATACCCCTACTTATACAGCCCAAAATGCTGTTAGCCTTCTTGGCAACAAGAGCACACTGTTGACTCATATCCAGCTTCTCGTCCACTGTGACCCCTAGGTCCTTTTCTGCAGAACTGCTACCTAGCCATTCGGTCCCTAGTCTGTAGCAGTGCATGGGATTCTTCGTCCTAAGTGCAGGACTCTGCACTTGTCCTTGTTGAACCTCATCAGTTTTTTTTTTGGCCTAATCCTCTAATTTGTCTAGGTCCCTCTGTATCCGATCCCTACCCTCTAGTGTATCTACCACGCCTCCTAGTTTAGTGTCATCTGCAAACTTGCTGAGAGTGCAGTCCACACCATCTTCCAGATCATTAATAAAGATATTAAACAAAACCGGCCCCAGGACCGACCGTTGGGGCACTCCACTTGAAACCGCTGCCAACTAGACATGGAGCCATTGATCACTACCCGTTGAGCCCGACGATCTAGCCAGCTTTCTATCCACCTTACAGTCCATTCATCCAGCCCATACTTCTTTAACTTGGCGGCAAGAATACTGTGGGAGACCGTATCAAAAGCTTTGCTAAAGTCAAGGAATAACACATCCACTGCTTTCCCCTCATCCACAGAGCCAGTTATCTCATCATAGAAGGCAATTAGGTTAGTCAGGCACGACTTCCCCTTCGTGAATCCATGCTGACTGTTCCTGATCACTTTCCTCTCCTCTAAATGTTTCATAATTGATTCCTTGAGGACCTGCTCCATGATTTTTCCAGGGACTGAGGTGAGGCTGACTGGCCTGTAGTTCCCCGGATCCTCCTCCTTCCCTTTTTTAAAGATGGGCACTACATTAGCCTTTTTCCAGTCATCTAGGACCTCCCCCCGATCGCCATGAGTTTTCAAAAATAATGGCTAATGGCTCTGCAATCTCACCCGCCAACTCCTTTAGCACCCTCGGATGCAGCGCATCCGGTCCCATGGACTTGTGCACGTCCAGTTTTTCTAAATAGTCCCGAACCACTTCTTTCTCCACAGAGGGCTGGTCACCTTCTCCCCATGCTGTACTGGCCAGTGCAGCAATCTGTGAGCTGACCTTGTTCGTGAATCATTGAGTACACTAGCTTTTTCCACATCCTCGGTCACTAGGTTGCCTCCCTCATTCAGTAAGGGGCCCACACTTTCCTTGACTTTCTTCTTGTTGCTAACATACCTGAAGAAACCCTTCTTGTTACTCTTAACATCTCTTGCTAACTGCAACTCCAAGTGTGATTTGGCCTTCCTGATTTCACTCGTGCATGCCTGAGCAATATTTTTATACTCCTCCCTGGTCATTTGTCCAATCTTCCACTTCTTAATTCTTATTAACTTAGTGTGTTTACAATGTAATAGATACCAAGTCTTTTATAACACAAGCTATACTTCTGCAGTTGTTATATAGACATTCATTTTTCACTTGAGGTGCATTACTAATATTTTATACTAAATTTAATACTTAACTGCTAAAATAGATGCTCACAATTTCCCTGCTGAGCATTCCGTTTTACAAAAGGGTTAGTAACATAATTTTTACCAAGCTTTTTAGAGTTAATTTGCTTGTGATACCAATTCCACTTTTAACTATTTAGAATCACAAACTTTAACAACCACTACATAACATAAAAGAAAAGTGTATAACAATTAAACTAAAATACATTTTAAATGCAAGTTCATGCAAACACTTTGAGGGTATTAAATTTTTATGATACTTTATTGCAGGGGAGGGCAAACTTTTTGGCCCGAGGGCCACACCTGGGAATAGAAATTGTATGGCGGGCCATGAATGCTCACAAAATTGGGGTTGGGGTGTGGGAGGGGGTGAGGGCTCTGGTTGGGGTGTGGGCTCCGGAGTGTGGGCTCCGGGGTGCGGCCAGAAATGAGGAGTTCAGGGTGCAGGAGGGGGTTCGGGGTTGGGTGCAGGGGGGGTGAGGGCTCTGGCTGGGGGTGCGGGCTCTGGGGTGGGGCTGGAGATAGGAGTTTGGCGTGTAGGAGGGTGCTCTGGGCTGGGACCGAGGGGTTCGGAGGGTGGGAGGGAGATCAGGGCTGGGGCAAGGGGTGGGGGGTTGAGGGTTCTGGACGAGGGTGTGGGCTCTGTAGTGGGGCTGAGGATGAGTGGTTTGGGGTGCAGGCGGGTGCGCCGCGCTGGGATTGAGAGGTTTGGAGGGCAGGGTGAGCTCAGGTGCAGGCTCTGGGTGCAGCAGCATGTCCCTTC
This sequence comes from Chrysemys picta bellii, assembly GCF_011386835.1. NCBI lineage: Eukaryota > Metazoa > Chordata > Testudines > Emydidae > Chrysemys > Chrysemys picta. The sequence goes on along the minus strand of NC_088794.1, from coordinate 124,010,505 downwards.
TCTAGCTCCTACGCGGAGGTGCGACCAGGCGGCTCTGCCCTGTCTGCAGTCACCGCCCCTGCAGCTCCGATTGGCTGCGGTTCCCGGCAAATGGGAGCTGCGGGGGCGGCGCCTGGGGCAGGGGCAGCGTGCAGAGCGGAGCCCTCTGGCTGCCCCTTCACGTGGGAGCCGGAGGGGGGACATGCTGCTGCTTCTGGGAGCTGTGTGGAGAAGCCCCGACCCTACGCCCCGGCTGGAGTGCCAGAGGAGGGACATGACGCTGCTTCCGGGAGTCGCGTGGAGTGCCCCCCCCCCCCCGACCCTACTCTCTGGCTGGAGGGGGGAAGCCCCAGATCCTGCTCCCCAGCCAGAGCTTGAGGGCCGGATTTACCCACCCCTGCTTTATTGTGTTTGGGAGCCAAAGGTGGAAACCTGTTGTAATTGTTTGGTTAGCTTTATGCACAAATTGTTATTTTAAAACATTTTTGCTATGACATTCTTATAACTGTATTTAAAAGTGCAAACAAGTTTATAAAAACCCAAACAAGAAATTAACATTTTGTTAATATTACCTTAATCTTAATGTTGAGGTTTCCCCTTACATTTTTTCTTTGAATAAAAACTAAAAACAAAACAAAACTGTGGTTAATAAAAGAGAATTCTTTTTGTTTGCAATTGCATTATTTGTTGAGACATATATTTATAACTGAGGCCTTTTTGAACTTTGGAAAAAATGGTAATATTATTATAATGGTTATACCCCAATCATAATATTAAAATAGTGTAGTACCACTTATATTTTTCAAAAAAAGGTTATAAACTTGACTTGTTGCAGCAAAATAAAAATAATTTAAAAAGTAGTCACATGACACACAACATACAACACAGGACAACATGCATGACATACAGGACAACCTTACAATTAAAAATAAATGGCGCCGGAATTCTATTTAAGGCATTAAGGCATTAATAAGGCATTAAGAATTTAGTTATTAAAACAATTCATTTAAAACAAAACCAAGCAGATAAAAGGGTTAAACATTTAAATAAGCAAGTTATAACCTTTTTATTTAAAACTTTTAATAAAAATTGATAATTCATATTATTTGCCAAATTTCTGTTGTTAATTTAGTAACTTAAGGCATTTTTCATTACTTTATATTAACTTAGGGGGGAGGGATAGCTCAGTGGTTTGAGCATTGGCCTGCTAAACCCAGGGTTGTGAGTTCAATCCTTGAGGGGGCCACTTGGGGATCTGGGGCAAAAATCAGTACTTGGTCCTGCTAGTGAAGGCAGGGGGCTGGACTCGATGACCTTTCAAGGTCCCTTCCAGTTCTAGGAGATGGGATATCTCCATTAATTATTATTATTATTATTTATTATTTATTTTAGAACTCTATTTGGAAATAAGGAATGCCCATGTTTCAAATATTAGTCAGTGGTTAGGATTAGAAACAGAATCTGCTTCTCTGTTGCTTTGCAACCGTATCTTCAAGAAAGGTAGGAGTAATTCCAGCTGTTGGATTCCTGAAGGGTTAAAATAATTAATTTACTAGATTAATTTAAAGTAAGGTTTTTACCTTGTTTTCTCTTCGTTTTGTTCTGGTTTCAGCTGCTTTATCTTTTGCAGGTTTCTTTAAAAACTTTAATTTTAAAATAAAGAGAGAAAGTAATAATGTGGAGAGGCGGAGGAAAAGGTTGGGAGCAACCTAGGAAAGTAGGGAGACATGAGCCAAGAGAGATTAACTCTATCAAGATATATTAAGGTACAGACAGCAGCAGCGAGTTTAGCAAACTGAGAAAGGATATAAAGGAAAACTTAACCAATATGTAAAAATATTTGAGAAAGAAGGTTTATATTTTTAGATTTGAGCGGGGAGTGTGGTTCCGTAGGTTAAAGCAGTTGAGAACCTGCACCCCTGGTTTTTATCCTAGCTCTGAGGAGAGCGGGGGTCATTACTTGCTCTGGCAAAACCTTAATTTGTTCCTCCAATGTCTGTTGTTTTTGTTTGCATGCCAAATGGATTGCAGGAGTGCCCTTTTTGCTGCAATTCACTGTTTTTTGGGCAGCCCCGTGTGTTAATGCATCAAATCTAAGTGTTAACCCGCTTAATCTCGGTTTTTCATTTTGAAATTCTTTTTTATTCGCTCTCCTACAGGGTGGATATAAATAAATGATTTTTAAAAAATAAAAAAATCCGATTTTTTTATTTAAATCAAATTTTTTTGAGTTAAATCGGATTTTTTTGGATAAAATACTTTTTGAGGGAAAAACCTGTCTAAAGATCATTTTAATTAAGATACATTATAGCTCAAAGATATCTCATCATGGAATAGGGATTATAAATTCTAATTCTATAGTATGAGACAATATATTCATGTAATGTTTAAGAAAAGTTGTGTAAATTAATGATCTAGAGGATGGTGTGGACTGCACCCTCAGCAAGTTTGCAGATGACACTAAACTGGGAGGAATGGTAGATACGCTGGAGGGTAGGGATCGGATACAGAGGGACCTAGACAAATTAGAGGATTGGGTCAACAGAAATCTGATGAGGTTCAACAAGGACAAGTGCAGAGTCCTGCACTCGGGACGGAAGAATCCCATGGACTGCTACAGACTAGGGACCGAATGGCTAGGCAGCAGTTCTGCAGAAAAGGACCTAGGGGTTACAGTGGGTAAGAGGCTGCATATGAGTTGACAGTGTGCCCTTGTTGCCAAGAAGGCTAATGGCATTTTGGGCTGTATAAGTAGGGGTATTGCCAGCAGATCGAGGGTCGTGCTCATTCCTTTCTATTTGACATTGGTGAGGCCTCATCTGGAGTACTGTGTCCAGTTTGGGGCCCCACACTACAAGAAGGATGTGTCAAAATTGGAAAGAGTCCAGCGGAGGGCAACAAAAATGATTAGGGGGCTGGAGCACACGACTTACGAGGAGAGGCTGAGGGAACTGGGATTGTTTCTTCTGCAGAAGAGAAGACTGAGGGGGGATTTGATAGCCGCTTTCAACTACCTGAAAAGGGGTTCCAAAGAGGATGGATCTAGACTGTTCTCAGTGGTAACATATGACAGAACAAGGAGTAATGGTCTCAAGTTGCAGTGGGGGAGGTTTAGGTTGGATATTAGAAAAAAACTTTTTCACTAGGAGGGTGGTGAAGCATCGGAATGGGTTACATAGGGAGGTGGTGGAAAATTCTTCCTTAGAGGTTTTTAAGGTCAGGCTTGATGAAGCCCTGGCTGGGATGATTTAGTTGGGGATTAGTCCTGCTTTGAGCAGGTGGTTGGACTAGATGACCTCTTGAGGTCCCTTCCAACTCTGATGTTCTATGATTCTATGAAATGAGTTCCAATAGGTCATGGATTAGGGACCCAATCTTATGGAGTACCAGAGGCTTCTGTATAGATTATTTAGGTTAATTTTTCTATCTACCCAATGGGACTCAGTTCTCAGTCTAGAAGATACCATCAGAGATGATTAGTTTTTCGTTCTCAAACTGTTGAATTTGTGTCTCCAGAGAGAACATGCTTGTTAACAGCAAAATTTTTTAAAATAAATAAATAATATATAGAGGTGAGAAATAACAGACCTCATCTCTATTGTCCCCCAGCAAATTTGTGTACACAAAGTCAATCCCTTACCTCTCTCTAAAAGTGCAAAGTTTCAAAAAGTTCAATGAATAGAAAATTGTTGAGGGCGGAATAGATCTGGATAAGGAGAAGAAGTCTGGAGATAAATGTGAGAAGGGAGGGACAGGCAGTAGAAATAAAAGTGAAACTGTTTGAGCAGCATATTCCAGAAGTCTTGAAGTCTTTCTGAGTGTAGCCTTCATTGATTTGAGACCTACCATACCATTCTCTCACTAGAAGGGAAAACCTATAATGGCAGCGGGCTGTAAAAGAGACCAAGTTTGGGAATAAGAACCATTCAAGAAATATATGTTTGCTGATGATGTTTTAAAGAAAGTCACACTGGTGAACTGGTGGAAGTCACTTCAGTACTTGGATTCAGAAACTGTTGAAGTGATAATCTCACTTTGAACAGCAGTTGCTTCTTCTGCTGGTTTAGAAAGACTATTTTCTTCCTTTGGACTAATTCATTCCAAATTGAGAAATCATTTGGGACCTGAGAAAGCAGGAAAGCTTGTTTTTCTTTTCCAGATTATGAACAAACAGGAAAATGAAGGTGAAGATAACTGAATTAAATTTCATGTGATTATTTTAGTTAAAAACAGCCTGATTTTATGAAACTTGAATGTTTAACTAAATTCAAAAATTCATATGCTTGTTTTGTTAAAATATTATATGTTTGCTGTTGAAGAAAAAAATCCAGAATACATAACATTGTTGTTTTAGTTAAATAAAACAATTTAAATGTCTGTCTGGTGACGTTCTCCTCCTAATACAGCAAGTGTGGCCAACCTGTGTCTCCGGAGCTGGATGCGGCTTTTCATAGTTTAATATGCGGCTCCTTGCACAGGTGCTGACTCTGGGGCTGGAGCTACAGATGCTAACTTTCCAATGTGCTGAGGGGTGCTCAGTGCTCAATCCCCTGTGCTGCCCCAGGCCCTACCCCCACTCCACCCCTTCCCCCGAGCCAGCTATGCCCTCACTCTTCCCCCCCCCACCGCCCACCAGAGCTTCCTGTGCACCGTGAAACAGCTGATCGCAGCAGGCGGGAGGTGTGGGGAGGGTGGGGGAGTCACTGATTGCCGGGGCTGCCGGCGGGCGGGAGGCGCTACGGGTTGGAGTGGGGGGAGCTGATGGGGTCTGCTGGCATAGTACTGTGGCTCTTTGGCAATGTACATTTGTGAATTTTGGCTTTTTCTCAGGCTCAGGTTGGCCGCCCCTATAATGCAGCATGGCAAGAAAATCCTCCAAATATTAATGATAGTTCACCTCCCAATGACTTCATAAATATCTGCTTCAGTTACCTTTGGTAAACGAAATAACCAAACAGTCATTCATTTTCTGATAAAGCTGTAAAACTAACCTGAAAAGTTTTCAAAGTAAATCACTTTAAAAATGTATAGTGCAGGGATCGGCAACCTATGGCACGCGTGCCAAACACGGCACACAAGCCGATTTTGAGTGGCACGCTGCTGCCTGCCGCGGTCTTGGCCCCCAGCCCCACTCAGCCACCCCGCCCACCGCTCTCCCCTGCGGGGGTAGGAGGCAGAAGCTTGGTCCTGCGGCAGCCAAGCTTCCCCCCTCCCCCGCTTCTTCCCTCAGCGTGGTGCTTCCCTGCCCCTCCTCCTCTCCTTCCCTCTGCTGATCAGCTGATGGCCCTTGCGAGGGGGAGGGGGACGAGTGGTAGTGTGCTCGCTGCTCTGTAGAGGAGGCAGAGAAGAGATAGGGACGGGGCTTTGGGGAAGGGGGTGGAACTGGGCATATCCCTTCCAGCCCCCTGCCATGAGCTGCTCAGGGCAGGGGGCTGGGAGCACCTCCACGAGCCAAGCACCCCAGCCCTCTGCCCTGACCCCTGAACTCCCCCCCACACTCCCAGCTGTCTGCCCTGCACCCCCACACCCCCCCAGCCCTCTGCCCTGACCCCTGAACCCCCCCCCCCAGGTCTTGGGTCTTGGCTGCTGGCCCCTTGCCAGCCGGCATCCCAGCCGTAGGCCCCATGCAGCCCGCTGCCGGCCTAGGTGAACAGAACCCCAGGCTGGAAGCGGGCTGAGCAGGCTGGCGCTGTAAGATCAGCATTTTAATTTAATTTTAAATGAAGCTGTTTAAACATTTTGAAAACCTTGTTTACTTTACATACAACAATAGTTTAGTTATATAATATAGACTTATAGAGAGAGACCTTCTAAAAAATGTTAAAATGTATTACCGGCACGTGAAACCTTAAATTAAAGTGAATAAATGGAGACTCGGCACACCACTTCTGAAAGGTTCCCTACCCCTGGTATAGTGTGTACCTTCTAAAAATGAAACCTACATCTATCTCTGAGTAGTGAAGAATACGTATTAAGGTTATAACCAGGAGCGGCGCAACGGTTTTTGCTGCCCTAGGTGGCAGCGCTCCTCCTCAGAGCATTCGGAGGCGGGGATCCTTCTGCTCTGTGTCTTTGGGGTGCTTCGGCGGCGGGTCCCGGAGCGAGTGAAGGACCTGCCACCGAAGCGCCCCGAAGACACGGAGCGGAAGGACCTCTGCCACCAGGGATGGCAAAATGCCGCCCCCCAAATTCTGCCGCCCTAGGCAACCGCCTAGGGTCACCTAGTGGAAGCGCCGGCCCTGGTTATAACAACCAACAAGAGTGCACTTTTATGTAGAAATCCATGATTAAATCAAGTCTTCCTGGCTAGTGATTTAAATCATGATTTAAATCAATTTGATTTCAATCAAATCCATCCTGCTCCCCTACGATCAAGTTTATCTCCTAATGTGCTCTGTGAACTGTTCCATTTTTTCCTTCATCTGATTTACCAATCCTGTGACAGTATTGTTTGCTACTTCTCCCTCCTGGCCACTTACTTCTGATTCTGATAGGCACCAGTTTAGGTCTTGGTTTAAGTTTTACCGGAACTTGGCTTTTATCATACGATGCTGGTTGCAGTGCAGTGGCCCCTATTTTATTCTTTAATTTTGCTAGGGCCACCTTTTCCCATTTCTGTTCCCATTCTTCAGGCACAGGGTAGCTACCTGAAGCCTGCTGTTGACCACAAATATTTATAGCAAGGGACGGCACATCTCTTTTTTTTGTAGGTTTTTTACAGCTGTTTCCAATGTTATATTCTGTTCCTGTGCTTTCTATCTCTTGACTGTTTGCCACCCTGTTAGGAGAGTGGGAGAATTCCAGGACTCTGTGGCTTCTCCTGCTTTTTTTAATTCTTTCTTTGTTTCTGTTACTTGTCCCGCCAATCTTGTGGCATGTTGTCTTAACCATTTAACAGCCATGGCCATAGTTTGCAATATTTTACTTTTATTTTTTAAGGCTATACTGTAGTCTCTGCACTAGCCTTACAGATTCCATTACATGTTTTTTTCCCCACCATATTTTTTAAATTCACATGGACCTCCTTTGCTGGCAACCCAGTGTGTCCATAACTTATCAAACTTTGTGGGGCTTTTTAGGGAGGGGCTAAGGGTTTAGCATGTAGTTTTCTGCCATGTTAGATTACGATTCTTACAGAGGACAGCTCACTTACTTACCAGATCAACAGTCGGGGTCACCAATGTTGTCAGATGTTTGACTGTGTGTGTGTGTGTGTGTGTGTGTGTGTGTGTGTGTGTGTTCGTTGTGTGCTGTCCCAGCTCTGCGCAGATAGTTGGCACAGCAGACCTTAATCAAACTACCCAATGACCACAACATCATTAAGGTACGAAGGTGCCCAGCCAGGTTTATTGTCGACGAAGCACGGTAATAGCTAGACTATATGAGGATACCGAGATGTGTATGCCCGTGACAATGAACCACCTCAGTCAGTGGTGGGACTTTCCACTGTCCCGTAGGCCAGCCGAAGGGTTAAAGCAAGTTATCCCAACATTTATAGACTGAGACAAACAATCTGGGATAAACAACTTGCATATCACCTTATGCGTTGCATGACATGTTTGTTACCTCTCCTTGTACTTTCCGCCTGATGTTTCAGACAAAATATCTCTATTCATCACTTTTGTCAAACCATTTTATCATGTACTAGGTTAGGATGTTCTTGTGCTGGCCTGCTGGAATGTATTTACATATTCAGTGTTTTTTTAGTAATGCTAGCAATACTGGTGCCGAGTTTGAGTACTGGTCACTGATTTGCAGGCAAGCATCTGCTTTTGATATGGCCTGACTGTTGCTCATAGCATAACTCTTGCTGATTTTTGGTTCAGGCCTCAGGCCTTACACCAGACCCATGCTTCATGGCTCTCTCTTTCTACTACAAATAACTTAGTATATCAGGTTCTTGTTGATTGTACATTTTTAGTATGTTGGAAAATGGTGAATGATGTATTGCTTATGGACTAGATAATTCACATTTTTCTTATGATTAAGGATAAGATTGTCACAGAGGTCATGGAAGTCATGGATTTCGTGGCTTTCCGAGACCTCCCTGTTGCTTTCTGCTTCAGCCTCGGGTGGTGGGGGGGACCCAGAGCTCCAAGCCGCTGTGGGGGGATCCGGAGCTCCTCCCCCTCCTGCAGTGGGGCTTAGGCTCTCTTCTCCCCCCTCCCCTCCCCCGCAGGACTTGGGCTTTGGTCAGCCCCTCCCTCCATTATTTTTAGTAAAAGTCACAGACAGGTCATGGGCTTCTGTGAATTTTTGTTTATTGCCTGCAACTTGTCCATGACTTTTACTAAAAATAACCCTGACAAAATCTTAATCTTACTCATGATTTGTGTCAAAGTGTTAGGATTGTAACTGGAATTTAATTACACACACCCAACAGCATATAAAATGAATTATTAAACAAAATATCTTTAAATGTTTTAATAAGAGAAGTTTATGTATCTAAAACTTGTTTCACATTTATAACTAAATGATTTATTAACAGAGGGATTAACTGTAGTCAGTAAATTAGGCTGATTATTTCAGGTCACCATGGGAAAATTTTCAAATATGCCTGTGTGAAAGTGACTGGAATTTAAGTTCCTAATCTTGCCTAAGGCTGTTGAAAATGAGACAGTTTACTAAATTACTTAGGCTGACCTGTTGTGCCATATTCGTAAAGCTTGATCTCAAAAGTTAGATGTTTTCCTCCTAATTTTTTCTTTACATAGAAAAGTATCTTTTAACTCAGTTTTTGATAAAGGCTCATGGATTCGGCATATCTGTTTTTTATTAAAATGTTTGAATAGATTATAATAAATTTAGGCTTTAACACATTTTGTAATAAAATCAAATTTCATTTTAAACAAGTTTATCCTAAAGAAAGAATTATTGTTATCAAAATCAGATTTTTTTTTTCTTTTTAAATCATTGAGTTTTATCCACCTTGAGTCCCACACATTGAGGGCTTCTGAGGAACTGTGTATGGTAGGCTTGCAGATTCAGGCCAACAAGGAAACCTTCACTTACAATCAAACCTTATTCGCTTCTGGCAAGTTTTACTTGAATGAGTGAACCTTGTTCATGTAAGGCCCTAAGATGGACAAGGTACAGGATAACCGTTCAGGGAAGTGAGACAGAAGAGAAGGTTTTGATGTGGAATTGTAAGGAAGTACTCCTGGAATAATTGCATTTTGAAGGAGGAGAGAGTGGAGGAGGGAAGGAATCGGAAGGTTTTTTTTTTTTTTTTTCCGTTACTACCACCACCACCACAAACATCATGGCAACAGATTTTATGCCTCCACTAGCTATTTTTCATGATTCTGAAACGCTGGAATAAATATTTTTTGTATTCTTCCTCATCTCTTTTACTATTCTGAATGTTTATGAAAATAGGTCTTTGTTTCTGAATAGTTCATTCCTTCTCTTTATTCTCCAAAAGAAGTCAATATCCACTCTCTTTTACCATTCTGTTGTTGTGGAGATAATTTTGATGGCACAAGTAAAAATTATGGCAATGATTAAGTAGCCTGAACAGATGAATTTTTAAACACAAAGAGATGGTATTCATGGAGAGATCTCCAGCAGTAAAATGCCTGGGAAGTGAACCCACTTCCATATCCTACCACCATCCAGGAAATGTGACATAAGCAAAATTTTGGAGAAGTAATCACTTAAAATTCATATTAGTATATCAGAATTAAATGTGAGTGTCTTTGCTTTCATTTGATAAAGGGGTAATGGTATGTTAGTGGTTAGAGGAGGGTGAGTCTAGGATTTGGGGTTCTAATTCTGGCTCTGCTATGTGAACTTGTATAACTTAAACTTGCTGAGTGTCCATATCTGTAAAATGAGTTTAAATTACTTTTCACACAGATAGTATTATGAGGCATAATTAGTTAGTATACATGAAGTGCTTTGATATACTTGAAGGAAATAAATACGAAGTGTTATTTATTTATTTACGTGTAGCACAATCTTACTGACAGGTTTCAGAGTAGCAGCCGTGTTAGTCTGTATCCGCAAAAAGAAGAACAGGAGTACTTGTGGCACCTTAGAGACTAACAAATTTATTAGAGCATAAGCTTTCGTGGACTACAGCCCACTTCTTCGGATGCATATAGAATGGAACATATATTGAGGAGATATATATACACACATACAGAGAGCATAAACAGGTAATTTCTGTATAGGAATGGTGGTTGAGAATTTTGTATTGAAATATTGTCTCGGGAAAGCTCTATCTGAATAATACAGGTATTTATGCATTATAATAAACATTGTTCACATTGAGAGCAATACATTCCTTTTGAAGTCCTCTGGTATTTTTTTATTTTATTTTAGTAACTACATGTCTGTTGTTTGGGGCATTAAAACTCACAGTCACTCTGGTTTTGACATTCACCATATAGGGAGTTCTAGAGTACGTGAAACTCTTTGCTTTTCAGTTTACACTTTTAAATATTGTTTTGTAGCATTTTACTTAAAATTTAGATTGATGTCATGGGAGGATTCCAGGTCCTAAAAATGTTTTACAATGTGCTAAAACTCAGTGCTCTGCTAAGTGAAAATTTCATGGATTGCTTTCAACTGTCCTTGCCTCTTATAAATGACTTTAGTGATGTTTGCTGTGAATTAATTAGGTTGTCTGCTGACTAGATAAATCTGCAACTTTAAAGAGCACAGCAGGCAAATTTTTGTAGATCTCACATTTTTCTCTACCTGCAGAATTGGACTGGCTTAGCAATCCAAGCTTCTGCACAGAAGATGCACTGAATCTGCACCAGCGCACTGCAAAGGCTGCAGATCTTACTCCTGAGAGATCACAACTTATAAGGTAGCAGGTTCTTTGCAACTTTTTAAATAGCCTTTTTCTAATGTCCTACTTCTGTTTTGTTGTAAGTGTGACCAAACTCAGGAGCTTACAGTGTAGCTTTTCGTTTCACGGTTTACTGTTTATATCACCAACAGAAGTTGTTACAGTGAAAGATATTACCTCACCCACCTTGTCGCTCAGTTCACTGGTTAGAAAGCCAGAATGGTGTCATTTGTAAAACTATGAATAATTATTGCATTTCCCTTCATTTAAAGCAGGGGTGTGCAAACTATAGCCTGCGGGCCACATGCAGCCCCCGGGACCTTCCTGCCCGGCCCCATAGCTCCTGGCCCAGGAGGCTCGCCCCGGCCCCTCCCCTGCTGCTCCCTCTTCCCCGCAGCCTCAGCGCGCTGTGCCGGCAGCGCAATGCTCTGGGCGGCCGGGCAGCATGGTGCTCTGGGCGGCGCGGCTATAGTGTCGCCAGCCACTGGTGCTTCAGGCAGCCCGGTAAGAGGGCAGGGGAGTTTGGGGTGGTGGTCGGGGGCAGTCAGGAAGGAGAGGGGGTTTGGATGGGGTGGCGGGGGGCAGTCAGGGGCAGGAGGTCTGGGAGCGGATGGGGGCAGGGGGTGGTGGATGGGACAGGTGTCCTGAGGGATTGTTAGGGGACAGGGAATGGGTGTGTGTGTGTTGGATGGTGTAGGGAGTCCCAGGGGGACTGTCGGGGCGAGAAGCAGGGGGGGTTGGATAGGGGTCGTGGGTCGGGCCACGTCTGGCTGCTTGGGGAGGCACAGCCTCCCCTAACTGGCCCGCCATTCAATTTTGGAAACCTGATGTGGCCCTCAGGCCAAAAAGTGTGCCCGCCCCTGATTTAAAGTAATGAGAAATTAGCCTTTTAAAATTACTTTTCCTTTAGCTTTTTCTCACTGATGCATTCAAATCACTGCTAATTTTGGTGATAGGAGGGAGCTGAATGATCATGATTAAGGCTATGTTTTAGTCACTGGTATTTTTAGTAAAAGTCATGGACAGATCATGAGCAAAATTCACAGCCTGTGACCTGTTCATGACTTGTACTACATACTAAATCTTGGGGTGGCGGCCAGAGGGTGCTGGGGGTGCTCGGGGTAATGGTGGTGGCCGGGGGGTGCCGCAGGTGCTGGGAGGTGAGGGTTGGTGGGGCTGGCAGGCTCCCTATCTGGCTCCGCGCCTTCCCGGAAGCGGTGACATCCCACTCCCTGAGCTCCTAGGCGGAGGCACAGCCAGGCAGCTCTGCACGCTGCCTCTGCCCTGAGCTCTGGCTCCACAGCTCCCATTGGCCGCGACTCCCGGCCAATGGGAGCTGTGGGGGCAGTGTCTGCAGGCGGAGGCTGTGCGCAGAGCCCCCAGGCTGTGCTTCTGCCTAGGAGCTGAGGTATGTCGCCGCTTCCGGGGAGCCCCCCAAGGTAAGCGCTGCCCAGAGCCCTCACCCCCTCCTGCGCCCCATTGCCCAGTCCCCTTCCACACCCAAACTCCTGCTGCTGCGGGAGGGGTGCACAGCGGCTCGAGACTGCCCCAGCAGTAGCTGGGGTGGCTGGCCCAGGGGCTGCCTGAGCTGCTCAGGTGGCCCCCGGGTCAGCCGCCCCGGCCACTGCAGAAGTCACGGAAAGCCATAGAATCCGTGACCTCCATGACAAACTCACAGCCTTAATCATGATTTTTCATTAGCTTTTAAATATTCTAAGTAATCCTAGAAGGAATGCTAAGGCTTAGGTACCATCCTTGTGTTTTTTCCCCCCCTTCTTTATGAAAACCAGTTCAAATAGTCACTTTCCCTACCATAGTTGAATATAGAAGATTGTCAGTTATAAACTGTGCAGAGATGTGAATTAATGAAATACTGTCCCATGTAAAGTTGTGGAGTTGCAATTCATTTTTATAGATCACTTAAATGGCTGATTAAAGCGCATTTCGATTTAAAAAAAAAATGGATCCAGTTCTATAGAATACAGGGTTGTATTTTAAACACTTTGCCCAAGAGGGTGCAATACTAGACATATTGATTTAAGTCTTGGATGCATTCTGCAGTAGTTAATGGAGTGGGTGGGTGAGGTTCTGTGGCCGGCAATGTGCAGGAGGTCAGACTAGATGATCATGATGGTCCTTTCTTACCTTAAAGTCTGAGTCAAGTTGAAGCAGGAAAGTTCCGAACTTCGGTGATGTTTAATTTTGGACAAAGTCCTCTGTTTGATGCGTTGGCTGCTCTTTGTACTGACAGAAAATGTGTTCATTACAAAAATCAAAGTTGAATCCATCTCTATTCACCAACTTATGTTTGACTTGGGTTATTGCAATATAACTTCTACAGCTAAACTTGCCAAAACTTTGTGTATTTGTCATTTTTCTTCAAGTCTTTACAGGCTTATAATGTGATAAAGCAAAAGGAATTCTGAAAATTACCTTGCAGATGACATTATGTAAACAGCCAATATTTTAAATAAAAATATAATTTGAATTAAACTATCGAGAGAAAATATACAGAGGAATTATTTTATAAATTTGACTACTTAACTTCTGGTATATTTCTAGGGATTTCCCCCAAGGATTGGCAGTAGCCCCTTCCTGGATTTTTTTAACACCTATTTGTTTTCCTGAAAGGTAATCTGTAAATAACTTTTAAAAGGCTGGGTTTGTGACCTTTTTTTTTTTTTTTTTTGGCATCTTTATGAAGAAGGGTGCCAAGTGCTTTTTGTAGATTCCATGGCCAGAAGGGACCATTATGATGATCTAGTTTGACCTCCTGTATAACACAGGCCATAGAACTTCCCCAAAATGATTCCTAGAGTGTATCTTTTAGAAAAAACATCCAATCTAATTTTAAAAAATTGTCCGTGATGGAGAATCCATCATGATCCCTAGAAAGTAAGATTGGCCATATTGGGTTAGACCAAAGGTCCATCTAGCCCAATCCCGTCTTCTGACAGTGGCCAATGCCAGGTGCTTCAGAGGGAATGAACAGAACAGGTAATCATCTACGAATTCATCCCCTGTCGCCCATTCCCAGCTTCTGGGAAACAAAGGCTAGGGACATATTGGTCCTGGTTAGTTACTCTCACCTTATTTCTCATCTGAATTTGTCTAGCTTCAACTTCCAGCCATTGGATCATGTTTTACCTTTCTCTACTAGATTGAAGAGCCCATTATTAAATATTTGTTCCCCATGTAGATACTTAGAAATTGTAATCAAGTCACCCCTTAATCTTCTTTTTGTTAGACTCAAAGAGCTCAATCTATATAGTTTATCACTATAAGGCATATTTTCTAAGCCTTTAATTCTTCTCATGGCTCTTCTCTGAACCCTCTCCAATTTATCAACATCATTGAATTGTGGGCACAGAACTGGACACAGTATTCTAGCAGTAGTCACAACAGTGCCAAATATTGAGGTAAAATAACTTCTCTACCCCTACTCAAGAGTCCCCTGCTTATGCATCCTAGAATCGCATTAGCTCTTTTGACCATAGCATCACACTGGAAGCTCGACCCCTAAGTCTTTTTCAGAGTCACTGCTTCCCAGAATAGACTCCCATTCTATAAATATCGCCTACATTCTTCGTTTCTAGATGTGTATATATTTATATTTAGTCATGTTAAAATTAATGCTGTTTGGTTGAGTGCAGTTTACCAAGCTTCTTTTTTTGCCCCTGAAAGAGTGCTTTTTCTGATGGTTTTTGATCTTCGAAATATCAAGGTCAAGTCTGGTCTCTTTTGCTTTTTACTGAAAGATGTCTTGAAAGTATCAGATGTTTGTCAGCTTGTATCTTAGCTGAGAGGGTTCTGATTTCTTAACAAAGACATCCCTTCTTCCAACTGTTCATTAAGTACTGAAATTAACAGTGAGTATCCTCTCAATTGCTTTCTTTATACTCTTAATTACTCAGCTTTCAGTTGCTTGTACTGTAAAATTTTACTAATTTTCTAGTGATCATAGATTCTTCCAAGATCAGCAAGAAATGTATTTCTAATCTAAAAAGCATATAATATATATTTTACATTACAACACATCTTTCAGGTATTTCTTATGCATCAATAAAAAGCAAAAAAGAGCACTAGCCATCTCCTCCCCCTCCCCCCTTAAAGGCCCCTCCAATCATTTTAACTTGATTTAACGTGAAAGTGGCCTTGCAAAATTGTCTTGAAAATTTAACAGTCCAGGTACAAAAGCAACTCATTTGCTTTTACTCTGGGGCTGATAATAGAAAGGACTACTGATATTTATTCACTTATCAAAGTGTACTTACCATGGGCAAGTACAACTTTGTAAGATCTGTCTCAAGTAGTAATTTAAAAAAAAAAATTCAGTAATTTTAAATGGTTGTGGCAACCATTGACGCAATTCACTGTCTAAGAGCTATCCTTTCCTATAATTTGGGGGATGAGGAGAAAACTGGTTGTGAACTTTCTCACTGATGAGATTTCTTTAAAATTGTTCTAACTATGTAAGGAATTATTTGTTTCTTAGGAGTCCTTCAAGATCAGAGCTCTCAGGAGGAAGTGATACCAATGAAGATCTAAAAAAATCAACTAAGAAAAGGAAAGGGAAAAAGAAAAAGCATCACCACCACAAGAAAAGAAAGAAGAAAACCAGAGAGGAATCAAGTAACAGTGAGTCAGACTCGGACAGTGAGTGTATGAAGGATAAACCTAGAGGAAGTGACACAAACCATGAAAGAGAAGCAGCAACGTTGAAGTATGTGCATTTTACTAATATGCTTGGATATAAATGTAATCCTATTCTAGTATGTGTTGCTTGAACTGGTTAGATGAGAATACTCACCAGTGGGTCAGTTCTAACTCTTATTCTCTAAGTTTAAACTTCCATTGTAACTATCTTAGAACAGCACAAGAAACACTAAAACATTTTTTTTAATTCATTGTTGCACCTGAAAATTTATGACGAATATTTTATGAAGTATTTTTCTCCAGAGCTGAACAGAATAGCAGAGCAATGAAAATGTGATGCTTTTTTAATCTTAATGCTCCCTGTGAATTATTGTAAATCTTTGTTTCCTTATATTAATCCTTGAGTAACCTATTGTGCTTTGAGAGGAATTGTATTAAACGATGTTCTTAGATACTGCAGAAAATTGAAGTTGTTGAATAATGAAGCAAAATTTTTTTTTCCCTAAGGGGAAGTGTTTCATTATACTATGCATTCATAATTTCCCCTCTCAACAGTGGGCATTCAGTATAAGATGTATATTGATGTTTGTATTAATTTAGTATTTTTAGTTTTATTTCTGGCCTTTAGCCATTCACTAGTATGCAGGATGCTTCATACACTTTATTTTTTGTATATGTGAATCAAGATTTGAATGAATGATGTTCTGTTATATCAGTGGTTCTCAACCAGGGGTACACATACTCCTGGGGGTACGCAGAGGTCTTCCAGGGAGTACATTCACTCATCTGGATGTTTGCCTAGTTTTACAACAGGCTACATAAAAAGCATTAGCAAAGTCAGTACAAACTAAATTTTCATACAGACAATGATTTGTTTATACTGCTCTGTATATTGTACACTGAAATATAAATATATTATTTATATTCCAGTTGATTTATTTAGAATTATATGGTAAAAATGAGAAAGTAAGCAATTTTCCAGTAATAGTGTGCTGTGACACTTTTGTATTTTATGTCTAATTTTGTAAGCAAGTAGTTTAAGTGAGGTGAATCTTGTGGTATGCAAGACAAATCAGACTCCTGAAAGGGGTACAGTAGTCTGGAAAGGTTGAGAGTCACTATATTATCTCACCTGTTGTCTTGCTGCTGCTTTGAGACACTAAAATAACCAGTAACTAGTCTGTATGTAACAAGAAAAATGTTTTAAAGTGACCAATATGATGATTTAAATAGGAAAAAGAGCTTGCATGGGCGCATTGGGTGCCCAGGCTCAAAAAGTGGGCCTTCCATTTTGCACTGACCACTCTCATTGGTCTTTGATCTCTTAAATGTAATTCAGGTGCCCAAACAAAAGGATTGATATTCTTGTACGTACCTGTACTGTGCATATGGATTGTTTATATAGTTTTTTTCCTGAGAAAACTTAAAACACTCTTTAAATATAAAGTCTGTGTTAAATTTTATGTTTAAAACTCTCACTGATGTTAAAATGGGACTTACGCACAGAATTATTCCTGTTCGCATTTCCATCTGAAACCCTCTTGAGCGCCTTGTCATAGGTGAATGTTGGAAACCTTTTCAGAGCGCTGAAGCTCCTTTTTTCTGTAATACAAATGTGAAATCAGAATTCACCATATCTTGCAGTTCTTAGAGAGGTAACTTAGCTGCATCTTTAAAAAAAAAAAAATCACTTATGTAACTAATTCATAAAATCTTTACATTTTACTGAATTGCATTGGTATTGTTACAGAAAATCAGCACAATATACTAACAGATTGTTCCCTTTTTTATTTACTTTTTCTTATAGAGGAAGTTACAGTAAATAGCAATATTTTTTCTTGCAGGCTTTAGACTTAGTAAGAAACCCATTTATTAAATCCTGTTAAGCACTTTCCATGCTCTTGGAAGTCCATTTTGGAAATGCAGTGAATGATTTTCTTTTGAAAGTTCACTGTATTGGTGGCTCCAGTGGTAAATTTCCACTTCCGTTTTCCCATCTCTTTCACCAGCGTGTGACTTATTTGTTAAATGGTACATGTATCATGGCCTTTTGAATGTGTATAATTTATTATGGGATCTAGAAATGTTAAATTTCCTGGTTTTGTAAATGTTTAATGTTTAACTCAGATGTTCAGAAAATGCTTCTTCCTCCCCTTCTTCAGTCTAGAAGACATAACATCAAATGGTGCCACCAGTCGCTTTGTTTGGCTTGAGGATATTCAGGCTTTGACAGCAGAAACCTTCAGAACAGACAAGAATCCAGACCCTGCAAACTGGGAATACAAGTCACTGTATCGAGGAGACATAGCAAGGTATAATGGGCTGTTTTGTTTTGATCTTAAAATGTCTCAAGACATGTTAGTGGTGAGATTATATTAAAAGTTTGACACTAAAAATATTTATTTATAAAACATAAAACCATGCTCAGTAATGTCCCCAGCCTCTGTTTGCCAGGGAATGGGTGATGGGATGGATCACTTGATGATTACCTATTCTGTTCATTCCCTCTGAAGCACCTGGCATTGGCCACTATCAGACTCAATATGGCCGTTCTTATGACCTGCGAGAGCCACGGTTGATGTATGTGAAGCTGTGGTTGTCTTTTTACTGTCCCCTTGTCTGGACTGGTAGGGGTAGGGATGCGGCTCTTGATGCCACGTGGAATGTTAGGATAGAGGGTGTATAAAGGCATTATGCTGCAGTACACCATGGACTGCAAAGGGAGGCGAGTCTGTGATTGTTGAACCTATAGGTCCACAAGAATCTGCAGCATCTGTGTTTGCTTTTGGAGACGCCCCGTTATGTCCTGGTGCATCTCCTTCTTTTCCTGGTAGGCCCCCTGGGCCTTTTTCTTATCCGTTCTTTCCATCTCCACATAGTCTGTGATATTCATCCTCCAAGACATCTGTTCACAGACTGATGCAGCACTGGCTTGCAGGATCTCACAGAATATGTCCATCCTGAGTCATCTTTTTTTCTCCTCTTTATCTGGCTCAGGTGTTCTGTATGTGTGGAGGGGAAACTCTTCAAAGCTGCTATAGCGCAACTACAGATAAAACACAGAGGAGCCATAGACAGTATAGTCACAAAGGAAATCAGAAGTTAAGATTCAGAATTCCCTTCCCTTGCTCCCCTAAAGTTTTAAACAAGACTTGGTTATTGACACTTCTGCTTTGCAGTGATTGTGCAGAGTGCCACTCACAGCACCAACCATGGTGAGTATGGTCTGCTGTGATGAGGGAAATGAGGAGGGAATTGCTTGATTGCATGAAACTCTGTGGGAGTATGGGGCAATGACATTGAATACTGGCACCATTTTCCACAGGCAGTGGTGATTTTAGCTGGAATCTCACTCCTGAAGGTAATAAAGGCGCAGAGAATATAGCTGTGCTGGTGTCCCAAAGTTGTTCAGGCCCATATGCTGCTAGCCTTTTTACTGCAATGGTGCCTGCCAAAGTTATTACTGACTGGCATGGGAAAGTGTCCTACTGTGGAGGAAGAAATAAGGCTGCCATCCCTAGAAACCTTCAGGAGAGGATTGCAGTGCATCTCCATGAAAATTTCATTGAGATCTCTCAGGAGGATTCAAGGGACATCCCTGTGTACATAAACAAACTGCTTTGCATGGCCCCCTGCCTAACTCTAGAGGGAGAATGAAAAGTTGGTAATATTTCTATCTTTGTTGTACCTCTTCTGGTACAAGTAAATTAATGAAAAGTCAATAGCTGTGTCCTGAGAAGTTGGGGGCGTCTTTACTGTACTGACAAATGTAGACAGTTACCCAAGATTCCTTCCCCTGCATCAGGCTTGCCCATGGTTGACTGCTGGGACTGACTGTACTGTGGTGGAGTCTCAAACAGGTCCTGGTTCACAGCATAGCAGCCTCCCTCCCCCCCGGACTCATATTCCCAATTCTCCTCTTCCTCCTCCCTCACCTCCTTGTGCTCTGTGTTCACCAAAATGCACAATCAGGAAAAGGCATTTCAAAAATTCACAAGGTTTTAAATGGGGGTATGTGACATTAAGCAGGGTACAAGCTGGATTGATGAACAGCTGCATCCTTTGAATTCTCCAGTCCGGGGCGCCTTTTACACTGCTTCGCTATGAGAGCTACCACTCCGGGTCCGCTCACAGATAGCCTACAGCATGTAACTTACTCCCAGTTATACAATGAGTGCTATAGGCAGCCACTCTTGAATTACACTGCAGAGCAACACCAGCAAATTCCCTTTCTCCCAGAAATGTACATCTTGTACTGCCCAGCTCTCTCCTGCACAATACAAGCTCATATAAAGTCCCTCATTTTATTAGAAAATGATATGCACAAATCCAGTTATCTCAAATGGTGTTTCCCAGACACTTCAGGCCAAACACATTGATTTAGATAAAACAGGTAAAACAGGTTTGTTAACTACAGAAAGATAGATTTGAAGTGACTACAAGTAATGAGGCATAAAAGTCAGAATTGGTTACAAGAAAATAAAAGTAAAACTCAACTAAAGCCTAACTTAACAAGCTAAGTGAATTCAAAGCAAAGGTCTCTCACCACAGTCTTACTGGCTGAAACTCTTTCAGTCAGGATCTTTCCCCCAGTCCAATGCTTCTTCCTTTGTTCTTCAGGTGTTGTCAGTGCTGTGAGTAGAGATGAAGGGAGAGAGAACTTGGGACATCTCTCTTCTTTTCTTATAGTTCCTTCTCTTTGTGGAGCTCCAGCTAAGGTTCATGAGACAAATTCTGAAAGTCACAAAGTCTGTGGGGAAACTGAGGTACAGAAAAGGTCACACAGCAAGTCAGTGGCAGAAATAAAACTCAATGCCTGACTCCTAGTCCAATGTATGGCACCCTAGAAACACTCCTTCATGATGTTATAAATCTAGCGCTGGTACTTTGTATGCTGAGCTAGAGCAATATGTATATATTTTGTTACACAATTCTGCTGCCAAAAATATTTAAAGCTCAGCACATTTGTATACCCTTTCCCTTGCATGTATTTTGTATACTTTGTATTTAAATTTCTATACGTATTTGTCATGTTTTCATGTAGCTCTGATTCCTGTGGTCTTGTCCATGTAGATTTGGTCTATTCCTTTTTGTGAAATTGTTAATAATACAAAAAGGAACAGAGACCTAGAGATGCAGAGAACTAGCACAGGACTAGGCTACTTATACTCTGTTTTTCCTATATAAAAATAATCCAATTTATATTAGGAGTCTTAAATATGTAGCGATATCTTGATTGGCCCCCAGTTTGTCCACATGAGAAGAGTGGTTCATGCTACGAGAAGGAAGAGAAAAGTTGATCTTTCATGGAGTACTACAGATCTTGCTTAGGAAGTATTAATTAAGTGGCAGTTTAATGCTTGCTTCAGTTCTAACGCATATAGTAGAAGTTCTGACGGGAAAGAAAAGTTGAACTGGAATAAGAGGAAAAAAATAATAATAAGCACTTTGTACCTTTTTAAAGCTCTGTACAAATGTCTAATTCAATTAGGAAATACTGAAAAGTGAACTTCTGTCTTATAGAAGATAAAAATACATATTTGACTAATGTATATTTTAATGGTCACATTTTAAAAAAATGCATTGTATTTTTTCTTTAAGATACAAGCGGAAAGGTGACTCATGCCTTGGTATTGACCTAAAGAAACAATGTATAACTTGGGAAAGTTCCATGGTAGAAAAGAAACAGTCCCACAAGCGACCTGAACGCTACTTCAAGAAGAATAGTGTGCAGTTATTGAGCACAGATGGAATTCCTGTTTACAGTAAAAGCCAAACTACTTCATCTGGTCTAAGCACTTTTATACCGCTTTCACAACTGGATAGTGATGCTCCTCCTACAACAACGTATGTGAATCCTCTTGGGATTTATGATCCATTGACCACACTCTGGTTGCAAGGAAAAGGTCCCTCAGAGCATGAGACTTTAAAGCAGCAGGCATCCCAAGAGACCAGTGAGAATGTTAACTCTGTTCTAATTGCAAAAGTGGAAGAATATAATAGGACGGTCAGAGAAAATCCAAGAGATGTTCACACTTGGATGGAATTTGTTTCTTTTCAGGTACACATTCTTGTACTTCTCGTTGCAATGCTTTGTGATATATTTATTTTATTTGTATCTGAGTAATAATTTTCTGCTTAACATCTTGTTTCTGAGTTAAATTATATATGTGTGTTTATGCTATTGTACATGAAATATTTTTGTATGATTTATGTTTTTTTAAAAAAAAAGCTTGCAGTAATAGAAAGAGATGCAGTCATTCGCTGACACTTATGTCAACCTTCTCCTTAGTGCTTCTACAAAGCCTGAGACACTTCTGTATTTATAACTTTGAGTTGATTTCCTTTTCTTTTAAGGATGAAATAATGAGAGGACCCAGCCCTTATGCCATCAAAGAGGGAGAGCAGGAAATAAGGAGAAAATCATTCAAGCTAATCCTAGAAAAGAAACTGGCCATTTTAGAGAGAGCTATTGAAAGCAACCCAAATGATGTTGATCTGAAACTTGCCAAGCTGAAGCTTTGTACAGAATTCTGGGAACCATCAACTTTGATCAAAGAATGGCAGAAACTGGTTTTTTTGCATCCCAATAATCCAGTCTTGTGGCAGAAATATCTCTTATTTTGTCAAAGTCAGTTCAGCACCTTTTCAGTTTCAAAAGTCCATAGTTTATATGGAAAATGTTTGAGCACTTTGGCAGCTGTACAGGATGGCAGCATGGTGTCACATCCTGTACTGCCTGGCACAGAGGAAGCTATGTTAGGTAAGAAGATTATCTTTTTATATCTCATTTTATGGCCATTAAGATTTTCACACCGGCTGAATATATTTTAGGAAGAGATTCTCCTCTGTATTGTGCTAATTTTTTGTTTTGCAAAGAGCCTGCTGAAAATGTCTGGCATCTTGCCTCTTTAGGTGATAGTAAAAGTAAATATTCAAGCCCAATATGGATACAACAGATGCTTCCCTTCCCCAAGAGAGCTTGTAATATCACATCCAGTAATGCTCTGAAGAGTTTAAAGTACAAATTTCAAGGCAAGGGATTCGTAGCCAACATCAAATAAATGTGTTGTTTACCTTCACAAAATAAATTCCTTTGGTTTACGCAGCAAATAGCAGTTATATCATTTGTTACAGATGAAACTTTTGAAGTACTCTTAATTAGGGCTGTCAATCACAGTTCACTCACACGATTAACTCAAAAATTAATCGTGATTAAAAAATTAATCACGATTAATCGCACTGCTAAACAATAGAATAGCAATTTAAATTTAATATTTTTGGATGTTTTTCTACATTTTCAAATATATCAATTTCAGTTACATCACAGAATACAAAGTGTACAGTGCTCACTTTATATTTTTATTACAAATATTTGCACTGTAAAAATGAAAAACAAAAGAAATAGTATTTTTCAATTCACCTCATACAGGTACTGTCGTGCAATCTCTTTATCATGAAAGTGTAACTTACAAATGTAGATTTTTTTTTTGTTACATAACTGCACTCAAAAACAAAACAATGCAAAACTTTAGAGCCTACAAGTCCACTCAGTCCTACTTCTTGTTCAGACAATGGCTAAGAGAAACAAGTTTGTTTACATTTACGGGAGGTAATGCTGCTCGCTTCTTGTTTACAATGTCACCTGAAAGTGAGAACAGGCATTCACATGACACTGTTATAGCTGGCGTCGCAAGATATTTACGTGCCAGATGTGCTAAAGATTCATATGCCTCTTCATGCTTTGGTCATTGTTCCAGAGGACATGCTTCCATGCTGATGACGTTTGTTTAAAAAAAATGCGTTAATTAAATTTGTGACTGAATCCTTAGGAGAGTATTGTATGTCTCCTGCTCTGTTTTACCCTCCTTCTGCCATATATTTCATATTCTAGCAGTCTTGGATGATGACCCAGCACATGTTGTTCGTTTTAAGAACACTTTCACTGCAAATTGGACAATATGCAGAGAAGATACCAATGTGAAATTTCTAAAGACAGCTACAGCACTCGACCCAAGATTTAAGAATCTGAAGTGCCTTTCAAAATTAGAGAGGGATGAGGTGTGGAGCATGCTTTCAGAAGTCTTAAAAGAGCAACACTCCGATCTGGAAACTACAGAACCCTAACCACCAAAAAAGAAAATCAACCGTCTGCAGGTGACATTTGATTCAGATTATGAAAATGAACATGTCGGTCTGCACTGCTTTGGATCGTTATTGAGCAGAATCCATCATCAGCATGGATGCATGTTCTCTGGAATGGTGGTTGAAACACCAAAGATCATAATCTTTAGCGCATCTGGCATGTAAATATCTTGTGGTGCCGGCTTCAACAGTGCCATGCGAATGCCTGTTCTCACTTTCAGGTGACATTGTAAACAAGAAGCAGGCAGCATTATCTTCTGCAAATGTAAACAAACCTGTTTGAGTGATTGGCTGAATAAGAAGTAGGGCTGATTGAACTTGTAGGCTCTAAAGTTTGACATTGTAGACAATGTAGATAACACCCCAAAATATTTAAATAAATAGTATTCTATTGTTTAACAGCACGATTAATTGCAAATAATTTTTGTAATCGGTTGATAGCCCTACTCTTAATGATTGGGGAAAGGATAATGGGAAGTCTGTATTTTTTTTGTCCTGAGAATCCCCTCTAGAGAATTTGAATTCAAAACACTGACAATATATGAATAAAATAATGTATACTGGGAGGAAGGGTGGTCATGTGGCTGAGAGACTGGTGGCAGGAGAGTTGGGTTCAGTTCCCAGCTCTGACACAGGTTTCCTTTGTGGCTGTATCCCAAGTCATGTAACTCTCATTCTTTCAGCTTCCCCATCTGTAAAATTGAGGTTGTAATACTTCCCTACCTCACAGGTTTATTGTGGTGACAAATTCATAAACACTTGAGAAACAGCATGTAGATAAAATATGGATCCTTTTGTATCACAACCAACACCATTTTTCTTTTTGATTCATGGACTTTTAAGGCCCGAAGAGACCATTTATGATCCTCTTGTCTGACCAGCATAACAGGCCACAGATTCTCACCTAATAATTTCTGCATCTAGCCCCTCACTTCTGGTTGAGCTATAGTATAGCTTCTAGAAAAATATCCAGTCTTGATTTAAAGACTTAAAGTGCTGGATTACCAATTGGTTTAGAGTGCTTCTACATTGCTTGTTCATTTAAACTGGGCTGGACACAGCACTGGGAAATATACTATAGGAACAAATCCTGCATTGGCAGATAGATGTTGGACCACATGATAGCTTCTTACATCTCCAATTTCTGACATTTTAACCACATCCTACAGCCATCACAGTAAGGGATGTTTCTCTGAGTATGTATATCCTTATTGATCCTCATTTCTTAATCTGTAAATTCTTTTTCTTACCAAACACCTTTAAATTATTCTCCATGTTTGCCACTTCCTTTGGGGAAAAAAGTTTGCAAATACCTTGTGTTAAATGGACAATGATCAGTTTTTTTTTCCCCGAAGAAACAAACTTTTTCTTTGTTTATTTTTATCTCTCTGGTTGAAATGAAAATAGACTCAATTTCACTTTTGTTTCTGGACATTTTCATTTTCTGGTTCCCATGCATTAGCATGATGCTGTTATAGTTGGGTTGCAAACACTTTAGGAGAGTGGTTTTGAAGTCATAATTAAAATAATACTAATGGAAACATTTCTGAGAGTTTCAGGTTTTGTGAATGCTTCTTTTAACCAAACCTAAATCTTGGGTTAAATTTGACCTGACTGTGTCCCTTTACTTATTAGGAAAATTACCAAATTGTCAGTCATGATAAATGCACCAGGTTTTTTACAGGTGGCATATTCCTGTTCTGAAAATAGTGGGTAGTACAGATGTATGCCAGTCTCCTATCTTCAGCCTTTGAAAAGTACGGATACATGAACGGATTAAAAAAACTGGTGAATTCTGCCATCTAGTGTTTAATTGAATGTATTGCTATCTGCATGAAAATAAACCAAAACAATGAGGAGTCTGGTGGCACCTTAAAGACTAACAGATTTATTTGGGCATGAGCTTTCCTGGGTAAAAACTATTTCTTCAGATGCATGGAGTGAAAATTACAGATATAGGCATAAATATATAATTGGCACATGAAGAGAAGGGAGTTACCTTACAAGTGGAGAACCAATGTTGAAGGCCCATTTAGTCAGGGTGGATATGGTCCACTCCCAATAATTGATGAGGAAGTGTCAATGCCCCTCTGCCATGTACATTGGCCAAACCTGACAGTCTCTACTTAAGAGGATAAATGGACACAAATCAGACATCAGGAATGGTAACATATAAAAGCCAGTAGGAGAACATTTCAGTCTCCCTGGACGTTCAGTAACACATTTAAAAGTAGCCATTCTTCAACAAAAAAAACTTCAGAAACAGACTTCAAAGAGAAACTGCAGAGCTACAATTCATTTGCAAACTTAACACCATCAGTTTGGGTTTGAATAGGGACTGGGAGTGGCTGGCTCACTACAAAAGCAATTTTCCCTCTCTTGATATTGACACCTCCTCATCAGTTATTGGGAGTGGACCACATCCACCTGGACTAAATTGGTGAGGACTCCCCACAGCGTGCTTTCCCCGCAGCAGCACCTGGGATGAGGGGGAGAGGCGCCTCTCCCTGCCGCGGCAGCTCTGGGGCTGGGGGCCGTAGGCGCCACTCTCCCAGCCTCTGCAGGTCCGGCCAGGGCTAGGTTCAGGGAGGAACACCCCGGTCGTGACAGGTCCAGGCCGGGGCTGGGTTCGGAGAGGGGTGCCCCCTGACAGGGCCAGGGGGCAGATCCGGGCTGCTGCATAGCTGGGGCCGCCCCGGCCATGGTAGGTTGGGGGCGGGGAAGGGGTGCCCCTCCCCCGGCTGCGGCAGGTCCCTGGGCAGGTTCCCTGCGCGCTTGCGCAGTGCTAAATAGGCTGCTGTGCAGCCGCGCAGCTTACAGGGAACTTAGGCCTTGACATAAATCTTGGGCATGCCAGTAACAATTTTAATTATTTTTTGGAAGGTCGTTTTATTGTTCCAACATAATGAGTCTCCACAGCACTGGGTAGTGGAGGAGATGTGTCTCTTTATCTTTGTGTTGCAATCCAATATTTGGGAACTAAGTATTACTTTAAAGTATTATGATTTTGTCCCCTTTGCTTTCCAGCTGTCTTTCTTCAGCAGTGCCATTTTCTTAGACAGGCGGGCCATTCTGAGAAAGCTGTGTCTTTGTTCCAAGCCCTGGTTGATTTCACCTTCTTTAAACCTGACAGCGTAAAAGATCTGCCAACAAGAGGACAGGTAGCATTGTCTATTTAGAACTGTTTTTCACTCTGTCTCATTGCATGATCTGTTTACGTTGGAACTTCGCACTGACAGAAAAATATTAGTTGATTTAAAGATGTTAGTTAAAATTAAAAATTGATTCACTATTTGGCACTTCTTCAGGGTGGTCCGTGCATTCTCCCCTGGTTGGGAAAGGCAGCCATAGTGCTGTGAGCTTCTGGAACCTTCTGAAACGCATACCCAACAGGGAATGTGCACTCTTATGGCAATGAATATTGGTACTGCGGGTTATATAAAGAAGGTGCAGCCCCCTCCCGTCACCTCATCTCTTCCTTTTGCCCAATCGCAAGTGGAAGAACTTTAACTGAGTGCCCAATGTCTGGTTTGCCCAACTTATAGTGAACACTTTCCTTATCTCTTTTCTATCTTTCGTGTAAATAGGATTGTGTAGTGTAAATATTATTATGTACTTTTATTATTCTAGGGAGAGCGGGTAGTGACCCTATTATTTAGATTACTTAACAATTTCCATTCTAAAAGATTCTTGAAAGCTTTTCTTTGAGATGCTCTCACATTTCCATTGTTTGCAGCAGGCCTTTGACATTCAGGAGGAGGAATGTCCTCAGGCCATAGAATCCACACCTTTGAGTGACAGTTATATAGGCCTAACTGCCAGTGGAGACAGCGCTATGTCCATGGGAGGGCTTCTCCCGTCAACATAGATACTGCCTCTCAGGCAGGCGGAGTACCTTCGCTGATGGGAGAAGCCCTCCTGTCGGCGTAGGTAGCATCTTCACTGAAGCACTATAGCGGTGCATCTGCATTTGTGTAGTAGCACCACTGCAGCCTTTTAAGGCCATGTCTACACTAGCAAGCTTACGGCGGCACAGCTATACCACTGCATCTGTGCCACTGTAAGATCGCTTGTGTAGCTGCTCTATGCCAACAGGAGAGAGCTCTCCTGTCTATATAATAAAACCACTTCCACAAGTGGTGGTAGCTGTGTCAGCAGGAGCAGCTGTCCTGCCAACATAGTGGTGTGCACACTACTATTTATGCCGGTGAAACTTATGACGCTCAAGGAATTCGGAAATGCCTGAAAACGTGCATGACACGATCGCCGAGTCTGACAGTTGGGGTCACAGGGAGCGTAAAACCACCTCTTGGAGTCATTTTCCACCCACTTCTAATGGATTTTGGGTGCTCCACGACCCTTCTTTCTCTTTCTCTTAAATTAACACAGTCCTAGCCTATAAAATTAGCTCTCTCCATCCTTTACGACTTCTGTGGTAAGTATCAGTGATGATCTTGCTGTGTCAGGAGGCGGTGGTGTGAAGGTAGAAGAATCTTCATCAGATATACAGATTGCTGTGTTAGCATCCATGGCACAAATGACCATATTGACTCTTCTGCTTTATTTCCACCAAAGATTACAAACTGTTCTGAGAGTTCCTAGAAACTATATTACAGTTGAACTTATCATAGTGCAGGAAAATAATCAGTGTGACATCCTCTAGAGTTTTTTGATTTATGAAGACCGTTGTAAGAGGAATGTCACTTCCTCTGTATCTATCCAAATGGATAAAATCATTTTTGCAAGTTCATCTAGGCCATAGAGCTCATTCCACCAGAGCAAAAACTAAATCCATGGTTTGTCTCAAATGTTTCTTTACTTGAGCTCTATAGAGCAGCTATGTGGTGTTCCATTCACAAAATACTACTCTTTTGATTTATGTATTGCACAGCTTGTTAATTTCCCAAGACTATGTAGAGGCAACCTGAAAGAAGGAAAAGAGTTTACTTTCTAGTTTTTATAGTTCTTTGAGTGTTACATCTGAATATTTACATTCCCTTCTCGCCTTCCCATTGGAATTCTCTGTATGTCTTTGAAAGCTGATGTTCAGGTGAAGGAAAGGAAGGGGTCGGGGACTGCACCTCCTTATATAATCTCAGGCATCAAATGTTTGGTGCAATGAAAGGGCGCTTGTGCATTTCTCCATGGGTATAGCTTTGCTTTTTCTCAAGAATATGGATATGCAAAGATAGTTTTCCAAGACCTACATTTACTAATAAGTAATCTCTGTTTTCTTCCCACATCACTGTGTTACACCTCCTGATTGTTACTAGTAAATCTAATTTCTGAATGTGGGTTTGGTGTATTTTAATTTCAAGTATATGTCAGGGTGGAACTCACTGGAAGTGTGTGCATGTGCCTCATGTAGACTAGATTGCCACTCAAATTGTTCAATGTCCACTGGGGTAATGCATGCGCTCTATGCCAACCACGAGTGATGACTACAGAAGTCTATCATAGACACCATATTTCACGAATGGGGGGACCCTGAAATAGTCTTGTTTGCCACAGAGGGACATAATCAGATGCTAGAAATTCTACTCCAGAGGAGGTGTAAGCTCAGGTTTGTTGCCTGAAGCCTTTCTTCTTCAGTGGTCTTGAAGACTTCATTCTGTCTTCCTACTGATTTCTCTTGATACTCAGGGTAGTGTCCAAGATCGGGAGGGAAAAGGCTAAGGTTATTCTGATAGCCTCTTGCTGGACAAGAGGGTTTTGGCTATTGGACCTGCTGTAAATGTTTCATGTGATCTCCCATTCATGCAAACATCATATCTCAGAACCAGCGTCAGATCTTGTACCCAGACTTGCAGATGTTTCACCTGACAGCTTGGATGTTGGTTGGTTGAGCACTACTGACAGAGATTGTTCCCTTCAGGTTAAACAAACTCTTATACAAAGTAGGAAGTCCTCCACCAGAAAATGGAAAAATTATCCTAAAAGTGGAAAAGATTTTGTATATGGGCAGCCAAAAAATTTGGGCCCAGTAAAGGCACCAGTACCAAAGATCTTAGATTATATACTACTCCTGGAACAGGTGGGTCCACGTACCAGCAATATCTGCATGTTGCACACCACTACAGTCACACTCAATCTTGTCACACCAAATGATATTGAAGTTTCTCAAGAATTTCCTTCACACTTATCCTCCAGTTAGAGACCTGAAACCCTTGTGGGACTTCAGTGTCATCCTCGTTAAGCTCATGGAGCCCCCTTTTGTACTACTGTCAAAATGTTCCACAACTTACCATCAAGACCCTTTCCTTCTGGTGGCCATCACCTGAGCTCAGAGAGCTCTGAACTCTTATGGATGGATCACCTTACACTTCCTTTATTAAAGACAAGGTGGTGGTGAGACCAAACCTCAAGTTCATCCCTAAGATTTTCTCAGACTTCAAACCTGAACCAGTAAATTACCAATTTTTTCCCTAAAGCTGCTCCCGATGCCAGGAGAGAAGAAACTGTATACCTTGGATGTATCCAGAGTTTTACTGTAGTACTTTAATAGGATCAAGCCATTTTAGCTGTCTTCCTGCCTCTTTGTGGCTATTTGTGGCTCATCCAAAGGCCAAGCCATCTCATCACAAGTGCATTGTGTAATGCATTTTTCACTTGCTATCAGCTGGCTGGTGAGGGTTCCCCTTTGAACATTAAGGCACACTAAACCAGAGCCCAGACTATATCTATCACCTGCTTCAGAAACATTCTGAGATTTGTGAGACTACAACCTGGAGTAACCCACTAATTTTCATGAATCACTGTGCCCTTGACATGGGAGAGCAGTACTCCAGTCACAGTTTGATTCAGCCACTAGTCCACGCTCTCGCCATCCACGGAGGGTGCTGCTTGTCAGTTATTTACAGTTTGGGCCACACTGCCATTTGCTTGAAGAAGGAGGAGGAGAATGGTTACTTATCCTGCAGTAAATCTGTGCTGCTTTGAGATGATGTTATTAGTGTGGGTCCTACAACCCACTCTGCATCCCTGCTTTTTGGAGTCCCCAGCTACCATGGGCTTCAACTTCTGAGGGAACTTAGAGTGAGTTGTTGCCATCTCACCCTTCATGGCCTCATATGGGAGCATGAGGAAGCATAGGGTACATGTGCAGCCACGATGGACATGGCTACTGAAATTTCTAGTCTCATGCACATGAGGCACACATACACCTACAGTGAGATCTACATTGACTACATCATCTCTAAGAACCACAGTTACTGTAGGGTAAGTAATGATTTTTGACAGAGGTAAAGATCTCAAGGGATACAAATGTGCATATATGTTAAGTGGAGGATGAGGAAAAAGATAAGCACAAAAATCAAATAAAACTTAGGGCAAAGATGTTCTTTTTATGCACATTAGGACTGATTTATTCCTTATAGTTGGAATTTTTATAGGGCTAAATTTAAAATATATTGGTAGTGACTGAATTTTTCTTCAAGTATGGCAATGAAACAGAGGCTTAAAAAGGAAATGTCACAAGGATACGTATTTTTTGCTGTTCTTGTGCCTACCATTCCCTTGTTGCCTTTTTCACTAAAGGCTAGATTCTAATTGGATATTCAGCACGTATTGCCACATAACTTAAAACAAAAATCTATGATTGAGCTCCTATATCTGTGCAGCGGCAGAATCTTTGAAAGAGTCCCAGGTGTGACTTTACATTGATATTAGAATCTGGCCATAAACGTAATGGGGTGCACTCACCTCTTGCAAGTGCCCCCTGTCTCAGTGCATGTGCCTGGACACACACTCTCAGTTTATGGTGGGTCTTTGGTGACTCAGCCCTCCGGCCAAGTCACAGTCTGTATGTGAGATAAAAATCAAACCCCTTCAGGGATACAAGTCCAATGGGGGCTTATTGCAGCGCCCTCTGTAAGGTCCCTTTATCTGCAGCCCTAGGTCCTATTGCAGCATCCTGGTTTGAAATGTGTCTCATCCCCTTCTGGGCTCCTTTGAATTGTCCCTGCTCTTCAAGCAGTCCTGGCCCTGATGTGGGGCCACATCCCCCAGGGCTCCCTTCCTGGAGAGTCTTGCCTCTCTAGGCCTTTCTGGCCCCAGCTCTTAGCTGGCCCACTAAGAGAGTTCTGTTCCCTTTCTGGGATGTATCAAAGTCCAGACCACTTTCCCAGTGGCTGGTAAAGGGCACCCGGGCCTGCCCTCAACTCCGCGTCCCAGCCCAGGGACCCTAAAGATAGCAACCATCTGCCAGCTACAGTTCCCTGGGCCACTTCCCTGTGGCTCCAGCACATTCTTCACATTTACCTCAGGGCCTTGTCCTGGTTGAGTGCTAGCAGCCCAGAACTCCTTGTGTTCCCCGTGGCCTCTGCCAGCACTGCTCTGTCTGGGTCCTGTAGCTCCCTCAGCCAGCCAGGCACACTATCCACACTCCACCAGCTCCACCAAGGAACTGATCTCACTCTGGCCCTGCAGCTCCTCTTAGACTAGCCTACTGGGTCCTCATTGGCTGCTTCCCACACAGCCACTCTAGGCTGCTTGGAGGACCTCTCTACTGCCCTTTTCTGGGGCAGGGTGTAGCGGGCTGCAAGGCCTCCAGCAGGGGGCCTCTGGACCTAGTCCACCCTGTCACAGTAAAACTTTCTCATCTCTGCTCACTTTTTCTTGTTTAACAAATGTATTGGCAGGTTGTATCAAGAACGTGCACAAACTATTACAAATTGTATATCTATTTTAAGAAGAAGCACTCTCTCACAAAGTTAGTATATGCACTGTTAGGAGCTGTATAGAAATAGATTCACTGCCACCGAAAGGAAATCATGTTTTTGGGAGGTTCACAAAAAAGAAATCACTTTTGGTTCTATTTTAATAATTAATTAATTAATTAATAATTAATTTAAAAAAAAACCTCAGCAAGAGGCAGTTTTCCCAGGTGAAAAATTTTATTGCTCTTTTGCAATTTTCACATTGAAAAGCTATTTGGTTTGGGTGATGAAATTTCACTCCAGAGTTTCCTCCATCTCTATTACCTAAATCATTTATGGCTTTCTGTGCCATGTAGTAAAGAAAAGCAACATCTATTGAGTTGTGAAATCATAAACTTAATTATTTTAAATTTATAAAATGCAGGCAGTTACACATCTCTGTATATAATACAAAAATACACAATGAAGACCTAAAACAAAACAAACTAACAACTTGCATAGAACACTGTATATTCACATCCTGCTGTCAGACAAAAATCTGGGAAAGGATAGACTCTGCCTCATTTCTAAAGTTGTGTTGGTACCGGGCATCTTTTTTTTTTTTTTTTTAAGTTCCCACCTTTGCTAACACCAATTTAGCTCATATGGTGTTAGCACCTTAGGAGCCCTGGTTTAGGCAGACTGCCACTCATGTTTTAAGCACTGTCCTTTAATCCTGTCAGCTGACATGGTTTATTAAAACACCAACGGCTCATCTGTACTTGGATTTGCATCTTTACAGTAGTCTGTTAGCAATGGTGGGAATTTCTTGTAAAATTTTTCCTAGTGTACATTAAGGTCTGACTGTCAATTCTAATACCTTGTTCAATTTCTTCTTCATCTTACCACGTCATATATTGTAGAACATAATCAGGCTTGTGATCTGCTATTTATATTTTTATATATTTATTTATAATGTATAAATATGTATATTTTTATATATTTCTGCTTTAAGTATAGCTACATGGTGTTCTGGTGCCCATAACTATTTTTGTACTTATTGATTTGGTACCACAATAAGAACGTTGAGTTGTGATGCAGAATTATATGAAATTAGATGCACTATTTCTGATCAGTTTTCAGCATCCCATTCAACAATGTACTGAAATAGCTCAGTGACCCATTTAGTATTTATTTCTAGAGTAGTTATCCCCACACAAACGTCTCACAGGTGCTTGTATGGCCAGAGGTGGATGATGAGTAGCTACTGTCCTGCTTCCACTATTGACGTGATTTCTAGGAGCCTCATTGCCCATGTTGTATGCAGCAGCGAGCCTGCTCATCCATGTAAAAAGTATTTCTTTAAAACTTTTTTTAAAACTTACCTATATGTCTGTGTTACTTTCTTTCTACTGTGTGCTAATTTAGTTATTCCTTTTTTTATTAGTGATAGCTTGACAGGATGGGACTGCTAAGTCATTTTTAAATGTGGCTACAATGTTGAAAATGATATGTAGTATGTTTCTTGCCACAACAATAGGTGGAGTTCTTTGAACCGTTTTGGGATAGTGGAGAGCCTCGGTTTGGAGAAAAAGGAGCAAAAGGCTGGAAATCATGGATGCATCAGCAAGAAAAGGGAGGCTGGATTATCATCAATAAACCTGGTAAAACTGTACCCTTTCATACATTTGTTTTTGACAAGCTTTTTCTTTGCTTTCTCCTATTTATTAACTCATAAAGGCTTCTGGTTTTACTCCTAGCCTGAGATCACTGAGAGTTACCATAACGATCTATATGTCAAAAATTAATTAAGCTACATGGGCTGAGGGAAATATA
Organism: Chrysemys picta bellii; assembly: GCF_011386835.1. NCBI lineage: Eukaryota > Metazoa > Chordata > Testudines > Emydidae > Chrysemys > Chrysemys picta. Next base: position 123,976,452 of record NC_088794.1, on the reverse strand, counting down.
CTGTAGTTTTCTTCATGTGCCTTTGCATGTTACAGGCTATTCCCAGACAAAAAGCTTCACTAAGATAGAGGTAAAGTTGAAAATATATTGCCCTTTAAAAAAAATAGAGATTTATTTTAAATTAGAACAACCTAAAACTAGAAACTCCAGTTTATATTCCATTTCCAACCTCCATGTCATTCCTGCATCCTAATACACTTTCCATGATCTACCTATAAGTTGGAGAGCCTTACCAGTTACTGCACTCAAATTAAGTCTACTTTGGTGCACATATGAACTCCAACAATTTGCTCTTCAGTCTTATATTATGTGTAAGGTTAAGATTTTGTCAGTTTTTTTTAGTAAAAGTCAGACAGGTTGCAGGCAATAAACAAAAATTCACAGGAGCTGTGACCTGTGCAAGACTCTTACTAAAAATAATGGGGTGGGGCGAGGGCTGCAATGGGAAGGGGAAGGAATGACAGCTGGAGCCCAGGCCGAAGCCATGGGGCAGAAGCATACAGAAACAGCTCCAGCCCCAGCCCCGACAGAGCTGGGACTGAGGGTCAGCGGTACACAGCCCTGGCTCCCGCGCTGATGGGAAGCTGTGGGGCGCACAGCCCCAGCCGCAGCTGCGTGGGTGGGGGCACAGCCAAGGCTCCTGTTGTAGCTGCGAGGCGCGTGTGAAGCCCTGACTCTGGCTGAAGCCACGGGTCTGGGGGGTGCACAACCCCAGCTTCTGCTGCAGTTGTGAGGGTGGAGCACCGCCTCAGTTCTAGCAAAGCTGTGGGTCAGGGTTGTACGTCCCCGGCTCCAGCCGGAGTTGCCCGTCGGGGGTGCACAGACCCAGCTCCATCCCCGCTGCTGCCAGCTGAAGCAAAGCCATTGAGGTCCAGTAAAATCACAGAATCCATGACTTCCCTAACCTCTGTGACTAAATCATATCCTTAAATATGTGTAACATAACCTGCATTGCCCATCCCAGTCAGTATCGGGTATAGGGGTCTCATTCAGATATGAAGACAGTGGCAAGGTTTATCCTTAGAATTTGAGCATGTGGATTTGGTGCCTGGTAGTGTTTGATATTTGAAAAATGGTTCTTTGGTGTTCATTTTAACTATGTTGTAAATCCCACTATTTCTTGACCATTTTTATATGTTTATTTGATATGGCAGGCCTAGCCCAGAGGCAAGGAAGTCAGACGTGCAATGTCCCTCCTGCCTTGAATTAGAAACCATCTCCTTGTCTTGGGCTGTGATGATTCATTGCTGTAGTAGCTGCCACCTCCATTTCATAGAATCATAAAATATCAGGGTTGGAAGGGACCTCAGGAGGTCATCTAGTCCAACCCCTGCTCAAAGCAGGACCAATCCCCAGCTAAATCATCCCAGCCAGGGCTTTGTCAAGCCTGACCTTAAAAACCTCTAAGGAAGGAGATTCCACCACCTCCTTAGGTAACCCATTCTAGTACTTCACCATCCTCCTAGTGAAAAAGTTTTTCCTAATATCCAACCTAAACCTCCCCCACTGCAACTTGAGACCATTACTCCTTGTTTTGTCTTCTGGTACCACTGAGAACAGTCTAGATATATCCTCTTTGGAACCCCCTTTCAGGTAGTTGAAAGCAGCTATCAAATCCCCCCTCAGTCTTCTCTTCTGCAGAAGAAACAATCCCAGTTCCCTCAGCCTCTCCTCGTAAGTCGTGTGCTCCAGCCCCCTAAACATTTTTGTTGCCCTCCGCTGGACTCTCTCCAATTTTTCCACGTCCTTCTTGTAGTGTGGGGCCCAAAACTGGATACAGTACTCCAGATGAGGCCTCGCCAATGTCGAATAAAGGGGAATGATCACGTCCCTCGATCTGCTGGCAATGCCCCAATTTATACAGCCCAAAATGCCGTTAGCTTTCTTGGCAACAAGGGTACGCTGTTGACTCAGATCCAGTTTCTTGTCCACTGTAACCTGTAGGTCCTTTTCTGCGGAACTGCTGCCTAGCCATTCGGTCCCTAGGCTGTAGCAGTGCATGGGATTCTTCCGTCCTAAGTGCAGGACTATGCACTTGTTCTTGTTGAACCTCATCAGATTTCTTTTGACCCAGTCCTCTAATTTGTCTGGGTCCCTTTGTATCCTATCCCTACCCTCCAGCATATCTACCACTCCTCCCAGTTTAGTGTTATCTACAAACTTGCTGAGGATGCAGTCCACGCCATCCTCCAGATCATTAATGATGGTATTGAGCAAAACCAGCCCCAGGATCGACCCCTTGGGGCACTCCACAGGATACCGGCTGCCAACTAGACATGGAGCCGTGATCACTACCCGTTGAGCCCGATGATCTAGCCGGCTTTCTGTCTACCTTAAAGTCCATTCATCCAGCCCATACTTCTTTAACTTGCTGGCAAGAATACTGTAGGAGACCGTATCAAAAGCTTTGCTAAAGTCAAGGAATATCACATCCACTGCTTTCCCCTCGTCCACAGAGCCAGTTATTTCGTCATAGAAGGCAATTAGGTTAGTCAGGCATGACTTGCCCTTGGTGAATCCATGCTGACTGTTCCTGATCACTTTCCTCTCCTATAAGTGCTTCAGAATTGATTCCTTGAGGACCTGCTCCATGATTTTTCCAGGGACTGAGGTGAGGCTGACTGGCCTGTAGTTCCCCGGATACTCCTCCTTCCCTTTTTTAAAGATGGGCACTACATTAGCCTTTTTCCAGTCATCTGGGACCTCCCCCGATCGCCATGATTTTTCAAAGATTATGGCCAATGGCTCTGCAATCACATCCGCCAACTCCTTTAGCACCCTTGGATGCAGGCCCCATGGACTTGTGCATGTCCAGCTTTTCTAAATAGTCCTGAACCACCTCTTTCTCCACAGAGGGCTGGTCACCTCCTCCCCATGCTGTGCTGCCCAGTGCAGTAGTCTGGGAGCTGACCTTGTTCGTGAAGACAGAGGCAAAAAAAGCAATGAGTACATAGCTTTTTCCACATCCTCTCACTGGGTTGCCTCCCTCATTCAGTAAGGGGCCCACACTTTCCTTGACTTTCTTCTTGTTGCTAACATACCTGAAGAAACCCTTCTTGTTACTCTTAACATCCCTTGCTAGCTGCAACTCCAAGTGTGATTTGGCCTTCCTGATTTCACTCCTGCATGCCTGAGCAATATTTTTGTACTCCTCCCTGGTCATTTGTCCAGTCTTCCACTTCTTGTAAACTTCTTTTCTGTGTTTAAGATCAGCAAGTATTTCACTGTTTAGCCAAGCTGGTCACCTGCCATATTTACTATTCTTTCTACACATCGGGATGGTTTGTTCCTGCAACCTCAATAAGGATTCTTTAAAATAGAGCCCGCTCTCCTGGACTCCTTTCCCCCTCATGACTAACAGAAGTATTGGGAGCATAAGCTTTCGTGGGTAAGAACCTCACTTCTTCAGATGCAAGTAATGGAAATTTCCAGAGGCAGGTATAAATCAGTATGGAGATAACGAGGTTAGTTCAGTCAGGGAGGGTGAGGTGCTCTGCTAGCAGTTGAGGTGTGAACACCAAGGGAGGAGAAATTGCTTCTGTAGTTGGATAGCCATTCACAGTCTTTGTTTAGTCCTGATCTGATGGTGTCAAATTTGCAAATGAACTGAAGCTCAGCAGTTTCTCTTTGGAGTCTGGTCCTGAAGTTTTTTTGCTGTAAGATGTCTACCTTTACATCTGCTAGTGTGTGGCCAGGGAGGTTGAAGTGTTCTCCTACAGGTTTTTGTATATTGTCATTCCTGATATCTGACTTGTGTCCATTTATCCTCTTGCATAGTGACTGTCCAGTTTGGCCACTGTACATAGCAGAGGGGCATTGCTGGCACATGATGGCATATATAACATTGGTGGACGTGCCGTTGTCATCTTGTCCTGCTACAAGACAGGCCCAAAAAAGAAACCAACAGAACTCTACTGGCCATCACCTACAGTCCTCAGCTTAAACCTCTCCAACGCATCATCAGTGATCTACAACCCATCCTGGACAATGATCCCTTACTTTCACAGACCTTGGGAGGCAGGCCAGTCCTCGCCCACAGACAACCCCCCCAACCTTAAGCATATTCTCACCAGCAATCACGCACCGCACCATAACAACTCTAACTCAAGAACCAACCCATGCAACAAACCTCGATGCCAACTCTGCCCACATATCTACACCAGCAACACCATCACAGAACCTAACCAGATCAGCTACAACATCATCGGCTCATTCACCTGCACGTCCACCAATGTTATATATGCCATCATGTGCCAGCAATGCCTCTCTATGTACATTGGCCAAACTGGACAGTCACTACGCAAGAGGATAAATGGACACAAGTCAGATATCAGGAATGGCAATATACAAAAACCTGTAGGAAAACACTTCATCCTCCCTGTCCCCTACGCTTTAGAAAAACTTCCTGCATTGTCTGTGCACCACTGTATTGCTCTCCCAGATCTAGTAACTTCTGTTAGTTGCCGGAAGAAAGCCTCGTCCACCTCAGCCCCCTGGTCTGGTGGTCTATAGCAGACTCCCACCACGACATCAGCCTTGATGCTCGCACTTCTAAACTTAATCCAGAGACTCGGAGGTTTTTTTGCAGTTTCATACTGGAGCTCTGAATCAGTCATACTGCTCTCTTACATACAATGCAACTCCCCCCTTTCTGTCCTGCCTGTCCTTCCTGAACAGTTTATATCCATCCATGACAGTACTCCAGTCATGTGAGTTATCCCACCAAGTCTCTGTTATTCCAATCTCATCATAATTTCCTTGACTGTGCCAGGACTTCCAGTTCTCCCTGCTTGTTTTCCAGGCTTCTTGCATTTGTGTATAGGCACTTAAGATAACTCGCTGATAGTCCTGCTTTCTCAGTATGAGGCAGGAGCCCTCCCCTGTTGTGCTCTCCTGCTCATGCTTCTTCCCGGTATCCCACTTCCCCACTTACCTCAGGGCTTTGGTGTCCTTCCTCCTTCATTTAGTTAAGTGCTGTAGGGATTTTAAATCCCAAAGCACTTGTCTCATGTGTTTTTGTTATGTTGCTCATGGAAAAATGGATTCCATGATTGTCCATCTTTCCTTGAAAACGGCCCCTCCCCCATTTTTCCAGCCCATCGTTCAAGGGAGAGGGATGTGAATATTCAGCTGACACCCACCTGTATCTGCATGGGTTAAAGATACTATCCTTATGAGCCCCTTTGAATATATGTGAGCGAAATTTTCTTCTGGAGCAGAATCGTAGTAGCACTGATCCTGGTAGTACTTTCCAGCTTAAATGTTACGATTCTGTTGGCTTCCCCTTGCCTCACTAGGGGTTATTGTCTGTGATGCTACTTCTGGAAGGAGGCATTGTCTCCACAGTCAAACATCTCTCACACAGCAGTATAGTAGAGCCTTGCCTCCCTCTTCATGTGGGGCAGATAGATTGGATCATTTTGCCCTGGGACGACCCCACCCCCTTTGTTCAGCAGTGCCTGCTGGAGACCTTTCACCTTGCTGTTGTCCGAGGTATGAAACAATGGTGACTTAGAAGACTAAGGCCTTGGCTACGCTTGCAGCTGTACAGCGCTGTGAGTTAAACCTGACTTCGTACAGCTGAGTAGGGAAAGCGCTGCAGTCTGTCCACACTGCCAGCTGCCAGCGCACTGTCGTGGCCACATTTGCAGCATTTGCAGCGTTCAAGTGGCTGCTATGTGCTTTTCAAAAGGAGGGGGTGGGGTGGAGTGTGACAGGGAGCGTGGGGGGGGGGGGGGGAGAGTGGATTTTTGGAGTGCCGACACTGTGTCAGCACCCTGCCTTGCAAGTTCCGAACCCCCTTCCTCCTCCACCCCCTCTCACTCACTGAAAGCAAACAGCAACTGTTCATTTTGTTTCCTCACAGACCAGATAAGCAGCCGCTCGCGGAAACGGACCTCCCCCCCCTCCCCCCCACGCCGCCTCTCTCTTCAAGCAAACGTTAGCTGTGGGCGTTCCAAAGGGAGCCCCCCTGCCTGCCTCTACTCATTCACAGCAAACAGTAGCTGTGTTTGTTTTTTCGATAAGCAGCTCCCGGAGCCACGGGAGTTCACAACAAAACAAAGAGAGGCATCACAACAAAACAAGGAGAGGAACCTTCACTTAAAACTATTATGGGGAGTTTCCGGAGGTCAATCACTGCGTAATAAGGTTACTCCCCGTTTACACTGGAGCACCAGCGTCTCAGCCACTCCACACCAGCTGTTAATCCTCTCGGGGAGATGGAGTACCTGCAGCGCTGTAGCCACGGAGATACAGCGCTGTAAGTGCCTTGCCAGTGTGGATGGGGAGTGAGTTACAGCGCTGTAGGCGGCTTTAGTTAGGGTTACCATATTTTGAGCCTCCAAAAGGAGGACACTCCATGGGGCCCCGCCCATGCCCCCGCCCCAATTCCGCCCCTTCCCCAAAGTCTCCGTCCCCTCCCCTGCTTCCCGCGAACATTTGATTCGCGGGAAGCCTGAAGCAGGTAAGGGGGGTGTGGGGGGAGGAGGCACGGCCCAGTCTGGCCCCCCCCGCGTCTCCAGCCTGGGTCGGCTCGGGCCCTGGGGTGCTGGCCCCGGGCCCGGCCCCCGGCCGAGCACCCCCAGCCCGCTCGGCACCCCCGGCATGGCCGGCGCTTGGCGCCCCCAGCCCCTGGCACGGCCGGCCCCGCATGTCCCGATTTTCCCGGACATGTCCGGCTTTTGGGGATTTCCCCCCGGACAGGGATTTGGAGCCCAAAAAGCTGGACATGTCCGGGAAAATCCGGACGTATGGTAACCCTACTTTAGTGCGCTGTAACTCTCAAGTGTAGCCAAGGCTTAAGGGAGTGCTGCTGTTTCTCATGAAAGAGCTGGTTGAAGTGGAGAGTATAGGTTCAAGGAGAGAGTACAGGGACTGAAGGTCTCATCATTACCTGTTTTATCTGAAGTGTGGGGGAGAGAGTTGAGTTTCAGTCAATGCTAGATGACAGGAACAAGAGCTTAGAGTTGGTGCTACAGTAGTTTTGTGAGGGTGGGCTGGAGGAATGGCAATTTTCCTCTAAAAACTGCAGCTAACCCCATGGTTTTGAAAAATCTCCCCTGCAATCCTAGTGTTAGGTTACACATTTTTCCAAACGGAATTGAAATCACAGGTTAAAAAAAAAAAAAAGCTTTTAACCATCTAAAATCCTGCTGTACGTTATAAAACTAGTCTGATTCTAATACTTGGATTTTAGGTTCAGTGAATATTTTTAATCTGAGAAGTATTTAATTGCATTGGCAAGATCTAATGCATGTAAAATTAAACAGTCATTGAAAATATCAGTTAGTTTAAAACAATGATACCAATTTTAATTTGTAATGTTTAATTCCATAGTAATACTTTGCATACAGCTAGTGCTTTTCATTTTTAAAACACTTTCTGTACATATGAAGTAAGTTTTTGGATGGGTGACTTAAAATTTTAGTGTCTGGGTTTTTTGTTTGTTTATTTTGTAGATGAGGATGAGGAAGATGTAGATGAAGATCAAGAAATAAAGGATAAAACTCTACCTAAATGGCAAATTTGGCTGGACATTGAATGTTCCCGTGAAACAAGGCATTGGCTGCCTTGGCGACCTGACAAAACTAAAAAGCAGACTGAAGAAGATTGTGAAGACCCAGAGAGACAGGTCATTGTGATATATAAGAGTGTGTCCGTGTGTGTGATTTCTTTACATTTAAGTTAATCTGTCAAGGACTCCATGCATAATTGTTTTAAACAACAAATAATTTTGGAAGGTCTTGGATATCTCTAGGGCAGTGGTTCTGAAAAATTTTTTTTTTTTACTTGGGTGGGACTGAAAATTCACCAGTGGTTTCTTGCTGGGAGCCATGAAGTCCCTCCCAAAACCGACTGATGGGCTTGAGGTAAGATTGTTCCAGGGAGTGAGGAGGTACTGGTTGGTGAGGGTAGGCTGATGGGGCTCATGGAGATCAGATATTATGTTGCGGGGAGGGAAGTTCCCGGAAGGAAGTGGAAGACTAGTGGAACTAGGAAACGGCATGGGGGTTGAGGTGATGCTTCTCCCTTTTATTGTTTAGCTCCAGAACTATGCTACTTCACAAAGCTGGAGCTATCTTGTTGGCACCAAAGCCTATCGGACATACTGCTTCACCTCCCCTGGAGCTGAGCATAGTGCAGGCATCGAGAAGGGAGGAGCTGCTGTGGGTTAGGGGTGGGGGTGGAATGTGCTGCTCCTTCTCTCCTCAGACTGTCTCTGGGTCCTAGCTACTGCAAGGTTTGGCTGGATTTTTTTTTTATTGTGCCCTACAGTTTGAAAAACTCTGCCCTAGGGATTGGTAGTGGGAGCCTTTGACCTGTAGGTCATTGGTTTATATCCAACCTATGTCAGTGGTGAGTGATAGCTCTGTGGTGGCATTTCAGAAGTGTGGTGGTGTTCCCAGTCCAATCCTTTTGCAGACAAGTTCTTGTTCATAAAATCACGACCATGCTTGAACTGTCCCTACAGTTTTATAAGTCAAGGCTTGAAAAACTTACCAGACCTCAAACCATAATCTCTATAGTCAAGGTGTTGCCCTGGATTTGAGGGTTGTGTGTACCCCAGAATGTGATCAAGCTAATTGCAACCATATTATGTTCATTCAGCCACCATGAATTAATGAAATAGAACACCACATAGTTAAGGGTTAGTTTGTAGACTGGCTTTCAGAAGCAAGGTCAAAACTACTGGCAGTTTTGCTAATCCGAATGCGAGGAGGGGAGAGGAAAATAAACAACTGAGACTGAAAACCTTGGTGGAAGGAAGACCTTGAGTCTGGACACCTCTGATATTAGAAAGTTTGTTGAAAGTTAGGAAAAGTAATGATCTAATAGGGGTCATCATGACATATGTGTTTTATAGAAGTTAGTTATAAAAAGTCTAGATAATAGAGTGTACTTTGGAGCAGTCCTCTGAAGCCATCTTGAGAGACTTTTTTCCGGACACCTTTTCTCCCCATTGGGTGAGCAACTGGCAACTGCAAACCTGCTGTTAATTACTCAATACTATTCCAGATAATAAGTAAATATCTGGGATGTGCTAAACCTATTGCTTATGTCTGTGTGTGCTTAAATCTAATAAACTGCAGTTTTAGATAGCGCACGCTTACTTTCATTAATCTTATCAGATGGAATTGCTGTGTTCCTGTTGATCTATTCCTGACACCGCCTGGGGTGAAATAGTTAAGGTGCCCCTGCTGTGGGTTCTGAAAACTTCCTAACCAAGGAAGTTGCAAAAGACAAGGATGGGAGGGGGGGACGCGCTTCTCAGCAAGATCTAGAGGCCATACTCTGCTTATGAGCCCAGTACCCTTGTCATTTCACGTGCTTGAAAGGAAGAAGGTGCTGAGACTTCTACCCCTGCTTGAAGGCTTCCACCTTTATAGTAACCTCTCGCTAGTAGGTGTCGTACAAATTTTAAACTTCTACTGCTGTAGCTGCTCTAAGGGAAAAGGAATTTCTTCAAATTATCCTCACTATTGTTTCTTCATGTCAGGAGATTTTTGTCAGCAGTGTCTGTGGTTCCATGCCTGCTCCCTACATATCCTCTTGCTCTGATATGAGAGTATATAGGAAGGGGCGGATGCTCTGCCACTGCAGTTCCTTCTCAACCACCTGTGGCTTGAGACGGAGCGTCATTGTGTCTGCTAGCCTGCTGACCCAGTTTGCTGACCTCTTTTTTTTCTTTATTTCATCATTTTCTTGTTTTAATTTAGCACAGCTTTGTGCTTTTTTGGGAGCGTGGGGGGTGTCTTTGTCTCTCAGTATTCTTTTGCCTGTTCCACTCAGCTCCTCTCCTTCCATGGCCTTTCTTCATAGATTATGCCAAAGATCCTGGGCTTCAAACCTTGCCAGACCTGCCACAGGCCCTTCCCTGTCAGCAAGGGGCATTCCAGCTGCCTTGAAGAGGCGCATGTCCCCTCCAAGTGTAGCATCTGATCAGCAGCATATCCAGAAAGCTGAAGGCGAATTGATTGAAACAACTTCTTATAGAATATTCCCTGAGACTTGCAGGGTCTGAGTCCCTCCTATTGTTCAACTGCCTCAACTGCTCAGAATGCTCCAGTGGCTGCCCAAGCCTCTGCTCGATAACCAAAGACCTGGGAGGGGAGCCTTCAGAGTCTTCAAGAACATCTGAAAAGAAGAGACCCCATTTCCCTGAGAAAGATACCAAGATAAGGGAGAAAGTCACCCTCTAACTAGGGAACAAGGAGACTTCATGTCCCAGTATAGGTACCATTAAGGCTTTTCCCTCCTCTGGTACTGAAATCCCAGTACAGTTTCATAATGCGTACTGAGAAGCCTTGTGCAGTACCAGTGTTGGTACCAGAATGGGAGGCTTCTAAACAAAAGGATTCGTCGAAGACTCAGGATGATGACTGAGTCCTGAGTCTTGGTGTCAGTGTGCTCAGGTCATGAGAGAGAGCACATGGACCGTACTTCGCTCCCATTCCAGGTATCTCTCGATATGATGACTCCCGAAACACAGTACCCAGATTCTCTGGTACCATCCAGGATCCTCTTTCATGAAGACCTTCGAATCCTGGAAGAACCCAAATCACCTCTGCTGAGGGCTACTGAGAGGATTTTCCCGCGCGTATTGACATTACCATCTGGTACTATACCACCGCACCCTTCTATGAAGGCTCGGCTGTCATTACTGATGCGGTTGCCTGTCCTTCCTTGACTCAAAGTACTGACACCTGTTGCTCATCCACTGGACATGGGTAAGGACACTTTCTGGACTCAGATGTGTTTGTCCAGAATTCCACCACCTTCTCTTTCCACCCTTCCTCCCTTGAAGTGCACCTTGAGGTCTCACCAAGAACACTGGCACCTGTGGATCCTCTGGAGACTTGGGAGAAGGGTCGGAAACTGGGGGGAACATGGACCATTATAGCAGGGATAAAGGAGAGACAAGAGAGAACATAGGGGGAAAATCAGATCAGTATCTTAGATGTCTATATACTAATGTGAGAAGTATGGGGAATAAGCAGGAAGAACTGGAAAAGCTAGTTAATAAACGCAACTATGACATAGTTGGTATCACAGAGACTTGGTGGGAATATTGGTATAGAAAGGTACAGCTTACTCAGGAAGGACAGACAGGGAAAACAAGGAGGAGGTGTTGCTTTTGATATCAAAAATGTATGCACTTGGACTGAGATTGAGATGAAAATAGGAGACAGACTTGTTGAAAGTTTCTGGGTAAAGATAAAAGGAGTAAAAACAAGTGTCATGTCATGGTAGGGATCTACTACAGACCACTTAACCAGGAAGAGAAGGTGAATGAGGCTTAGTTTATTTAAAAAAAAAAAAAATCATCCAAAGCACAGGACTTGGTGGTGATGGGGGACTTCAGCTAGCCAAACATCTGTTGGGAAAATAACACAGCAAAGCACAGATTTCCAACAAGTTCTTGGAATGTATTTGTCATAACTATAAAGGGAAGGGTAACAACCCTCTTGTGTACAATACTATAAAATCCCTCCTGGCCAGAGACACCAAAATCCTTTTACCTGTAAAGGGTTAAGAAGCTCAGGTAACCTGTCTGACACCTGACCCAAAGGACCAATAAGGGGACAAGATACTTTCAAATCTTGGTGGGGGGAAGTCTTTTGTTTGTGCTCTTTGTTTTGGGGTTGTTCACTCTAGGAACTAAGAGGGACTGGACATTAATCCATGCTCTCCAAATCTTTCTGAACAAGTCTCTCATATTTCAAACTTGTAAGTAACAGCCAGGCAAGGCGTGTTAGGTTTATCTTTGTTTTCTCAACTTGTAAATGTTCCTTTTTGCTAGAGGGTTTACCTCTTTTTGCTAGAGGGTTTACCTCTGTTTGCTGTAACTTTGAACCTAAGGTTAGAGGGGGTTCCTCTGGGCTCTTTAAATCTAATTACCCTGTAAAGTTATTTTCCTTCCTGATTTTACAAAGATGATTTTTTACCTTTCTTTCTTTAATTAAAAGCCTTCTTTTTAAGAACCTGATTGATTTTTCCTTGTTTTAAGATCCAGGGGGATTGGATCTGGACTCACTAGGAATTGGTGGGGGAAAGGAGGGGGAATGGTTAATTTCTCCTTGTTTTAAGATCCAAGGGTTTGGATCGGTGTTCACCAGGAAATTGGTGGAGAAGTCTCTCAAGGCAACCCAGGGAAGGGAGTTAGTACTTGGGAGTGGTGGCAGCAAAACTAGATCTAAGCTGGTAATTCAGTTTGGAGGTTCACATGCAGGTCCCCATATCTGTACTCTAAACTTCAGAGTGGGGAAGGAATCTTGACAGTATTGGAGACCATTTTTTATTCTGGAAGGTGGAGAAAGCCACTAGGGGAGAGGCTCTTCTATTTGTCAAAATCAAATCTAGGGAAGAGCTGGTTGAGAATTTGGAAGTGGAAGGCAGCGTGGATGAAAGTGATCATGAAATGATACAGTTCATGATTCTAAGGAATGGTAGGAGGGAAGACAGCACAATAAAGACCATGTTCCTGTGTTAGTGTAGGGAGTGTCCTGAGTAGATGGTGCAGTTTCTTAGTGTATTCCTCAGTGGGATCTGAGGAAAGTGGCCTGTAGAATTTGGTATTGGAGAGTTGTCTGGCAGCCTCCTTCTGGTAGTCAGATCTGTCCATGATGACAACAGCACCTCCTTTATCAGCCTCTTTGATGATAATGTCAGGGTGGTTTCTGAGGCTGTGGATGGCATTGCGTTCTGCACGACTTAGGTTATGAGGCAAGCGATGTTGTCTTTCCACAATTTCTGCCTGTGCACATTGGCGGAAGCATTCTATGTATAGGTCCAGACTGTCATTTCGACCCTCAGGAGGAGTCCACGTGGAGTTCTTCTTCTGTGTTGTTGGTGGGAGGGTATCTGTGTATCAGTGCGCTGTTCAGTGTTATCCTGAAAGTATTCTTTGAGTCGGAGGCGGCGAAAGTAGGCTTCCAGATCACTGCATAACTGTATCATGTTCGTGGGGGTGCTGGGGCAAAAAGAGAGTCCCAGTTTACAGATTCAGACTAACACAGCTACCCCTCTGATACTTAATAAAGACCATGTATTTCAAGAAGGCAGACTTTAGCAAATTCAGGGGGTTGGTAGGTAAGTTCCCTTGGGAAGCAAGTCTAAAGGAAAAACAGTTAGAGAAAGTTGTCTCTTTGAAAAACTGCCATTACTATCCCACTACATAGGAAAGATAGGAAGTATGGGTGCTCCACTACCCACTCTCCTTCCCCTCTGCTTTGGACTTTATGGTTGAAAAGGAACTGGAGTGGTGGTGGGTCCACCCCTTCTTGTACCCTTATATAAGAGCATGAGAATGTGTAGGGTGCAAGCGTGGACCCATGGACTGATGACACAAATCTCTGATCAAGAGTGCATAGGCACATGCAAATCCTCACATGTAGCACCCATAGGGATGAAACACCTTGAAGAACTCCATTTACTGTACAGGTAAGTAATCTTTCTGTCTCTCCTCTCCTTTCCAGACCTCCCTAATTGCTGTAAGAAATGGGGAGGGTGTCCGTTACTCTGCCTCTCCCACAGCCTCTTTACCATTCTTCCAGTTGTGTTCTCATTCCTTGTGAATAGCTGAGTACCTGCCTCTGTCATGCATTGCTTTTTCAAGCAGCATGAAACTGATGTGATTTTGGCAATTTTACTGTTGCCCAAAGGGTTCTAAATAGACAGTGAACTTGGCTATTGCCTTGTTAATACCATTCTTCTGCTCCTTGGTGTGCAGGTATGCAGAAACAAAGCACTAAGCAATAGTGGCTGGGAGGCTCTTTGCCTGGAAGGAGTAGCAATCATAATACCATACATTTTTCTTTAAAGGGTGTAGCACTCACCTCCCTCGGTACTTGCCTCCTGGTACTAGTGACACTCCATGTCCGCAGTCCCCTTGGTCATGTGCATATGTTGAGGAGCGTAGAGCTGCTATCATTGCTAGTCAGCCCCTGTTCTCAAAGAGAGCTGCATGGAGCCTTGTGGCTGCCTTTGGAGTTGTACCAGGTGAGGGAAGGAGCTCAAGCTGTTTGTGCTCTCTGTTTCTCCCCTCCCACATCCCACTCCCACTTCCACATACATCCCACCTCATTGCTTGCCATTGCATTTCTACAGAGGAACAGACACATAGACAGTAACTCAATCACTTATGTTTCAGTAAAGTTCAAGTGTCGGACTGGTTCTGTGTTGTATTTGCATATCTGTCCTGTGGGCTCTTTTGTCTGACTTTGGACAAGTCATTTGACCTCTCTGTTCCTTGATTTTTTTTTGCTCATCTGTAAAATGGAAGTCTTGTGAGATTTAATCTTTATAAACGTTCTGAGATGCACTGTACAGTGGTTAATAAAACCTGCATTTAGAAAAAAAGACTTCCTTATTAAATGAGCAAACTGAAAGACCATTTTGCTGCCTGAAAGCTGACCACTTATAAAATAAGCATCTGACTTGAGAACATGGGGGAAAAAACAAACTAACAAAAAGTAAATAATCACCCGGAGTAGTTAGTTATTTTATATAAGATACTATATTCTTACACTTAGATTGCAAGCTCTTTGGGGCAGTGACAGTCTGTTTGTTCAATGACTAACACAATGGGGTCTTGGGCTCTATGCACTACTGGGATACATATAATCAATTATAATTTTATTATAGAACCAGAAGAAATAAGTAAAACTGAAACCCATGCAAATAGAGAGAGGAAAGTTAGATTTTTAGACAAAGAAAATATAGTTAGAATAAGTGATCAGACATTAGCATCAAGGTAAAGACAAGTAAAACAATATAAGGAATAATTTTTAAATTATTCCTTTTGGACCTCTGTATATAAGTTTCTTGAAGAGGTCATTGGAGATCCTGCAATCCTTTTAGTAATCCAGAACTATAGAAGTCTATTATCTGCAGATTGGGCCCACAGCCTTCTCTGGAAGGGGGCTATTACTCGTCTAATTTGCCTTGTTTTTCTTAATTCGAATCAAGTTCCATCACCATTTCATATTCATTTTTGAAAATATTTAACTCAGAAAGCTGCTTGATAAATTATAGACTTATTTGGTTGAATTTTAATTAAATTAACTATTTTATTCCTTTTTCTAGGTATTGTTTGATGATCTTGGGCCATCTTTAATCAGACTTTCTAGTCCAGATCTTCAGTTTCAGCTGCTATACTCATTTCTGCAATTTGTGGGAGTCCCATGTGGGTGTAGTCTCTTTCCTTCAAATCTCTATATCGCTATGGATGAGAACAATATTTTTGACACTGGGCAGTCTGAAAAGCCACTGACTTCTTTTGACTCACTGCTTTCTGGAGTCAATAGTATTGGCCATATGGACACAATGACCAGAGGGAGACAGCGCATGGGACACTGTAAGGAAGGAGAGGAGTTCATACAGAATGTCTTTCATTTAATATTGCCGTTGTTTTCAGGAAAGGAAAAGTCACACCTTTCTGTCTGTTGGCTACAATATGAAATCTCAAAGGTAATTAAGTATTTGTGCACTGTCTCTCAGTGTGGCTTATAGTTTTATTGTGTACATTTTTTATACCATTAAAATAAGCAACATTAAGATAAAGTGGAGGTTGAGCACTCAAACGTCAGGAAAAGCTATAGTTAAGGTGGTGTACTCAGCTTTAACTCTGTTCACTTATGCATATATATCACAATAGTCTATAATTACACAATAACATGTTATTCTTTGAAAAACAGTATAATTTTTCTACATTCTTAGATACATTACATTGTCTATTACTGTGTAATACTTTGTGTATGCTAGAGAGAGTCCATAAGCGATGGTTATACAAGATGCATAGTTAGTGAGGCAAGAGCTCCTATGAAATCTAATCTACCAAGGCATTTTGTATAATACTTAGCTGGGTGCCTGAATGATATGGTACCTGAGTACTTAACGAGGAAACTCGCTACTCACATTACATTGTTGAAAAAATAGTATAGTATCATTTGGAAAGTAGAATCTGATCATGTAATTCAGTTTTAATTCTACTAGCCATGATTGTGTCTGACTGTATAGAGTAGTGTTTTCTCAACCATTTCAGGTTGGTGACCCCTTATTCAAAGTAAAAAAAAATAATTTTTTTTTTTTTTACAATCCCCTTTAAATTTATTATAAGAATAAAAAATGTATCAATAAGAATGATGAACCTGTATATAATTGAAGTGGGCATTCACCCACGAAAATTATGCTCCAATACATCTGTTAGTCTTTAAGGTGCCACAGGACTCTTTGTTGCTTTATATAAATTGGGTATATTTTTGAGAGGTTGACAAATACTGGGACAGAGGAAAGAGTTTCTTTGCTTTAAATGGTAATAACATTTTCAGCACTTTACAAAGTCTTCCCAAATTGCCTGTCATGAAATACTAATATGGGTGGAATGCATGTGAAGGCAGCTTGATAGGGAGTGGTATTCACCTGCAGTAAACAGATCTGACACTTGGCAAAGGATTCAGTCTTTTTTAGGCCTACAAAGGGGTTTTTAGCCTCTGGTGTAGCTTCACCAGTGAAGGTACTACTGCAGATCCCTCGTTGTAGGTAGGATGCATTGGTATATCTTATCGCAGTTTCAAACCATAGTAAAGCACATTGGTAAGTAATGGATTTACACTCTCACTCTGAGTCTACGATAGAGGCTTGCAGCAGTGTAGCTGCACTGGTGGCTAAAAATCCTGGTGTGGAGAAGGCCTCAGTTTCTCTTTGCTGATTCTCTGTTCCATACAACCACTCCCTGCAGTATAAGTGACATATGACATGAGCTGGCTGGTGGCCCAGCACGGGGAGGGAAACAGATTAATTTTTTTGGCATGAGAGCGAAGCTAAGGTGGTGAGGGTATTTTTTTCCTCTCGTCCTCCCAGTGGTTGTGCCTATGGGGAATGCTGTTGACGCAGTAATCTTTAATGGGCTAGTGATGCTGAAGAATACAGAAATAGAACAATGAACCCAAATACAACTGTGGGTTGGGTTTTTTTTTTTTTTTCCCCCCCTCCGAATTTTATTCTGTCAATTTTACATGCAGGTTGTTCAGTGTCTCCAAGCAAAAAACAAGAAGAAACTGAAGTCACAGGGAAAGAAAAGCAAAAAACTAGCCAAGAATCTCCTTAAGGCATCTGAAAACCGAAACAACCTTTCCCTCTGGAAACTGTATGCTTACTTGGAATGGTTACTTGGCAACACTGAAGATGCTAGAAAAGTGTTTGATACAGCTCTTTGCTTGGCAGGCACTGAAGGAATGAGAAATATCCAACTCTGTAATCTAAGCCTGCTTTATGCTTCACTGGAAGTGGAGCTACTAGAGAGTTTGGAGGAAACTGTTATGTCACGTGCTTTACATATATTGACCAAACTGGCTGAAAGTGGGCCATATGTACCTTATACTGGGCAAGTGCTATCTGTGAATATCTTGAAAGCTCGGAAGGCATATGAGCATGCGTTGCAAGATTATTTAAATGAAAGTCCAGTCTCTAACTGGGATCAGGCCAGCAGTTCTAGCCAACTGGTTAGTTTAGTTGGTTGTTATGCACTTTTCCAGTATTTGACTGTTGGGATTGATGCTGCTGTATTAATATGTAGACGTATTTCTGAAAAGCTTAAAGGTTCTACTTCACAAAAGTTTGAAAGCATTGGAGAAAATCTTGGCATTCATAATTTCCCCACTGCTCTTGAAGCTGTCACACTCATGCACACAAATTTACTCAGGTACCATATGAAAGTTAGCATTTACCCTTTAAATCCACTGCGAGAGGCACTAACGGAGGCTTTGAAGCTGTATCCTAGCAACCAGTCTCTTTGGAGGTCATATATCCAGATCCAAAGCAAGTCTCACAATGCTAGCAAAGCACGAAGATTTTTTGATAGTGTCACAAGGTCTACTAAGTCCCTAGAGCCGTGGCTGTTTGCAATCCAAGCAGAGGAGATGAGAAAGAAGCTTGTCGAGAATGTTCAGAGGTAATAGAACTCCAGACAGTAATACTGTCCACTTCACTCTTCATCTGTAGCTATCAAATCACTTTACTAAGGAGAGTGGGTACTGTCATTATCTTCAAACCTCAGTTTCCTCATCTGTAAAAGTGGAGAGGGTATTTGTTCAAGATCTCTCAGTGAATCAGTGGCAGAATCATGAATAAAATGTAAATCTCCTGACTCTTGTCCCATATTCTTTCTGCTGGATCACACTGCCCTCAAACATTTCTCAAACCACACAAGTGACAGTCTTGTTCTTGAGCTGTCAGTATAATGAAGTCATAAATTGTAATAGTTTGTGATAAAATGTAAAGGAAGACAGCATGTTGCAATTTAGAACTTGCTGTTGGTTGCAGTCTGGATACTGTATGTTGACTATTGTAACGAGAAGTCTCTTTAAATCAGCAGATGACTAATTATCATAAATATCAGATTAATCTTTGCTCATTGGTGGAAATTTGAGAATAGCCCATGCCTTCTTCCTTCAGACATTAAAAGAGGACGGGGCAATTCTCAGGTCTTTGATAGTGAGCAAAAAATTGCCTAGTATGCTAGCTGGACTGTTTTAATAAATGAAAAGCCCACAATGCTCATTTTACAGCATCTGAACGCATTAAGTGATTTAATTTGTATCACTGCAGCGCAGAGAGAGATCAAGGAGACCTGGTGCTGTAATGGAGAAGAGATCAAAATATTACAAGCTTTTAAAAAATGGATGATTGCAGCTCTGTGCTGTTGGTGTTTGCCTTTGGTCAGATTACTTTCCCTGCAGTATTTCATTCTTTCCTGAATGAAGTCATCTTTAACCCAGACACCTTTGTGCAGATTGTATTATCCATTTGTATAAATTCCTATTACAGGACAAAGATACAAATGATTAATTATGCATAAAATATGTTGAATGCCCCAACTAATGAGGAATAAGAGGAATTCAATAAATAAAATCTCTGCTCTTTTTAAAGATTCTTTTTAGCCTCTACAAACTCTATTTGCTCTTTTAGGTTTGCTAAAGATGTATTTTGAGAAATTTCTAGAGAACAGAGAAGGAGCTAGCAAAATTGAAGGTCATTAACTTTTTTTTTTATAGGCTAGTTATAGTTTGTTTATGTGCTAAATGCACCCCCCAGCCTAGTTAGTTGAATGCAAACTTATTCTTAATTTAAGTTTTTGTTTTGGCCTTTTAATTCACCCCCCCCCCAGACTCCTTTGTGATTCGTTATGGAAACTTGCACCTACAAGTGATTGAGCCTGACTACAATATTCTTAAATGGTGTCAAAAATATTTAATCTCCGATCATTGATGTTTTTGTGCTGTTTTCAGCATTCTGTGTTAATTACACTATTTTTATTAGTTATTTAAACTATTGTTATTCATACTTCAGTATGTTTCTGAATGCAGAACAGAATGTGCAGAACACATTAGACAATTTAAATATGTTGCATAATCTTGAGAGCATATGTTGATTTTTTTTTAAGTGTTACAATTGTTGATGTTGCTAAAAGCTTTGTTTTATTTACTTCTAACATATAGGCTAAAATGTCTGAAGAATAGTAATATGTCATGCTGGGTAAAAACTAGAATCCATAGGTGCCCTCAGGTTACATTGAATTAGGATATTATAACCTAGAAAAAATGATAATTTTTCTCAACTCTGAGTTTAGAGTGATAATTACTTTGATATGCCAGACGTCCTTTCCACAAAGAAAAATAAATACCTCATTGTTTTTTTGTTGTTGATTTATATATTAAAATGCCAGTTGGACCAGCATATATTCCAATTCAGTTTAATCTGAGAGCGCTAAATGTTAACAGAGAAAGCAGCATGAAGTTCCTAATACATTTGTGCAATTTTCTGTGGAATGGAAGCAGTGAAATTACTCTCGCCTTCTTGTATAAGGACACAGTTGTTTACCTCATGTATATATTGTTTGCTTTTCTGTTTCAGAGTAGATGTTGGAGAAATACATTCAACAATTCCTGAAACTGGGTTAACAAATCGGATAAAAGCTTTATTTGAACACGCAATTCAGAGTGAAAATGGTGCCCATTGTCCATTGCTGTGGAGAATGTATTTGAACTTTCTGGTGAGATTAGAACAGTGTTTGGGGTTAATTTTATTATATTTACCATATTTGGAATTTCTGGTTAACAGTGGGCACTATATGGTATGGGTGGGTTGAAAGATGCTTACATTTATCATTTTGAAGTTTGGTGCACATGTTAGTCATATCAGTTCCTACAGAAGGGAATATTTGAGGAAATGCAGGGATTCTCAACCTTTTTCTTACTGAAGCTCACCCCAACATGCTATAAAAACTCCACTGCCCACCTGTGTCACAACTGTTTTTCTGCATGTAAAAGCTGGGGCCTGTAGCAAGCAGGGCAATTGCCCAGACCCCTGCAAAACTCAGTTGCTCAGGCTTTTATATGCAGAAAAACAGTTGTTTTCTGCAGCTTTGGTGTTTTTCAACTTCAGCCCCAGGCAGTGGGAAAGTGGGGCTCCGGGCTTCAGCTCCAGGCAGCGGGGCTCGGGACTCTGGCCCCTGTGGGGCAGTGGGTCTTGGCAGACCCCCTGAGATCTGTTTGCAGCCCCCCAGTTGAGAACTGCTGATTTAAATTGTGTTGGTTTAGTGAAGAGTTGTAATGTCCTTGCAACATAGTTTTAGCAAGTAAGAGATACTAAGTAGTATTACTGTTTGCTTATGGCAGTGGCCACAATGTGGTAGGCATTTTTCAGACATTCAGGAATGGACTGTCCCTGTTATGGAGCTTGCAGTTTAAAGATAGGTGGACAGAAGTTAAGGAAAGGGGAAGAACAAATAGGAAAATTATAGAAGTCAACTCTGTTTATTTTAGATAGCACAGCGGATAAGGATCTTTAAGGTCTTGAAGATTAAGCTGTAGCTGCTTTACTAGCTATATGCGATAATTATGGTTATGTCTCCATTAGATTTTGTTTTTGTTGGTAAAGTCAAAATGGAAATGTCTGCTGAGGTGGCCATTGTGGGCTGGGCACTTCTTTATAAAAAGTTTCATCCCGTTTTCTATTTTGAAAGTGATCTGATCTCTGAGCCCCTCTTGTATCATTTCTCTAAATCAGGGTATCTCAAACTGGGTTCCACGAGGGTATTCCAAGGGGTCTGCGAGTCATGTCCAGGGCCACCGGCCACGCTGGTCAATTCCTCCCCCTCCCTCCCAGTGCCTCCTGCACGCCAGAGAACAGCTGTTCAGCGGTGTGCAGGAGATGCTGGGAGGGAGCGGGAGGAGCGGAGATGGGGCGCGCTCATGGGAGGTGGCAGGAAGAGGGGCGGGGTGGAACAGGGACGGGAAGAGGTGGGGCAGGGATTGGGCCTTGGGGGAAAGGATGGATTGGGGGCAGGGCCTGGGGCTGAGCAGGGAGCTTGGGGGTCCGTGAAAAATTTAAAATCAAAATGAGGGTCCACAGTTGCTAAAGTTTGAGAACCGCTGCTCTAAATGTTCCATTCCCCAGCTTTTTGGATCAAGCTTTTCAGAAAAGGAAGATAAAGGGGGGCTTTTTTATTCTGAACTTAACCCATGGGTAAGCTGGACTGGTTTCCAGCTAAACATTTGTCAGTGCTCAATGAGGCCCTGGGCTTTGGCATGAGCTGGCACCTGGTCTGCCAGTGTCACATCCCCAACGCTAAACAAAAATTGGTTTGACATTTGTACCATGTGTGTCTGAATGATAAAAATGCTACCTATGATAAAATGTGATCCTTACACTTTCACTTGTGGAAGAGTTATTGGTGTCAGATGAGAATAAGACGCAATAATAATTCTTCACCTAACATTGATGGCACCAAAAAGCTTCTTGAGGGGTAAAACCAATTATTTAGTAATGTTCAGCTCTGCAGATATTACCACTTAAAAGTAAATGTTATGTCTGTCCAGTGTCACCAGAAAGTCCTGTAGATCTTATCAGATCTTGAGATTTGTTTAGTTCATTCAGTCTTAAGTATTTTCGACAAGGTCTTTCTCCATCTTTAACAGAATCAGTAATTCAGTTGGATTTTGAATCAGTATTCCCCTTCCCCTAAAATCCCATTTATTCTTTAAGAAAGAATTAGAGGCAGAATGATATTTTGAGAGCTGTTTGCAGAACAACAGCAGCTGTAAATTTTAGTGCTCAGTTGTGACAACTAAATGAAGTGTGTTGCTATCTAGCATTTGTAAATCTCACCGTGCAGTATAAAAGGTTTAGTGACCCAAAAGAACCCAATCGGTATCTACAAATAATATTTCATCTATGTGAAATAGAAATCCTACACTTCACCATGAAACCTGTTGATCTTAATAGAATCATTAATGTATTGAAACCAAGTGAAAATGTTAAATCACTTACAGTTGAAAAATCTCTTGCTCCTTGAAGACCCCAAGGAACTTTGTAAATTGTTGGTGTAGGAAGGCATTGTTTAGATCTAGATTTGCCACAGAGTTTCCTTTACATAAAGTTATTTTCAAACCTGGTCAATTCAAACTATCCCTTTGTAAGAAACTATTAAAATCTTTACATATAAATGATGACCAAATAATGAGACCAGCCAACTAATGCACTCAAAACTGTTTTAAAGCTCTGTGCTGCTGGTGTGTTCTGTACTTTCCCCATCAGATATCCAAGCTGGTATTTCTAGGAAGAGGATTTACCTTCCTTTACCTAGGTGCCGTCAGAGGTTCTGATGAGCAGCCCCCTCTTGGCCACTCATCAGACTGCTGTGAGGGGATTCAGCTGCTAGATCCTGTTTGTTCAGACTCCGGAGGCTTAAAACAGAGCCCAGGCATAGTGAACAGGGACAGTCTTACAGCCTCTGAGCATGCTCTCAGGGTGCAGATCTTCTGTCATCCCCACTGAGATCACACAGCCCACTGCCCCATCATTGGAACCGGTGCTTAGCTATCAATCTCCCCTTGTAGTTTGAACCTACCCTTTCCCAGAACGCCACTCAGAAGTGTGAGCCTTCTGGTTTACTACTTCCAGAGGGGCTCGTGGTAGATGTAACTGTTAAATGCACAGAATTCTAAAGCATTCTTTACTAAAGCACAAGATATACACAAAGTACAGATCATCTAGAAAACAACAAACAACCTGAAAATAATGCTCACTTTAGTTCATCCTTCCTTTGGGAGTTCTTGGGGACCCATCTGTGTTCAGATAGGCAGGGCTTCCCCTTCCTACTCAGGTTCCTGCAGGAACTTTTCATATCTTGTGCTGGTGGTGATTGTTGAAATTGCATTTACATAGACGTTCCAGTGTACGCAACTTAACCATTTAATAACTGAGGGAAAGGCATTGTGCAAGTCCATGAGGAAACCAGGCAGCCCTTGCTGATGGATGCAGCCTGCAAGTATATGATCTACATCTTCTTGGCCACAGTGCCAATGGGGGGAGTCATGAAGGCCCTACTTATAGTCACTAGAAGTATATCTTATCACTCAATCTGAAGCAATTAAGCTTTGTCCACAGATGGTGTGGCACTAGCTATGTTGGAAGCTTGTTCTTGCCACCTAGTATGCTGCTTGCAGGTGACATCGAGGTTCCTTAAAAGGAATTGTCCAAATTGGGTGCCTTGAGCTAAAATGGTAGATTGGTGGATCACTCTGTAAACAGTGATGGACCCAGATTCTGTAAGGTGACTTGTCAACTGATGTCAGAAGGGGCAGGACCGGCAGCCAGGCCAGGTTGGTTGGTCTCATGGTACCAGTTACATACATAGTTTAATTCAGCTGCATATCCACTAGTCCTATGTGAGAGGGGCTAAGCCACATTGGGTAGCAATATTCTTCTACAGAATAGCACAAGGAAAGCCCAGAACTTTTTAGTGATTTCGCATTGTCTCCCTTGTTTGAACCAGATAACTGGCTGATCAGGATGTTTCTTGTCTTTATTTGCAGTGAGGTCTTGGTAAGGTGTTCCTTGCATGTCCAGGTGTGGCCCAGTGTGACATCTAGATACACAGACATTAAGTCGTTGTCCAGTCTGAGTCCATTCAGGAAGATGTTGAGCTGTTCGTTGGCCTTATGTATGGTTTAGATGCAAACAGCTGGAAACGGTCTTTGACACTTACTTTGAGTCTCCATTTTTTTACAGTAGTGGGCCAATTTTCTCATATCTGCATGGAAGACTTTGTCTAGGTGACTGAAATCCTGGTCCTGCACTGCCAGACAGATGTTGTCTGCGTAGATAAAAGGCCTGGCTGTGGTGTAGGGAAGGTCATTTGTGAAGAGGCTGAAAAGTGTCAATGCTAGAACTGAGCCTGAGGTATACCATTGTTTTGGTGGTCTCTCAGCAGCAGTTCCACACCTCTGACAGCCCGTCATGGTAGGGCCAATAACATTTTGCACCTTAAGACTATATGGCAGATCGTGTTATATGCAGCAGCAAGGTCTAGGAATACTGCACCTGTCTTCTGCCTGGTCTGGAAGTCATTGATGTAGGCAGTGAGTGCCAGCACTTGACCACAGGTACTGTGGTTTGGTCTGAAACCTGCTTGATCTATACTCAGGATAAGGGGTGGGAGCAATTCTCTGAATGATAAGCCTTTCAGGTAATTTGTACACAAATCTTAACAAAGAGATCGGGTTGTGGTAATATGCTGCAACTCAATTGCCTTTCTCAGGTTTTGGCAAGACTGTTTATTACCTTTGGTCCTGTGCAAGATCTTAAGCTTTTTATTCTTCTAGATGACTCTTGCATCTAATTCTAGTTGTCTCTTCTTGATAGCAAAATGGTTACTCAGTGTTTGCTAGTTTTTCCCAGGTTCTTCAGGAATTCAGCTGAGATATTACCAAGCCCGTAGCTTCATGTGTTTTCAGTGTTCTGATCGCCCTTTCTGTTTCATCTGTGGCAAAAGGCTGAAGTCTTCAGTTTTAGGTATATGCTGTTTCTAGTGCCGTCATTATTTCTTCATCTCTCCTTCAAACTTTTTGTCCTTATCTGCCTTTGCAACATTTATCAGGTGGGTAGCAATGTTGTTTGGAGAGAGTGGGTGTTGGCACTATGCTGGAGGTTGCTGAGCAGCACCAAGTTTTCTGATTAATGCCCTGGCTTTGGCTGGATCTCAGGGTGTTTAGTTCTATGTTAACCTGCTCTCCTCTCTTCTAGAAATATTCAAGCTGTCTCAACATGTGTGGTGATGTCTGGATCACGACTTTCTTCATACTGATTGAGGAGTTCTCCATGCTCCTTATCTAGATAGAGAATGTAGACATGACATAACCTCTTGGAATTGACGTGATGAAAGCTTTATAAATGGCTCTTGTAAATAGCAGATAAGATTCTTCAGTAAAGATAATGTGCTATAAAACTGGGCCAATTCGCTCTTAATAGTTCCAGCAAGGTTTTTTGTTGGCGCTTACAGTAGGTGTGGATACTTGGTGAAAGTGGCTAAAGATCTCAAATCACTCAACTCCTGTCCTTTTAATCACTGTCTAGTCTCTGTCAGGTCACCTCAAATCCTTATCGGGTGACTTTGTCGCCAGGTGCCCTCTTCAGGCGCCCACCCAGAAGTGGTTTGTCAATCTGTTGTCAGTTACATTTATATTTGAATAGAGGATCATCCCGAGTTAATGAACCTTTATTGTCAGCCCTGTATCACTCCCCCGTGGGATTTTTGTCCATTATGGAGGCAAAAGTACAACAGAGGAAACATCTACCCCCAGATATTCAAAATGGAGTTTGTAGTCTGCTAAAGATAGAGAGCTCATAATCTCACACAGAATTTATAAATTGTATAGCTAGACCTGCCAAATTTATCACAGATGCAAAGTTAATTTTTGCAAACAAAAGGGTCTACATTTTCAAGAAGACCTCAACCCTTTCTCCTGCTGTGTGAGAGAAACTATGTGCACTATCATTCCTACACACATTTTTTGTGGGCTTATCGCTTTTGTAGGCAGGTGATAGAATTTGCCCATGTAACCCCTTTATAAAATGCAAATATTGTTGTGCATGTAAATATTATTACTTGCGTACAAATTGCAGTATACTAACATTGTATGGACAAATGGAGGGCACTTCTTAGCAAATTTAGAATTGAGGAAACTCTGGAAATGGAACAATTAGATATTCTATTTTTTTAAGGAAAGAGAAAAGTTAAGATGACAGAGTATTTAGAGATTAGCAGGAAAAGATAGTATAGCTCAGTTGCTAATGTACTTGCCTTGGAGCCCTGGTCTTCCATGCTAGGAGTTGCTTAATGCTAACATTTGACTGCGGTATTAGAGTAGTGCTGTCCTGCAAATGAAGTCAAACAGGTTCTTTCTGTCATTCTTTGATGTTTCTGTTTCACTCCGCCACTTAGGAGTTGGCCCTTCATAACTCACAACTCATAAAGGCATTGCTCATATCATAGTCCATTAATATAATATACCATATTACATATATGTCTATTATACAATCTGTTTGTAAAGGACTCCTCACCAGGGAAACTCTGTCTGAACTTTTGCGTGGTAGTTTCTCTGCTTCTAAGAAGACATAAAATATCACTTCAGCAGTCACAATTTATTTGAAATATGGATTTTTTCCCCCCTCACAGTTTTCTCTAGGAAATAAAGAAAGGAGCAAAGGACTGTTTTATAAAGCCCTTCAGAACTGTCCCTGGGCAAAGGTAAGTGTTTTGTTTTGTTTTAATTTAAGTTGGTCATCAAGGAATGAAGATTTTTATATTTAGAAATAAATTTGAAAAGTTTAGGATGTAATTAGCCATGATACATATGTGGAAAAAGAATGAAAACTGAGGGAACTCTTACTGTCAAAAGATACTAAAGATTGACTACAAATGAGAGGTGAATTTGCAGGGCAAACAATAAATAAATAAAGTGGCCAGTGGAGTTTTCAGTTTCATAAGTTGAGGAATCATATTGTATAAAGCATGGAGATGATCCCCCTCCCTGTGACCCTGGAGAGATGGTGTTTTGAGTTCCGTGTTTAATTCTGAGCACTTCAGTAGCAGAAATATGTAAAAGACAAATTAGAAGGAATTCAGAGAATAGCAGAAAATAAATAAATTGGCGAGCACCTATGACTCCCATTGAAATTAAAAGGAGCTTCAAGAACTTCAGCACATTTCAGATTTGGTTGCTGAATAAAAGAAATATAGTTTTAGAAACAGGAGAGACCTAGTCATTTATAGTCCATACCCCTGACTACAGGATTGCCACCCTATCTTGATTCTTTCCTCTATGTATGCTGAAATGCTGGTTGCATCTGCTAGTTGTATGTACTCCTTTCTGTCTAGTCCCTCTTTCTTGAACAGAAAGATGGCTGAGTAAATGTTTATTTTTAAATTGTATTCGTAGGTGCTGTATATGGATGCAATAGAGTATTTTCCAGATCAACTGCAAGAGACCCTAGATCTAATGACTGAAAAAGAATTGAGAGTAAGGGTACCTATAGAAGAACTGGAATTGCTACTGGAAGATTAAAAGAAGATGGTGAAAGAACAACAACATCAACAAAAAAGAAAAAGAAAAAACAAGCGAAAAAGGGAATGTTGATGTCCAAAAGTTTGTCTTCAACTATTATCTTTGACTGGGACTTCAATGGATTATGCACATGTTTTTCTTACTAAGAATAATTTGTTAAAAACTTTACTATTACTATGCCACAGTACTAGCTGTAAATATCCTAGAATTTGTTCCTCATCTTGTAGTGGGCTGCTTTACACATGTAAATACATCTGTTTTTCTGGAAAGTACAGCAAAATCCACAAAATGATACTTAACGATAATTAATTGGCTATTGGACCCCACCTACAACTCGTATGCTACAGTTTAATACAGCCATTCCCTTGAATTCAGTGGAATGTCAAGACATGCCTACTACAATTTGCTAGGCAGCACAGGAAGTAAACATCTGCCAAATGTACCCTTTACAATCTGCTGCTGTCAACAGGCTATATACATGCACACCAAGCAAGACAAATTTATAAATATCCACATATGTTCCAGTATCTTGCTCTCTGTACAAAACAAGAAGACAAGTAAAACTCTTGAAAAAATATCCAAACAGTTAGCTCAATTGATAAACTGTTAAATGCCAAAACTTGTTTGACAAGGTATCAGTTTTGTCTTTGCATGTGTAATGATATGACAATTCTAATGTAAATATTTATTAAAACATACTTAAATATTTTAATCTAGTGGAACTTGGATTTTTTATTTTTTAAATGTTAATTTTGGTGAGGAAAATGTATTCATCTTTATTTTTAATATCTAGATCTTTTCTAGCAGCAAGGTTTTGTTTTAAATATGCAAGCTATTATAATTAACTTCCCTGTACTCCCAACATACACTGGGTAATTGTCATGAGAGAAATAAATGGTAATTCTGTTTTGAGGTGCTCCTTCCTAAGGTGAATACTCAGGATATTAAACTGTTTATAGCAACTCTATACTTTACAGACTACTCGCCACTGATATAAGATGGAATATGTCAACTGTTTAACAGTACATTGCATGTTTTTTCCACTTCCCACCATAAACAAATGTGTAGTGTTACTATGTTCAGGTGAAAATAAATAGGGAATTTAGTTATATAGAAAGTGCTAAAATATGAACAAGACACTGGATTTGGCATCCTTGTTGTTAAGACTGGAAGTGATGAGGATCTGAGTTTTCATCTGTGAAAGAAACTACCTCCAACAGTAGAGCCCTTCAATATCATATGGGGTATTGGTTTTGTATTGACTCTGAAGGAAGAATGCGAGCTACTCAATCACTTATACTTATCTCTGCAGCAATAAGATATACCACGGAGGGCTCCTGTCCAGCCCAACCCTGGTCAGCTGATGAGATCTGTTAGCATTGCAGCACAGGCTGTTAAGTCCATTTTAATATGCATTGTAATTCATTTATCCATCTTGTGTACTTATTTTGAATATAGTAGGGCATTTGCAGATGTTTGACCATGTTCTTAAATTTTATAATACTTCTATAGCAGCTTTTACTGAAGATCTAAAATTGCTTTACATAGTAAATTTAGTCTCATATTATCACTCTGATTAAGTGTAAGTATGGCCACCTTTTTGTTTCAAAATTAATGGATTCAATGATATTTTTCTTTTTAAAAAACCCATTACTTCTAAAACCCCAGTTTCATGTGAGTCTGAGAGATGGCAGGAACACTCAAATTAGAGCTAGCAGCTTGTTACTGGGTGGTAGGTGAAGAAAAAGAGGTCAGACTTAACTTCTTTGTTTTTTTGATGGGTCAAAAATTGAATCACTCATTCTCTGTTCCCCTTTGAGATGTGGCCAATGGTAGGGGTGTAGAAGAGGATCTGGCATGCCTAGGCTCTGCCCACCCTTGGAGGTCTGTTTTTGCTTTGCTACATTGCTTTGCTTTTTCTCCCATGGGATGGGGAAGTCCATGGAGCTCCTGCTCTATATTATTCTTCACCTCTCTCCCTACATTGATCCTCTTGCTCACGCTTGTCCATTTTCTCTCCTCCTAGCTCACTTTACCGTGCCCCCTCCTCTCCCAGCACCAGAGCTAGAACGTTAGTGTGGTTTCATGGGTCTCATTTCTCATGCATAAGAGCAAGTCATTGACTCCACTCCACCCTCAGAGAAGTGTAAGCAGGTTGAGGGTGGTGGGTGCAGGCCCATTTCCCCAGACCCTTTTCTCCGCACCTGAAGAATAAGAGCAGCAGTAGTGGCTGGCTGGCCCCCAATTCCATGAACTTTCTGTACGATGCTATATGCAGATGTAATGCCATTCCTTATTCATACATGATATTTCCCCTGCTTATATATCTGAGTTAGCCCTCTTAACCCAGCTTCAACCTGGTAGTTCATGTTCAGTTGGTTAGGCACCATGACCCTAAATCTATTTCAGAGTCACTGCTTTCCACGATACAGTTCCCCATTCTGTAAGTGTGACCTACGTTCTGTGTCCCTTGTAGTTTGGCTGTATTAAAACACATGTTCAAGTGAGCCCATCTTATTATGTGATCCAGATTGCTTTGTAAAACTCCCCTGTCCTTCGTTACCATTTCACCAATTTTAGTGTTGTCTTTAGTAGCAATGGTTTTATATTTCCTTTGAGATTACTGATAAAGATATTGGATGGCATTGGGCCAAGAACAGATTCCTGCAGAATCCCACTTGAAATAGCCTCTTGGATGATGGTTTCCCATTTACAATTTACTTTTTGAGATTTGTCCATATGTAATCCATTTTATGGATTACGTTCCATTGGTATTCCATTGCTATTCTTTATATTGTTAATTTTTTAATCAGAATGTTGTGCAGTTCTAAGTCAACTACCTTACAGAAGTCTTAAGCATACCATGTTCAGAATTACTTTTTATTATTCAGCCTTGTAATTTCATCAAGAAAAATCAGCTTTGTGTCACACGACTTATTTTTCCATAAAACCATGCTAATTGTCATCAACTACACTACCATCCTTTAATTTGTTACCGATTACACCCCGTATCAATCTTTCCATGATTTTGCCTGGGATCAGTGTCAGCCTAGCCGGAGGAGAAAAGGTATGGGTCACAGAAATATTACATGTCTACTCAGTTTCTGGAAGTGTCCTTTTTCCATATCCCTGACCCTTTGAGTAAGGGGTTAGAGCATCTCTGAGACACCCAACAAGTTCTGCAGCAAAAACAGGAGAATTGGACTGTATATTCCTGACATTACTAAGGTTTTTTTTTTTTTAAGCAGATTTTTTATTTTTAAATCTTTCAGCTCATCTTTATCCATTTTTTATTTTTAAATCTTTCAGCTCCATCTTTATCCATCTTTATCCATGCAAGAGAGCGCACAAGCCCAATGTTTACCAATTCCTTTGAGGGACCTCTGTAAGACAAGTCACTCCTCAGGCATATAAAAGGAAAGTTTGGCATCACCCTTGTATTGGCCCCTGCTCCTTCGCCATGCAGAACCCATTGTTCTCATACCTCATTGTCTTGATCTGTATCAGTAAGCCAGGCCCTGCTCCTCCCCTTGTAGTACCAGAGGATGCCCTAGGCTTGCTGAAGAACTGGAGTAGCAGCAATGGAGTATTAAGCCAGATTCCTCATCTTCCCTCAGCCCATCAGCAGACAGGGAGCAGTGGTAATAGTAAGTCTGACAGGACGGAGACCCCAGCTGGAAAAACCAGGAGCAGGGTGAGGAAACCTTTGTCCCACCTCCCAGTCTGAAGAATGGGAGCAGCAGGCTGGACCCCTCATGCAGGTACTGACCCCAGCCCTATCGGGGAGGAACTTGGAGGTGGGGTAACCTGGTCTTGGTAACCTGCCCAAATTATGAGCCATTGAAAATCAGGAGCCTGGATAGATAACTGCAAGAAGTTCAAGAGCTGTAGGGAGCAGGAGGAAGTTTGAGGAGGACTGCTTAGGGGAAAAGACTGAAGGGAAATGATATCTGATTCTGTGACTGGTCATTTAGTTAATTTAGTAAGATTCATTGCAGTAGTCCAGTTTAAAATCCACCCCTCTCTATTGGGTATAAGCCTGAAGATACAGGATCAGATTCTCAGCTGGTGTGAATTGGTGTAGCTCTATTAGCAACACTGATTTACACCAGCTGAGAATCCAGCCTACTGTATGAAATTCATCCTGAGCCAAATTTTCACCTTCCTTCCATGGAATTGGATATACTGTCAAGTTAATTTTAGTCCCACAACACGACTGTACTTTCCTCTTCAAATAGGCCCTTTCACTGAGAAAAGTGCTTGTGAGCTAGAGCAGTGGTCTCCAAAGTGGGGTGCGCAAGAGGATCCTTGGGGGTGTGCGGCAGAAGCCTCCCCTCCACCCCCCCGGCAGTTTGGGCGGGAGTCCGAGTGGCGCTTTTTTTTTGCTTCAGCAGTTCGGGTGGGAGTTGGAGGTTTTTTGTTTTTTTTTTTACTTCAGCGCGGCAGGGATTCGTGCTCAAAATTTTTTTACTGATGGGGTGCGCGATCAAAAAAGTTTGGAGACCATTGAGCTAGAGCATGCAGTGCTTTCTTTTCAGTACCATAAATGTCCCACATTGCTTTGGATTTAAAATACGTAGCTCCACATCTGTGTGATGAACTGTGCCTGGAAGACATAATGGCAAACTGGAGCTTTAATGAACTGGAACTGACTGCTGGAGATTAAGCTGCCAACCATGTAGTGGGTAAATGGGAAAAACCTTTTCAGAACTACTATGTCACTGTTTCTATCGCATAGGGCTAAGGGAAAAAGATGTTTCCACAGTGTTTTCTTCTGTGTAGTCATTTTAGAAGTCCTCTGCCCTGTATCTCCTATTCCTAGGTAAGCGAAAAGGTACTTGGACCAGTGGTTCTTAGTAACAGTGAATGATCATTTTTCTCTCATTACTAAGAAGGGAACCTAGCAGAACTTTCCTGGATGAAGTTTGCTTTGCCATCTGTGATTCTGGACTGTGTGGATTTCATATCAAGGTCTCATCAACACTGATTGTTTGCATGGAAAGTCTTTTTTTTTTTTTCTTCTTACCAAAATATCTGTTTCTCTAAATCTTTGCCTGAGACCAGATGAACCCAAACCAGTTATATTCTATAGAGTGGGAATTCAGAGGCTGGGCTTTGAACTTTCAGCTAACAAGATCTGGGAGGCAGTGTATCCTAAGAGATAGTGCACTGGACTGGGAATCAGGAGCACACAGTTCAATTATTAGCTCTGCTGCTGGTTTTCTGTGACCTAGGGGAAGTGACTTCCCTGACTGAGCCTCACAGGGATAATGATCCTGACCTTCTTTGTAAAGCACTTTGAGATCTATGGTGTTATTGCTGTATATTTTTGTTTGCTGTCTTTTGAATTTTAATCATATTCTATAGTACCTGGCCTGTAAATACAAAGATATCAGTCTCCAAGGCTGTCAGTATGACTGAGATTCTCCAATTATATATTTGGGGTAGTTAATTAGGAAATGGCAGTGACCAAGAAAGTCAAAGATAGTGTTTAATGAAAGCAAACCCCTCTTTTAGATGATTGCCTGCCATGGAAACTGTGACTGATGTGTACGAAGATGCCTCCTGCCATACAATGAGTATGTGACTTGTCACTTGAACAGTTGTAGGACATGTGGAGCTGTCTTTCTGGGCTATGACAACCTTACTGTAAATTGCAACCACTGTAAGTCATTTTGGGGGAGGAGGGAATTCCTGTCACTTACATATACATTGTACATTGCAGTGTTGTAAGTCGTTTTGGTCCCAGAATATGAGAGAGATAAGATGGGTGAGATAATATCTTTTATGGAACCAGTTTCTGTTGGTGAAAGAGACAAGCTTTCGAGCTACACAGAAGAAGAGCTCTGTGTAGCTCAAAAGCTTGTCTCTTTCACCAACAGAAACTGGTTCCATAAAAGATATTACCTCACACACCTTGTATCACATATATACTGTACAGTTAACTAGTCTGTGATCTCAGTGTGGTAATACAAATACATATGAGATCTGCTAAACTAGTGACCTGGTTGTTTTGGTTCTTCAATTGTGTAGTGGGGCTTTTCTTCCTTCCATGTGAAAAGACTCACTTTGCTGCTTCTTTAGTCCCCATTAGGACTTTTCCTGGCTATTCCTGCGATGGTACATGGTGATCCTTTTGGGTGTGTCATACGCAGTCCTCCTTTAGCCATACTTGTGGAAGCCATGCCTGCTTGGTGTGGCACTCTATCCTCCTCTAGTTGTGGCTAGGCCAGCTAGAGATTGAGCCTGCTACAGCCTCTGCTGACAGACATGTCTTGTAGCTCAGGAAGTAGAGGCTCCTCCATTAAGATCAGGCAATGCTCAGTTTGATCCCTGCTGCAGACGAATCACTGGGCGTGTTAGTGTTACACTTGGATTGTCGTTCCTTTTGTTGAACACCTGAAGTGGGAGAACTTCATTCCTGTGCAGGAGGAACCACCTTCTGCAGAAGCTATTTAAAAGTATCAGCTACATACAGTTTAAGTGTCATCAACTGGTTATGGGCTAATAGAGCTGTTTAATAACAGAAGAATATACGAAGATACTGGCAGTGCAGTGATTTATATAGGCAAATGGAACAATTATACTGCTATTTTCACAGTCAGTGGCACTGTCTAAATAGTTATACCACTCTCATCACTATGGTATCTGGGCACCAGCTATGCAGGTTGTGAGAGAGGAGACTAGTCCATGATGATTTTGTTCTTCAAAGCATCCAGTTATGCACTACACCACACTCTCTCCTTGTGGCTTTTCTCATATTTTTTTCAGTGACTCCAAAGTGTTGCCTGATGCACTTAGAGCTACTCTACAAGAGCAGAAATGGTCTGAGTCGTCCCAGTGGCCAACTAGATGTGGACAATGTGTATGACCCTGAATGTGAGGAAGATGGCACCTTTAAAACTACTCAGTGTGACACAGACTTGTGTTGGTGTGTGCACAGTGCTGGAGCCAGGGTCACAGATAAAACTGGAGATGATCCTAAATGCAGCCACCTGGTTCGGGTGCAGTGAGTAAATGGCAGATGAACCCTGCCCCAATATGAGCAGAGAATAGCTAGCTGGTGTCTGGGGAAGACTCCCATAACAATGGCATTTACTTTCTCCTCTTTATCAGCGCTGCAGACTATTGGTATAATCTATCTAGGTTTTTATGCCATGCTTATCACTATGATACAGCCGCCGAGTCATTACATACTGTAGGAGTTGTGACAGTAACTTTATATATGAGGCACTCATAATCTGGTGTTGAGCTTGACATAAATATTTGAAAAAGTAATGAGATTGACACCTCCCCAAATACAGGCATCATTCTTGGATCATAAGTTAGTATAAACACCAAGGAGGGAGAAATATCATTTAGGTGTGTATATATATATATCTTTGTGTGTGTATTTAGATTTGTACCCCATCTATTGATTATGCCATGCATTTACAAGATGATAGTCAGCAGGAGGTCTGGCATATTGAACCTAGTTTAAATTGGGTTATTTGCATTGCTAAAAAGTGGAGTAAGCACAATTTGCTCTCCCACCACTTGATGCTATGAGCAGAGAACATGGAAAGAGACCTGAATGAATTATTCAATGAATTCAGCCCCTTTTCCTGTTTGTGAATCATTGTGAATAATGCAGAAATCAGGAACAGTTTGTCAAGTATTTGCCAAATAGTTCATGCCAACCAATATGCTGTATGTGGTCACAAACTGTTCACTTTGTGCTCTTCACTGTTCATTAATTGTGGTGTGTAATTTATCACCTAAGTCACATGGCATCATTTTTGCTTCCTGTTTGGATGAGTGACGTTTTTTAAACAGGAAAATATGAAATATCAAATTCTGAATAATAAATTGAAAATCCTCTTGTTCTCGCATTCAAATCCTCTTGTCCATGTGTAAGTACGGAGATTAATTCATACGAAGAACAGCCAGTCCCCAAATGTTAGTGCGAACAAAACCCTTTTTGTGCAAATCCCTGCAAGCTGAGAGTAAAGGTACAAACATGGTTAAAGCAAACAGCCATTCAATATTCAAGTGAATGTTTGCAGAACTTGTTGCTACCATATTCATCCAACTCTAGTGGCAAGGTTTCATGAAGCATTCTCCTTGACTCTGTGTATGCTCCATATTGTATATTCCATAGTAGTCTCTTCTCCATTGGAAAGGCCACTTGCTTACTCCAGCCCTTATTTGTTTCAACTCCACCTTTAATGACCTATTTCTGACAGTTTACATTGTTGAGCTTGAGATAATACATAAGCAGTTTGCTTTTTACATTGCTTAACTTGCTCATTGGAGCCATCAGAGATCCCTCTAAGGCTTCCAAAACATACTTTATAATTTACAAGTAGAGGGAATCTGTTACAGTTTAATGGTGGTTTTCCTAGTGCAGGAGAGAGGTAAAAATAGACCTCCAAATTGTTTGTTTGAATAAAACATTTGGAGTTTTATGTTTGGCTCACAGGCTACTTCTGATGTTATTGCTTTCCAGTTTAATCCAAATAGACTTTCAAGGCTGAGTTTGTTTCTCAAGGGAAAAGAAGAGGCACTTCGCAGGTTTGGTACTCGTGGACACTTTAGAGGTCATTAAAAATCCCTTTGCCTAAAATAGTTTTACTGTATTTTACTAGCAAGAGGATTTGAACTCTTGAGATCTCTAGCAAAGAATCTTCCCTATTGTTGTAGGATGATCTGCACAGGCACTGTGGGGGGCTGGAGGGTGAGGAAAGGTTAATCACTGGTGCTAACCCTGGAAGCAGGGAGGTAACTCATTGTCTGATCCTCCTCTGTGGTACTCCAGTCTTCTGAGGAAGACAATGGAGAAACCATTTTGAATCTCTTGAAAAATAAAGCGAGGGCCATTACCATTGCAGTGCTAATAGAGCCATTGGTAATACGTTTGGTATCAGGGGCTTAGGATAGGTGGATAACAGTTCATAGACACCTCTTATGTGACAGCTGGTTAGTCACAAAGTTGAATAATCAAGATGGGTTTCACCTTGGAAAGATGCACTTGTAACTAAATGGCTCTTTGTTGAATGCAGGTAAAAGAACTCACTCAAGAAATCTCTAGAACACTCAGCAATAACAGTACAAAGGAGACTGTTGATATTGCTATAGTGGCCTATTACATAGAATGGGAGGTATGTGTTATGCTGTCACTTTGAAGCAACACATTTCTGAGTTCACCTTTTCTTTGTGTTCACAGAACAATTACAACCCCTCTGGGTACAATACAGGCATCTCAGTCAGCCTCTGTTATTCCTTTTTATTCTCTCCAAATCCAGCCAACTAGTACCTTGTTATTTAGAATCATAGAAGATTAGGGTTGGAAGAGACCTCAGGAGGTCATCTCGTCCAGCCCCCTGCTCAAAGCAGGACCAACCCCTATTAAATCATCCCAGCGAGGGCTTTTTCAAGCCAGGCCTTAAAAACCTCTAAGGATGGAGATTCCACCACCTCTCTAGGTAAGCCATTCCAGGGCTTCACCACCCTCCTAGTGAAATAGTTTTTCCTACTATCCAACGTTGACCTCCCCCACTGAAACTTGAGACCATTGCTTCTTGTTCTGTCATCTGCCACCACTGAACAGTCTAGCTCCATCCTCTTTGGAACCCCCCCATCAGGTAGTTGAAGGCTGCTATCAAATCCCCCCTCACTCTTCTCTTCTGCAGACTAAATAAACCCAGTTCCCTCAGCCTCTCCTTATAAGTCATGTGCCCCAACCCCCTAATAATTTTCATTGCCCTCCACTGGACTGTCTCCAGTTTGTCCACATCCTTTCTGTAGTGGGGGGACCAAAATTGGACGCAATACTCCAGATGTGGCCTCAGTAGTGCCGAATAGAGGGGAATAATCACTTCCCTCGATCTGCTGGCAATGCTCCTACTAATGCAGCCCATTATGCTGTTAGCCTTCTTGGCAACAAGGGCACACTATTGACCCATATCCAATGTCTTGTCCACTGTAATCCCCAGGTCCTTTTCTGCAGAACTGCCACTTAGCCAGTCGGTCCCCAGCCTGTAGCAGTGCATGGTATTCTTCCATCCTAAGTGCAGGACTCTGCACTTGTTTTTGTTGAACCTTATCAGATTTGTTTTGGCCCCATCCTCCAATTTGACTAGGTCACTCTGGACCCTATCCCACCCTCCAGTGTATCTACCTCTCCCCACAGCTTAGTGTCATCTGCGAAGTTGCTGAGGGTGCAATACATCCCATCATTCAGATCATTAATGAAGATGTTGAACAAAACCGACCTCTGGGGCACTCTGCTTGATACCGGCTGTCAACTAGACATTGAGCCGTTGATCCCTACCTGTTCAGCCTGATGATCTAGCCAGCTTTCTATCCACTTTATAGTCCATTCTTCCAGTCCATACTACTTCAACTTGCTGGCAAGAATGCTGTGGGAGACCATATCAAAAGCTTTGCTAAAGTCAAAGTATATCAAGTCCACCGCTTTCTCCATATCCACAGAGCCAGTTCTCATCATAGAAGGCAAACAGGTTGCTCAGGCATGACTTTCCCTTCGTGAATCCATGTTTACTGTTCCTGATCACCTTCCTCTCCTCCAAGTGCTTCAAAATGGATTCCTTGAGGACCTGCTCCATGATTTTTCTGGGGACTGAGGTGAGGCTGACGGGTCTGTAGTTCCCCGGGTTCTCCTTCTTCCCTTTTATAAATATATATTTGCCTTTTTCCAATTGTCCGAGACCTCTCCCGATCGTCACAAGTTTTCAAAGATAACGGTCATTGGGTCTGCAATCACATCAGCCATCTTTCTCAGCACCCTCGGATGCATTGCATTCAGCACCATGGACTTGAGCGTGTCCAGCTTTTCTAAATAGTCTTTAACCTGTTCTTTTACCACTGAGGGCTGCTCACCACCTCCCCATACTGTGTTGCCCCGTGCAGCAGTCTGGGAGCTGACCTTGTCTGTGAAGACCGAGGCAAAAAAAAGCATTGAGTACTTCAGCTTTTTCTCCTGGACTCCTTTCCCCCTCATATTAGCCTCCAGATGATCCTGCCCATCAGTTCCCTGAGGGAGTCCAGGGTCCGTATTCTGCTGCTCTCCTTTCTCCCTTTTGTCAGGATCCTGAACTCGACCATCTCATTTCCATCCATAGTGTGCCCTTTGCTCAGACAATTGCACTGTGCCTTTTAAACCTTTACTTATGACATATTTAATGATTATGAAAAAACAAATGGCTACAACTGGGATTAATCAGAGATTTATGTAGCAGTAGCCAGAGCAAAAGATTTTATAGGTGGGTATTTCAGCATTTTTAAGCAGAGCTTTAAGTGTTCTGGTTAGAGATTCACAATGAATAAATTAACTGACAAATTTAGCCTCTCTTTCTGCTTGAAGAACATCTTCAGGAAGCATCTGAGGATATTCAGATACATTTGATGATATTCAAAGGTAACTGTTTTTTAAAAATGTTTGGCAGATCTGCTGATGCCAGATTTTTACTTCTGTGGACTGATCACTAACTTGTCTTTGTGAATATTCAGTGTTGATCTTTGGTGCTTAGTTTTGTTGTCTCAGGTAAGCCTTTTGGTGGTGGTTCTATTCTCAGATTGGGTTACTGAATAAGCACTTCTGGCACAAATGCCTGGGTATGTGAATCCAAAGTTAAGAACGTAAGAGATGCCATACTGGGTCAGACCATGGTCCATCTTGCCCAGTATCCTGCCTCTGACAGTGGCCTGCAGCAGAGCTTCAGGAGGAGTGTACAAACGGGGCAATTATGGAGTGAGCCAACCCTGTCCTTCACTCCCAGCCTCTGGTAGTCAAAGGTTTAGAGTTGCGCTGAGTATGGGGTTGTGTCCCTGACCATTTACGCTAATAGCTATTGATCTCTTCCAGGAACTTACTCAGTTCTTTTTTTCTTTTTTTTTAACCCAGTTATACTTTTGGCCTCCCCCACAAGGCAGAGTAATGAATTCCACAGGTTGACCATGCGTTGTGTGAAGAAGTATTGTATTAAATCGGTTTCGTATTAAATCTGCTGCCCATTAATTTAATACAGTGACTCCTGGTTTGTGTATTGTGTGGAAAGATAAATAACACATCTCTGTTCACTTGTTCCACACCATTCATGATTTTTATATCATTTCCCCTTTATCTGTTTTCTAAAATGAACAGCCCTAATCTTTTTAGTCTCTCCTATGGAAGCTGTTCCATTCCCTTTATCATCTTTGTTGCTCTTCTCTGAACCTTTTCCAGTTCACTAGCCCCTTTTAGAGATGGGGCAACCAGAATTGCATGCAGTGTTCAAGCTGTGAGCATTCCATGGATTTGTATAGTGGCATTATGCTATTTTCTGTCTTATCCTTTTCCTAATAGTTCCTAACGAACTGTTAACCTTTGCAGCTGCTGCTGCGCACTGAGTGGAAGTTTTCACAGAACGATCCATGGTGACTCCAAGATTTATCTTGGGTGATTACAGCTAATTTGGAACCCATCATTTTGTGTGTATAGTTGGGATTATGTTTTCCAATATTCATTACTTTGCATTTATCAACATTGAATTTTATCTGCCATTTTCTTGCCCAGTCACCCAGTTTTGAGAGATCCTTTTGTAGCTCTTCGCAGTCTGCCTGGGACTTAATTATCTTGAGTAGTTTTGTATCATCTGCAAATTTTGCCACCTCAATTTTCCACCCCTTTTTCCAGATCTTTTATGAATACGTTGAATAGGACAGGGCCCAGTACAGACCCCCGTGGAACGCCACTATTTACTTCTCTCCATTCTGAAAACTGACCATTTATTCCTACCCTTTGTTTCCTATCTTTTAACCAGTTACCAATCCATGAGAGGACCTTCCCTCTTATCCCATGACAGCTTACTTTGCTTAAGAGCCTTTGGTGAGGGACCTTGTCAAAGGCTTTCTGAAAATCTAAATACACTATATCCACTGGATCCCCCTTGTCCATGTGCTTGTTGACCCCCTCAAAGAATTCTAGTAGATTGGTGATTTCCCTTTACAAAAATCATGTTGACTATTCCCCATCAAAATATATTCATCTATGTGTCTGACAATTTTGTTCTTTACTATAGTTTCAACCAGTTTGCCCGGTACTGCAGTCCGGCTTGCTGGCGTGTAATTGCCGGGGTCATCTCTGGAGCCCTTTTTAAAAATTGGCGTCACATTAGCTATCCTCCAGTCATTTGGTACAGAAGCTGATTTAAATGATAGGTTACCGATTACAGTTAGTAGTCCTGCAATTTCACATTTGAGAGAATACCAACTGGTCCTGGTGACTTACTACTGTTTAGTTTATCAATTTGTTCCAAACCGCCTCTAATGATACCTCAAACTGGGACAGTTCCTCAGATTTGTCACCTAAAAAGAATAGCTCAGTTTTGGGAATCTCCCTCACATCCTCAGCCGTGAAGACCTATGCAAAGAATTCATTTAGTTTCTCTGCAATGGACTTATCGTCCTTGAGTGCTCCTTTAGCATCTCATTCGTCCAGTTGGCCCCACTGTTTGTTTAGCAGGCTTCCTGCATCTGATGTACTTAAAAAATGTTTGCTGTTACTTTTTGAGTCTTTGGGTAGCTGTTCTTCAAATTCTTTTTTGGCCTTCCTAATTGTATTTTTACACTTCATTTGCCAGAGTTTATGCTCCTTTCCATTTTCCTCTGTAGGATTTAACCTCCACTTTTTAAAAGATGCCTTTTTGCCTCTCACTGCTTCTTTTACTTTGTTGTTTAACCATGGTGGCTCTTTTTGGTTCTCTTACTATGTTTTTTAATTTGGGGTATACATTTAAGTTGAGCTTCTATTACGGTGTCTTTAAAAAGTTTCCATGCAGCTTGCAGGGATTTTACTTTTGGTACTGTACCTTTTAATTTCTGTTTCACTAACCTCCTCACTTTTGTGTAGTTCACCTTTCTGAAATTAAATGCTACAGTGTTGGGCACTGTGGTGTTTCCCCTGCCACAGGGATGTTAAATTTAATTATATTATGGTCACTATTACCAAGCGGTCCAGCTATATTCACCTCTTGGACCTGATCCTGTGCTCCACTTGGGACTAAATCAAGAATTACCTCTCCTCTGGTGGGTTCCAGGATTAGCTGCTCCAAGAAGCAGTCCTTTAAGGTGTCAAGAAACTTTATCTCTGCATCCCGTCCTGAGGTGACATGTACTCAGTCAATATGGGGATAGTTGAAATTACCCATTATTATTGAGTTTTTTATTTTAATAGCCTCTCTAATCTTCCTGAGCATTTATTTCCCTTGCTTCCTATCTTTTAAGCAGATAGTGATCCATGACAGGACTTTCCCTCTTATCCCATGACTACTTACTTTGTTTAAGAGCCTTTGGTGAGGGACCTTGTCAACAGAGGCGGCTCTATGTATTTTGCCGCCCCAAGCATGGCAGTCAGGAGGCTTTCGGCGGCGTGCCTGCGGGAGGTCCGCTGGTAACGCAGATTCGGCAGCGCACCTGCGGGAGGTCCACCAGTCCTGCGGCTTCGGCGTACCTGCTGCCAAATTGCCGCCGAAGCTGTGGGACTGGCGGACCTCCCGCAGGCATGCCACCGAAGGCTCCCTGACTGCCGCCCCCACAGCGACTAGCAGGCCGCCCCCCGTGGCTTGCTGCCCCAGGCACATGCTTGGTGCGCTGGTGCCTGGAGCTGCCCCTGCTTGTCAAAGGCTTTCTGAAAGTCCAAATACACTATATCCACTGGATCACCCTTGTCCACATGCTTGTTGACCCCCTCAAAGAATTCTAGTAGATTGGCTAGGCATGATTTCTATTTACAAAAGCCATTTTGACTCTTCCCCAACAAATTGAGTTAATCTATGTGTCAGATAATTCTGTTCTTTACTATATTTTTAGCCAGTTTGCCTGGTACTGAAGTTAGGCTTACTGGCCTGGAATTGCCAGGATTGCCTTTGGAGTCTTTTTAAA
This sequence comes from Chrysemys picta bellii, assembly GCF_011386835.1. Lineage (NCBI taxonomy): Eukaryota > Metazoa > Chordata > Testudines > Emydidae > Chrysemys > Chrysemys picta. The sequence continues at coordinate 123,934,120 of NC_088794.1, read as the reverse complement.
AAATTGGTGTCACAATATCCTCCAGTCATCTGGTACAGAGGCTGATTTAAGTGACCAGTTACATACCACAGTTAATAGTTCTTCAATTTCTTATTTGAGTTCCTTCAGAGCTAAGGGTGAATACCATCTGATTCTGGTAACTTACTACTGTTAATCAATTTGTTCCAAAACCTCCTCTATTGACAGCTCAATCTGGGACAGTTCCTCAGATTTTTCACCTAAAAAGAGTGGCTCAAGTGTGGGAATCTCCCACACATTCTCTGTGAAGACTGATGCAAAGAATTCATTTAGCTTCTTTTGTTACGTTACATACTACAGTTAGTAGTTCTGCAATTGCATGTTTGAGTTCCGTCAGAACACTTGGGTGAGTACCATCTGGTCCTGGTGACTTATTACTTTTTAGTTAATCAGTTTGTACTAAAACCTTTTCTACTGGCACATCAATTTGGGACAGTACTTCACATTTGTCTCATAAAAAGAATAGCTCTGATGTGGGTATCTCAGTCACGTTCTCTGTAGTGAACACCGATGCAAAGAATTGATATAACTACTTTGCAATGCCCTTGTCTTCCATGAGTGCTCCTTTAACACCTCTGTCATCTGGTAGCCCCGCTGCCTGTTTGGTAGGCTTCCTGCTTCTGATGTACTTTAAAAAAAAAAAAATGTACTGCCACTTTTTTAGAAAGTTGCTTCTCAAATTCTTTCTTGGCCTCCCTTATTGTACTTTTAGATTTTGCTTGCCAGAGTTTATGCCCCTTCCTATTTTCCTCATTAGGATTTGCCTTAATTTTAGAAGATGGCTTTTTGCCTCTAATAGCCTCCATTACTCTGCTATTTAGCTATGGTGGCATTATTTTGGACTGCTGACTTTTTTTTTTTAATTGGGGTATACATTTAGTCTGAGCTTCTATTATGGTGTTTTTAAATAGTCTGTGTGCTGCTTGCAGGCATTTTACCTTTGTGACTGCTTTTTAATTTCTGTCCAACATCCTCATTCATGCGTCATTCCCCTTTTTTAAGTCAAATGTTACTGTGGTGTTTTGTTGTTGGTATTCCCACCTCCCCCATGAGGATGCTAAGTTTAATTACATTATGGGTAGGGCTCTGCGTCTGTCACCGAGGTTGTGGAAGTCACGGATACCATGACTCTCTGCAACCTCAGTGACTTCTGCAGCAGCTGCTCAGGTGGCCCCGGGGACAGCCACACCGGCCACTGCTGGAGCGGCCCCGGGCCAGCTGCGCCAGCCACTGTTCAAGCGGCCTTGGGCAGTTGGCCCTGGGGACTGCCTGATCAGTGGAGTGCCCCTTCCCCCCTGCAGCAGCCCCCAGCTCCCCCCAAGATTTAGTCAGGGGTATTTATAGTATAAGTCATGGAGAAGGTCACAGGCCGTGAATTTTTGTTTATTGCCGTGATCTGTCCATGATTTTTACTAAAAATACCCATGACTAAATCGTAGCCTTAATTACGCTCACTATTACCGAGCGGTTCAGGTATATGCACCTCTTGGACCAGATCCTGTGCTCCACTTAGGACTAAATCAAGAATTGCCTCTCTGTGGGTTCCAGGACTAGCTGCTACAAGCAGTCATCAGTGGCATCTAGAAATTTTATTTTTGCATCCTGTCCTGAGGTGACATGTTCCCAGTCAATATGAGGGTAGTTTAAATTACTAATTATTATTGCGTTTTCTGGATTTGTATCCTCTCTAGCCTCCCGAAGCATTTCACAATCACTGTAACCATCCTGGTCGGGTGTTTGATGGTATATTCCTGCTGCTATATTCTTAGTCAAGCATGGAATTTCTAGCTGTAGAGATTATGTGGCACACTTTGATTCATTTAAGATTTTCACCTTATTTGATTCCATGATTTTTTTTTAACTTATAGTACCACTCCCCTACCAGCATGGCCTACTCTGTCATTCCTATATATTTTGTATCCTGGTATTCAGTGAACACTCAAGCACTTGACTTTAAAGTACACTTTTCACAAACATCCTTTATCAGTAAAACTTGGCTCCCTGGGAAGTGAACACACAAGGAGCACAAAGTGGCTACATTTAAAAATCTGAGCAAATATTCACAGTAACTATTTTGTTAGGTGATCTATTTTTCTAGTTCCTGGTCATTTCCATCCCCTGTGGAGTAGAAAAGAGAATGTAGATGCTTACATGTTAGAGAAGACCTAGTTGATCATGAAGTCCAGTAGTTTTCAACTGGTGGGATGTGATTTGGAAGTGGTTCAAGAATGGGTACCTGGCAGGTCACACCATACCAGATGAGAGCAACAAAATCTCTGGGGCGGAAAAGGGAAAAAGCAACTTGCTTCTCTGTACTCTTCCTTTTTCAGCCTTCTTTCTGCAGCATCCACACAGTGCTCTGCTTCAGGACAGGGGATATTTCATGCTTCAAGGAGCTGTAGAGCTGGTTTCACAGCCTCTCAGAATGGTGTCGCCCTGGAGCTGAGTGCAATGTGAACGAGGAGAGGAAGAAAGACCCCACCCCTATTCACAGCACCAGCCCAGCCCCCATGTCAGCAGTTCACCTCGTTGGATTCAAGTTCAGCTCCCGGCCAATACGAAATTGTTCCCTACAGTCCACTTTCCAGCGTTCTATCCTGGCTAATTTGAAATGTGCCAAGTGATGGGGCTTTCACCACTTCCCTTGGGAGACTATTCCATACTCTAACAGATCTCCACCTAATTTTTAACATTTCATACAATTACTGTATTCCCCATCCCACTGCACAAAATAACTTTTCTCCCTTTTTGAAGTTTGTCCTATGGTGCCATTTAAACCTGATACATAGAAGTTGCAGCAAGATTACTCTATTTGCAACATTCCATATTCAAAGGATAGAAATGTTGCAAAAAGTGCAGAAAGTTTAATTCTACCTGCAAATGGTAATTGGCAGGTTGTTAGTATGGACCAAAAATGACATCTCATCTCCTCAGTTATTGTTGAGTCGAACTGTCTGCATTTACTACTTTTTAGCTTTCCTTGCAAGCCGGTTAATCCAGCCTCTTCATTTTTGTTGCTCATCTCCAAAACTACTCCTAAGATTTCCACATATTTCTGGTGTAGAGATCACACGTGGCAAGCAGGACTTTTAATTATTGTTTGCTGCAGCATCCTGCGTTTTCATTATGCCCATTTTTGTTAAAGCAACTGTCCCCTAACTTTGAAGCTGTAGTGAATCCAGTTACCTCAAGAAAACATAAAGGTTAGCACAAAATATTGATTCTTCCTGAACATTGCACAGGATTAGGCATGCATCACATTGACAGGAGCAGGAAATAACTCATTTTTGCTCTTTACAGCTGAAGAACAAGTTTTGCCTTTGGCTAGATGGCAAGATCCTTGAGATAGAACAACTCAATTCGTGTTCTGATTTTTGACAATGAACCACCTTGTTTTAACATGAACACCAGTTCTCTGGTTTTGCTGCCATCATTGTTTTAGCACTGGATATTTTCATAGGGATTGCTGTTTGTGAGTAATTTGTGAATTTCTGTTGCTTTCCATTGTCAAGTATATCTTTAAAATTATCAGATCAAAGTTACTGTGCTTTCCATTGCTGTGCAACGGCCTTAACTGGACAGGTAAGTACATACATTTTCACTGCAATTTTGATTGGATACAGTATTCATCTCTTAAGTTGGTGGGTAGTGTTGCTTTGCACGGTTTCATTTTTGTAGTAAGTGATGACTATGGTTTGTGTCTGGAATGAAAAGTGCTATATCAACTAAGTTAACTATTGTATAGAAGAGTGAAAATTTAACCTGTGTTAAATTTGAGCTCTGCCTCTAATTCACATAGTGCCATAGTTTGCACTAGTTTTTAATCTTTTTGCTGCCAAGCTGGTGTTTTCTGAGAGTGATTACTGGGGTATGTTTCTGATTTGTATTTTTAAGTCTGTCGAGAGCTCATGTACCATAGTATACATTTAAATAAATAATGGAAAAGATCAATGACATGAGACCCTTGGAAGATTAGACACCCTAGTAATTTGTACATCAATGCACGGGGGATTTTAACAACAAATTTTCAGTATTACAGGGAAGTACCTTCGTGGCTGTGTGTTAGGATATAGATATTCAGGCCTGTCTGCAAAGGCCTATATTTCAAGAATTTAGGTGTATTCTTATCACTTAGCTAGTTATAGAGGTATAAAAGAAAGAATCAAAATCACCGTCTGCCGGTGTAACGGTTTTCTCTTACTGTGACAGTCTGAGGCCCTGTTCTTAGGCTAAGCAGCAGAGGCAGCCATAAGCTGGGGAGTGAACGGTCACATCCTCACATTCCAAACTAGTCACATTGAAATAAGGTGCTATTGGGCTGTTAGGAATACAATCCTGTCCTGATATTCCTATCACCTCCAGAGAAAGGGAAGAGCCTAGAAGATGTAAAAGGAAACTTAGTTTGATAGCATCCTGTCTGGCAAGAACTCACTTATCAATAGCTGGGATGTGAAATTTTCATTTATTTGTTGTTCTATCACTGTAGTCCCCATTTCCCTATTGTTTGTCTGTATAATCTCTATCTGGTTCTGTGATTGTTTCTGTCTGCTGTATAATTAATTTTGTTAGGTGTAAACCAATTAAGGTGGTGGGATATAATTGGTTAAATAATTGTGTTACAATAGGTTAGGATTGGTTGGTTAAATTTCAGTAAAATGATTGGTTAAGGTATAGCTAAGCAGAACTCGAGTTTTACTATGTAGTCTGCAGTCAATCAGGAAGTAAGGGGGGAATGGGAACAGGGACACAGGCAAGGCTCTGTGGTATCAGAGCTGGGAAGGGGGACACTGAGGAAGGAAACTAGACTCATGCTTGCTGGAAGTTCACCCCAATAAACATTGGGACTTCGGGTATTGTTGCACTCTGTTCATGGGTGAAGGAATAAGCCCCCTAACACTATGTAAGAACTAATTATCAGAATGCGATTGCAGGGAGAGTAGACCACATAGGGCAGAAATACAGAGTCCCCAGCTTTCTTTCTGGGTTTTCTTGTGGCTACATGTTAGGAAGCTCTCAGTACTTTTGGAAAAATATATACAGAACTTAATATACTACAATGCTTATGGAATGCAGCAATATCCAGATAATCAGGATATTATAAATCATTGCATTTCACTCAGGTTGTGGTCAGAGGATGAGTAGAACAATTTGAAGTAAGTGATGAGAGATTCTTTGTGATTAAAATAAAGTGGAAATGAAATTTGTTCTCATAGGGGCAGGAGCTGGGAGATTGCAATGTGAGTGCTTTGAACAAATTTGTAAAACTTCAGAAGTCACAATTGTTCAGCAGATGTCAGGATTTATAAAATGTATACTTAACCACTTTTTTTTAATTAGAACAGTATAGTCTTAAATGCAGAATCTTCTATATATGGTGAAATCCATAAGTCTTGACTTTACAAGATCTCAAACTGAAAACACACCACTTGTATGTCTGGGAAAATAATTGTGTTATCTTAGCAACACTTGTATTTAAAACTCTGTTTTAAATATGAACACCAGCTTTTAAAACTTATCCAAAACATCAGCGTATTACTAATGGACTAATTTTATTATTTTGTTGCATTTAACTTTATGAATGTGACCTTTTCAAAAGGCTGTTTTAACTGACATAACCTAGAGACTGTCTTTTTCTAAGGTGTCCTTAATGAAAAGTTTTGGTCAGCCGTGATTCTAACAAACAGGGTCTGAATTCTTTAAAAAAAAAAAAAAAAAAAAAAACGCAACTCCTAACCATTTTTATAACTGCCTGGGTACTATTATATTGAAATATCCTATAAAAAGAATACCATCATTACTGGACTAGGTGTAATTGTTAATCTTGTAGTAAGCCTAAATCTAGTTAACACAAAAGTATAGGCGATTCATTTAGGATGTATAGACAGAAGAGGTACTATAACTGACAAATCCAATTGAGAGAAATTTTATAATGTTTCTCACAGTAGTTAGTAAGTTATGAGACTGAACAGTGGCTGCACGTCTTATTTTCTAAAATAGTCTATAGAAGCCAGTAGCTTGATGAAAAAATTCATCAAGCCACTAATCGGTAACTAGGCAATTTAATACATATGGCTGAAGTGTTGATAAAGACATTCAATTAAAAAAAATCTTTCTGAAACAAATGTTTTATTTAGAAATAAGTATTTTATAGACTTACAACTAAACACAGTCCATCCATCATGCTTGGAGAGGCTAAGCCATTATGCTCTACTGATGAGGCCTGTGAAACATCTGTTACCATTTCGTGTATTTTGAAAATGAGAAGAGTCCCTCTGTGGACATAGTTAATCTAAAGATAAAGCCCCTCTGGGGTGCCTTCTTGTTTCTTATAGAGAACATTCTCTTTTGATTTTTTGAAGTCTTCATTAGTTACTTTCATTCTGCGTTCTCTCAAAGCCATCAAACCAGCTTCTGTGCAAATTGCCTACCAAAGAGAAAAGCTGATATTAATTGCTAGCTGTAGACAACTAATTCAAACCACACATGCATTACTGTGACACACAGTTTTCAAATATTTTCTAGATGCCAGTGCAAACAGAACAGTGGCAAAACCATGCTAATCATTACTTGCCATATTAAGTTATGAAGCTAACAAGACTGGAACTCAAGTTCTCTCTACACCTGTATTTAACAAATAATTCTGTTTCCGATCCACGCAATGCTTGCATGCCAACAGGAAATCAACAGATACATTTAGCACAGTCCATAACTGTACCTCTTTGATCTACAACAATCTAGTAAACTGAGGCTGCCAGTGTGTGAACTTATCGGCTAAGCAGAACTTTAAAATGGGTCTCTCTAGAGGTGAAATTACAAGGAGCCAGAACTCCTAGTCTCAGCTCTGCAACTGACCTGCTGTATGGCTTTAGACAAGTTACACTATCTCCATGTAAAATTTCTCATCTACAACTTGGGTACAGCAGCTTCACCAAGCCTGTAACTGTGACCTCCTTCAAAAGCCTTAGATGAATATAATTGTAGCTAAGGACTACTAACCAACCCCAAGACAGTGGCTCCTCCAGATGGATACGAAATATTGGGTTAGATTCACAAAGCCAGCATGTTACCCACCTAGTTATCCCCTGCCTTAGCCAATGGGAGATGCTCTGTACTAAACTTCCCTACCCTCAGAGTTCAGTGTCTCCAATGATTTTGCAAGAGGAGGCACTCCCTGAAAACTTTCAGCCCAGGGGTTAGGGTACTCACCAGTAATGTAAGAGACTCTGCTTCAAGTCCCCCCTCTGCCTGAGGGGGAAGAAGAGTGCCCTAACCACTGAGCTATGAGAAGTCTGATGTGGGGCACACTCAATCACTCCTGTTGAAGTTGTTCCACTGGATAAATTATCTAAAAATAATCATTGAAGGAAGAGGACTGGTCCAATGACTCATTTATCCATGTTGGAACAGCTTCAACAGGAGAGACGGAAGAAGCCCCACATCAGAATATCCTTTGGGCTAAGAGTTATGAAGGATGGTCCCCAGAAAGCTCTTGTGTGAGCTCGCCTCAGGTGACCTAATCCACTAGGCAAGCTCTGAGCATGCCTACTGGCATGTGCCCACAGACAAGTTAGGTGGAGGAATGCCTATTGTCCCACAGTTAGTACAGCACATAGAACGAGGCTGCACTGTAGATGCGCAGAGGCAGAAACTGAGCAGGGGTTTTGTGACTCCATTAGGTCCTGATTCTGGGATTTAGGGAACTATGTCCCTTTGTGACTCTAGCCCCTTAGACTTTAATTTCTACTCAACCACTGCTAACATTTGCATTTTCAGCATTTAGAAAAACATGCTCCTCAGCCATTAGAAAGGGTGTGGTAAGTAGAGTTTTGGTACCCACCTACACTAAATGAAGAGGTTTTTATGGCACTAGGGTATTTGTTGACACCCAAATGCAGGAGATTGTTGATGTTAATAAAAAAAATGGAGACGCCAGAGAGTGGCACTGATGGTCCCCGCTCATGCAGTGATACTCAGACTGAGGCTTGGCAGCTGCAAGTGGCTCTTTCATGTGTCTCCTGCAGCTCTTTGCAGCACATAGTGTTTTAATATGATTTTAGTTACAGTAACTCCTCACTTAACGTTGTAATTATGTTCCTGAAAAATGCAACTTTAAGCAAAACAATGTTAAGCAAATCCAATTTCCCCATAAGAATGAATAAAAAGAAGAACAGGAGTACTTGTGGCACCTTAGAGACTAACAAATTTATTAGAGCATAAGCGTTCGTGGACTACAGCCCACTTCTTTGGATGCATATAGAAGAAGTGGGCTGTAGTCCACGAAAGCTTATGCTCTAATAAATTTGTTAGTCTCTAAGGTGCCACAAGTACTCCTGTTCTTCTTTTTGCGGATACAGACTAACACGGCTGCTACTCTGAAACCTATAAGAATGAATGTTAGGGTCCAGGGAAATTTTTTTCACCAGACAAGACTATATACACACACACTATAAGTTTTAAACAAACAACTTAATAGTGGTAAACAGTGATGATGATGGTGAAACTTGGTTGAGGTGGAGGAGTCAGAGGGTGGGATATTTCCCAGGGGATGCCTTACTGCTAAATGATGAACTAGCAATTGGCTGAGCCCTCAAGGGTTAACTCTCACACTCTACAAGGCAGCAGGAATGGAGGAGGGGAGACAGCATCGCAAACATAGACACGCACCGTGTGTGTGAGAGAGAGAGAGAGAGATGCGTATTTCCCCTTCCACTGACCCTACTCTTAAGTACACTGCCTTGTTAATTAGATCAGCTTGCTGAGACCGCAGCTGCTGCCAACAAGCTCCTTCCGTCGTGTGTCCCCCCGCTCTATGGAAGATGGGGTGCAGCAGGGGGAGGGACACATCCTGACAGCCTCCCTCTTCCTCCCCGCACAGCAAGCAGGAGTCTCAGGGAGCAGCTCCAAGGCAGAGGGCAGGAGCAGCACATGGCAGTGAGGGGAGGAACAGCTGAACTGCCAGCAACTGATAACCTGCTGGGCAGCTGCTGTACAGGAAACTTAGGGGAGCAGGGAAGCTGATAGTCCACCCTGGTTCCAAGCCTGCAATGGGCTGCTCTTCCTGCAAGCGGTGGACAAAGCAGGAGACTGCCAAATGACATTAGAAGGGAGCATTACAGAACTTTAAACGAGCATGTTCCCTAATTAATCAGCAATGTAACAACATTAACCAGGACAACTTTAAGTGAGGAGTTACTGTATTAATCAATCAGGATGCTTTTACTATGTTGTTATAGTTGCTAAAATCAATATTTGGTCAGTCATTTTGCTGTAAGAATACATACATATAGTAAATGAACAATGAATTCACACTATTGTGGCTCTTTTGGGTGATGGTGATTGCCAATTTGGCTTCTGCACCACTGAGGCCTGAGTATCACTGCTCTAATCAATGATAAAGGAGAGAAAACAGTAAAAGCTTTGAAGGACAGTTTGACTGTCTTACAGTAGTAGAGGAAGGGGACTGCTTATTTGGATCATAGCATAAGGTCTTAATTCACCCCAGATATTACACATTTATCATAACTGATGTTTACAAACTTAGTCAGCACTAGTGCACCTTACCTTAATATCTGCGCCAGACAGATCATCTTTAGCCATAATAAGCTCATCTAAAGTTACATCATCTGCCAAAGTCATCCTGCTTGTGTGGATCTGAAAGATGCGCTTCTTGGTCTTTTCATCTGGTAAGGGGAACTCAATTTTCCTATCAATACGCCCTGTGTGTAGGAAAGACATTTAAGTGATTCTCGATTGAAAGCAGTGGAATTTGAAGTGCTCTGTCCCCTGAAGAAGTACAGAATGAGCTGTCACTGTTTCCCCCACATTGGCAGAGGTGTGGAGGCAATGTCCCACAGCCATATTCTGGAAGAAAAACTGAGGTCAGAAGGTAGGTGAGGCTCCATGCTCATGAGAATATGAACAAGCTGTGACCGTTTTATTAATGTTTAGGCAGTGTTGCACTGTAGGGTCTGTGTGCAAGACAAAATAGACAGTCACTGTCCCATAATGTTTAAATGAAATAGGGAGAGAACTACTACTGGCCTAGTCATATTTAAATAGAGGAACATAAGAATTGACAAACTGGATCAGAGGGAAGTCCATCTAGTCCATTATCTTGTCTCAAATAGTGACCAGCTTCAGTGGAAAGGTGTAAACCTCACAGTAGGCAGATGTGGGGTAGCTTCCTCCTTACTTCCCAAACACTTAATCTCTTGTTGGCTGTTTTTACAACTTTACAGTATAGTATCTGTGCCCAGCTCAAGTTTTGTTGCTGCTCAGCTTTTATATCCGATTTTTAATATTTTTCCAGGCAAGAAACCCACATAAGGACAAAAAGAAACATCATCATCCAGCCCACTCTTCTCCATTCCCTATTATTAAATTCCAACCAAACAGGACACTCCTGCATCATAGCCTGAAAGTTGCCACATCCAGGCTCTGGCAAAGGAAGGAAAGCAAGTTCAATAAGTAAAAACTTGTCACAGAGAACATCCTGGCACTCACCCTTTCCTATTTAAAACAGGTACCTGCTAACATGAGTGAGGCTTAAAGCTTTTCATGCTTAGACTTTTATTTTTCAAACTGGAGTTCCTTTGTATACAAGTATTCTAAGTAACTTTAAAATTCACCAGTTTTATCTGTGAATTAAATACAAGTGATCAAAAACAAGCACTTCACATTGTGTTTGCACTGAATTAAGTGCTTGGATAGTTTTACCTTTATTAAAGAGCAGCATACTCCAGAGCAGACAGAATGGTAGGTGCCAGGTTTATACTCAGAGGAAAAAAATAAAATCAGCCCAGAAATTCTGGTACTGGTATTTAATACTGGTGTTCTGTTTTTCGATAGCTGAATGGAAAATGTGCTTCTAGACTAAGAGGAAGGATAGCAATTAGGACAGACATGCTGCATGAACGTGGGCTAGATTTACAAAGGAATTTAGGGTGTGGTGAGGTTAAGCATCATCACACCTACCCTTTCAGCACCTAGAAAATCACTGGGATTCTCAAAGTCTGAGATAAGTGCCTTAGAACGGGATTCACAAAAGCCAACATGCTAGGCTGGCTCCTCATCAATGGGTGATGCCAAGGCAAGTGGTCTGTCCCCAGACACCCTTCTCAGAGTTCAGCACCTAAATCTGGGCCGCAGGGAGGCACCTCCCACTGCTTGAGACTCTCAGTGCAAATCTTCTCTTAGCAGTGGGTGCCTATGCCATTTTGCAAGGAGCTGGGGGTGCCAGGACCTCTCTTATAACTTTTAGCCCAGTGGTTAGGATACTCACGTGGGCTGTGGAAGACCCCTGGTTCAAGTCCCCACTTTGCCTGAGGGGAAGAAAGGATTCAAACAGGGATCTGCCACCTCGCAGGTGAGTGCCCAACCATTGGACTATGAGAGAATCTGATGTGGGCCTCCCTCATTCGCTCCTACTGCAGCTGTTGCACTGTGGATAAATAAACAAGAAAAAGTCATTGGAGCAGGGGGACTGTATACTGGGTCTCCCATGGCCCAAATGAGTGCTTTAACACCCATTATAGAGTCATTCTTATGCTTGTTTTCTCTCTAGACTAGTGACTAATCATTTATTCATGGTGGAACAACCTCAAGAGGTGAGACAGAAGGAACCGCACAGACTATTCCATAACCTACTGGTGGCAGATCCCTGTTTGAATCCCTTCACACTTACGTGGAGGAGCAACTTGAAGTGGGGGGTGAGGGGGGTCTCCTGCATAAGTAGCCTAGCCCCTGGGCTAAAAGGTAAGAGGGACGTCTCCCTCTCTCCAGCACTTCCCCAGTACTTTGGGTGAGCTCACCTATGGGAGCCTGATCTGGTAGGTGAGCTCTGAGCCGCGCACCAGATCGGGTCCCACAGGCAAGTTAGGCAGAGGAACACCTCTCTTTTTCTATTTTATACATTGCTCTGGGGGCTTAGGCATCTGGATGTCTAGAGGAAGGCTACTGCATTGCACATGAGTACGTGCAAAAATATAGGCATGTAGGGAACTTTTACTGTGAAAACTTAGGTGCCTACAGCATTCTGGGGCAGCTGAACAGGGCTTTTGTTAACCCCATTGTGACCTGATTTGGGGATTTAGGTACCTGATGTGTCAGTTAAGCACCTAAGTCCTTTTGTGACTCTAGCCCTTAGTCATTCTGCGTCAGCTCCCCATCTGTAAAATGGAGATGATATCACTTCCCTGCCTCACAGGGGTGTTTTAAGGATAAATGATGAGATACTCAGCTACTATGGTAAAGATGGACATATAAAATACCTAAGCAACAGCATGATACATTTAAAATAATTTTCATATTCTTCCTCGGGATTAACTATACATAATGCATTTATAATGCTATTTCTCCTGTAACTGAAAACTATCCTTTTTCTCCATGCACATACATCATGATTCATATTTTACATCCTGTTCAGAAGGACTGACTTTTTATACTCCTAAATCAACATTCCTTCTAAGCCATAAAACGATTATGGAGAGTCTCAAATAACATTCTATAAAGAAAGGCAGAAATGAAATTCAGTACCTGGCACAAGCAGCTTTTTGAAGTAAATGTGACTTAATAAAAAGTCTCTTACCTGGCCTGATTAATGCTGGATCCAATGTTTCTATTCTGTTTGTGGCCATGATAACTTTCACATCCCCACGGGAATCAAACCCATCTAATTGGTTCAGCAACTCCAGCATCGTACGCTGGATCTCTCTTTCACCACCAGAATTTGAGTCATATCTTTGAGAATGGGCAAGAGAAAGAAATATAACTAAACTAAACCCTGTACAAAAAATACTTTTCTTTACCAATAATAAAATGATCAGCATATCAGAAATAAATGCTCTGACACTCTACCAATGATTATAATCAGCTTTTTTCGTCAGAGCTTAAAACACCCAGGTTATATAGGAATGTAAATATGCCCTCAAATACAAAAGCTTTCACAATAGGTCAGTTTATATACCACCTGGGTCCAATAAGGTAAGCAGAAGACAGAGAAACAGCCTTCAAAAGAGACACCCAACTTTAAAGTCACATTTCTGACTGAAAATGTTGGCTCTTCTGCAGTTACAAGTACACCTCTACCCCCATGTAACGCTGTCCCTGGGAGCCAAAAAATCTTACCACGTTATAGATGAAACCGTGTTATATCAAACTTGCTTTGATCTGCTGGAGTGCGTGCACCCCCCCCCCCCCGAGCACTGCTTTACCGCATTATATCCGAATTCGTGTTATATCGGGGTAGAGGTGTAACACTAAACTGAAAGATGAGCAAATATTCTTATTTTTCCAGTGTTTACTTTGTGCATCAGTGTGCATAGTTAGTTTGTCCCTTAATGAAAAGGCCCTTATAAATAGGGAAGCAGAAAAATCCTCAATTTTTTAACAGGAATTTTTAAAAAATTGTAAACATACTATTTAGAAGGGTGCGTTCTCAGAAACTGATTATTTAAATTAATCCATTTCCAGTTTTTCATATATGCACAGATTTTATGGTCAAAGTATTACAATAATCTAGTCTGACCTTTGCATAGAAAAAGCCACAGAATTTCACGATTCCAATATCTAGTCCAATAATTTCAGGTTGAACCAGAGCCCTATATTTATCTAATCCCCTCCTAACAAATCCCTCCCCATGTTTTTTTAAATCTAAGAACTAACATGACATTTACAAACAATCATTCTGCTGGTATATAATGCCCCTTACATTTTCCAGTCTTGTCTATTTACACTGTAAACTTTTGGGGGCAGAGACTGGGACTAGCACAATGGGGTCTGATGCTTGATTGGTCCCCTAGGCAGTACCATAATAAAAAATTAGAACATACAGTTTAGAAACACATCTAGTCTTGATGTAAAGACGTAGAGTGATGAATGTATCACATTCCTTGGTAAGCTATTCCAATGATTAATTACCCTCAATGTTAAAAATGTGTGTCACTTCCAATTTGACCATTGCTGACTTTAGCTTCCAGCTGTTAGGACTTGACAGCATCCCTCTAACAATCTCTTTGCCTGTGCTGATTCGAGTCAGACCTTCAGTGTGTTTTACTGGAACAGTTTGGTTTGTTTGTTTTTTTTAAACAGAAGTATGAAAATGGCACCTCCAGACATCCCAAAATGTGCAAATATATACTGCTATTTCCAACACTTTGATTTTTAGGGTGATAATGGGCTGCTTTAAGGACACCTTAAGCTGTGAAGTGCGTCAGTCCCAATTAAACCTTGCTCCATCTTTAAAACAGCACAGCCTGGATGCAAGCTGACATTAGTTCAGAGTGACATAATGGCTCACTCACATGGATCAATTTTATTAACTTCTGCTGTGGACAGCGTAACAATTAAAAATGCTATAAAAGTTATGGAAAGTTATTGAGCATGGATTTTGACCATGCTACACCCAAACAATGTTATTTTAAACTTCTCTACATCCCTACATATCTACATAGCAGAATGTATAGACAAGCATCTACAGATTTATATAAATAATAACAATAGAAAAATAAGTTAAAGTAATCAAATGTCGTACTCAGCTAATGTTAGAGGCATGAAGAATTTATTTGTTAAACAAGCCATCTCTTTCTGCCTAAAGCAATCCATCATTACTCTAGCTATACTGTTAGGTTCTACTACACTAGCAGCTAACTTTTGGCATATCTTATAACAAAAAATGTTTTGAGATAATTTTTTTGAGAATTTTGTAGTAACTACTTCAAATTTTACTTGTCAACAAATGGAAGTGTTGTTCACATTAAAAATCATTTAAGCCAGTGGTTCTCAAACTTTTGTACTGGTGACCCCTTTCACATAGCAAGCCTCTGAGTGCAACCCCCTTACCATTAAATACACTTTTAAATATATTTAATACCATTATAAATGCTGGAGGCAAAGCAGGGTTTGGGGCTGGGGGCTGACAGCTCATGACCCCCCATGTAATAACCTCGCGACCCCTGGAGGGGTCCCGACCACCAGTTTGAGAGCCCCTGATTTAACCTACCAAAATGTCAATGACGAAAGGAGAAATTCAACACAAACGGAAATGTTTCAGATAACTTCCCTATTGTTCTTGACAAAATTATTATTATATTCAGTGTGGAAGTGTGAATGCAATACACTACCTCTTTGTACCAATGGCATCTATTTCATCAATAAAGACGATTGATGGAGCATGCTCCTCAGCTACGCGGAACAATTCACGGACAAGTTTTGGACCATCACCTAGGTACTTCTGTATAAGCTCGGAGCCAACAACTCTCAGAAAGGTTGCTGAGGTCTGGTTTGCCACTGCTTTGGCTAGTAAGGTTTTACCTATTATCAATTGTAAAGAAACACTGCAGTGAGTTTGCAGTAACAATTATTAACGTTAAGAAAAAAGATGCATGAAATTCAGAACAGTGCTGATATACCAAGTCTAATTATATTAAAATTACAACTCAATGACTAAGACATTGCAATGCTGAGCATCACAGCGCTGAACTTTTAGGTGCCTAGAAAAATCACTGCGATCCTCAATGATTGAGGTAGGCACACAGGCTTCCTATACAATGAATGGGGAGGGTTAGGACCCTTAGAACATGATCCACAAAAGTCAACGTTCTAGGCAGCTCTCCACCTTAGCTAGACAATGATGGGTGTATCCTGGAGACAGGCACCTACCTCTGCTTAGTGATCCATGAAAGAAGACCCGCCTCTTTGAGTCAAAAGGCTTAGGTGGCTTAAGGCATTTCTTGCGGGACATGACAGGTGCAAAGCTACCATACCCCGAGCCTCCCACATCCCAGGGGAGCGTTGTAACCATTGCAATGCAGAGTCAGTCTCTCTCTCTGGCCCAATGACTATTTAAGTATTTATCAACAGTGGATCAGTCGTTGGGCCAGTGAGAATGACTCTGAGCCCAGGGGTTAAGGCATCCACCTGGGAGATGGGAGACCAAGGGTCCAGTCCCCATGCTCTAATGACTCAAGTATTTATCCACAACTTCAACCAGAGAAACTGAGGAAGCCCCACATCAGAATATTCCGTAGCTCAGTGATTGGAGCACTCTCCTGAGAAGTGGGAGACCCCTATTCAAATCCTTTCTCCTGCAGATGGGGAAATTGAACCTGGGTCTCTGACACCCCAGGTGAGTGCTCTAACCACTGGCTAAAGTTATAAGGTGGGTACCACCTCCTCCTCCGGGAAGACTCTGAACAGGGCCCAATCCAGGAGGTGGCCTCTGAACATGCCCACTAGAATGGTCTGGCTACACATGCGACTTAGGTGGATGACACCTATCTTCCCCCAGTTTGTGAACTGCTCTAGGGCTTATGCGGGAGATAAGCTTCGGAACACCTATAGGGAGGCAGTAGTGTGCACGCCCAGAGGCAAAAACTCAAGCGCTGAGGGAACTTTTACCCTGAAGACTCAGGCCCTAACCTCATCCAGCAGCTATGGGGTGCAGCAGGAGTTTTGTGAATCGCAGTGGAGCCAGAATTGGGACTTAGGTGCCTAAGTATCTTTGTGGATCTGCACTTAATACTTTAAATGGGATTAACTGAGCATACTTAAAGTTACTGTTATGTAGGATACCTGTGCCAGGTGGGCCATAAAGAATTACTCCTTTGGGAGGCTTTATACCCATCTCTTCATAATACTCAGGATGGGTGAGAGGAAGCTCCACAGACTCCTATAACATAAGAACAAGTATTAAAGTATTTTACAAATATTGACTAATTAATCCGCACAACAGTCACATGAAGTAATTGAGTATTACTGTCTCCATTTTAGAAATGAAAACATTAAGGCTGAATGAGTGCACAGCCAAAGGCCACATAGCAAGTCAATGTCAGAGCTTAATTTAGAATTCAGGAATTCATGGCTCCTAATCCTGTGTACAGAGCACTAGAGGACGCCTCTATAATCTGAGGATTATTCAACAAGAGAAATCTGGTTTCCTCAATGTGTTAATTATCAATTATTAAGGCCAACATTTTCACTAGTGTTTTGGGTGCCCACCTTGAGTCACCCTTAAAAGGTACCTATTTCAGAGGGAAGGAAATCAGCACTTTCTGAAAATCACGTCACTTTAAAGTGAGGCAAAATAGGACTCCCAAAATCACTAGTCACTTTTGAAAATCTTGATATAATTGTAAAAGACTGCTAAGGCTGAGGATTTAAAATGTACAAAATCCCAGAAAGCTCAGTGCTGTCTTGGGTTCCACAGCAATTGTGACAATTCATGCACAAGTTTTGGACCATCATCTAGGTAACTTCCTGATAACAGATGCTTAAAAGTTTTCTTATTAATTAGATAAATTACTAAATATGAATACCTTAATTTCTTGAATCTGGTTGTCAAGGCCACCAATGTCAGCGTAAGTCTCCTGAGGGGCCTTCTCCACTTTCATCACTGTAACTAAAGGATCTGTGTCATCCATCAGGACTCCTATCACAGCATGAACCTAGTCCAAGTGGTATACCAATACCAAACATAAGTAAAATAGCATGCATTTTACTGAAGAATGATCCTAAAGATAAAACACAAAACTACACAGGAATCCAAGATTAAATGTACTGTACATTCACACAGCGACATGAAACACACAAAGCACTTATTCTTGGATCTTGCACTATGGTACTCTTATAACAGATCCAAAACCAAAGGCTAGTTCAAAAGGGTATTGGAACTTGCACACCACTCCATCTTCATATTGTGAAACAACTTACCTTATGATTGAGCAAAACAGAGCAGCCTGGTTCTAGAAGATCTTTGTCCACAAAAGACAAAATACTGACATAGTGCTCAGATCCCACTGATGTAGACACTATAGCGTGATTATCATCAATAATCTCCTCCAGGGTACCTACAGACATTGGGGTTCCTCTCAGATCATCGACCTTTGATCTCTCTTCCTGCAAGAAACAAACAAGCAAAAGCAAAGAACTAAACACAGAAACAAACAAAAAAAAATAGCTTCGGCAAAACATGTATTGTACTGCTTTAAACATATATACTAAAGAAAGAACTACTACCTGTGTGAGGAAAAAAATGGAAATTCATTACCCAGTTCTTTTGACAACTATTTGAGAAAAAAAAAAAAAGTCCTTTCTACTTCTTGTGATGCGGTATAGATTCCACAGTCCCTGAGAATGTAGCTTCCACAGCAGAGGAGGATAGGAGCTCTCTTTTTGGGGCAGCTAAGAAGCTAAACCACTTGTTTAATCTCATGTTGCTTTATGCCTCTGTAGCTTACCCTATAAGAATGTGTATGTGTCTAGTGCATTCCCTCCCTTCTCTGCTGGCTGGCCACCTTGGAGAGTTCCACCTTCAGAGACCCACTAAACAAAAACACATGCCCCACCTATAATAAACTGTATCGAAACTCAACCCACTAGTCCAGTCCCCAATATTCCTGAAAGTAGACTCCTCCACCCTCTGTTCTTCAACTAGGGAGCCGCTCGGTAAGGAGACTGTACCTTCTATGCTTTATTAAATACAATTAAAATAAATATTAAATATTTAATCTGTTTTTATAAATTTCAGTCACTTTATTTCCAGGTCTTGTGCATCAACTAGTTTACATTGTTTACAATTTTACTTCTAAAGATCTAGGTTAGTAGTATCTCAGTTTTAATAAGAGTGTAATAATTTCCTCAGACTTACCTCTTGCTTTTCTTCTAAAGGTTTCATCTGTTCCTGATTTCTGATAAATTCTTCCTCCATAAGTAGGTAATCTTTAATTCTCTCTAATTTCAGCAATTTGAGTCTGCATTGTGTGTGAGGTGTCACTGTAATGAAAGAAGTTGAATCACTGTATATCTGACTCCCATTTAGATATGGTATAAGCTATTCAATAATTCATTGCAAGAAACTGCTGGCCTAATCCTTATTAACAGGCCAGTCTGAATCATTACCCAAAGGCCTATAAACTAAGAAATCCACCAGCAAATCTTTTCAAGATACTAGTTATTTAAATGAAAGTTTCTAATCGGATTTTCTTCCAAATGTCATAATTACCTTCTACCACAACAGTCTCTGGGGTGATGGCTTTAGGTGTGTTTTTCTATACATCTACCCAACCACTACCAGGGTTTTCAATGGCACATCAGTAGATGAGTCAATACTTCCAGAATCTAACAAGGTAAGAGTGCATCAAGCAGAGGTAGGCACTGCAGACTAAGATTATGCTCTGGCAGCCATAGCCACTACCATGCTAATACCTCACCACAAAAAAGCTCCAGTGGCCTAGAATATGGATGTAATTTCCCAGTGGGGTTTCCAGCCATCAGGCACATAGTAAAGCAATACTTTATTCCACTTTAAAGACAGTGGAGCATAAGAACGGCCATACTGGGCCAGACCAATGGTCCATCTAGCCCAGTATCCTGTCTTTTGACAGTGGCCAATGCCAGGTGCTTCAGAGGGAATGAACAGAACAGGCAATCATCGAGAGATCCATCCCCTATTGTCTATTCCCAGCTTCTGGAATTCAGACGCTAAGGACACCCAGAGCATTGGGTTGCATCCCTGACCATCTTGGCTAATAGATCCCATGAACTTATTTCTTTTTTAAACCCTGTTATAGTTTTGACCTTCACAACCTCTCCTGGCAATGAATTCCACAGCTTGACTGTGTGTTGTGTGAAGTAGTAGCTTCTTTTGTTTGTGTTAAACCTGCTGCCTAATAATTTCATTGGATGATACCTGGTTCTTATGTTATATGAAGGAGTACGTAATACTTCCTTATTAATTTTCTCTACACCACTCACATTTTTACAGACCTTTATCATACCCCACTTAGTCATCTCTTTTCCAAGTTGAAAAGTCCCAGGCTTTTTAATCTCTTCTCATATGGAAGCTGTTTCCTACCCCTAATCATTTTTGCTGCCCTTCTCTGTACCTTTTCCAATTTTAATATATATATTTTTGAGATGAGGCAACCAGAACTTCATGCAGTATTTAAGGTGTGAGCGTACCATGGATTTATATAGTGTCATGATGATATTTTCTGTCTTCTTATCTATCCCTTTCTTAATGGTTCCTAACATTCTGACAGCTTTTTTGACTGCCGTTGCATATTGAGCAGAAGAGCAAAAGGAGAAAAATTCACAGAAGAATCACTAAGACACCCCGGAACAAAAACCACAGTGGTAGAAATAAATTAACCACAGTAAAGAAAAGGTTACTTTAAACTAACAAAGCAACTGACTATTAGCTAATCAAAAAGTACAGCCCTTAAACAGAGCAAATTCAATAGAACAGCTGCAATACATCTTAAACGCCCAAACCCTGGAAAACCCAATTCTAGAGAGTTTAATGTTTTTCTCCTTTCTCCTCCTCCCCCTTTTACTAAAAGTCAGCTGGAATAGCATTACTGAATGCACAATTTCACCACTGTTTATAAACAAAATCAGGAACCACAGTTTCCTTTTTCCCTTGTCCTGCCTCATATGTTAGACATATCTACAGTATTCAGTCTGGACTCTGAATGATCCTTCCAGACCCCCAGTGCTTCACCTGATGGAGAACTTAAAGAAAACAAAAATGCCAGCCACAATCTCACAGCAAAAGGCTCAGTTCAGGAGGAATTTTACAGGTCTTCCTTGAACTGGTGCTTTATCCACTGTCATAGATACATCTGTGCAAAGCACAGTATACACATGAGTTATAGAAGTAGTGCACAATTTATACCAGTGCAGCTTATTCCAGCTACAACAAATTGCATGGAATCAGAGTAAATCCTGTTCGCTCTATTGCTTGCACCAGCATGCTACACCAGTGGTTGAAAACTTAGTATAGAAAAGGCCATAGATACAAAGCAAATTCACATGTCCTACTCACAGCTAAAGTTTCACACAATAAGTGCTAAAACAAGAGTTCTCCCCCTTAACAGCCTTCTAAATCCAGAAAGGGCCTCTGGGAGGAAAAAAAAAAAAATAGCCCCCACAACCACCTCATTCCACTCCCCAATTTCATTTAGTTTCATTCTGCAAGTTTCATTTGGGAACGTGAAGAGAATTACAACAGCAGCAAACATACTCATAGACTTTAAGGTCAGAAGGGACCATTATGATCATCTAGTCTGACCTCCTGCACAATGCAGGCCACAGAATCTCACCTACCCACTCCTGTAACAAACCCCTAACCTATAACAAACTCCTAACCTCACGTAACAGAGCAAATCTAATTGCAAAAATCTAATTGTTAATGACTGTGAGCAAGCACCTTAACCACAACATTGCATAATTTAATACTGTATCCCTTGTGAGTTCATCTGTTCAGATCCTCTGCAACAGTAAAAAAACACCTGATAGACAAATGGACAGTAGTATACCATGTATCTGTGTCACTGTTCTACTACTGGACAGAATAGGTAACCCATTCAAACATCAGGTTTCAGAGTAGCAGCCGTGTTAGTCTGTATCCGCAAAAAGAAGAACAGGAGTACTTGTGGCACCTTAGAGACTACCAAATTTATTAGAGCATAAGCTTTCGTGGAAGCTTATGCTCTAATAAATTTGGTAGTCTCTAAGGTGCCACAAGTACTCCTGTTCTTCTTTTTGCGGATACAGACTAACACGGCTGCTACTCTGAAACCTGTCATTATGCAAGGCACTGGATTTAGCCGTATGGAGTGGAAATCCATCAAGATATGCATCCGAAGAAGTGGGCTGTAGTCCACGAAAGCTTATGCTCTAATAAATTTGTTAGTCTCTAAGGTGCCACAAGTACTCCTGTTCTTCCATTCAAACATATGTGTGCATTTTACAGAGAATAAATCCTACTGGTCCTGCACAAGGACAATGTTTCACAGTTTACGGATAATTCAGGTGAATAAAAGACTTATTTTTGTTGTTTATACAGACAGAAGAGACTCTCAACATCACTTCTCTCAGCTCCTAAATGCACAGGAGGGTCAGTCACTCTTGCTTATTCCAATCCTACTCCAACTATATTATTCACAGGATCTTCCCCACTTTTGACCTCATTTAAGAAAAAGAAAAAAAATTGGGTGCCCTATAGAGCATTCGTCAGAAAAAATATTAAGAATTACTGAGATAATCTCTAATAACCTTAACCAAGTAATAGGGAAATTATTTCTAATAAAATCTTTACAGTGTTACCTTTGGTTTTATAATTTAGTCATTTGAGATTTAGGCCTAATCCTGCAGTATGATCTGTGGAAGCAGACCATTATATGCCCTTGTGGAGCTTGTTGCAGGATCAGAACCCTAGATCCCACAATATTATAAGAGCCTTGTGAGATTGTAGGAGAAATAAACATATTTACCCAGTGGGAGTTTGCTGGCTGCATCTGGTCCCTTTGTTTTCTTCTTCTTTTTCCCCACTCTAGTTGGAACTGGAGGTTCATATTTCTTCTTCTTATCCTTTTAAACCAAATCAGACAAGCACAAAACAAAAATCAGAATAGCTATCACAAGAACAAGCCACAGAAATCCATCACAGTGCCAAGCTGAAAAATAACTCAATTTGAAAGTGAATTACAATGCAAAGATGTACTGGGTTTGTGCCTTTTACTCCTCCTTTATGATGTATAATATATAAAGAGGGAGGCTTTAAAAAAACTAATTATTTTCCTGCTTACTTTATACATTAGATATATCAGATCTTGAGTTGCCTCTTTCAGATGAAGGACTTTGCCAGTTTTTGGAAAACTAGGAATCTGATGTCACAGGAGGCTGAAACCTGAACTGTAAATCTTCGAGGCCTCTAAAGTGAGGCTTAAGGGAGAGAGGAGGTTGACTCTCAAGCCTAGTCTACACTAGAGAATCACACTACTGCTCTCTGCACTGGTGTGATGGTGTAAGTTGCAGCAAGGCAAAGTGTTTACACTAGCCATCCTATGTCACACAGCGCACAGCTTCCACACGCAGAACAGAACACTTTGCTCTGTTGCAGCAGCACTGCACTGTGGAGACTTATCCCAGTGTTATTTTACAACATAAAGGAGCAGTCAGGTTTTGCAGTTTGTTTACTTTGCAGTTTAATCTACATCCAAATATATTAAATTCAGTTGTTAATTTGTATATTTATAAGTTTGCCTGCATAAACAGAATTCTAGCTCAGAAGGACTCATTTTTCTTCCTAAGCCACAAGAAAGAAAGCCATATTAGTTGGATTTTTAAAAATGCACTTGCAGCCGATGTGCACAAGTGCTGACTCGGTACTCACAAATCAGGCATCTGCCTGCAGATTTTGAAAAGTCAACTCCTTTGTGACCAAGAGCTATTTTTATTTCACTGTTTGTAAGTAGGATATTACTGCCATGTAATTTTTAGTGCCTCTTGTACAGTTTACAGAGCAAGCCATTTTCTGAGTAAACCATGTGAGTTCTTCTACAACATGCATGTGAAAGTGATATTTGGGGAGGCTAGGAAATATAAGCAATGGGCAAATTTTAGGCAGTTTTGAGTACATGAAACAAAAGATTATTTAAAAATCCATTGCTGAAAACTTTGGAATTAGTCATGCAGTTTACCCTATTAAAAAAGGGCAATTGATTTTTCATTATTTACCTTGTCATCCTTCTTGCCACCCCCAGGACCATGTCCACCACTTTGACTTTGACCCTAAAGGAAAACAAAGATGACACCCAAATGAAAGCAAGCAAGCTATTTGTATCTGGAATACTAAGAATCTTGCAAGAATCTTGCAAAAAGAATATGCAATTAGATACATTTTAATAAGGCTAAACAAACTGCTGGTAAATCCTGGAATAAATCAATCTTCTCAAGCAGGAGAGTTAGTGAAGGGATTTGAAGAGTGGAGCAATATGGACTGACCAAAGGGCTATGTTTTGGACTGATACAGCATTGCACTAGCTTGGTGCATAATGGTTAAATCTCCTTCCTTTGAAGCATAAAGTATTGACCACAGTTGAACTAGATATGCCAGGAAGATGGCAATCCCTGTTTCCAAGGCCTGTAAACTATTTCCTTGTCAATAATACAACTCATCACATAAAGCTAGTGTACTCATCTGTACTAAATCAAGAATTGGTATTAAAGCTAGTGAAAAGAATGTACTATCAAGAAGGTTAAGATTTTGTCACAGGTATTTTTGGTAAAACTCAGGCACAGGTTTAAATTGCCTGTGACCTGTCCCTGACTTTTACTAAAAATAACTGTAACAAAATGGGGCTGACTGGGGGAGGACTGAAGCCCAAACTCGGGGGAGGTGCATGAGAGCCCGAGCCCCAGCCCCACTGCCACGGTGGGGGAATCCAGCACCTGCTGCTCATGGCAGCTGAGAGCTGCAAGGGTCCCCCCAGTGCCCATGGCTCCTGTGAACCGCTGCCGGTGGCGGCTCAGAGCTGCAGGGCTCCACGGCGGCTGCCAGCTCCAGCCCACCACCCCAGGGCTGGAAAACATCACAGAGGTCTCAGAAAGTCACAGAATCCATGACATAATCTTACCCTTCACTATCAGACATGGGTGTTCACTGGGCAAACTGTGTTATTAAGTCCACAGGTTTTTATATGACTTTTCACATTGTTAATGAGTTAGACTATAAAATGGGTTAGCTTTTGCTAATCAGTTAAGGCAATGAAACAATAAAGCTGTGTATTTTAATTGTATGCTTAATACACTATTGTCAGCTCTTGAGATTCTAGGTGTTTTTACTCAAAGCGCTAGCTACTAGAGCCGTGCGATTATGTGAGCATCTCAGCTGCCATTACGAAAAAACCAAACAGGTTTCTCAACCTTGTGGTTGTGAAAACTGAAAATGTGACCCAAGTGTTGTCCAAACATTAAAAAGGAGATAAAACGACCCAAAATTGTATTTTAAAAATCTCAAGAATGTTAAGGTACTTGTGGTTTTTGAACACTTCGTGTTGGCAATACCCTACACAGCACCCCACGATGTGAGCACTTTGAGATCTACTGATGAAAAACATTATGTCAAAATTAGGTATTTTTATTATTTAAACGAAGATTAACAAACCAATTGTGGGTGTGGGAAAGGGGACAGGACCCGGCCCCAGCCCCAATTTGTTTTTTTCTCCGTTT
Source organism: Chrysemys picta bellii (assembly GCF_011386835.1). Taxonomy (NCBI): domain Eukaryota; kingdom Metazoa; phylum Chordata; order Testudines; family Emydidae; genus Chrysemys; species Chrysemys picta. Next base: position 123,909,091 of record NC_088794.1, on the reverse strand, counting down.
TGCTAAATACCAGACAGGCAGGCCTACAGAAGAGAAATCTTTTCAGTCTCCTCATGGGGTACCGGATAAGACGGGAGACTGTTAACATGGGTGGCAGCTTTGCCATTTCCACCCTCCTTTGTTTCGCCTGTGCCTCGTAGCAGCGGGGATCTGCCCCCTTCGCTGGCCGGCGGCGCAGGACGAGGGGCTGTGCCTGAGGGGGACCGGCCCCTTCTGGACAGGGCTCTGGGGGACGCTCCCTTCCGGGAGATGATTTTACGGCTTAGAAATAAATTGCCTCCCGAAATCGGTAAATACCCCCCCCCATGCCGTTCCTCCTCCCCCCACTCCTGCCCGCTCCCCTCGCTCCGGGGCCGGCGGGGCACAGGCCTCAGCGGGGGATGGGCGATGACTCCGCATAAGCCGGGCCGGCGGGGGAAGGAGCCGGGCCCCAGAGGCAGGGGGCCCAGCCCCTCTCCATATCCCCCCGTCCCTCGGTCTCCTGACTGCAGCCCCCGGTTACCGGTGACGGAGACACGGGCCCGGTGCTCACTCACCATCCTGCACCCACCAACGGAAGCTCCGCGGCGTATGGAGGCCGAGAGGGCACAGACAGAGGCGAGGCCGCTACGGAGCCCAGGAAGGGCCAAGCGCGGCCGCGAAGAGAGCGAGGGGGCGGGGCCTGAGTGTGGGGAGGAAGGAAGGAAATGAATGGGGCGTGGAGAGCAAGAAGCCTCTGCCCAACCCTGGGGACGGGGGACGGGTTGGGGGCAGCGCGCGGGGTCACGTGACGCTGGACGGGCGGCGGGTTGGGGAGTGGAGAGATGCTGGGCGCGCGGCGGGGGCTGTTCTGAGCTCGTGGGGGGCGTCAGGCAGGTTCGCGGAGCTGGCAGCGGCAGCAGGGGCTGTGTCAGTGGGGAGACGCTTCGAGGCTAGTGCCCATGGCAGAGCCGTCCCTGCTGTCACGTGGGGCCTCTTCCTGCAGCTGCTTCTTGTCTGAGTGAAACTCCCTGTTCTTTCCTGAAGGGATGTTCCTGACCTATTTGGGTCCCTTTGCATTAAGCCTGCTTTCCGTGGTATCTCCCACTTCCACCCAGTTTACTATCATCTTTGGATTTCACGGACATCCATAGAATTAAAAATCACTCACCCGGATTCCCACTCTGAAAGTGCTGCTTGTCTTGTCTCACACACACCCGAGTCTAAGAAAAATGTCGAACCAACCTAAAAAACCACTAATTCTTGATCAAAAACAACAAGGAGTCTGGTGGCACCTTAAAGACTAACAGATAATTCTTGATATGATTAAATATTGTAATAATACACCCCATTCTCTTCTAAGAAACTAGGCAGAAGCTAAAGTTTAACCAGCTGTTCTAAAAAACCTTTATAGATTGTTCTCCTTTATCTCATCTCTAAGTATTTCAGATCATTCCGTGCTGGGAAGAACAAATTTTTATTCCTGTTAGAATTCTGTAACAGTACTATGGCTCCAAATGCAACAGTGTCAAATGGATGGATCTTGGATCTTTCTGACGACAGCTATACACAAGGAAAACTGTAGAGGGCTCTGTATAATTAAAGTTCACCATGATAAAGAGCTAGTAGGAACCAAATTCAGGCTTGGTGCAAACAGGCATAACTCTTTTGACCATGATAGAGTTTGGTTTGGTTACAGCAGGGCTAATTCACCATAACTTGGGGGGGAGGGATAGCTCAGTGGTTTGAGCATTGGCCTACTAAACCCAGGGTTGCGATAAAATCGGGACATCTGGTCACCCTAGAAGTGAGTGAAAGTTCATAAAGTGTTACAATAACCTATAACAATAAATTTTAATAGGAAAAAGTGCAAAAGGGAGACAGACTAAATTAATCCAAACAAAAGGGCCTACTAATATAGTTCAAAGACTTTTAAAACCATGCCTGGTAAACTAGAAAAGTTTGGGACTGGAACTCAATGAATCAAAATTTATGTGTTGGAAATGAGGCCTGATTGATTAACAAAATAATGAGGGGATGGGCTATTCTGCCCATCACTTCCTTTTAAGTGCCTTTTTAAAAAAATGGGGGTGGGGGATGACATGACAACAGCAGCTATCTGCGAGGTGGATCAGAAAGCACAAACTTCATCATCATGGCTGCTATCCACAGTGTCTCCTGGGACCCACCATTATAACATTGGGCCTGCATTGTCCTGATCCTGAAAGATGTCCTGATGAAGCTGGGCCAAGAGAGAGACCCAGATGACATCACCACCTCCACTGGCTCCAGCTGAATCCTAAACTCCACCTGGGATGTGAGACTTTAGTGCCTGCTATACCTCCCTCCCCCATCTGTCCTTTTTCTTCCCCATCTTATTTCTTCTCCTTCTTATCCCTCTCCTTTTGCCTTCTGTCTAATAAAAGGCTGGCTTAGCTGGCCAAGACTGTACATTTTACAACACTGGTGAAAGCCTATAACCCAGTGGTTCTCAAACTTTTTTACTGGCGACCCCTTTCACATAGCAAGCCTCTGAGTGTGACCTCCCTCCCCTATAAATTAAAAACACTTTTTAATATATTTAACATCATTTTAAATGCTGGAGGCAAAGCGGGGTTGGGGGTGGAGGTTGACAGCTCATGACCTACCATGTAATAACCTTGTGACCCCCTGAGGGATCCTGACCCCCCACTTGAGAACCCCTGCTATAACCAAAGAGGCAGTTAAAAATAATGCCGTAAACAGCCTGATGCTGGTACAGTTTGCCAAGTCTTGAAGTGGCCAGCTGTGGGCTGTGCTTGTGTCTCTCCAGCAGTGAGATTACAAGTGAAAGTTAACACTAGAGATAGAAGCTTCATTTTCTATCTTTGCTGTTCTTTTCTCTCACCTCTTGTGTGTGTCTGTCTTGTCCTAGAAAAAAGGATTGGACTTTAAATGCAAGGAGTATGGGAAATAAAAAGGAAGAACTGGAAGTATTAGTCTGTAAACTAAATTATGTCATAATTGGCATGACATAGATGTGGTGGGATAAATCTCAGATCTCGAATATTGGTATAGAGAAGTATAACTTGTTCAGGAAGGACAGGCAAGATAAAACAGGTTGAGGTTTTGCATTATATATCAAGAATATATGCATTTGTTCGGAGATCAAGAAGGAGCTGAGAGGCAGACCAGTTGAAAGTCTGTAGGGTAAAGATAAAAGGGGTAAAAAATAGGGATGTCATAGTAGGCATCTACTGCAGACAACTAAATCAGGACAAGGAGGTGGCTGAGGCATTTCTAGAACAAATAGAAGTATTCAAAACATAAGCCCTGCTGGTAATGGGGGATTTTAAATACCCAGACATCTGTTGGAAAAGTAATATGGCAAAATACAAAATTTCCATTAAGTTCTTGGAATATATTAGGGACAACTTTTTGTTTCAGAAAGTGGAGGAGGTAACCAAGGGCACAGCCATTTAGACTTTATTCTGACCATCAGGAGGAATTGATAGTAATTCTCAAGGTGGAAGGCAATTTGGGTGAAAGTGATCATGAAATGATAGATTTCATGATTGTAAGTGACAGTAACAGAATAAGGTCAGGAGTACTTGTGGCACCTTAGAGACTAACAAATTTATTAGAGCATAATAAATAAATAAACATAAATTTGTTAGTCTCTAAGGTGCCACAAGTACTCCTGTTCTTTTTGCGGATACAGACTAACACGGCTGCTACTCTGAAACCTGAGAATAAGGTCAATGGACTTAAAAAAAGCAGACTTTAACAAACACAGAGAACTGGTAGGCAGGTTCCATGGAGAGAAAATCTAAGGGGAAAAGGAGTTCAGGCAATTTCTCAAGGAAACAATATTAAAGGCACAACTTCAACCTATCTTGGTGCAAAGGAAAGAATAGGAAGAGGCCAACATGGCTCCATTAGAAGTTCTTTAATGACCCAAAAATCAAAAGGAATCCTACAAAAAGTGGAAACATGGACAAATTGCTAAGGATGAGTACAAAGGACTAATACAAGCATGTAGGGACAAAATCAGAAATACTAAGGTACACCTAGCAAGGACATTAAAGGCAATAACAAGAGGTTTTTTAAACACATTAGGAGCAAGAAAAAGACAAAGGAAAGTGTAGATCCTCTAATTAGCAAGGAAGGATAGCTAACCGATGACATCAAGAAGGCTGAGTCATTTAATGCCTATTTTGCTTTAATCTTTACTAAAAAGGTTAATGGTGAGCAGATACTCAAGCCCATTAACAACAAAGGGGAAGGATCACAAGCCAAAATAGGGAAAGAACTGGTTAAACTAGAATATTTAGATAAATTGGATGTATTCCAAGTTGGCAGGGCCTGATTCATCCTAGGATACTTAAGCTACTAACTGAAGCAATCTCAGAACTGTTAGCAATTATCTTTGACAACTCATGGAGGATCGGTGACGTCCCAGGGGACTGGAGAAGGAGAAACGTAGGAGGGGAACAAGGAGGACCCAGGGAATTATAGACCAGTCAGCCTAACTTCAAAACCTGGGAGGATACTTGAACAAATTATTAAACAATCAATTAGTAAGCACTGGTCCTAGAGGATTATAAGGTAATAAGTAATATCCAGCATGGATTTTTCAAGAACAAATCATGCCAAGCCAACCTAATTTCCTTCATTGACAGGTTTACTGGCCTGGTGAATAGCAGGGAAGTAGTAAACATGAGATATCTTGATTTGACACAGTCCCACATGACATTCTCATAAGCAAACTAGAGAAATAGATAAAATTACAGTAGTATAAGGTAGATGTGCAGCTGATTGAAAGACCATACTCCAAGAGTAGTCATCAATGGTTCATTGTTAAACTGGGAAGGTGTATTTAGTGGGGTTCCACAGGGGTCTGTCCTAGGTCTAGCACCATTCTATATTTTCATTAATGACTTGGATAATGGAATTTGCAGATGACACCAACCTGGTGGAATGGAGTGGTTGCAAGCACTTTGGAAAGCAGGATTAGAATTCAAAATGACCTCGACAAATTGGAGAATTGGTCTGAATTCAACAAGATTAAATTCAATAAAGACAAGTGCAAAGTACTTCACTTAGAAATGAAAAATCAAATGCACAACTACAAAATGGGGAATAAGTGGCTAGGTGATAGCATTGCTGAACAGGATCTGGGGGTATAGTGGATTACAAATTGAATATGAATCAACAATGTGATGCAGTTGCAGCAACAATGTGATGCTAAAAAGGCTTATAACGTTCTGGGGTGTATTAACAGGAATGTTGTACAGTAACTCCTTGCTTAACATTGTAGTTATGTTCCTGAAAAATGCGACTTTAAGTGAAATGATGTTAAGCGAATCCAATTTCCCCCATAAGAATTAATGTAAATAGGAGGGGTTAGGTTCCAGGGAAATTTTTTTCACCAGACAAAAAACTATATTATACATATATTTATACACACAGTATACGTTTTAAACAAACAATTTAATACTGTACACAGCAATGATGATTGTGAAGCTTGGTTGAGGTGGTGAAGTCAGAGGGTGGGATATTTTCCGGGGAATGCCTTACTGCTAAATGATCAAGTAGCATTCGGCTGAGCCTTCAAGGGTTAACACATTGTTGTTAATGTAGCCTCAGACTCTACAAGGCAGCATGAATGGAGGGAGGGGAGACAGCATGGCAGACAGAGACAGAGAGACACACCCTGTGCGTGGGAGAGAGAGATACGCATTGCCCCTTTAAGTATGCTGACACCATTCTAAGTACATTGCCTTTAAAAAGATCAGGAAGTTGAGATAGCAGCTGCAGCCAGCAAGCTCTCTCCCTCCTGAGCCCTGTCCTGTCCCCACCCTGCTCTATATGGAGAAGGGGTAAGCGGGGGGAGGGGGACACCCTGACATTAGCCTCCCACTTCCCCCCTCCCCTGCACAGCAAGCAGGAGGCTCCTGGGAGCAGCTCCAAGGCAGAGGGCCGGAGCTGCACATGACAGTTGCAGGAGGGACAGCTGAACTTCTGGCAATTGATAGCCTGCTGGGCAGCTGCCGCACAAGGAACTTAGGGGAGCGGGGAGCTGATAAGGGAGTTGATGGGGGGATGCCGGTCAGGAGCGCCGCTAGCTTTTTTGCTGCCCTAGGCGACGGAAGGTCCCGCCCCCAAAATACCGACGACGACCAGGGCGGCCGAAGATCCAGCCGCCGCGGTCGCTGCCCCCCAAATGTTAGCGCCCTAGGCGACCACCTAGGTCGCCTAATGGGTTGCGCCGGCCCTGCTGCCGATCCACCCTGGTTCCAAGCCCCCACCAGCTAGCTGCAACGAGCTGCTCTTCATGCAAGCAGTGGACAAAGCAGGCAGCTGCCAAACATTGTTATAAAGGAGCATTGGGCAACTTTAAACGAGCATGTTCCCTAATTGATCAGCAAGGTAACAACGAAAACCGGGACGACTTTAAGTGAGGAGTTACTGTATATAAGACAAGGGAGGTAATTGTCCCACTCTGTTCGACACTGGTGAGACCTCAGCTGTGCCCAATTCTGGGCACCACACTTCAGGAATGATGTGGATAAACTGGAGGGAGTCCAGAGGAGGGCAACAAAAAAGATAAAAGGTTTAGTCTGGGCATGTTTAGACCTGATAACAGTCCTCAAATATATTAAAGGCTGTTATAAAGAGGACTGTGATCAACTGTTCTTCATGTCCATTGAAAGTAGAAGAAGAAGTAATGGGCTTAATCTGCAGCAAAGGAGATTTAGGTTAGCTATTAGGAAAAATTTTCTAACCATAAGAGCAGTTAAGCACTGGAATAGGCTTCCAAGGGAGGTTGTGGAATCCCCATTACTGGAGATTTTTAAGGGCAGGTTGGACAAACACCTGTCAGGGATGGTCTTGTTAGTCAGGCTATACTTGTGGTGAACAAACAACTGGCATTCCATTTGCCAGCAAATTGGTAACAGTGATTATTGTTTAAGAAATGTCAAACAACCTACTGAGCCCCATAGAAATCATGTAAGCATGCCAGAAATACTTTTGTTATTCGGTATACATAGTGTTGCACCACTTACAAAACTAACAGTCCGTAATATCAATTCCCAATGATAAAAACAAAAACGCTTCCAAATGCACTGAAAAAAATAATTCTCCAACCCTCTTAATTCAACCCACCTCCTCTAAAAAAACCTGAATAAATAGATGAGCCTTGAAAGGAGAACATATTCAGTTCTGTTGGGCCATGTGAAAATCAAATTCCAGAATTAGGGAATTATCATTGGAGGGCAACCATCTCCCACATACATGTCAATCTAGGGACTGTTAGCTTGAAAATCTGAGCTGAACTCCGGTGTTAAAGCAAAGCACCAAGATAAGCAGGGTGTTTAAAATACCCAGGACCCAAATAATAAAAAAAAAATTATAGGTGAAAATCAACATCTTTACCTGAGCCTAGAACAGAAGCAAATGCTGATGTGAGGATCCTTGCTGAGATTGCAAAGTCATTTAGCTTTAATATGGAGACTAGCATTGTGAAAGGAGTCCAAATTCCTTCTGAAAGATATGTGAGCAGTGTACAAGGAGGCAGGAAGAAGCTAATCAGCTATCTGGAGGAAGATGACAAAAATATCTTTAACTCGTATCATGTAGAGCACTGTGAATTGAAGAATCACCTACTGAGGGACCATGTTTGGACTAGACTACTGAGAACTACCTGTACCAATAATAGGTACTAAAGCACTTTTACTGCTGGTCGTTTTCCAACTGTGTTTTGAGATGGAGACCAACAAATATACTCATGCACTTTTATCTGTTCCAACAATATGAACAGTAGTACCTTATGAGTAAAACAGCTTTTCCCCCAATGATTAATTAAGATATTCATGCTGTAACATTCTTTTCATTTGTGTTTTCAAAATAAATGATGGCATGAGACCCTTGTTTTTAATTTATTTGTTCAGAGGGTAACCAGAAAAGCTGCTAAACAAGGAAAGAGCAAACACATGAATCAAAGAAACATGAGCACTTGATTTCATCTCTCTCTCTCCTCTCTCTAATCTACTCCAAGAAAGAAATATAACCTTTAAAAGTTTAACATTTTCTTAGAGCTATAAATGGAATGTGTTTAAGCTGCCAGGTAAAAAGAGACACTCTGCTGACCTTTCAGTTGCAACCTCTTACTGTGAGCTGAGCTGTGAGGGGTTGTAGCTGCAGCAGGAGGAAGAGTGGAAATTATTCTTGTTACTGCAATTAAAAAGTTAAGGTGACTCATAGGTGCTGGAATTAGGGGTGCTGCCGCACCCCCTGGCTTGAAGTGGTTTCCATTATATACAGGGTTCACATTTTGGCTCAGTGGCTCTGAGCACCCCACTATAAAAATTGTTCTAGCACCCCTGTAAGATGTGGGTATTTTTGGTAGCCCTGGTATTTGTTAACTACCTTTTTGATCAGCTAGTTAATTTAAAAGGTTCTGTACTTCTGATTTGATTTGAGAAGTACTTACGAAGATAAATATCATCAGGTTAGCAACCTTTCTAGGACTCCAAAATAATACTAGTTTTTAGTACATATACAGAGCTCTACATTTTTCACAACATCCCTGTGAAGTAGGGTAGAGAATTTTATTATGTCCTTCTGCAGAAGCAGAAAGTAAAGCATACAGAGATGAAAAGCAAGGTTGTGCCTATTCCTGCATTGGTGCACAAAGGGAAGGGAAGTGGAGACTTCCCCACATACCTAGATAAAGATCAGGCAGAATCCTAGTGTCTAGGAGTGCAAAGACTACTTGAGTCCCGCCCTGCTCCTGGCACTACATTCCCCAAATGAAGTGACAAAATTGCTCACGGCATAAGAACATAAGAATGGCCCATACTGGGTCAGACCAAAGGTCCATCTAGCCCAGTATCCTGTCTTCCAACAGTGGCCTGTGCCAGGTGCCCCAGAGGGAATGAACAGAACAGGTAATCATCAAGTGATCCATCCCCTGTCACTCATTCCCAGCTTCTGGCAAACAGAGGCTAGGGACACCATTCCTGCCCATCTCAGCTAATAGGCATTGATGGACCAATGGCAGGGACTTTCTTTTACTATTACTTCTGGAAGAATTTTAAGCTAAAAAATTTAAAATGCATGGCACAATATTTTAAAATTCTGCATATTTTATTTGTCAAAATAACACAATATAATCACACCAGTTTCAATTATTTTGGTAATTTATTTCAAATAACCTGTCAACAAGTGTGTCTGTAACAATGCAGACAACAGAAAAGATTCAGGAAATGTTTTTTGACAAATAGATGCCTTACGAGGCATATTAATACAGAACTTTAAGTAATAATTCATTTAAACTATAATACATAAGCATATTTCCCTCACCCCTCAGAAGTTGTGCAAAGGCTTGGGGGAGTCAGGGGTAACAGAGGAGCTGAGGGAGTGGGAAGTAATTGCTGGGAAGGAGACTGGGAGTGAACCTAGGGGGTTACTGAGTGTGGGTGGGAGAAGTGTGGAACATTTAGGGAGTTGGGGAGCCTCCCCATGTAGACCCTGGCTGACCCCTAGCCTCTCCCATTCAGTCAGGCACATCTGTCCCCAGGTGTTCCTGCACCCACCTCCTCCAGTCCTCATGCACCCTGTACTTCATCCCCATGTTTCAGAGTAGCAGCCATGTTAGTCTGTATCCGCAAAAAGAACAGGAGTACTTGTGGCACCTTAGAGACTAACAAATTTATTAGAGCATAAGCTTTCGTGGACTACAGCCCACTTCTTCGGATGCATATTCATCCCCATGTATCCCTGCACCGTCCCACCCCTTGTCCCATATTGCTCTTCAGCCCTTCACCCCCCAACTCCATGTGGACCTGCACCCCCACTCCCATTCAGCCCCTGCCCCAGTTTGTCCCCGCCATATCCCATGCCTCCTCACTGGCCCCATAGGCAAGGCGCGGTGAGGAACGCAGTCTCTCCTTCTTCTTATAGGCTGCTGACTGCTCTGTCCGGTGAGCTGGCTACCTGTGTTCTGGTGCCACAGCAACTCCTGGTGAGCAAAAGGCATAACTGCACCACCTCTCCAGCAAAATGTATTCTCTGTGGAGAAAAAATATCTGCAGGGGACATGAATTTTGTGGGTGCACAGTGCTGCAGAATTCCCCCCGGAGTATACTATGTGGTTGTACAGCGTCTACCACAATGGAGCCCCAATCTTAGCTGGAGCCCAAAGGTGCTACTGTAGTATATAATAATATGTAATAAAAATAATGTCTCCACCCCCCTACACATCACCCAGCAAACCTTTCCAGGGTGGTACAGCAACCATGCTCCCTGGTGGCCCCTGGAAGAAGTAAGCTTGATCCTGTTCCCTCACTGGTGAGATTCAGGAGCAACTCAACTGAGGCAGTGGAGCTATGCTGGTGCAGAACAAATGTGAGATCAGATTTAGGGCCACTATGCCTTCCTGAGAGACAATGTCTCTAGGAGCCCAGGAGGGCGGGTGCACCTCTGAAGCACCCTAATCACAGGCTGTGTGATTGTGATACTACCAATAATATTGAAAAAGGGTAAGCGGGATGACTCGGGTAACTCTAGGCTGATTAACTTGACATCAATCCCAGGCAAAATAATGGGAAGGCTGATAAGGGATTCAACAGATAAATAATTAAAGCAAAAGAATATAAATAATGCTAGTCAACATGGTTTTATGGAAAATAGATCTTGTCAAACAAACCTGATTTCATTCTTAGATGGGATTAAAAAATTGGTTGATAAAGGTAACTACACCGGACCCTCGCTAGAACACGCATCTATATTGCATGAATTCGCATATAACGTGGACGCGGCCATGGATCCCTAATTTAATTACTTTAATTGCAATTCATTTTAACGTGGTTCCCACTATAATGCGGTCCCCGCACTAACACGGTACCGCGCATGGATCCCAAATCCCGCGTTCTAGCGAGGGTCCGGTGTATGTAGATGGAATAACATACTTAGACTTTTATAAGGGATTTGACTTACTATTGGACAACATTCTGATTAAAAAATTAACATTATACAATATCAATAAAGCACATGTTAAATGGATTAAGAACTGGCGATCAGATCTCAAAAAATAGTTAATTAGGAATTATCATTGAGGTGTTTCTAGTGGGGGTGTGCAGCCAGGGGTATTAGTCTTGACTATTCAACCTTTTCATCAAAGTTCTGGAAGTAAATATAAAATCACTGCGGATAAAATTTGTGGATGACACAAAGATTGGTGGAGTATTAAGTAATGAGGACAGGGCAGTCAGAGTGATTTGGATTGCTTGGTAAGATTGGCCCATTCAAATAAAATGCAATGTAATACAGCCAAATGTTAAGTTAGACAGCTAAAAACAAGGGATGCAAGCCATAGCTGCAGAACAGGGGACTATTCTTAAAAGCAGCAACTCTGAAAATGATTTAGCAGTCATACTGGATGAGCAACTGAACATGAGCTCCCAATGCCATGCTGTGGCAAAAAGGGCTAATGAGATCCTTGGAAGTATAAACAGGGGAGTAGTGAATAGGAGTAAGGACATGGTTTTACCTCTGTATACTGCTCTGGTGAGACCAATACTGGAATACTGTGTACAGTTCTGGTGTCAACATATTCTGTAGCCTGCGTTGTGCAGGAGGTCAGACTAGATGATCATAATGGTCCCTTCTGACCTTAAAGTCTATGATTCTATGATTCTGTATTAAAAAGTGTTGACTTTCTTGTGGTGAGAAATTTAAAGACCTTAATCTGTTTAGTTTATCAAAAAGAAGATTTAGAAATGACTTAATTCCACTGTATAAATACTTTCATGGGGAGAAAATACCAAGTACTTAAGGGCTATTTAATCCAGCAGAGAAAAGTATAACAAGAAACAATGTCTGAAGCCAGACAAATTAAAATTAGAAAATCAGGCACAATTTTTTAACAATGGGGGTGATTAACCATTGAAGCAAACTACCAAGGTAAGTGTTAGATTCTCCATCTCTTAGTGTCTTCAAGTCAAGACTGAGACACCTTCCTGGAAGATATGTTTTAGTCAAACATAAGTTACTGGGCTCAGTATAGGAGTAAGTGGGTGAAATTTAATGGCATGTGATATACAGGAGGTCTGACTAGATCAGTGGTCACCACTGGGTTGATCGTGATAGACTGGTCGATCCTGGAGGATCTCCCAGTTGATCATGATCTCCGTCTGCAGTGGGGCTGCCACTAAGAGAGGCTCCCTGCCTGCCCTGGCCCCATGCCACTCCCGGAAGTGGCCAGCATAGCCCCGAATCCCCGGCGGTGAGGGGGAAGGGGTCTCCCTCCACACGCTGCTCCTGCCTGTAAGCACTGCCCCCGCAGCTCCCATTGGCCGGGAATGGGGAGCTGTAGCCAATGGGAGCTGCGGGGGCAGTGCTTGCAGAGGGGGCAGCATGCGGAGCCACGTGCTGCCCCTCCCCCGCCCAGGGACCGCAGGGGTGCATTGACCCTTTCCAGGAGTGGCATGAGGCTGAGGTAGGCAAAGAGCCTGCCTTAGCTGCAGCCATGCTGTGCCGCCAATCAGGAGCCGCTGGAGGAAAATGCTGCCCGGTGGGAGGCTGCACCCCAACCCCCAGCCCTGAGCCCCCTCCCAGAGCCAGCACCCCAAACCAGTCCTGAGGCCCCTCCTGGAGCCAGCACACCAGGCTCCTCCTACACCCCAAACCCCCTCCTGCACCTGAAGCCCCAGCTCTGAGCCCTCTCCAGGAGCCAGCACCTGCACCCCCTCCTGCACCCCAACACTCTGCCCCAGCCCTGTCCCCCTCTCAGAGCCAGCACACTATACCCCCTCCTGCATCCCAACCCCTTGCCCCAGCCCTGACCCCCTCCCACAGCCAGCACCCTGTACCCCCTCCTGCACCCCAACCCTCTGCCCCAAGTTCAGCTCAGAGTCCCCTCCCACACTGTGAACCCCTCGGCCCCAGCCCAGAGCCCGCATCCCCTCAGGAACCCCAACCCTCTACCCCATCCCGGTGAAAGTGAGTGAGGGTGGGGGAGAGCGAGTGACGGGGAGGGGGATGGAGTGAGTGGGGCAGAGCTTTGGGGAAGGGGCGGGGCCACAGGGAAGAGGCGGGGTAGATCCTGGGTTGCCCTTAAATTCAAAAAGTGATCTTGGGCATAAAAAGGTTGGAGACCACTGGAGTAGATGATCCAATGGTCTCGTCTGTCCTTAAACTCTATCTATCTCTCTGTCTATATAATCTATCTATGTAATCTGTTTTATACAGCTAGCCATCACCATAGTATCTGAGCACTGTCTATGTAATAGCAATAGCAAAGTCCTTAGTGTACTTCATGGAGTTTCTGGCACTTCTTCCTTTTTGGGATCAAAACTCCACTTGGGGTAGGGATTTTTTTGTTTGTTTTGGTTTTTTTAGTGGGCAGATTAGTATTGCTTTTGGAATAGAAGGGCATATTCATATTGTGAGTGTCACTTATGCTGGAAAGGCTTTTTCAAAGATGAAGGTTTTGCAATACTTGCTAAAGATTGTCAGACTCTGGATTCACTTGAACTTCTGTGGATTTTCCTCAGCACATTGATTCTATTCTTTACATTCTTTGAATCTGGGTTGCTGTGTTTCTAAGAACATAAGAACCACCCTACTGGGTCAGACCAAAGGTCCATCTGGCCCAGTCTCCTGTCTTCCAACAGTGGCCAGTGCCAGCTGCCCCAGAGGGAATGAACAGAACAGGTAATCATCAAGTGATTCATCCCCTGTCGCCCATTCCCAGCTTCTGGCAAACAGAGGCTAGGGACACCATTTCTGCCCCTCTTGGCTAATAGCCATTGATGGACTTATCCTCCATGAATTTATCTAGTTCTTTTTTGAACCCTGTTATGGTCTTCTCCTTCACAACATCCTCTGGCAAGGAGTTACACAGGTTGACTGTGCGTTGTGTGAAGAAATACTTCCTTTTATTTGTTTTAAACCTGCTGCCTATTAATTTCATTTGGTGACCCCTAGTTCTTGTGTTATGAAAAGTAGTAAACAATACTTTCTTATCTACTTTCTCTACACCAGTCATGATTGTATAGACCTCAGTCATATCTCCCCTTAGCTGTCTCTTTTCCAAGCTGAAAAGTCCCAGTCTTGTAATCTCTTTTTAATCTCTTTAATCTCTCTCATATGGAAGCCGTTCCATACCCCTAATAATTTTGGTTGCCCTTTTCTGAACCTTTTCCAGTTCCAATATATCTTTTTTGAAATGGGGCCGGGGCCAGGGCCGGCTCTAGGCACCAGCAAAACAAGCTGGTGCTTGGGGCGGCACATTTTTAGGGGCGGCATGGCTGGCGCCAGCCATGCCGCCCCTAAAAATGTGCCCCGGCTGCCCTAGCTCACCTCCGCTGCTGCTGCCATGGTGCGCGAAACAGCTGATTCACACGCCGCTACTCGCCCTCCCTCCCAGGCTCTTAAGCCTGGGAGGGAGGGGGAGCAGCGGCGCGCGAATCAGCTGTTGCGCGCGCCGCGGCGGCTCGGGGTCTCCCCCTCCCTCCCAGGCTCTCAAACCTGGGAGGGAGGAGGAGATCCCGAGCGGCCGTTTCACGCGCCGCTGCTCCCCCTCCCTCCCAGGCTCTCAAACCTGGGAGGGAGGGGGAGCAGCGGCGCATGAAACGGCCGCTCGGGATCTCCTCCTCCCTCCCAGGCTTGGGCGCCTGGGAGGGAGGGGGAGAAGTGGCGCCCGCGCAGTGGCCACTCAGAGTCTCCCCCTCCCTCCCAGGCTCTCAAACCTGGGAGGGAGGGGGAAACTCCGAGTGGCCGCGGCGCGGCGCCGCTTCTCCCCCTTCCTCCCTCCTAGGCTTGAGAGCCTGGGGGGAGGAGGCAGGGCTGGGGATTTGGGTAAGGGGTGGAGTTGAGGCGGGGCCAGGGGTGGGGTAATTAAATAAGGGGGGGGGCGGCCAAAATTGTTTTTGCTTGGGGCGGCAAAAATCCTAGAGCCGGCCCTGAATGGGGCAACCACATCTGCACATAGTATTAAAGATGTAGGCATACCATGGATTTATATAGAGGCAACATGATATTTTCTGTCCTATTATCTATCCCTTTCTTAATTATTCCCAGCATTTTGTTCGCTTTTTTAACTGCCGCTGCACATTGAGTGGATGTTTTCAGAAAACTATCCACAATGACTCCAAGATCTTTCTTGACTGGTAACAGCTAATTTAGACCCCATCCTGTTATATGTATAGTTGGGATTATGCTTTCCAATGTGCATTATTTTGCATTTATCAACATTACATTTCATCTGCCATTTTGTTGCCCAGTCATCCAGTTTTGAGAGATCCCTTTTGTAGCTCTTCGCTGTCTGCCTGGGTCTTAACTATCTTGAGTAATTTTGTATCATCTGCAAATTTTGCCACCTCACTGTTTACCCCTTTTTTCCAGATCATTTATGAATATATTGAATCGGACAGGTCCCAGAACAGACCCCTGGGGGACTCCACTATTTATCTCTCTTCATTCTGAAAACTGACCATTTATACCTACCCTTTGTTTCCTATCTTTTAACCAGTTACCAATCCATGAGAGCACCTTCCCTCTTATCCCATGGCAGCTTACTTTGCGTAAGAGCCTTTGGTGAGGGACCTTGTCAAAGGCTTTCTGAAAATCTAAGTACACTATATCCACTGGATCCCCTTGGTCCACCTGCTTGTTGACTCCTTCAAAGAATTCTAATAGATTGGTGAGGCATGATTTCCCTTTACTAAAACCGTGTTCTAAAGCAAAGATCACAGAGTTTATGAATATTTTTCCTCGTTTCAGAGAAGCAAGTAGGATGTGGAGTATATTTTGCAGTTTGCTTTAATGTTTCCTTGTCTGTTATTTCACATTTTCTTTTGAATTGACATTTTTGTGTGGGAAAGAGTTGTGTTTATGAAATATTAATATGCCTCTGGCTCAGCTGTGCAGAGGGGCATTGGATTTTAATCATTTACTTTAGCTTGGTTCTGTTAGTTTTGCTGAGTTTCTTTTTTGTATTCTGGATTCCATCTTGCTTTTCTTTGCTGTTCTGCTATTTTTACTGTAAAGTTCAGAAGCATTCTCCCCCCCAGTCCTTTTTATTTTCTTCTACTTTGTGCATTAGCTGCATTTTGTGCATTTTCTCATATAGTGTCAACCGTTCTTCATTTCTTTAGCTCTGAGATTCCCTCTGAGACCTCTTTCCACTCATGTCAGTCCAGACCTACATTTAGGGCCCTTGGAATAAAAGAATACAAAACTTTCATGATATTAATGAGATTCACTGCATAGCATTTACTGTTATACGGTAAAGTGATTGTTTGTCTTAACTCCATAGTGTTCATCTGATATTACACCCTCCCACCCAAACACACACAATTCTCCCCTAATTTGAGCTCTGCCAGGGCTGGTGTGGAACCATATTTGTTTACAATTATAACTGGGGCTGTAGCAATGTTTATTGTTAAGGTTGCCCAGCACTTCCCATTATAGAACTTTTTTCAGTTGTGTATAACTTTGCCAAACTTTAGCTGGGAAAATTGCAAGCAAAACAGCTTAGCCATTTTTGAGAACATGAGTAGGGAAAAATATATTGTTTGCCCATTAAAAAACCTCTGGTGACCCTTTCTTTGAAATGGGCTGGGACCCCTGTGCTTTGGAGCAGGGATTTCAAATTTGGCAGTGATGTGACTTGTGCTATCCCTGTAAAAATCTGCCCAAATTTGGCCAAGTGATAAACTTTTGGAAAAAATCAGTTTGCACATGCTCA
The DNA here is from genome assembly GCF_011386835.1 of Chrysemys picta bellii. Classification (NCBI taxonomy): domain Eukaryota; kingdom Metazoa; phylum Chordata; order Testudines; family Emydidae; genus Chrysemys; species Chrysemys picta. Next base: position 123,892,395 of record NC_088794.1, on the reverse strand, counting down.
ATAGAAACTTACTAGAGCTTCTCAGCTAAGAATTCCAAAGATTCTGTCCACATTGGGCATGCTCCAACTCATGGCAATAGGGGTAGAGCAGGACTTTCCCTCCAAATGCAGCTCTGTGCTGCTGTGGGCTGGGGCTGAACACTGGAACTGAAAGCAAGGAGACTGCCTCTAATGTGCTCTCAATGTCCCCACTAGCCTTGACTTACCGAGGCAGTAAGAAGGACGAAGCTGCCTGTTCAAATGCAGTGAAGAAAAGATCATGACCAGCGGGATTGGGGGGGGGGGAGTGGGGGGGCCTGTGAGAGGGATCTGCCTACAAAACTGAAAGCATGCCCCCTCCTCTCTTGAAGAGGCTAGGGACCAGAAAAACATGGGGATCAATTGAATGTTCGGAATGACAAATGAAAAACCAGGAAGGGAGTGTGGGTTAAAGGTTCTAAAACAGGGCTCCAGAAGTCCAAGGAACCAGCGGACACCACACAAAGAAACTCTGCCTGGATACGTGAAGTGACAAGAGAATGGAAATTCAGCGCACAAGATGGACAAGTTCTGAGGATGAATGAGGGCTCTGAAGTGAATGAGACTCTTGTCTATCAGTAGAGCCCTGCGCGGATATATAAATGTGTATCCTCATCCAATCCATGATCCGTAAAAATTATCTGCGGATATCCATAGATTTGCAGGGCTCTACGCTGGGGGCCGGACTGAGGCTCTGAGGAACTCCCCACTCCAGAGCCCGGTCAGGGAGAGTCGCGCTGGCAGCTGTGGGGAGCTGTGGCGGACCCCTACCCAGTGTCCCAGCCCCCCGCCCAGGGCATGTGGAGGGACCCAGGCTCCCCACAGCTGCCAGTGTGTCTCTCCCCGACTGGGCTCTGGCTGGGGAGGGCGGCGAGTCAGAACCACGGCTCGGCCATGGTAAGAGCTGGGCGGGCAGTTATGGGGGGCTGTGGCGGACCCTCCACCTGCCCTGGGTGTGGGGCCTGAGCAGCCCCCGGCTGCTGTCTCTGTCCCCTAGGCCCTCCGCCCAGGGCAGGTGGAGGATCCGCACTGCCGTTTCTTACAGCTGCCCACCAGCTCTTACTGTCAGAGCCCTGCAGCTGCGTAGATACCAAATTTGTATCTGCACCCGTGCTGGTATCTGCAGAAATGGTCCGTGGATATCTGCGGATGTAAAGTGGATACCCACGGATTTGCAGGGCTCTATCTATCGGATCCCTGTCTCAGTTGTTACAGAAGTTGGAAAATGTGTAGTGAATGAGGTGGAGGATTGCAGGAGAAAGGCAGGACTCATAGCATTTGCACTTAGGCTCCCAAGTCACTTAGGTGTGTTCGAAAATTGTATCCAATGGCTTATAATAAGTCCCAGTCCTACACGGAGCTTTGTATGGATATAGGAGTCCACCTGCATGGAGCTTTTTGCAAGACTGGAGCTTTAATCTGTTATGATATAAACAACCATGTTAAAAGTATGTCCCTGTGATCAAAAGTGTTATGTAAAATGACAAGTAGAAAAAATGGATACAACCAGGACTCAGATGCTACATCTTTAACAAGGGAAACTCTCCTACCCTCCTTCTTTCCCCTGCATTCTGTATTGTATGTTACAGCAGTTCATTTTAACAAGCGGAACAGGAGCCTGTTAGTTTCAGCTCTGGCTACATCAAAGTCCCTCAGCAGAAACACATTTGAGTTGAATAATTGAGTGTATAAGCAGAAATAGCATGACTTTTAAAAATTTCATGTTACCTTTCATGACTTTTAAACATTATTTGTAACTCCTGTAACCCTCTTTGACACAGTGTTGTATTCCTATTTAGAGTCTATCAGAGTATGTTGTTGCCTAAAACCACCAAGATTATGTATTATGCTGGCTAGTGTACCTAGTATACTTTTAGATTATTTTAAGACAGTGTGGGCCATATTCTGTGTTGCAGATGAGAAGTACTAGGAACAACTGAGATGACAGGGCTTCAAAGATGCCCTTTAAACTCCCCTGATTCTGAAGACACTCTGCAACCAACAAGTCCCACAGTGTAGATTAGAGCAGCCTTCAGGTTGTTCAAATCTGCACTGGCAGCTGGGGATCACCAGGGCATAAGGGAACTTAAATCATGCTTTCCTGTCCACTAGACACACTCCTTATGCCATCAGTCAGGAGTGGGGTGGTATAAAGTAACTATACGCCACAGAAGGATTCTGTAATTACATGGCTTGATTCCCAACCACCTGAGGACAATATGCATGTTATGGGATAATAAAACACACTTGGATAACATTCCATAGCTATTTTATTATTGCAGCTGTTACGCCTTTAGACCCAAGCAGCTAGCCAAAATTTTGGGGTCTTGCAAGTTGTTCCAGTGAGGAGATGAAATTGATGCAGAAGTTAGGTACCTTTGATACCATTCTGTTTATTTATGAGAATGTACAAAGTCCTGTTTTTCTAAACACAGGAGGAATCAAACAAGCCAGAGACAGTTTCACTGCTCACAGCACCAAAGCGCTTTCAACCAGCATGCCCCCAAAGCTCTCTTCCGCAGGATCATTGTACCATGCTTGTTCTCAGGCTAGGCTGGAGCTTCTGCTCCTTCTGTTTCTGTGGTGCTTCTCCTGTGCTCTCTCTCTCTTCTGTTTCTCTCCCACCCCCGCCATTCTCCTCTAGACCCTTATCCAAAACAGTACTCAGCAAAGCCCTCCATCCACATAGTTCTAGTTCCTTGGCAGACTTGCATTTTAAATTCTAGGGGCTAGATCCACAAAAAGATTTAGATGCCTTGTTGCCACTTTAGGTTCCTAAGTCAAAAATGTAGATCCTCAAAACCCTGGCTTAGCTGCCCCCTAACCTTATAGGTGCCTAACCCTATAAGTCCCTAGATATCTAATTTTCCACCAGTAAAGTCCACTAGGCACCTAAAAATCTTCCAGTGAGCATGCACACAGCCACCTAAGCCCCGAAACCCAGAGCCTAAGCCTTGGCAGGATCCTCAAACTAGGCATTCATATGTCTATCTCGCTTGCAAGGCCAATCCAGTAGGTGTTCTCAGAGGCTGCCAAACAGATTGGGCATGCTCAAAACACAGCTGCCACCACCCATATAACTTTTAGCCCAGTAGCTAGAGCACTCACCCAGGATGTGGTAGACCAGGTTCAAATTCCTACTCTGTTTTATTTAAACCCACATCTTCCAGGGCAGTGCCCTAACAACTGGGCTCTGGGATACGCTGTGATTGAAGCTCTTCTGTTGAAGCCATTCCACTTTGTATAAATAATTAAGCAGTCATTGGAGCAGGGATTTTAACTTAGCGCTGTAATCACTGAGCCAGAGTCATTCTCATGCTTTCTTTTACCCAATGAACTATTTATATAGAGTGGAACAGTGTCAACAGGAAAGACTGAGAGAAACCAACCCTAGAATATCATAGTGTTTAGAACTGAGAGGCTGGAGACATAGGTCCAAATCCAGCAGAAGCGGGATTTGGACTTGGGTTTCTTAGGTCCTGCATGAGCGTATGAACCACTGCACTAAAGGTTATAAGCAGGAGAGTGACTATCTCCTCCTATGCCTAACTCCAGGAAAGGGTTTCTGGCTGTGACTCGTGAGCAAAGATAGGCTCTTCCCTCTAACCTGGACTTAGACGCCTAACTCTCTTTGAAGGGCTGGGCTTAGGCCCCACTCCTCTCCTTGGCATTTCCTATTGACTAGCTAAGGTGACCTGCTCAGCCTGCTGGCTTTTGGGGAACACCTTTTTAGGCATCTAATTTCCTCCTGCATTGCATAAGGAGTCTGGGTGCCTAACTCGGGGCTATGCATTCCATTAGGTGACAGGGTGTCTAAAGTTAGGTGTTGCAATGCTAAGCCTCATTCCCTTTTGTGGACTTAGCACTAGGAGTTTTATATACTCAAATACAGCAATGTGCAATTTAGATTTTCAATTATATAGGTACTTAGGAGAGTGGCAGACTACTTAGCTATGCAAATTTTATAAATATTCATTGCTATGCATGGTTAGCTACATCAAACCCTGTCTGGGGAGCAGAAGTATTTACTGTAAAAATCTCTATGAAGATAGGGTTACATTTTTGGAATCCTCATGGAGAAGAGATACTTTATTAAGTAAATAAATACTTAAAAACTTGGTACATTGTGAATACTCAGAGGAAAATTAAACTAGCAATGGAAAACCATTAACCAGGCTGTCTTCATTAAACCTCTAGGGCATCTCCGTAAACTGTCAAACACTGTAACAAATAGTACTGATACTGCACACATTTTTTTGGTGGTATTGCCTACACACTTTAGGCTAAACTCTGCCCTCCCATCCACTTGGGCAATGCCATGGCAGTCAATGGAGTCACACAAGTGTGTAAGTGAAGATAGAATATGGCCTCTGCTTTTTTAATTGTGTGGCTGTGTCTATATGGAGTCATTCAGTTATTTTTCTTCTGGGCCACTTGTTACATCATGTCTACAAGAGTTATTTATACATACTCGGTTCTGAGATATCTTCAAACATTTTTTGAATTTGCCAAGATTTTGTTTTATATTATTTCATATTCAAACTTTTGCCATATTATCTTTGGATGCAGATACTGGACCAATTTTGTCCTGGTTCAACAACTGATTTTAATACAGTGGCACTTGCTTACACCTGGGATGAATTCCAATCAGTCTATTTTCCTTTCCTCAGCAACCTTACAAAATCTGGAGATACATCAAGACAGGTGAATAATAAGTAGTTTGAATCAGACTTCCCCAAGCAGAAATAACTTTTGCTTTCAATTAAACGCACACTTGATTTTAGCTGGTATAATTCTTACAAGATTGTGTCCCATAACCTACAAGAGGTTATGGGACTAGGTAAGGAGGTGGAAGCCGGACAACATTTGCAAGATTTCCACCAAGATCCCTGATTTTAAATATATGGAGGAGGTTCCACCTTAAAGTATGATGGTGGTCTAAAAAAGTAGCTACATGTGACTTGCTCAAGGTTACACAGGAAGTGTATCTAGAACTAGGAATAAACCCAGATCCTGACGTCTAGTCTAGTGCATAACCACCAGACTATCCTTTCTTCCTTCCGGCTCTAGCTGGCAGAACAGCTGCATATGCACAAATGGGCCTTGATGAGTGTCCTGTCCGTGAAAGTTGGGACTACTGTCATCCCTGAAGCTCCTTTTAAGAATCTTCACATCTATAATCCAGAAAAGTACCTGTGCTACTAAGAACAGCTAAATGAGCTCAGACTTAAATGGATTCCATTCTTTTAGGTTCAGAAGATACATGCTAATCAAAATCCACTCTTCACTGAGAGGCTGTAAGTCTCTTTAACAGCCCTACCTCCGCCTTAGTTAGAAGTCTATGCTGGCTTGATGTTTGCTTGGGTTACAGTACCTTGCACTGGTAACCCTTTAAATAATGTAGCCACTGAGAAAAAGTATTCTGCATTTCCCTCTCTTTGAGAGTTTAGCCCGAAGCACAAGTAAATACATTATTGGAAACATAGCTGAAGGACACTAGGCAGACTCATCTGAAAAATAAACAATTTCTAAACGGCAGAGGGCATAGTTCATCTCAAATGAATCATTTGGAAAAAAAGAATGTGTCATTTATGTGTTCTTGTAGATACACATTCAGAGATATGGATCAGAGAATAAAATAAAATCAACAACCAGACCAGTAGGAGGAAGATTCAGATTATTCATAAAGAAATAGAATCAGGGTATTTCTTCCTTAAGCTTCAATAGGTATCTTTCACAGTTTTCAAGGGTGCAGTGATGAAATGCAGGAGCAAGAGTATTCACTCTCATGTGCTTGCCAAATTGGTAATTTCATTCTGTCCACCTAAAGTTTCAGCTGGATGCAGCGATCTGCGTTTTCATTTCCTATTGTACGCAGAAGACCGTTGTAGTATGCTCTTAAATAGCTGCCTCTTTCCACCCCTCTGGTGGCTGCATTTCCGTGGTGGGGTGTTGTAATAAATTTATGTAGACTCAAATGGTCAAAAATATCCATTAGTTTTGGTTGTCTCAATTTTTGGGTTCCTGACTTTTGACACTTTCTGCATCATACTTTCTGCGGGTGTTCACTCTTCTGAAAAGCCATTGACCTCCAGTGGTGTTGTGTGTGCTCAGCGCATCACTGAAAATCAGACTCCATGATGCAATGGGTGTCTACAGTTGGATACCTAGGAGCCAAAGCAGCCAAAACATGTGTAAGGTTTTAAAAAAAATTTTTTTTGCCGTAGTTTATAAAAGTCTTTAGGATCCTTCAACATGAAAAATGCAATAGGAAAGTAAGATATGATTCATTATTATGTGCCTCATACCCCAAACACCTGATCTTATGTGGCCTTCTTAGAATATTGTGGAACAAGTAATTATATTCAACAGAATAATTGTAATAATATTTTGCACCTCTTAGGGGCTTTCATGTGAAGATTTCAAAGCACCATACACTCACTAATTAATTCTTACAATACTCCCAATGCGTAGGGAAGGGACATTACATAGGTCAGATTATCCAACCAAATTTCAGTGAAGAGTAATTCTCATTTATACCGCTGTAAGAGAGATCAGAATCAACCCCAATTACTTCAGTGGGAGTTGAATCCATATACATAAGGGCAGAATTAGGCCCTAAGGGTTCAAGTGGAGTTATGCCAAAGTAAAACCAGTGTGAGATCATAGTTAAATCCACAGTCCATTTAAGGGGGAGAAGGCTCTTCTTTTTACCACAGAAGGCTCTTTTTTTAAAGGTACTGGTTGGCAGAATCCTAAGCTCTGCATGATTTATCGGCTGATGTGTTTCTTTCAGAGAGAGCTCTGTAGTACCTCAGCAGTGGGCAAAGAACTATGTTGCTATGGTAACCTTTTGTTGCACTGCAGGCATATGGAAACATGCAAGTCGATCTTTTCATAAGTTGCTCTGGAGCTGTAGTAACAACTAGATCCCTATTATGTAGGGGATTTGTGACTGTATGATAGCTAATACATAGACCACTTGCAGGTGACTGACTGACCCTCAGGGAGTTATATGGCATCCTGTGGCATCTCATTAAGTCTGGGTGGAGGGGAGGAACAGGATTAATGAACTGCCAAGACTAGTAAATTAAGTGGGGAATACCAGGTTCCTTACCTTTTGTCTTAACAGTTACTAATGGCAGGCAGCTAAATCCAGAGGTGTGCCGAAGCATCTGCATTTCCTCCTGATATCAGTGAGAAAGTTGCCAGTGCTCAGCATTTCTCAGAGATTGGCTCACAGTGCTTCATTAGTCAGAGGGCCCCTGGCTTGGCTTTAACAAACTGAGCAGCTTCATTCCCTAAAGTAACATGCAGATAAATGTAAGTTAGCTCCTGAGCTACTTCGTCGAGCTGACAAAAATACATACAAATAACTCAAGAGAAGAGAGAAATACTGAATGAGCCTTCTCCCTTTCCCCCTGGAGAGTGCAATTCTAAAGACACATAGAGCTGCACTGTAAAAATGATATTGTCTACTGCTCTTCCCAGGTCAGGGATATGCAATTCTTACAGTAACCACTGTTTTCCAAGTCTGTGTGCTCTGTCCTCCATTTAATTATTAGCTGCTACTGGTTTATATGTTTTCCCTCATGAAAGGTCAGAGTTGTTTTAATTAATTATTTATCAAGTGCTGTGAGTGCACATGCTTTACAAAACCCAGGAGATGGTCCCTGTTGGAGACAGCTTATATATTAATAATCAGACAGAACACACACTTTTAGTTATGGGATGGTGTGCAGAGGACAGTGGCAAGGAGAAATACATGGGAAGGATTCACTAGAGAAGGTGACTTTAAGGCGGGGATTGAGAAAGGAAAAGGAATACATGGGTCTGTTCCTGCCTAGCTAGATGGGATGCGGAAGGCCTGGAATGCAGTGGAACCAATGAAGTCAGTGGAATGAGAGGCTGACCCTACCATAGTGGACAGAATGACTGAAGTGCAAACACAGGGGGAGGCTGATAGGGCAGCCAGAGGAGATGACTGAAAGTAGCATAGTAAATATAGAGAAGTACGGGAGTCATTGCAGCAGACTTCAATCAGCAAATGGAAAAATCTCATCTTCTCTAATATGCCTTGAGTTGCTGGCTTGACAACCTTTCCTGTGTAATTAGGCTGAAGATGTGTTGCTTTTAATTCCCCCTTGCTGAAGTACTGGGGTTTTGCATTAAACGGTTGGCTATAATATAATTACTCCTGTCTGTCATATCATGTGACATTATAATCTAATTCTGCACAAGCATCTTGCCATGTTCACATTTGCTACTGAATAATTGTGGCTTCGGTTTCATGGTGTATGGCCTGTTCAATCAGCCTCTAATTACAGTGCTATCTGGAGGTATGGTTGACATACCTGTATAATTATGTTTACTGTGAATAATGCAAATTGAATCTGTTAAATTAGTCAAATCAGCCATCATCTACTCACTTGTAATAATTTCTATGGCAGTTTTTTCAGCTATTTAGAGAGTGCACACGCACAGTCAGCTCCCATTCAAGGAATGAATGAAGCAAACAAAAGGAAGTAGGATCCAAAGGCCTGTTGTAAAAGTGGCAGTTTTGATATTTACTTTCAAATGACAGCAGCATCCATTGAGCACCTTGCTTTATGATACATCATTTTGCTAGGTTTAGCAAGTATTCAAGCCTTAAGAATCATCCATATGTTGAGGAATACATACAGATACTTTAAGAGTTTTACTATTTTACGTGTCAATAATGTGGTGCCTTATATATCATATTTCCTTTCATTGTATGTGCATATATTTCACATAGCTCACAAAAAACATTTTTAACCCGAATTTTATTTGCAACACACAAAATTGGCAGCTGTGTATAGTGTTCCTTTTGATGGCAACGTGTGACATTACAGTGTATTTGGCAACAGGCCATTGTGTGCCAACTCATCATTAGAGATCATTGGTGTTGACTTTATGTCATCTAAAAGCACTAAATTACATCAATAGTAGGTTTATAATACGTTATTTAGTGATCATTTTATTAGGATTTGTACATTTCCCCTCACATAATAGCAGGAACTGAGCCAGAAGAATATAAGATCATAGAAGTTAGAGATGGAAGAGACCTATGACACATAGATCATTGAGTCCATTCCCTGACAAGAGCAGCAGGCGGGGAACTGATTAGACTACTGCCAAAGTTGGTGTGGAGGAGTGTTTTATGTATCATAGATATATTGTTGCTGTATTTTCCTAAGTTAATGCTGTGTTCCCTTTCTACCTAAGAAAGTTTTCTTTGTTTGATGGATCTGCTAAACTGGATCTACAATTCCCACCAGCTCCCTTCCCACTGTGCATCCCCCTCCTGGCCTGGTAAGGGGAAAGGTCCTGGCTCTGGTCAGGCTCTGGGAAGTGGTGGCCATGTGGCTATCCAAGAGCTGCAGAGAAGCTGGATACAGAGGCCGCATGGCTAACCAGGATCTGCAGGGAAGCTGGATGCAGAGGACACATGGAGAGCCAGGAACTGCAGGGAAGCTGGAGGCAGAAAAACTTCCCTGGGAACCATATGCAGAGATGTGTGTTGAACAGCCTGTGACTGCTGGGACCAGGTCTGAGTGGGACTTATGGGGAAGCAGCAGCAGCTGGGCAGAGAGCCACTGCAGAACAGCCCCAATGAGACACTAACCGGGTCTGGTCTGGAAACCTGCAAGTACCTATTTCTTGAAATATCCAGTAGAGACTGGGCAGGAGATGGCACTCCAAGAACTAGGCCTGACTCTCGATTGGACGGCCCCAAGGACACAAACATTTACTGCTATTGCTCACTTTAAACTGTAACTGTTTCAGACTCTGTACTCAGGATATATGAAACCTTTCCCTTCCCTGTTAACCCTAGTAAAATACCATTTCCCTTAGCCATGTGTCTGAGTGGTCACTGGGACCCACCAATGCTAGCACTTATGAGGCCTAGCTGCTAAAGCGCCTACAGTTCTTGCCTCTGAGTCATGGTACACCTGGCATGTTACTGGTGCTCTAGCGGGTTGGTATACTGAGCAGCTCCAATAATTTACATTTGTTTCATTCACATAATCAGTGTTTGTGAGTGGGGAAGTATTGCCTATTAAGGAAGGTATTTAGTGATCCCAGAAATTCTGGGTTGGGACTTGAGTGGGAGGTGTTTGTAAGGTTTAAAAAAGTGCCCTAGCTATTTGAACCCCGCCATTGTTGCTGCTGACAACACCTAGCAGAAGGATTACACTTGTACATGTGAACAGGCACATGGCTGGTATTTCAGTATCAGGGTTACAGTGCATAAAGTCCCAAGAACGATAGAAACATATTTAAACTGGCATAATCCCATTAGTTTTATAGATTGTCGAACACAACAATCTCTCCTGAAAAGATCCTTGTAAATAAACTTTGTTAGAGAGAAGTATCAGCTATGTGGAGGTTAGAAAATATATTCTAAGAATCACTTGGCGCACGTCCCATTATCTTCCCTAAGCACAGGACCCCTGATGTCCCTGCAGGCGTGCACACAGATCAAGGGTATTTAGAGAAAGCTTTCAAAGTATAGTAGGTTAGGCCATCACTGGGTTGTCTGAAAATTGCTACAGTCCAATAGCAAATCTCTTTTAATTTAAGTAGCTTTAGTTATTTTAAATTCAAAACTATTTTTTTTAAACAGATATGAATTTATTAGCTGTGAAAGTGTTGTGCTGAGCTTTTCAGAATGAACTGCCCTCTTTACCTGCAGAACAGTTAAAACATGGCTGGTGGCAATGCTAGCTTCCCTAGTGTGCCCCACCAATGTGGCTCAAACCCAACCTGTCCTGGAGGGACCTACCTTGTGGCTAAGAGAATAGCTCAGTGCCCATATTTGTTTAATATTTTGCCTCTCTCAGCCTGCCAACAAGGATGCCACTTAATGCCTGCTGCCATGGTATTTTTCTATTATTTGGGCTCCTGTTCATTGGGAAACAGCTTGAGATCACATAACTCATTTTGCAAAAGTCATTAAACAGGCAAATCTTTTGGTAGATCTTTCAGCCACTGTTAACCTGGGATACATTTAAATCAACAGCCTAATAGTGAAAGGCTCCATAGTCTTTTGTCACTCTCTCCTTCAAACTTACTTCTCTGACTTTGTGGTCTCCTATCCAAATACTGATCCAGCCCAAGTATCTTTAGCACACAAGATGTGGCATGATCACATCACAAGGGTGTTATGCCTGCAATTATGATACAGATAGCTTCCATTTCATCTAAATTCAAAGTGAAGCTAGGAATGTTATTTTAGAGTAATATCAATACTTTCCTGTCAACTCTCAAATGGAAAAGGCTTTGCCACCTAGAAAAAAAAACCACCCAGTCTGTTAATGGTTCTTTATTTCAGAATGGGAAATTCCTAAAGGGGAATCATGAGCATTTGCAAAACTAGAAGAATTCCAGCTGAAATGGGATGTTTAACACAAACTGTTGGTTTGGTTGTGAATGTCAGACTTAATTAAGTTGCTTTTGATAAATCTCTTACTTCTGGAGGGCTGGCATTAGCGCCAAAAGTAAAATTAATTTGATGACTCAGCCTAACAATCCCCTCCCATCAAGGCCTTGCAAAAGTCATCACCAGTTCAGCCTAGTTTTCAGTCTATGCTGTGGAAAGGACCTAGAGTTAGAACTAGCAGGGGTTACTTCAGGTCACACCTGCAGTGGCACATGGGAAGAGCACTGGACAATGCCTGCCAATGACATCAGTGCTTGAATTTTATCAGAAAGATAGATGGATTTGAAAGAAAGATAGTAACATTCTACACAGTATCTAACAGATTGGTGGGAGCTCAGAGAAGAGCAACAAAAAAATGAGGGTCTAGAGGAAATGATTTATGAGGAAAGATTAACAGAGTTCAATACATATAGCTTGTGTGTGTGTATATGTGTGTGTGTGTGTAGTGGGGAGGATTGAATAGTAATCTACAAATATTTGTATTACAGTGAGTGGTACTTGGGATTATAGCTATAAATTCTGGGCTGAAGTTGAAGAAGGAAAATATAGGCAGGATATTAGAAAACATATCCTGACAGTGACAATTATTAGGCTGAGGAATAGTCTTCTAAAGGAAGAGGTGGAAATCCATTACTTAGGGCTTTTAAAACTAGACTGGACAAAACATATTATAAGGAAAAATCCTGCACTGGCAGGGAAATGGATTTAATAACATCTCACGTATGTATGATAGTTTATGGGCGGGGCGGGGGCACTTCTCTGATTTTATGGTTACCACTAAAAGTTCACCAAATTGTTGGAAGAGAAATGCCCTTCCTATTCTCATTTCAGAAGAATTCCGGGGCTGAGCTTGCCAGAAGATATCTTTGTGTGTGTCTTGCCCTCCCCTCCTTGAACAGATGTGTCTCTGCATTCTACACTGTGTCTCACTTAGCTATATATCTAGTACAGCCCTAAGTTGTTCTATATTTTCTAATTATCCCTTGCTTATTATTTTGTTGTGCTTTTACTGGTTAGAGACATTATGTTTGGAGGCTATACATCTATATAGCAAGCAGTACAACCCAAGCATAATGTCTCGCTAACCAATAAGGGCACAGCTGAAGAGAGAAATAAGTGAGAGACAATTAGAAAATAGAAGCCATCCTAGTACTGTCCTAGATACATGGCAGAGTAGGAGACTAAACAATGACTAAGGGGATTTTATAAAGTGTAAACACCAATGAGGAAGGAAGTGTTTAGCTTGGAAGAACAAGCAATAATGGGATGGACTCAAGAGAAGAAATAGCTATAGCTTAGCTAAGTGGTGTCTAATTGAGTATATGTGTGATATGGAGGGGAAGGAACAGGATAACAGTCTACAAATATTTAAAAGGGATAAACCCTAAGGTGGGAGAATGATTATTTTGCTTGATACAAGGGAGTATAATTATGAATAATGGGTTGAAAGTAAGAAAGGGAACATAGCCTTAATGTTAGAAAAAAATTCCAGACAGTGTGAAATATGAGACCGTGGGGTATTCTTCCACACTTCCGAGACATTTCAAATTACAATGAACAAAGTACTAAAACATATATTGTAAGGTTTGGCAGTGGGGTAGGTTAGATTATCTAATAGGTATTTTTCCATCTCTGTCTTCTAGGGGAGTATGTGATATGTTCGTAGAAGTATAGATTGTTTTCATTTCCAATACTTGGTTCTGCAAAATCCCGCCTTTGCTGGCATTTCTTTATTCTGAAGAATTGTTGAGATTGTGGTCTTTAAGTAATGTTGTTTTTTTTAAATTGGAGATGTGATGGCAAAGTTTGTATAATATTTGAAAGTAGAATTCCCAACAACACATTTAATTGAGATTAAATAGAACATTATTGTTACACTGAAGTGGGAATTCATAGAATCATAAAATCATAGAAGATTAGGGTTGAAAGAGACCTGAGGAGGTCATCTAATCCAACCCCCTGCTCAAAGCAGGACCAACCCCAACTAAATCATCCCAGCCAGGGCTTTATCAAACCGGGCCTTAAGATTCCAACACCTCCCTAGGTAACCCATTCCAGTGCTTCACCACCCTCCTAGTGAAATAGTTTTTCTTAATATACAACCTAGACCTCCCCCACTGCAACTTGAGACCATACCTCTTTGTTCTGTCATCTGCCACCACTGAGAACAACCTAGTTCCATCCTCTTTGGACCCCCCCCTTCAGGTAGTTGAAGGCTGCTATCAAGTCCCCCCTCACTCTTCTCTTCTGTAAACTAAATAAGCCCAGTTCCCTCAGCCTCTCCTCATAAGTCTCAGGCCAGGAGAATTCTCTCAGCCCAGGAGAATGCAGGGATGCTGCACATGTCATGATGCACTGCAGTTTTCCCACCCTTGAAGCATTTTGTTGCATTCTGATGGCTGTGGGTGTCTGGTTTGCAACACCATATTTCTGGATAACTGTAAAGCACATGAATCTCTGTACAGTGACTGAAAGTGATAATTAGCCAGTCTGAGTGCAGACCTTTCATAATCACTGTACAGTTATTTCTTAATAAATGTCCTGTGAATACATACATCTCTCTACTCTGGTTGGCTTCTATGATCCCTCTGCTCTGACTGTGTCTCGTATCAAATGTTGCCTCAGCTTCTCACCTGAAGCAGAAATACTTGTAAGAAGAAATAATAAAAAGCAAAGAAAATGGGGCTGTCAAACCAATAAAATGGACATTATTTAACCAAAGAAAAAAAAAATCTAACTCCTTTTTCTCCTCCCGCCATCTCCACACAGGCCAGCAAGGTCTTGTTCCCAGGATTATTGCAATACAGATGGTTATGTTTAGACTTGGAAGAATTTGATTTTTATTATAATTTTGACAGATATCGGTGTTTATTTTTAATCATTTTTTATTTCTAGCAATTTAAATGTTCACAGTTGTGGAAAATTATGGGAGGATCAGACAACAATCATTTAATGACAGAAAGCTTTCGTGGGTAAGAACCTCACTTCTTCAGATGCAAGTAATGGAAATCTCCAGAGGCAGGTATAAATCAGTATGGAGATAATGAGGTTAGTGCAATCAGGGAGGGTGAGGTGCTCTGCTAGCAGGATTAAACAAAGACTGTGAATGGCTATCCAACTACAGAAGCAGTTTCTCCTCCCTTGGTGTTCACACCTCAACTGCTAGCAGAGCACCTCACCCTCCCTGATTGCACTAACCTCGTTATCTCCATACTGATTTATACCTGCCTCTGGAGATTTCCATTACTTGCATCTGAAGAAGTGAGGTTCTTACCCACGAAAGCTTATGCTCCCAATACTTCTGTTAGTCTCAAAGGTGCCACAGGACCCTCTGTTGCTTTTTACAGATTCAGACTAACACGGCTACCCCTCTGATACTTGACACCATTCAAGGCACTGCATTTAGCCGTATGGAATGGAAATCTATCAACCTCATGAAGAAACTTGCACAAATACAGACAGATATCATCTTCCTTTCCAAATGCAAATGGATGGACATCATACCAAATGGACTGAAGGTGAAAAATCCATTGCTATCTACATACTGCACAGACCACAGTGAGAGATTATGCCATACATTATCAGAGAAACTGAGGAACCACCTGATCAGCATCCTATACAGCAAACAGAAAAACATCAAGAAAGAGCTCTCCAACCTGGAGACTTTCATAAATAACCAACCCTCCACACGAATGGACTTTACTAAAATAAGACAGGAGATCTACATTACACACTTCACCTCTCTACAAAGGAAAAAGGACCGTAAGCTGTCTAAAATCCTACCTGCCACATGGGGCCACAACAGGGGTACCCCTAACTCACCCAGCAATATCGTCAATTTATCCAGCTACACACTCAACCCAGCAGAAGAGTCTGTCCTATCTCGGGGACTCTCCTTTTGCCCCAGCACCCCCACGAACATGATACAGTTCTGCGGTGATCTGGAAGCCTACTTTCGCCGTCTCCGACTCAAAGAATACTTTCAAGATAACACTGAACAGCGCACTGATACACAGATACCCTCCCACCAACAACACAGGAAGAAGAACTCCACATGGACTCCTCCTGAGGGTCGAAATGACAGTCTGGACCTATACATAGAATGCTTCCGCCGACGTGCACAGGCAGAAATTGTGGAAAAACAACATCGCTTGCCTCATAACCTAAGTTGTGCAGAACGCAATGCCATCCACAGCCTCAGAAACCACCCTGACATTATCATCAAAGAGGCTGATAAAGGAGGTGCTGTTGTCATCATGAACAGGTCTGACTACCAGAAGGAGGCTGCCAGACAACTCTCCAATACCAAATTCTACAGGCCACTTTCCTCAGATCCCACTGAGGAATACACTAAGAAACTGCACCATCTACTCAGGACACTCCCTACACTAACACAGGAACAAATCAACATACCCTTAGAGCCCCGACCGGGGTTATTCTATCTACTACCTAAGATCCACAAACCTGGAAATCCTGGATGCCCCATCATCTCGGGCATTGGCACTCTCACTGAAGTACTGTCTGCATATGTGGATTCCCTACTCAGACCCTACACCACCAGCACTCCCAGCTATCTCCGTGACACCACAGATTTCCTGAGAAAACTACAATGCATTGGTGACCTCCCAGAAAACACCATCCTAGCCACCATGGATGTAGAGGCTCTCTACACAAACATCCCACACACAGATGGAATACAAGCTGTCAGGAACAGTATCCCTGATGATGACACAGCACAACTTATTGCTGAGCTCTGTGACTTTATCCTCACGCACAATTATTTCAAATTTGGTGACAATATATACCTCCAGACCAGTGGCACCGCTATGGGCACCCGCATGGCCCCACAATATGCCAACATTTTTATGGCTGACCTGGAACAACGCTTCCTCAGCTCTCATCCACTCATGCCCCTTCTCTACCTACGCTATATTGATGACATCTTCATCATCTGGACCCATGGGAAGGAGACCCTGGAAGAATTCCACCATGATTTCAACAGCTTCCACCCCACCATCAACCTCAGCCTGGACCAATCTACACGGGAGGTCCACTTCCTAGACACCACCGTACAAATAAGCGATGGCCACATTAACACCACCCTATACCGAAAACCCACCGACCGCTACGCCTACCTTCATGCCTCCAGCTTCCACCCCGGTCACACCACACGATCCATCGTCTACAGCCAAGCACTGAGGTACAATCGCATCTGCTCCAACCCCTCAGACAGAGACCAACACCTACAAGATCTTCACCAAGCATTCTCAAAACTACGATACCCACACAAGGAAATAAAGAAACAAATCAACAGAGCCAGACGTGTACCCAGAAGCCTCCTGCTACAAGACAGGCCCAGAAGAGAAACCAACAGAACTCCATTGGCCATCACCTACAGTCCTCAGCTTAAACCTCTCCAACGCATCATCAGTGATCTACAACCCATCCTGGACAATGATCCCTCACTTTCACAGACCTTGGGAGGCAGGCCAGTCCTCGCCCACAGACAACCTGCCAACCTTAAGCATATTCTCACCAGCAACCACGCACCAACCATAACAACTCTAACTCAGGAACCAACCCATGCAACAAACCTCGATGCCAACTCTGCCCACATATCTACACCAGCAACACCATCACAGGACCTAACCAGATCAGCTACAACATCACCGGCTCATTCACCTGCACGTCCACCAATGTTATATATGCCATCATATGCCAGCAATGCCCCTCTGCTATGTACATTGGCCAAACTGGACAGTCACCATGCAAGAGGATAAATGGACACAAGTCAGATATCAGGAATGGCAATATACAAAAACCTGTAGGAGAACACTTCAACTTCCCTGGCCACACAATAGCAGATGTAAAGGTAGCCATCTTACAGCAAAACAACTTCAGGACCAGACTCCAAAGAGAAACTGCTGAGCTCCAGTTCATTTGCAAATTTGACACCATCAGATCAGGATTAAACAAAGACTGTGAATGGCTATCCAACTACAGAAGCAGTTTCTCCTCCCTTGGTGTTCACACCTCAACTGCTAGCAGAGCACCTCACCCTCCCTGATTGCACTAACCTCGTTATCTCCATACTGATTTATACCTGCCTCTGGAGATTTCCATTACTTGCATCTGAAGAAGTGAGGTTCTTACCCACGAAAGCTTATGCTCCCAATACTTCTGTTAGTCTCAAAGGTGCCACAGGACCCTCTGTTGCTTTTTACAGATTCAGACTAACACGGCTACCCCTCTGATACTTAATGACAGAAGACATTGAGATTCAAAAAGTTAAAGATTTATAACCATTACAACACAAGTTGTCAGCATCACATGTTCAAATATACAATGTAAATATCATTAAATCACACTCTGAGCTCTCAAGCAGCATTTTACTTTGTCTATCTATAAGTTTAGATGAGCAATGGCTTTTTTTGGGTCTATTTATGTGTGTATGTTAAAATCAACAATTACTGACACTCATCAATAAAAATCTAATCCTTCTGGGTCTAGTTATGTTATCTGTTCACTTTGAAAGATACACAGTCCCAATCCCAAACAAAAATATTCTGCAGCTGTTCCAGCAAGAAGAGCTTTGTGACTTGCACAGTGGGAAGGTGGGTGGATGGGATGGAGGACAGGGTCAAGAGGGACCTAGAGGGTTTAAACAAGTCACCTTTCAGCAACAAGCCAGCCTATTTTGTGTGTTATAGCTCACTCTTCTCTTTTATGTAAAATGTGAAGTTAATGAACAATTTCAGTGTACTAGTAATGACTGAGGGCATTTCCCATTATCTGGATAATAGCCATACTATGAGCTGAATAAAGTCCAAGGCCTTTGGCCTTTCAGCCCAGGATACAGTTATTACTTTTAAAATCGGAAACACCTTCAGGTTAACATTGTGACAATTAAAGGACACTATCACCATCTTATTTCTGAGCAAGGTTATTTGGAAAATAGCACTGAGCCATCTCCAACTGCTCCTGACTTCCACCGATATTTTACCATTTCCACTGTGCGTTGAGAGTGGGATATGGTATAGAAGTAGCCCTGGTGGATGTTCTCCTCTGGGCTATGAATGACAGGCAGCATCCATACCCATTATTCTGGATCTCTCTGCAACTGTTGCTCATAAGATATTACTATTTCCCTTTCTTTCAACACCAGTATTCTGTTTGGAAATCATCCCTTCACTGAACAGTAGAAGATGTACAAGGCCTTGCAGGTCAGCTTCCCAATGGAGGAGAATTGGGTGTAGTATAGATAAAAATTGTTCTCTTTACACACATACACCAGCTTTAAAACAGAGTAGGTCCAACAGCATGCAAGGCATCCCTTTTTTTAGGAATCTCAGTCAGATATCAGTGCCCAATTCCCAGAGAGTAACTCTGCCTCAAGAATTACTCTAATCAGAGACAAATGGCAAAGAGAAAACTCTCCTGCTGCTCAGTCATCTCCCTCTCTAAGAACCATTGCCGACTACACAGAACAATATAACAAAAATAGAGTAACACGGCATGTCTACCCAAGACTGAACATTTTGCATACATGAAGAAAAAGACCTTTGAAAACTATGTAAAAGTGCTCCCTGGTAATACTGTCATAGCACTACTTGATCATCTCAGAGACCAAGCAACTGTGACGAATGGAGCTCAGAGATGGCTCAGCTCCTTCTTTGCTGATCCAGATAGTCATTGTCAATAGAGTCTTCACCTGTGAAGTTCACAGGGCTACATTCACTCCCGCATATAACTCAACATTTACATCAAACTACTGATGGAGATTGTAAGACACTGTGGTCTTAAGTGCCATCACTATGTAGATAACATTCAGTTCTACATCCACTTCACAGCAACCACCATATCTCAATTATACCCAGTGAGACAAGCACTTGGATGAACAGCAGCTAAGAAACCAAATTTGGACACCATGGAGGAAATGCTAATGGGAAAAGGTAAACATGGTGAAGAACGAGCCAAGACCCTTAAAAGAAAAGGTGTTTGCCTTATTAGAGAGACAAGGTGGGTGAGGCAATATCTTTTATTAAAGCAATTTCTGTTGGTGAGAGAGACAAGCTTTCGAACTATACAGAGCTCTTCCTCAGGTCTCGGAAAGGTACGCAGAGTGTTACAGCTAAATACAAGATCAAACAGATAGTTTAGCGCAGGGGTCGGCAACCTTCAGCAGGTGGCTCATCAGGGTAATCCGCTAGCGGGCCGCAAGACATTTTGTTTATGTTGACCATCCGCAGGCACAACCCCCTGCAGCTCCCAGTGGCCACGGTTCACTGTTCCCAGCCAATGGGAGCTGCGGGAAGCGGCAGCCAGCATGTTTACAGACTGCTGTAATAAGCCACAAATCCAATGTCTTTATTAAGACCATTATTTTTAGTGTCTAGCAAAGTTGTGAATTTAAGCTCCCAGGCTTGTCTTTTGAAGGTGTTGTGCAAGTTTCCTTTGAGGATGAGAACTGATAGGTCAGATATAGAGTGATCGCTTTGTGAAAAGTGTTCACCCACAGGTGATATGGTGTTTTTGTCTTTTATCATTTTCCTGTGGGAGTTCATTCGAGAGCATAGTGATTGTCTGGTTTCATCCACATAGTTGTTATTGGGGCATTTAGGGCATTGGATGAGGTATACCCATGGGCAGCGGGTGGAGCCACCCTTTGGGGAGGCTAGCCCCCAGCTCCACCCCTTCCGCCCGCACCCTCCCCATGGCCGGAACCCCGAGACCCCTCTCAGAGCATATTCTGTGGTAGCTGAGTGCCTGGCTGTAAATAACAGATTTCTTAGTGTGTTTGAGGTGTTTGTCCCATTGTCATAAGAATTCAGAGCCTAGGGATCCTCCGGGACTCCTCCCTGGTGCTGGATACCCAAATAGCAATAGCTGCTAAAAACACCTTCTTTAAAATATATGGAAGTTAAAGA
The DNA here is from genome assembly GCF_011386835.1 of Chrysemys picta bellii. Classification (NCBI taxonomy): domain Eukaryota; kingdom Metazoa; phylum Chordata; order Testudines; family Emydidae; genus Chrysemys; species Chrysemys picta. Next base: position 123,871,986 of record NC_088794.1, on the reverse strand, counting down.
GGCTAATCTCACACATGGCCTTGTAAGGGCACTGAATACATTTCACTAACGAAACACAATGATTATCCCATGGTAACCAGAAGTGTCTGATTTGTTCTTGCTAACAGGACTTGTAGATACACCACCATTAGTTGAATGAGTTTGCACAGTGAATGACAGTATTGCACATTACATCTTTTGTCAATTTCTCCTCAAGCCTGGATTGAACCATCTGCTAGAGTTGTTTTACATCACAGAAGACAAATTAGAAGCAGGAGTCTCTAAAGCAGTCTAGTCTAGTCTAGTCTAACACAAGCAAATGCATATTGCATAGATCCCTCTGCCAGTTAAGAAGTGTTTGGACATCTAATTACAGATATGACTAAGAATATTAGATCAAAGGCCCAAAAATAATCAGAGTACCCATATTTCAATCTCTAATACAAATAAGATTAGCAATTGAGTAGTCCATTCATGGAAACTAACCAGATTTCATATTCAACATTAGCATTATTACACTTGTCAGATAAAAGGGATGTACAGATTCTCAGAATTGCCCCTCTGATAAAGCTGCCATTTCATTTGTTTTCTCCCTCTGTGTAGGGCACTCTTTGATGCTTTCCCATCGATTTATTCTACAGATGTGTGTGGTGTAGATTGATAGGAACATTTACCGAGGAAATAATCTAGCCATCGTGGATGAAACAGTGTACGGGTTGGATTATTGCTGAGTACATAGGTAGAGTGACATATGCCCCATTTTGGCTGGGACAGTCCCCATTTTAAGCGCTGTCCTGGATGTCACAACTTTTTGGCAAAACCAGGCATTTGTCCCATTTGCTCTTGCCTTAGGTGGTTAATGGGACATGGAGGAATGTTTGGTCTGTCAGCCCCACCCCAGCCAGGCTCAGACTGACAGCTCGGATTGGGCTGACAGCCGCGTGCAGCAGGGCTTGGGCTGTCAGACTGACAGCCTCATGTGGCATGTCTCGGGATGTCAATCCCACACAAGCGGGTCTTGGGCTGTAAGCCCCCACAGTGGGGCTCAGGCAAGCAGCAATGCCAGGTGGCTCGGGCCAGCCGCTTCGTGTTGTGTTTTCAGTTTACAGAAATATGGTCACCCTATACATACAGTACTTTGCCTTCAAGGGTCTCACAGAGCCAGACAGTTCACTCTGACCATACATGATGAACCTGCTCCCATGCCGTCATCTGGATTCCATGGACACCCTGTCACTATGGATCTGCAGAGTCATGCTCTGCTGGGTTTTGGGAGCAGCAGAGGAGAGGATGGAGCAGAGGCTTAGGTGCTCCTCAGAGTATACTCTGTTCCAGCCTCAGATTTCAGCACATGAATGCAGCTGGAAGTTGAGGTTAAGTGCTGAGCAGGGATTTAGCCAATGGCAGCACAGCACCTGAACAGTGTAAAGGAACCACTTTCATTGCAGAACAATTCCAGTCTTTGCGGGTCCTGTGGAGCCACAGAACTGGGAGGCCTCAATGCCTGAGCTTTGTGGAGCCACAAGCCCCTCCCCCTTCAGCAAATGATTGCTTGATAATTTGCAAGAGTATCCTCCTTGATTTTTCCACCACCTTCTCTGGATTTTTCTATGAGAGGAGATTACAGTCTAGCCCTCTCTCAGTAACTGCAACCCCAGCCACTTGTGCATATATGTGTAAGCAGGGTCTGAATGAGCTCTCCCCTGACTTCTAGTGATGAGCTGGGGGAAAAGACTTCAGGAGCAGACCATGTTTGCATAGAGACGCCTACTCTGCCTAGGTGTGCAACAGATGGAGCTTCTTTGCCAAAATGATCAATTTTCACTAGTGTTGGTTTACAAATCACTTTCGTAATTGAAAGCAGGATTAATGAAATGTTATCCTTATTGTACGAGTAAAGGGCAGCAGAATTGTGCTTAGCATGCCCTGATTGAGGGGGGTCAGCCTAAACTGAACCTCATTTGCTAAGCAGGGGGGATGTCAAATCCCAGTGAAGATGTGTGTGTGTTGTGGCTGCTGCCTAAAGAGTCTTAGACATCATTTGACCCATTTTCCGGTGAGCTAATTAGACTCAGTTGATTGTTCTCATTTTCCAGTTGGTGATTCCTAGAACTGCTGAGCAGATCTAGGGGCTAAGCCTTAGACCTTGTGAGGCAGCAGTAAAAGATAACATAGAGATTGCACTGACTGTGAGGTCCCCTGTTATCTGCTGAGACCTGAAATCACTGAGAGCTGCGTTAAGTGGCAGAACCTCAAAACGTGGTGTTGTGGGAGCAGCAAGCGGCATTGGCAGAGAGGTAGCAGCTAGTGGCATCTGAGAGACAGTGGCCAGCAGAGGTCGAAAGACAGTAGCTGCAGAGAGTGTTGACAGAGAGACAGCAGTGGCAGAGAGCGGTGGCTATGAGCCAGTTGCTGCTTTGACGTCCCCCCCAGGGTGAACCCCATGAATGCACTTCTGAACTCTGGGTCTTTGCTGACCAAGGACAGCCAACTGTCAGTTGGGTGCAGTGGAGGGAGAGGGAGTGATGTGTTAAAAGGACATTCATTCGTCAGACTTCCACGCTGCAAGGTGGGAAACTGAGGCAAAGGACATTGCCCAAGGCACTGTAGGGTCTGGTTTGCTTATGGTCACATGCTTTTGAAGGTGGTTATCGAGTTTTCCCAAACTAATGCTTTGTTCCTTTTCCCTCTTAATAAAAGTTCTTCTTCGAGTGCTTGCTCATATCAATTCCAATTAGGTGTGCGCGCGCCGCGTGCACGATCGTCGGAGAATTTTCTACCCTAGCAACACCGGCGGGTCGGCTGTGGAGCCCCCTAGAGTGGCGCCTTCATGGCGCTGGATATATACCCCAGCCGACCCGGCGCCCCCTCAGTTCCTTCTTACCACCCCTGACGGTCGTTGGAACTGTGGAGCGCGGCATAGCTGTTCTCCACTCTCCCTAGCTTATTCCGTTGTAGATAGTTGTAGTTATAGTTGTAGTTGTATATAGTTAGATAGTTGTTCAGTTTACTATTAATAGTTGTTATATAGTTAAAGGGGATTAAGGGGGTTGTTCTTTCCCCCTTTTTCCCCCGGCGCGTAGCCGGGCTCATGCCCAAGGCTCCCGGCTTTAAGCAGTGCGCGTCCTGCGCTAAGCCTATGCCCACAAGCGACCCACACGACTCGTGTCTGAGGTGCCTGGGAGAGTCCCATCAAACAGATAAGTGCAAGATCTGTAAGGCCTTCAGACCGAGAACCAAAAAGGAGCGGGACTTTCGGCTTTGACAACTCCTCATGGAGGCGGCACTTAGCCCAGACGCTCCATCGGTGCGTCAAACCCCAGCGCCAAGCGCCTCGGTGCGCAGTGCCCCGGCGGCACCGACTGCCCTGGCACCGCGAGTGGCGTCGGACAAGCCTCCGCGGCACCGGACCCCTTCGGCACCGCACCCGCCGCAAGTGCCTCGGCGCCGTTCGTTATCGCCGGGACATAAGAAATCCCGTAAGGCGCAGGAGACTGCCGTCCTGAAGACGCCGCCCCCCCCGGTGCCGGGGGTAGAGCCGCGTCCACCGGCGGAGCACCAAAAGCAGGTGCCTCCGGCACCGTCGACTCCGGCTCCGAGGCCGTTGAGTCCGGTGCAGACGGGATCACCACCACGACCAGCGGTGGTACCGTGCCTCCCGTCGACCCCAGAGACCTTTGCGACGGCGAGAGACTTGATTGCTCTCACGGAGCCGGCACCGCCCCAACCACCGGCACCGTTGGCACCGTTGGGCCCTCGTCCGGTGCAATCCAGGGGGAAACCTGCCTTGATGCACCCACCATCTCAAGGGCTGGAACCACGGCACCGATCCAGGTCCCGAAGCAGGTCCCCACGCCGATCGCAGTCCCGGCGCCGAATATCACCTCGGCACCAGTCGTACTCGTGGCTAAGATCATCGTCGCGGCACCGTTCTACGTCCCGGCACCGTTATGATCGTCGGTACCGTTCGACATCAAGACGTAGTTCCCGGCACCGTTACGAGCGACGCTCGACGTCGAGGGGCCGCTCTCGGCACCGGGCCTACTCGAGATCGCCATCCAGGTCCAGGTCGGACTCTCGGCACCGACGCGGTCATCAGCACCGATCCCGATCTCGGCACCGCTCACCGGCACCGCATAGAGACAGAACGTCTCCAGACCGGCACCGTACGGCACCGTATCTCCCAGAGCTCATCTCGGCGCGGTCGGCACCGCCATGGCCTTCGAGATCGGTGTCTCGCTCCTCCGATGGGGCATCGAGATCGGCATACCCCCCTCAGGGGCAGGCCGAGGAACCGGACATGGGCCACTGACAGGAGATAGCGGAGGATCCCGCTCAAGGTCCTTCGCACTGGTCCTTCTGGACCCCGTGGGCGTACCACCAGGCACAAGGGGCTCCACCACCATCAGCCTCTCGCTCGGTGCACTCTGAGAGAAGGGCCCCAGAGTCCACCATCTCTCGCCCTCCTCCAGGGGGCATGGAGGCTTCCGTGCCCGCACCACCTGACGTCCTGGACCCAGGGGCAGGTGATGCTCCGCTCCAGGGCTCAGTGGACCAGGACCCGCCCTTGGATCCCTTACCACCTGAGGCATCTTCCTCATCTTCCCCAGATGAGGCAGTGGTGGGCACGTCGAGCACAGGTCCACCCCCGATAGATCTCCGGGCACACCAGGACCTATTACGTAGGGTGGCGCGTAATATGGACCTACAAGCAGAGGAGATAGTGGAGGTGCAGGACCCCATTGTAAACATCCTCTCTGCGGATGCCCCATCCAGAGTGGCGTTGCCCCTGATCCGTACGATCCAGGCTAACGCCAATACGATATGGCAAACTCCTGCCTCTATTCCACCCACTGCCAGAGGGGTGGAAAGAAAATACTTTGTCCCCTCAAAGGATTTTGAGTACTTGTATACTCATCCCCAGCCGTGTTCACTGGTGGTGTCATCGGTGAATGCAAGGGAGCGCCACGGTCAACAGGCCGCAGCGCCCAAATTGAAGGAAGCTAAGCGCCTCAATTTGTTTGGGCGTAAGGTTTACTCAGCTGGAGGGTTACAACTCAGAGCGGCTAACCAGCAGGCGCTCCTGAGCCGCTATAACTTTAATTCCTGGAACTCTATGGGGAAGTTCAAGGAATTGGTCCCCCAAGACTCCAGGGAAGAGTTCGGGGCCTTGGTGGAGGAGGGTAAGAAGGTGGCACGGACCTCCTTACAGGCCTCCTTGGACATAGCAGACTCGGCTGCGAGAACCCTGGCTTCAGGTATCGCTATGCGGAGGATCTCCTGGCTCCAGGTTTCGGGTTTGCCTCCTGAACTGCAGCAAACCCTGCAGGATTTGCCCTTTGAGGGACACGGATTGTTTTCAGATAAGACGGACTCTCATCTGCAGAGCCTCAAGGACTCCAGAACAATCATGCGCTCCCTGGGGATGCAGGTTGCGGGTCCCCAGCGCAGGCCATTTAGGCCCCAGCCTCAGCGATTCTACCCCCCCCCCCCCCACCTCATCAGAGACAGGACTCTGCCAGAAGGCGGGGGCGAGGTGGTAGGAGAAGGTGGACCGGCCCTCAACCCGGTCAGAACCAGGGGCCACCAAGGCCACCTTCAGGCCCCAGGCAGAACTTTTGAAGGTGCGGTCGAGGACGGCGCCCCAGTCATCCCCCAGGATCCAGCCCCCTCCTTTCGGGATCGCCTCTCCCATTTCCACCGTGCTTGGTCCCTTATAACCTCGGACCGTTGGGTCCTTCGCACGGTGGAGAGGGGATACGCTCTCCAGTTTTCTTCTTCCCCCCCCTCTCACCCCCCCCTCCCCGTCCCTCTTCAGGGACCCTTCTCACGAGCAACTTCTTATACAGGAGGTTTCTACGCTCCTATCTATGGGGGCCATAGAGGAGGTTCCATTAGAGTTAAGGGGCAGGGGATTTTATTCCCGCTACTTCCTGATCCCCAAGTCCAAAGGGGGTCTGCGACCCATCTTAGACTTGCGTGGACTCAACAAATTCGTAGTAAAGTTGAAGTTCCGCATGGTCTCTTTGGGGGCCATTATCCCTTCCCTCGATCCTGGAGACTGGTTCGCCGCCCTCGACATGAAGGATGCATACTTCCATATAGCAATCTACCCGCCTCACAGGCGCTTCCTACGCTTTGTGGTAAACAAGGTGCATTACCAATTTGCAGTCCTTCCCTTCGGCCTATCCTCGGCCCCAAGGGTGTTCACAAAATGTATGGCCGTCGTGGCGGCATACCTTCGTCGGCAAGGGATACAGGTGTTCCCGTACCTAGACGACTGGCTGGTACGCGGTCGCACCAAAGAGCAAGTTCGAGCTCACGTCCACATAATAGTGCACACATTCAACGAGTTGGGCATCCTACTCAACGAGGAGAAATCCACTCTAGAGCCTACCCAGAGAATAGAATTTATCGGCGCAGTCCTAGACTCCGGACGTGCACAAGCTATCCTACCAGACAATCGCTTTCATACCATCACGAGCCTCATTCAAGGGCTCAGGGCCTTCCCAACTACCACGGTGAGGTCATGCCTTACCCTGCTGGGTCACATGGCTTCTTGCACGTACGTAACCAGGCATGCCAGACTTCGGCTTTGCCCACTCCAGACCTGGGTGTCATCGGTATACCGCCCATATCGGGACAGCCTGAACATGGTGATCACGGTCCCGAACTCAGTCCTGACCTCCCTCACCTGGCGGCTAGATCACAGTGTGGTTTGCGAGGGGATGCCGTTTCACGCCCCACAACCCTCTCTGCACCTAGTCACAGACGCTTCATCTCTGGGTTGGGGTGCCCATCTCAACGAACACCATACCCAGGGCCTGTGGACTGCACCCCAGCTATCCCTGCACATCAATGTTCGGGAACTGATGGCGGTGCGTTTGGCGTGCCAAGCATTTCTCAATCTCCTACGTGGCCGCTGTGTGTTAGTTCTCATTGACAACACCACGGCCATGTTTTACATCAACAGGCAAGGAGGAGCACGTTCGTCGACTCTATGCCAAGAGGCGATTCGCCTATGGGACTTCTGCATCGCCCACTCAATCCATCTCACGGCATCGTTCCTCCCTGGAGTCCAGAACACTTTAGCGGACCGACTCAGCAGGTCCTTTCAGACGCACGAGTGGTCTATCCGTCCGGACATCATCTATTCCGTTTTCCAGAGGTGGGGGTTTCCCCAGGTAGACCTGTTTGCATCTCGAGCCAACAGGAAATGCCACGTGTTCTGCTCCCTACAAGGGCGAGCTCCGGGCTCTCTCTCGGATGCGTTTCTCCTCCCCTGGAAAGACCACCTGTTTTACACCTTCCCTCCATTTCCTCTGGTCCACAAGGTGCTGCTCAAATTACGCAGAGACCATGCACAAGTAATTCTAGTCGCTCCAGCGTGGCCGAGACAACACTGGTACACCACACTGTTAAAGCTCTCGGTTCAGACACCGATCCCGCTCCCGTTGTGTCCAGATCTCATCTCTCAGGACCACGGCCGACTACGTCACCCCGACCTACAATCACTCCACCTCACGGCGTGGTTGCTCCATGGTTCACCCAGGCAGAGCAGCAATGCTCGCACTCTGTCCAGCAGATTCTGCTGAGCAGTAGGAAGCCTTCAACACGGACCACGTACTTGGCCAAGTGGAAGCGGTTCTCCTGTTGGTGCGAACAACGAGCTACGTCCCCGTTACAGGCACCTATTCCTGTCATATTGGAATATCTCCTCTCCCTAAAACAGCAGGGTTTGGCGATATCTTCAATTAGAGTTCACCTGGCTGCTATATCGGCTTTTCACCCAGGGGAACTCGCGTCCTCGGTATTCTCTAACCCGATGGTCGTTAGATTCCTCAAGGGCTTAGACCAGATGTACCCACAACAGCGTCAGCCCGTTCCGACGTGGGATCTCAACCTGGTTCTCTCCAAGCTCACAGGTCCTCCATTCGAGCCACTGGCCACCTGTTCACTTCTGTACCTATCCTGGAAGACAGCCTTCCTCGTAGCCATCACCTCAGCAAGGCGAGTTTCTGAACTCAGGGCGCGTTTCTGAACTCAGGGCGCTTACATCCGAGCCCCCTTACACAGTTTTCCATAAGGATTAAGTGCAGCTTCGTCCACATCCTGCCTTTCTTCCTAAGGTGGTCTCTCCATTTCACATGAATCAGGATATCTTTCTCCCAGTCTTCCATCCTAAACCACATGCTACTCGCCATGACCAGCGTTTGCATTCTCTGGACGTACGCAGGGCCCTGGCTTTCTATATTGACCGTACAAGGCACTTTAGAAAGACGACGCAACTCTTTGTTGCAGTGGCCGACCGAATGAAAGGCTTACCGGTCTCCTCACAACGCCTATCCTCCTGGATCACGTCTTGCATCCGGACTTGCTATGACCTGGCAGGTGTCTCAACACCGCACCTCACCGCTCACTCCACGAGGACCCAAGCTTCCTCGACTGCTTTCCTGGCTCAAGTTCCGATCCAGGACATTTGTAGAGCTGCAGTTTGGTCATCAGTCCACACATTTACAGCTCACTACGCACTAGTGCAGCAGTCCAGGGACGATGCTGCATTCGGATCAGCAGTTTTGCACACAGCAATGTCTCACTCCAACCCCACCACCTAGGTAAGGCTTGGGAGTCACCTAATTGGAATCGATATGAGCAAGCACTCGAAGAAGAAAAGACGGTTACTCACCATTGTAACTGTTGTTCTTCGAGATGTGTTGCTCATATCCATTCCAAACCCGCCCCCCTTCCCCACTGTCGGAGTAGCCGGCAAGAAGGAACTGAGGGGGCGCCGGGTCGGCTGGGGTATATATCCAGCGCCATGAAGGCGCCACTCTAGGGGGCTCCACAGCCGACCCGCCGGTGTTGCTAGGGTAGAAAATTCTCCGACGATCGTGCACGCGGCGCGTGCACACCTAATTGGAATGGATATGAGCAACACATCTCGAAGAACAACAGTTACAACGGTGAGTAACCGTCTTTTCTCTTTTGTTATCACAGACTAAGGCTACATCTACACTACAGCATTTACAGTGGCACAGCTGCAGTGATGCAACTGTGCTGCTGTAGCGTTTGTGTTGGAGACGCTTTAAGCCGATGGGAGAGGCGGTAGCTATGTCAGTGGGAGAAGCTCTTCCGCCGACATAGCACTGTCTACACTGGCGCTTAGGTCAGCCTAACTTAGGGGTACGTCTTCACTTACCAGAGGGTCCGGCGGCAGGAAATCGATGTTCTGGGATCGATTTATCGCGTCTGGTTAAGACGCGATAAATCAATCCCGGATCGATCCCGGAAGTGCTCGCCGTCAACGCCGGTACTCCAGCTCGCCGAGAGGAGTACGCGGCATCGACAGGGGAGCCTTCCTGCCGCGTCTGGACCCGCGGTAAGTTCGGACTAAGGTACTTCGAATTCAGCTACGTTATTAACGTAGCTGAATTTGCGTACCTTAGTCCGAAGTTGGGGCTTAGTGGGGACCAGGCCTTATATAGCTCAGAGGGGTGGATTATTCACTGATCACAAACCACTTCAGGTGAGGAGCAGAAAGCTTGCAAACTAAGGGTAGAATATCAAGAAGTGGCTGTACTGTGCAGGAGGCAACAATCACTGCAATAATGAAGCAGGGAAGTGAGGATTTAGAACAGCATTCTGCTTCACTGCTGGCTGACGTAAGCAGGGAATTTCAGCAGCCCCATCAACACCGAGCCTGAGCGGGATATTCTCCCGCTGCAGCCAAAACCAAAGGAGAACCTGCCAGTTTGGAGGGGATGCTTAACAGGAACCTGCAAAGGGAACAAAGATGGGACCATGCACTTTTCTGAATCTTTCGCTTGTATAAAGGAGGTTTGAAAGATGTTGTTTACCCCTACCCCATCCCTCAAATAAAAAGGAATTCTGGGGCGGGAGGGTCAGCTTCTTTTTAAAAAAAAGCCCTTAGATGTATCAGGAATACTCAGTCTTCCCTGGTTTGTGCTGAAAGACTCTTTGGAGGATGAGAACTGCTGTGGGACCTCTCAGCTCTTAGTTGAAGGTGTGGGATGGCGAATACTCAAAACAAATGCTTCCTTTTTAAAATAAATGCATGTTAAGTGGAAAAAACAAGCCCAAGAGCTCCAGTTCTCATGTCTATTTAGAGCACTTTGTGTTGGTCCCATGGTGCAAAGCAGATGTAACCCCTGCAGATCCAGTCTTGGGAGGATTCGCCCAATGACTTTGGGCTGCTGTACCAGCTCCTATCCCTCCACTCCCTCTTAGCCATTGGCATGGAGGGTACGCTTAGGCCAGGGGTCGGCAACCTTTGGCACATGGTCCATCAGGGTAATCTGCTGGCAGGCCATGAGACAATTTGTTTAAGTTGACCGTTCGCAGGCACAGCCCCCCGCAGCTCCCAGTGATCACAGTTTGCTGTTCCTGGCCAATGGGAGCTGCAGGAAGCCGCGGGCCACAGGGAAGTGCTGGCCACCGCTTCCTGCAGCCCTCATTGGCAGGGAATAGCGAACCGTGGCCACTGGGAGCTGCAGGGGGCAGTGCCTGCAGACGGTCAATGTAAACAAAATGTCTCATGGCCTGCCAGTGGATTACCTTGATGGGCCGCATGCCGAAGGTTGCCAATCCCGGCTTAGGCAAAAGATGTGGCCAGATGATTAGAAGGGTCTTAGGTCCCCTCCCTCCACCTTTCAAGAGTCACGTTAGTGCCTGACAACCCTAGAGACTGAAGTGCTCTAATTATCAAGAGGACAAGAAGCTGTAATGCAGGTTTTCCCCACATTATCTCCCCCGTTGTGTCAACTCTTAGGAAGGAAACACCTCCAAAGGCGAGAGGGGGTTCAGTTTCTATGGCCCAGTCCATCTTCAGCCTTTTATCTGAGCCTCTAAGAGGGCCAATTGACCATGTTTTGTGTTGGAGCCAGAGCCAGATAGCGTTGGGAGCCAGATAGTGGAGCTGCCTGGACTGTGGGGCCCCCCACACAACAGAGCCCTCTACAGGGAATGGGAGCTGGGCAAAGGATGGGTTCTGTGGGGAATTACCCCCTGCTGGTCTGGGTCTTTCCCAGCTGCCCTCATTTTCCTCCCAGCTCTCCCCATTACCACCCCAGCTCCCCTCTGTTCTCTCCCAGGGCCTCCCCCCCACCATCCTCCCAGCTCCCCCCACTGCCACCCCTGCTCCCCTCTGCTCTAGGATGACCATACGTCCCATTTTGGCCAGGACAGTGCCTTTTTTAAGCTCTGTCCTTGCCATCCCAGGCAAAAGTGGGCATTCATCTAGTTTGCTCTTGCCAACTTGATCTTGTCAAAAAAGTGGGGTGTGGGGGGGCAGAGCAGCGATGCCAGCCCTATGAAGGGGCAGAGGGGGAGGCAGGGCTCCAGTGAGGGGCAGGCAGGGCTTGGGCAAGCAGCAACACCAGCCCCAGCCTTTGGGAAATATAGTCACCCTATCTAGTATGTGCGTCGCTGCTCGCCCAAGCCCTGCCTGCCCTCCACATGGGGAGAGGGGCTCAGGCGAGTGGCTCAGCCAGCCCCACGGAGTGTGGGGAGGACTCGGGTCAGCCCTGTGGGGAGATGGGGAGAGGGTTCGGGCCAGCCTACATGGTGTCCTGTTTTCACCCTACTCCGCTCCCTCCCAGGGCCTCCCACTGTCCTGCATTATGTCACTTCAGGCTAGAGGTGAGTCTCCAACTGCCATCCTCAAGCCTGAGGTAAAGCAATAAGAATAAGGATATACACACAATGTGGCACGTAGTATGTGACCTTCAAGACATTCTCTTTCTACAAATATATACAATAATAACCACCTATGTGGTGAGGAATATTTTGTTGCACTGAGTTACTAGCTGGTTAATTTATGTTTTAATCTTTGGGGTATGTATGTATTGTGGGGAAGAGAGGGAGAAGAAATGCTCTTTGTGATACTGCTGGGAGGTTATTCCCTTATGGATTGCTATATTAAGTAATCACCAGGGTGCCTAGAGCAGTGTATAGGCATCATGGTTGAATTTAAACACAAATAAATACACACCCAGCCATAGTTTTAGTTGGATATGTATTTAGAATGCATCATCTATTTATGAGCTGAATTTTCTGATACCCGACTCAGCTGAGAATATGTCTGGGTCCCTCTCAAGCCCCATGTCCACACCCAGAGTAATTACAAACAAAATTCCTACTGCTGCCATCGCTGGTTCACACTAGCGGGGAGCCTGAGTGTAGGTAAAATGGTCAGAGCCAGACCTGTTTTTAGTCACCATGATAATTAAGCCTGCTAAAAACAGGCGTGGGTACGAAGAGCCTCGTCTACCTAGATTCTGATCAAAGCCAACACCAGTTCAGCAGAAAGTGCAATAGTACCAGTGGGAATTTTTAAAGACATTTTCTCACGGACAAAGCTAAAATCAGTCACAGTTCTCCAAGAATTGGTTTCTGCAGGCATTAGGGACATGGAACCAGACAAGTATTTCTTGCTGAATAGGGCCTATGATAGTGAATTGTTATTGTTACCATTGATCTTTATAGAAAATGTTCTTTAAAGCATATTCCAGCTCATTTCCTGAACCCCTCTTCACCTGGATTTTAAAATTTCCTAGCTCATTACCAATTTTTGCTGCTTTTTTGTTGCAAGTCCCTGGATCTCTTTTTTGTAGCTGACGAGGAGCCAGCTTTTGGGCTAACACCTTCCTAGTACTGTACACTTAAGGTGTTAAATACTTCAGGGATTCATCTGGTGCTTTTTGTTAAAAAATGTTAACATATGCTGGGATTGCGTTTCTATCCTGCCTGGGGATACTCAGCTGAGGATTCTCAGCAACTGACACCTGGACCGCTGGAGGTTTGCTCACAAGGGTACCAGGTCTGGTACAACTGATTTGCTCCTTGCTTCACACCACACAGCCACCCTTTCAGCACACCTGACCTGATGAGGTTTAGCAAGCACTAGCACCATTGAGAGCTTTGCTGGCAGCCTCAGTAGAAAGGCAAAGGGCTGAATGGGCTGGGAGATACTGAGTTCATTTAACACCAACAGCAGCAGATCTGGCTGGTTAGAAGGGTGATACAGTGCTGGGCTCCTATTGGGGGGAACTTGCACTGTGACTGTTCTGGAAATGAATGGAGAATTTCCATCTCCAGGGCAGCAGCTTTCGTTTAACCCCACCCTCCTGCTCCACATCTTGGCTTTCTCTCTCCCACTGCACTGGCCTCCATTCCTTTGGGGCTCTTCTTCTCACTGCCTGAGAGGGAGGCCATTGCTACATCTTTAGGAAGGTCCTTTCATGAGCCTTGCCTCCCTCCACTGGTGAAATAAGCTGCTATCTTTCATGAGCAGATTTACATCAGTTATTTTTATGCACTATATTACAAAAACTGTTTTTTATAAAGGAAATCTTTGTAATTAATTGGCGTTTGCTACTAGAAAACTCTTGGTCATGTTATTCTGTGCTCACTACATTTTTAGCTTATTTTCTGACATGACAAAACATAGCCTCATGCAATGAGGCCATTTTAGGCCTATAAATAACCCTAGGCTAAGACGACAGTTTGAGGTTCCCCATTATTTTCTGGACCAGTCATCTTTAATGTGAAGTAAAAACAATGTTGTGGAAAGAAATAGCTTAGTCCAATCAACCTCTGCATAACAGGTTCCATGCTTAGGTCTTTGTTTTGCAGCACACCTTCCAAACTCTCGAAGGGAACTTCCAAGGCTGGAGCACAGGGAAACAAGCAGCACCTGGCGCATATTCAATGGCCTAGTTCCATGCAAAAAGTCATAGAAATAGAGAAGAGCCAAGGTTTGCCAGTAGCCACCTTCCGCCTGCCATTATAGGAAGTGGATTGTTTACCAGCAAAGTTGCTTACATCTCTTGTGTTAAGTGCAGCTGCACCCTGGTTTCCCTTGCTCCCTGGGGAGTTTGGTCCTTTGGCCAACCCAACCGTCATCTCTCGCAGGGTTACAAAGTCCAAAAAATAACCACATGAACAACTGCTCCAAGAAGTTCAAAACCATTAGCCCTGTTTGTATATGGTTCAGTAATCATCCTTCTCCCAACTAATGACTCTGCATGCCCCTAGATTCCTTACTCTCCTTTCTACCTGCCTTTGGGTTCCTCCCTAGCCTTTTCACAGGCTCCTTCTCTGCTCCCTTTCTGCTAGAAGCCCCACTGTGCCTTGTCCATCCACCCTCAAGCTGAGGAAAGGAAGGTTACTTACAGCCCTGCCTTTTTTCAGCATGTCTCACCAACAGGCCTACAGTCTCCTCCCTTCCAGGTGACTAGTGTCCAGAATGTATATTTCAGGGCTGAAATCAGAAACAGCAGGGTGCTGTGCCTGTAACTTGCACTAACAGGCCAGTAACACCACATTGCAATCCATCTGATCTTAATGAATTAACCCAGTTTTGAGTTCCAGATGGTATCCTCCTGCTCCTGCAATCTTGTAGGGAAATTTCTTACCAACACTAAATCTGGCCATCAGTTCAAATCTGTGCATGTCAGTAAGAATTGCCATAATTAAATACAGTGAATGAGCCCATTTGCCCCAGCTGAGGATCTGGCCCAGTATCCAGTCCCAGTTGCACCCTGAGCTACTACTGGCATCCATTGTCCCTTGTTTTTTCTTGCATCTAAGAAAGGTGGATTCTTCTAGTATCTCTGGGGGGCACAAAATTCCAAAGGCAGTTTTCTCTGTGTTTTCTTGGTGCTGTTTGGTTCAAATACAACCAGCTTTGCTTTGGTGTGGATCTGTCTGAATTAAGTGTAAGTAAATACAAGTGGCCATATGGATCTGCAGAGATATGTCCAGAAACCCCCTCCCATTAAATGGGTGAACAATGTTCTTTATGCCCCAAGAGTCTGTCTCTGGAACTCAGGATCCTCTTGGCGAGTCTTAGTGAGAAGAGGAAATGAGGGTCAGAGTGTGACCCTCACCCTGGCTGTGCAGCATCACTGTGCAGCTGTTTTTTAACAACTCCTTTATATGACCTATTATAGCAAAGTTACCGTCCTTATCCTAAGTGGCCACATGCTACACTTTGCTCCAGAATTTGCCCAGGAGATTGAATGGAACCTGTGTTCGTTCTTAAACATGAAAAATGAAAATCATCCTAAATGTCAGAGACATACACAGGCCCCATATCATGCTTACCACCGCGTTATTGCTATTGATTTATCTATTGCATATGAAATGTATATACTGGTCTTCAGGAAGAAACCAAGGAATCAAATAAATGTCAGCGCTTCCACTGTTTGTTCTTTGTTACAAAGGACAATCTACCCAAAAGCTGCCCTCCCTCAAAAAAACCCTCCACAATCCTGCTCCTCTGAGTCAGATGAATGGGCTCGGAATGTTGCTTTTTAAAATTTACAACATGTCAATAGGGAATTGATTTCTGGAAAGACAAAAATGATAGAAAGATAAGCATTGAACCCCAGAGTCTCTCACACTGCAAGCAAACCACAGAGGTACACACTGCATAGGCAGCTAACGCTGTGATTAACTGAGCGAGAGCTGTGCTGAAAGGCGTGATTGTGACAGCGGGAGATACATTTACCCTGAAGTGCACTATTAGTGTGCATCTTTATATAACTGACCATATGATGGACAATTCAATAAGGACAATGATGCAGCACAATATGGGTGATGTTCACATTCCCAGGCCCTCAGTTGTCCTTCTTCTCCACACATAAGACCTGTAGCTATGATCTTGAGCACTGAGATAATGACCTCATGTCTATAACTGGAGAGTGGCTTGTTATCAACAAGCAATGGGTGGGCTGTTTTCGTCTCACTAAGAAGACTGATGCAACCAGTGTAATACAATGAGCTATATTTTTGTTTGTGACTCTGTAACTACTTGCACTGACAGTGAGGTGTGAAGCCAAAACCTGCAGTGCTAGAAGCATGAACCTCTGATGCTTGAGATAAAGGACTACGGCCAGATCCTCAAAAGCACTGAAATCTATGGGAGTTAGGCACTTCAGCCCACAACAGCAAAGGTATGTAAGTCCTCTCTGTGGAGTAGTAGCAGCCTCAGAAGCCCTTTACCTGGACCAGCCACTAGAGGGGTACAAAGAATCACATTCTCCTAGCATAAATTATGAATTCATGCTTCTATTTCATGTCAGCATGTCTGTACCACAGGGGGAAGAATGGAACACTCTTTCTTTGACTGAAGAAGAGCACAACTCCCCTAAATGCTAGCACTTACACACAGGAGACAATGACCACATCACAGAGAGGCACATGTTCCACCGTGGACAATCGTGTGTTGCTTACTACTCATGATACCAGCCAGAAGGAGTGCTTGGGATTGGAATGGTTTTTATAGTTTGGGAGTTAATGAATAGCTAACCCTAGACTGTGATAATACTTTGCTCCGCTAGAGCACCTTTCACTTAGGATCCCAAAGCATTTTACAAGCATTAATTATTCCTCACAACATGCTTGTGAGGTATGTGATATTTTACAGATGGGGGAAACAAAATGAACAGGAGGCCTGTCCGGTGACAATGGTATCGCTGGATGGAGAAGTCAGGAAGCCTGGCTTCCAGTCCTATGCTCTCACCAATAAGCCCTAAAAGACCACTAACCTTTTCCAATACGCTGAACTCATTTTTGAGTTCTCTGCAGTAACAACTGCTATTTATCAAGGTGTCATGGTAATTGTTTGAAATGTATATAAAAAAAGGAGTGATGGCTGAATGCTAATGGAACTGTGCTATTCTCTGTGATTGGTCCCACTTATAATCGGGTTATTTAGCAACAATTGCCTCCACTCTATTTATTATGTCAAAGCGCTAAGTGCTTCCTTCTGTGTAGTGCTTGAAAGCCAGGCCTGTTTTGCTGAGTTTTATGAAGTTTGTGGATCTCTTTTTTAAGTATCAAGGGAAATTCTGTGTATTGGTGCATAACTTCAGCGAGGGTGAGTGGACACAGAGGAGATAGTAGGTGTAAAAAACACCTGTGGCTGTAATACAACTGGCAACTAATGGTTCTCTCCACTGGCACAGTGCAGACAATGGAGGCTTTTAGAGGCAGGCCTTCCCTGCACAGAGGCAATAGCACATACTAAGATAACTAAAAAGAACATTCATGGCAATCTGATGCTATTATGTTTAATGGAGCTGAATCTGTGGCTTATGTGGAAACAGAATTGTGTTAAAGGGGTGGGAGGAAAGGCGAGAGGCATATATTTTATACTGCAGCGGCCTCATGGGAAGAACAAGTCTATCGCTGAGAGGCTAATCAAAGAACCGTTGGTTATTCTGTGCATTGTAAAATTGAACAGGGAATTGTTATTCACATAAATCACTAGGGAAAGCTTAAACAAAGGAACAATAACTGGCTGCCCCATTAGCACAGCCCTGTGCAGTAATAGACCGGTGCTCCCCTTATCTGCTTTAATGATTCTTTCCCCTTTTATCAGTTTTCTTGCTTCCTGACACATGCTGCCGTTGCATAAAATATCAGAGCACATCAAGTCTGGAGCTGATGGTAAAATTAACCTTCCCAGTAAGATAGCTTCTTATTTGAGGTTTTAAAAACAAAGCCAACTAATCAATTGTCGTTTGAATTCCCGGCTCAGAGGGGGGAATTTGATTCTTCCTCCCCCTCCCCCTTGCACACACACTAATCAGTGCGTTTTAGGGCCCTAATTTGAATTTTGGTTGCCTGGCACACACATACAAGGGGAGGACAGGAAGGACCAAGGGTCTAGTAATATCTAGTCACTCTGCAATGGCAGGAGATTTATGGTGTGGGTCACCCACACCTGGTTCTAACAGATCATCCTGCTCAATGCTAAAACCCCACCAAGGTCACTGTCAATATGGGGTAGGAGGGAATTCTTTCCTGGCTTCACATTTGGCAATGAGGTTAACAATCACTGTAGTCATTAAGCCACTAATGCGCTGTGTGCCCTGAGATAATGCTGCTATACAGTAAAGACTCATTTTCTTAGATTCAGGTATAATGGATCCTACCCATACCTCTGGGGGAAAAAATGTCTAGTGTTGATTATCTCTTGAGGAGAAATGAAGCCCTTATGTTATACATGCTGCAACTCAGGTTTGCCTTGTGTCTCCAGGGGCTATGTACTAGTCTGGAGACAGACACCCGTTCTCTCCCCCAGCCCCCCCCCCACCATTGATTTAGTTGCATGGATGCAGGCACAGTGTGGCCAAGGAGAGTGGAGCACACCTGTGCTTATGAAAACTACCATGGGCTCTTCAATGTTTAAGCAGAGCTGTCAGGTTCTCAGCATTTAAGGTCTCATCCAAATTATGGACATGATGCAAGTCCCATTATTAGTCCAATTAGCAATTATTGTTGCTTTTACTGTAACCTGCCAGTGTTTTGGTGATACAGGAAAGGAAATGTCCCATGCTAAATGTATCTTCCCAACTCAAGTGGCCTTGGATCAGATCTCCTGGAAGGGGATTGCTCTCATATTAAATAATGAGGCTACAGTCTGGCTTCAGAGTATGGCTCAATATGGATTTTCTCAATTTTTTTCAACCATATTGACTGAATCAAGCAATGTTGGTGTAATAATAGACAGTGATGTGATTGCCAGTCAGATTTCTTTCTCCCCCAGTTATCGTTATGGATTTCATTTTACTGTCTCACAATTCATCTTTGTTCCTCATGGACTGTTTTACATTAATTAATTTGATCCACAATTTGAAATAAATTGGATGAATTATTCTATTCCTCAGTTTATTACTGCCACAAACTGTTTGATTTGATTAGAATCAGGCATACATTTTTAAGTGAGGGTAATTAGCCACTGGAAAAATTTAATAAGAGTCATGGTAGATTTCCCCTTACCGGAAATTTTTAAATCAACATTGGACGTTTTTCTAAGATATATGGTCAAGGAAATTTTTTGAGGATGTTCTCTAACTTGTGTTATACAGGAGGTCAGACTAGATGACCACAGTGGTCCCTTCTGGACTTGGAATCTATGAACCTAGTTTTAGAATACTGAATTCTTATGATATCTGATTAATGTGGATTGGCTCTGGGTCACATGGTTTGTACACCTACCATTTCAAGTTCATGCATTTCAACAATGGGCAGGAAAATAAATCGCATTTATATTGCACGATATAGGCCCCACTTCAACAAAATATTTAAACATGTGCTTATGTCCCACTGAAGTCACTAGGATTAGCAGGTGCTTAGGTGCTTTGCTGAATACGGATGTACTGTTGCATCAGGGACTTAACCCCGAAGGATCCAAGCTATTTCACCACTGAAATGTATCCACCTCCTAAATGAGGGACAGCAACCAATCCACACATTGCACAATAGTGGGACAAAGGGAGAAATCTTCATTTCCACCCACTGATATGGATGGTGGGCCAAATCCCACTTGCCTTACTTATACGAATAGTTCCACTGATTTCAGGGAAGATGAGCAGGGTTTGTTCCAATAGAGATCCCGTCCCCAGATTCTCTTACTTTAGTAATTTGATTCTTTTCTAATAGTTCTTTATTATAGAGGTGCATTTCTGGCAGTAAGTGTAGTTTGCAAGGCCTCTCCAACCAATCATGTATGAACGTTGTATACAGGAGTGGGTCTGGGTGGGCCGTGGCTCCTGGAGCCGGGCAGGTGGAGCAGGGCAAGTCTACATGCCCTGGATGGAGTGCCAGGCAGGTAGGTGCCCTGACGCCATGCCCCAGCTGGAGCGCAAGCCCCTGCATCCCAACCCCACTTCCCGGCAGGAGCACGGTGTGGGCAGAGTGCTGAACTGAGGCCCAAATCCTGAGAAGCTCTGAGCACCTACATCTCCCCATGATTTCAATCAAGTTGCAGGAACCCCAAACAAATGTTCATCACTTTCCTGGATTTGGCCCTAAATTTATAACTCTGATGCTCCATGAATATAGTTTTTTTTGCATTTAATCTTCCTGGCTGCCTTTCTGTACAGAAACAAAATGTTGATTTCCTTCCTGCTTTTTGTTTAGAGACAGAGGGAGCCCACAAATAATTGCTTTCTGTGCACTTTTAAACTGCACTAGTTCATTGGAATGAGAAGGAGTATGGCAACGAAACGGATGATGATCTTAGTGAAAGTGATCTCAACTGAGGACAGGCAAAACAATGTGGATGCAAATCTATGGCAGTAAGTGAGGTTATTCATGCAGGCAGGATAGTGTCATTCTTCTTCTCGGTTGTGGAGCTTGCCACGCCAATTTTCAGCAGCCTCATTGGCGAAGGGCAAAGCCCTCAGACCACTGTCAAATCTGGTCAGAAGGCAGTTCGTGTCATTGAAAATAATACATCTAATTCCATAACATAACATATTACCTGGCTGGCACACTAGGGTCTTAATACATCTTTAAGAATAAAGAATAATCATTTGCATCTATATAGCACTTTTCATCTGTGGCTCACGGAGTGCTCACAAACCTAAATAAGGAAGCATCATTATCCTTATTTTACAGATGGGGAAATTTAGGGGCAGAGAATTGAGCACCCTACGATCGCACAGAGAGTGAATGGTAAACCTGGGAATGGAACCCCAAAGTCTCCAACTCCCATCACCCTGCTCTGATCGCTCAGTAACTCTCCGTTCCTTCTACCTAAAGGGAACATAGGTAAAGGCATTATGGTTTCTTCCAAATGAACTATTTAGCTCTGTCTTTCTTTCTTTTTTCTTTTTTTTGCTGGGGTTCATTTATAGAGCACTGCAAGTGGGTGCAATGTTAATTGGTCTTTGGCAGATGAACAATGACTTCATGAAGTCTCTCTGATTCTTAGCTACATGTAAGCCAAAATTTGGAACCAAGGCAACTACTCTGTTAAGGTAAAGGAGTAATCCTTTTCTCTTTCACATAAACATGGTATGACTAATTTTGAATTCAAATCCAGACAGCCTGTTGCTATACCTGAGCAATGACCTATTTAAAAATTGAATCTTTACATAGAAGACAGGGACCAATCACTTTAAAAATAAGTGGCAAGTAGGCAAACCTTATGGTTCTTGGTTTGACCCCTACTTTTTATTTCTTTGAGTTCCAAGGCATAAAACCCAGGTCCCATGACTCCCTCCTGGCTGGACCACACTGCAATCCCCCTGGATGTAGAATGAAACTAGATGTCTATGGAAAGGCACTAGAGATGAGTCCCAAGCTACAAAGTTCAGATTTAGATTTGGATCCAAATCCACATCTTCTCAAAGATGAGGGGATGTGGGGGTGTTAGTTGCCATTTCAACTCAGTGCCATTATGTAAACTGGATCTGAGTTTCCAGGTGCAGGTCCAGATATTCCAAACTTTGAGGGGGTGGGGGAAGATGTCAATATCAGGTTCTGGTTAAAGCCCATCTCTAAATAGGATCAACATCTGAAACAGGTCAACAGGTTCCCAGGCTATTTTTGCTGAATTAACTGAAATGGAGCTAATTACTATCAGAATCTAAGACTGATACATTTATGTAATGGGTCTAATCACAAGTAAACTCCATATGGCCTTCTTCTGGTTGTTCAACAAGGAAAGCTACTGAACAACTTCCACTGATAAACTAGAGTTACAATAGCTATTAGAAACTGTGAAACATAACCAAACTCAAACAGTAATAAGCTGCAGCATCCTCATTTAGTTCAGAATCCAGCTGATACATAAAGAGAAATGTGAGACATCCAAGCAGCCAAAATATGCAACAGGTTGAATTTGTTACTAATTTGTTCATCATCTAGCAGCTGGATGAAAACGCAGCTGCTTTTAGATCTCAAGCACAAGCTACTTCGGTTGTTCACAGCTCTTTTGCAAGCTGTAGGCTCACAAGGAGTCAGCATAGTTCAAGGGAGTTGTAAAGGCCACTGTCAATCAGCAGAACTATAATTATCATGATCATATTCTGTGGTGACTAATTAGGAATCAAATTATGATGTTACCTTTGTTTTTCATACAAGCCATGAATGCTTTAAATTAAATATGATCTGTAGTTTCTGAAACTCTGATATCTGTTAGATTTAAATGTTATAATTTCTGTACTTATTTGACATAATTATTTACTGTACTGGCTGATTCTGTGAACAGATGGCAGGAATTTCCATGACTGAATAATGTTCTGACAATGGAAAACATCAACAATTCATCAGTTAACTAAAGAAAAACACTGCAAAGTTTAACCAATGAAAGGCCTGGATTTTTCAAGGTATTTAGGTGTTGCTCCACTCAGCAGTGCAACCCTTAACTGAGCGAGACTCTTAAGTCAAGTAAATGTTATAATGCTGAGTGGAGCAAGGCCTAAATACCTTTAAAAATCTGGACCCATGTGCTTTACTTTAGGTTATATTCCTCGACAGAAAATATGCATATGATAGAAACCTAATATGATACTGCAATGAACTGGCTAGTGTGTTTTGATCACTGACCTCTACTGGAGTGAATCAGAACTGCTCAACTGTGTTTCATAGGCTCTATACTGCTAACAATTAAAGTAATGTCAACTTTGGCTCAAAGAAAAATTCTCTTACTCCCCTCCCCATTGGATCTTGTGCGATGTTCTGTTAGACCAGAGGATTGGGCCCTGCATGTTCCAATTCATGTGACCATTGGACTTTTCCCCTCACCCTCAAGGAAGCAGCCCCTCTGCATCTTTTAAAATTAAAGTATTGACATTTGCCAAACTTACCAACAATTTAGCAGCTATATCCCTCTCCTCAGATGCTAGTACTGAGATGCTAATACAAGCAGCATGCTCTACAACTGGCATCCAGATATAACAATCAGAAATGAAATTGGCAACATTTACTCTGTGCTATTGTAATCTACAGATGGTTCTTACTTTAATGAAAGATAGATGCCCAGTCTCTGCCCACTTGAAGTTTGGACTTTTTACTTTTATTTATGATAAATCCTGTTACATATTAACCTTTATACTTTCATGCAACAGAGACAAACTCACAAGGAGAGACAACAAGATAACATCAAACATATTTTGACACGGGGAGAGGATGTCAATTCACAAGGCTATTGAGTTTATTAGAGATATTTTGTTGGCTGACACTTGTTTTCATTGTTAAGTTTAATTTAGGCAGTCATGCTGAGATTTTGAATCAGTTACAGGATATGCCTTAATACTGATCTTTAAAACTGGGTTCTTCAAAAGCCTATCACAAAGGCATCCAACAAGCATGTCAGTTGTGTAGTCAAAGAACTGAACTTTTCTGATTAAAGAACTTTCAGTTTTATTGGGATTGTACACGTCACAAAAGATAGTTGCCCAGGCAGACCCACTGCGTTGGATCAATGCTACAGCCATTATACTACAATGTTATACTGTAATGGAAATGTTTGCAATTATTCTGTATTTAAACACAAGTCCAACCACATTTTACCCATTTTTTATACAGATTAAAGCTAACTGCATTTAAAAGAATGGTTTTCCTTCTCAAAGTTTGCCTACTACCATTTGAGTTCCCAGAGTTAACTCATCGGAGCAAATCCCATTCTCCGTACTCAGAGTTAAATTCTGGTACCTCTTGCAAGCCCAAGTACAGATGCTTTTTTGCTGGGGTTAAAATCCTCCTCCCAGACCAGAAGCAAGACTTGGGTATCTGTGCAATGGGCCTGAGCCACTACCAGAGGCCACATTGGAACTGCAGCTCACTACACTCTTTCACCATCACCACCTGGGTTTTATGGCTAACAGATACATGAAATCTGTAGATTTCCTGTTGGTTAAATTCCTGCTGACCCATCCATATTCCAGGCCTCCTCACTTCCCAGCCCTTCCATGCAGCAGAACCATGGTAGTTCCAGTGGTGTTGGGGCCTTTAGGTGCACCCCTGTCCTCATTCAGGCAGAAATCCCAATGACTTTAATTGGGGTTTTGCTCAGTTAAGAGCCAGATAAGAATTGCAGGGTTTTGCCCATAATTTTGAATGCAGAACATCACCATTTCCCCCACAAATAGACTGTAGTGGATATAGCTTGAAGCTGTGATGCATTTGCTTTCTTTGCATTGGAACTTTTATATACAGAGTATTAGTAGTAGTAGTAGTAGTATTCCAATAGCACCTAAGAGCTCTACTCATGGACCAGCACCCCATTGTACTAGGTGCTGTACAAACACAGAACAAAAAGACAGTCCCTGCCCCCAGGAGCTCATTATTACTCTGCCATATAACTAAGGTCACTTGGCCTTTAGCCTCATGTCTTAGATTAACACCCCCAACAGAGATGCAGTATGGGCAGGGCCAGCTCCAGGCACCAGCTTAACAAGCAGGTGCTTGGGGCGGAAAAGGAGGGGGGCGGAACCTGCGGCAATTCGGGGGCGGCAGGTCCCTCACTCCCTCTAGGAGCGAAGGACCTGCCACTGCCGATCGTGGCTTTTTGTTTTTTCCCCAATTGTCGCCGCTGATCGCGATCGTGGCTTTTTATTTTATTTATTTATTTTTTTGCTTGGGGCGGCAGAAATGCTGGAGCCAGCCCTGAGTATGGGAAGCCCGAACTGGTGCCTTTCCATTTCATGGGGAGGGGGGCAGGATGTCAAGAGTGCTACGGGAGGTCCACACCCCTGCACGCAAGGAAGCTTTGTTCTACTTGCTGCCCAACAACCTCTGCATAACCCCCATTTCTTTTCTTATGTTCTGGTGCTCAGACAAGAACCTTATTGCTGTAATTACAGCTGCTGTTTCTTCTTGCTCTGAGTTGACATGGAAACATTCCCAGACAAGGTGGCAGTATAGAGGCTCCAGTGACAAGTAGTTGCTATTTCTGCACCTTAGAGAGAGTGCAGGAAGTTGCTGCTGTTTTGAAGCTGGAGTGGAAGGCATCATTAAGGTCAGACATTGCTGCATGCACACACATATGCTCTTAATTAGAAGCTACTGACCAGTCAGTACTGTAGTGAGTTCTACAAGGGTACACAACTGGCAGCCATTTTGAGCACCAGGTAGAGTCAGCTAAGTCCTGTAGTCTAGGGAGAAGATAAAGCTGCCAGGGGCAACCCAGACAGGATCAGTGGGTCAGGTCTCAACACAGCTTCTGTAATTTTGCAGGTTAGTTGGGCCTTATTGCTCTGTAGTAGTTATATGTTAAGATAAATGTAAAGTCCTTAATTCCAAGAAGGAAAATAATATACAGCAGTGGCATATAGCTAAGGGGATAGGGAAGTTTGCTACATGCCTAAAAGGCTGCTGCCTTACTCTTGTTATTCTAAGAAGCAAGCTTAGAATTAAGTAAGTAAAGCAGATGTATTTGTTTGAATTTATGTATATATTGTTGAGACATGAGGCATGGTAGAGCGCCAGTCAGATCCAGCCCAGCCCTGCAGAGAGAAGACAGAGCTGCCAGTGTGACCCAGAATGAATCTGTAGGTTGGATCTCAATACAGTTTCTGGTAATTTTATAGCAGTCGGTGGGACTGAGACTGGGAAAACACCAAAAAGGAGAAATCGAAGACTGGAGGTCAAATGGCCTCATGAGTTGTATAGGGAAACTGAACAAAGACACCGTGTGAGCTGAACAGCTACAGTAATTGTTAGTTTTTCTTATCTGAAGCTGTGTATCTGCTCAGTATTGTGGATGCTGAAACAATTGGTTGTGGTAAAACTAAATGTTTTATCTAGTTGTCAGTGTAATACCCAGGTTGAGCCGACGTGAAAGCAGATCTCAAATTGTCAGAGGTCCCAATGCCTGCATTTATTCTGTAAGATATAAATATATATGTCAGGATTTAGGCCCTGTGTTTTATTCTTCATTTTAAAGGAAAATAATAAATCAGTAGTTGGGGGGGAGAGTTGTCTAGATAGGGTGCTAGATGTTTGTCTAGCTATGGCTGTGCTGTAACAGTTTATCTTTGGAGTGTTGTTCAGTAAAAAGAAATTTGAAACTGCTAAGTGTGTGTGTGTAACTGTCTTATGATAAAGACTGGTACTGGATTCCTAAGAAGAGAAAGAAAGTGAATCCTATTATAATTTCCACTTTTATTAAGGCGATGTCTACACTACAGACCTTACAGTGGCAGATGTACCATTGCAACTGCGCTGCTGCAAGGTCTCACGTGTACACACTCTATGCTGATGGGAGAGAGCTCTCCCATGGGCATAATTAAACCACCCCTAATGAGCGGTGGTAGCTATGTCAGCGGGAAAGTGTCTCCCACTGACATAGAGCTGTCCACACCAGTGCTTTTGTTGGTGAAACTTACATTGGTCAGGGGTGTGTTTTTTCACACCCTGGACTGACAAAAGTGCTAGTGTAGACATAGCTTAGAGGATTGCTATAGAAAATCCATTTGTAGTCTCTTGCAAGAATATGAATTCACAGTCTCTGCAAACACATTGTTAGAGGAGTTCTCTAGCACAGAATTGATAAGTAAATCAACTTACCTCCCCTCTATGTAGGTTATATCATCACAGGTGATATTCACGGGGGAGGGTCAGCAGAGGCAGGGGGATGAGTTGGGGCATGGCTGGTGGATCTGTGCCTATGCCGATTTACTGATCAAAATCTTCCATTGGGGAAAAGGGTGAAGCTGCCACAAGACTACTCGGGCCATTTTGAGTCAGTTTGGATGCGTGTGTGTGTGTGTGAGAGAGAGAGTTCCCCTTCCTCAAATTACCATGCAATGCCATGCACAAAGCCTGGGTTTTTTGGAGGGCTTTGCTCAAATGAGAAGACTTGGCACTAATTTCCAGGCAGAAGTAATTATTATATTGCTTCAAAACCTGCATAGCCGCTTTAGCTTTCTTATGAATCCAGCCTGCGCTATTTCAGAAAGTTGCTACATCTGACACTGGACAAAGTAATTCCTGTTTCTGTGGCGCGCAGAATGTGTCACACTTCAAATGGCCCAATTTGCAGGAAGTGTGTTGATGTTAAATTTGATTTAAAACATTCTGATTCATTTTTATTAAGACTCTTTGACTTGGTTTATTTTGTTTCTTCAGTTGCTTGTATTGCATGGTATCCAGTGCTGGGCCATCTGAGCACCTCATTCATTGTCAGTTTAAAGACAGACTTTCACAGGCCAAAAAAGAGAGAGACTGGTTCCAGAGATTCACTATGCTGACAGCTCCCTGCTGCTGGTCCTGTGAAATTCAGCTCCTAGTTTGGACAGCAAAAGCACCCCCATCCATCTTAACCATGAGGATGGGAAATGAAGAAGTTTTGTAAACTAACTAGTCCCTAATGCTGTAGGACTTTTTTGTATTGATTTATATTTGCAAAATTAATAGTAATATCACCAGCCAAATAATTAATAAATAATAATAACACCTTGCATATTAAAGGTCCAGTGCAAAGTAAATATCGTACAGCCAACAGTGATAGCTTTTGACTTCAGTGAGAATCAGATCAAGGCCAGAGTGAGAGACAGAGAAATGTCAATATATCTCATTTGCAGTATCCACAGTACCAAGATTCTAAAGTCAAGAATGTTGTGTGCTGCATCTTGAAATAAAGGAATATGTCTCAAGGTACAGAGAGGCATAAGAAGAAATTTGTACACCACAGCTGTTACACAGAAGTAGTCTATTTTAACAATTATCTCAATAATACTTAGGTTGATTTGTTATTATATTTGCTACAGCCTCCTTTTTCAACAATACAATTATGAAGGATAATCATTTCCCTGGATTATGCAATACAAGAACAGAGAGAGAGAGAGAGAGCAAGAGAGAGAGAGAGAGAGAGAGAGATCTGTGATTTGCATACACCTTATTTTGGATATTTTGCGGGTTTTGCAGGTCACTGACATTGTCTTATATAGTCAGTCACCAAGATTTTTCCAAAACTAAGGTGCTTTTGAAAACTTTACCCAAGTGACTTAGAAGCTTAAGTCCCATTGTCAAAAGTGATTTAGGGTCAAATTTTCCAAGTTATTAGGTGCCTTCAAAACAAAAACAAAACAAAACAAACAGCAAAATAAAAACTAATAGGGATGTAGGGCAAGATTTTAAAAATTTGGTATCTAGTGGAATTTTCAAAAGCAACTGAGTATCATTGAGTTAATTCCCATTGGAGTTTGGTACCAGGTGCTTTTGAAATCCCCACTGTGCTCCTATTTGCATCTTTAGGCTCCTAAAGACCTTTTAAAAATCTCAGCCGTAGGAGTCAAAGGCTCATTGAAAGGCAATGGGACTTACGTATTTTTGAAGATTTACTCTTAGGACCCAAATCCTGCAAACAGTTACAGAGGTGCTTAATTTCAAGCACATGCATGACTACTGAGGTCAGCAGAACTACTTGCATTCTTAAAAGTAAGCAGCTACATAAATATTTGCAGAGTTGGGACCTTAAGTGCATATTTAGGTATTAAAATAGGTGGCTTAATTTTCAACCATGCCAGCTATTCCCACTGGCCTTCTCTATTGGCTTAAAAAAAATTCCAAAATCTTGACATTTAAATTTACCCAATTTAGAGTCAGGTTGTTTTTTAATATTTATCCTACCATTTGAAGCTTCATTAATATTAAATCTGGGCAGGCTGGTGAAATAAAGCAGAAACTAATTCTGACTTTGTGGACATTGGAGGTTGATTTCCTACCATCCTGATGAAGTTTGGGGGAGAAAAATTGAAAAGAAGTTTTTTCACAGCATTTCTAAGTGTCTCATGTGAGGGCCCAATTCAATCAAAACTATATCCAGGCGTTTGCATCATAGAAGCCTGCACATGGTAGCAGAACTGTGAAAATCCATTTTCTGTAGTGCTACAGCAGGGGTGTTCTTTATTAAAACCAGCCCTTATACAGGAGTGATCACTAAGGAAGCTTTAGAATGTATTTATTTATATCATATAGCTGCAGGACATCCAATCCAACAAGGTGAAAATATATTTTATTGGATAACTAACAACTAAAGATAAAAACCCAGGTGAGGCTCTAAACACCTGCCCCTTTGCCATTCTTAAATAAAGAACCTCTCATCTCAAATCAAAATGTTTCCCAGTGTAAAAACACTGCCTGTTTATTCACACCTAGGAAGATGATAGTATTTGCAAAGGGAATCATTCTAACCATCAGGTGCAGGTCATCCCAGTGCTCTCTGAAAATTCTTCCGCTCTAGATCTTTCTGGTCTCAGTATTGTGCTCTCTTGACTCAAAGTTTTTAGAAAAGGTTTGAGGCAGATAGGGCACTGGCTCTGAGTCAGAAGACCCAAGCACTATTCCTCTACTACTCACTGTTGCATGACCTCTTCTGTTTTCCCTCCCCACCCTTTATCTTGTCAGTTTAGTTTGTAAGTTATTTGAGGCAGGGACTGTCTCTTACTATGTGTTTGTACTATACCTAGTACAATGGGGCTCTGCTCTCTGCTGGGGACTTTGGGCACTAGCATAATAAATAAGGATGGGAGGGGGAGACATCAAATGGGCACTAACTTAAAGAAAGGTCTGTCATCAGATCTGTAGGTGAACTTTCAAAAGTATTGACTCAGCTCATAGGTACCATTGGCTCAGCCATTAAGCTTCCCCCAAAGGGTGCTGGGTTTGATTGGGGAGGTTTGGTTGAGGTCCATCTCTGTCCCAAAGGCTGAGAAGTTTGAATGATTGTTCTCAGTGTTAAATTTGGCCTGCACCCTCTCCTCTGGAGGGATATCAAAAGCACTTCACAAGCTATATAAATAAAGCATCCCTGAAATGTAGTTACCATCTGGCCACAAAGCACACTGCATGAGTCAGCGGAAGGTAGACTTTGCCCAAGAACATAGGTCAAACCCCTACCCTGATAGTAAAAGCCAAGGGATCTTTAACAATAGATACAAACAGATGTGTTTCATTAACTTTCTAGCTGATCTAAACCGCAGCCAATTTGAGACAGGTCTCCCCCAGAGCTGCCCATCCAAACAACCCCAACTTTGTCAAGGTTTGAATCCAAAGTTTCCAGAACAATGTTTAGTGCCAGTGAAAGATGCTGTTTATTCTTTAGCATTATCCCAATTTACAAGATGCAACTGCCTGTGTATGCATGGTGTGGATAGTCCCATTTATTTTAAATTTTCTTTAATGCTTTTTCTAATTTAGCCTTGAGCTCACCTATCTAGTCTAGATTGACCAGAAATAAGAAAGTATTCTATCTGACTAAAGTTCTGCTGCTCTCCCTGGAAAGTAAATCCTTTGTATTCTTTTTCTGGTTTCTGCATGACACTTACTAGACAGCCCATTAAGAGCTTTGGGCATATCATGTCTCCTTTTTTTAACCCTTCTGTAGTTCAACAGGAGCAGTTGATGGTGGATTTGCTCTCTAATCAGCTCTTTAAGGATGAACTGCTGGTTTCCCTTTATATAATCGTTCTTACACCATTGTAAAATAAAATGCTTTGTGCAGTAAATGGTGCTGATAGACAGATACATGAGAAGTGACACAAAGGTGCTGTCTAATTCTTCTTATCAATCATGTAAACATTGCCTGATAATATCACATTATTCTCTTTCCTCTAAGGGCACGTCTACACTGGCAAAATTACAGCTCTGGCAGTTACAGTGCCGCTCAGAGAGCGCTGAAGGGAAACCGCTGTTGCGTGTTCACACTTGCGGCACTTGCAGCAGTATTTGGAGTGGTGCACTCTGGGCAGCTATCCCACAGAGCATCTCTTCCACTTCTGCCGCTAAGACTTGTGGGAAGGCGGAGGGGGTCAAGGGGCATCCTGGGTCCTGTCCCAGTGACCCGTGATGCATTGCTTCACATCCCAGAAATCCCTGTGCTTCCAGCCACATTTGGCGCCATCTTTCAACGGTTTGTGTACTGCGTGCCCTGCCTCTTCGGGTTGCAGGAATGAATCCCGAACTGTTGACCGTATGTTGCTTGCTCTGACTAACACGTCACGAGTGGCAGTGGAGTTATTCCTTAACTACAAAGGCAAGAGGAGTTCAACATTGATCTCGCCACGCGTAGTAGCTATAACACGAGGTTGCTTGTGGCTTTCAGGGAGGTGCTGACCACATTGGAATGCTGCTTTTTTGTCTCGGGAAACAAGCACTGAGTGGTGGGATCACCTTGTCACGCATGTCTTGGATGATGAGCAGTGGCTGCAGAACTTTCAGATGAGGAAAGCCATATTCATGGGACTGTGTGATGCGGCGCAAGGAGGCGAGAATGAGAGCTGCCCTGCCGTTGGAGAAGCGCGTGGCAATTGCACTGTGGAAGCTGGCTACTCCAGATTGCTACCGATCAGTCGCTAATCAGTTTGGAGTGGGAAAGTCTACCGTTGGATTTGTGTTGACAGAAGTGTGTCTACTTGGTGCTCCACAACCTTTAAGAGCTGCTCTGTGGCTTAATTCTGGCGTGCCGCATTCTCCTTTCGGTCCCTCTTCTGTCCTGCCACTCCTTCAATTCCTGTTTCTCAGCAGCGGACTGCATCATAACATCACGCAGAAAGTCCTCCTTAGTTCTTCTTGGCTGCTTTCTAATTCTGCGCAGCCATTCAGCCACCGATAACAAAGCGGGAGGCTGGGATCCCAAGGTCATCTCTGTGAAGTTTAAATGCAACATTTTACAGAAGCAGTATTGTTTGCAACACAGACAACACTGATTCAGTGCTTTAAAACACAGCCAGTACTCACACACCTGTCACTAACTGGCAGACCCCAGGTAAGCAGGAAATGGCAGAGATGCTTAATGACTACTTTATTTCGGTCTTCACCGAGAAGTCTGAAGGAATGCCTAACATAGTGAATGCTAATGGGAAAGGGGTAGGTTTAGCAGATAAAATAAAAAAAGAACAAGTTAAAAATCACTTAGAAAAGTTAGATGTCTGCAAGTCACCAGGGCCTGATGAAATGCATCCTAGAATACTCAAGGAGCTAATAGAGGAGGTATCTGAGCCTCTAGCTATTATCTTTGGAAAATCATGGGAGACGGGAGAGATTCCAGAAGGCTGGAAAAGGGCAAATATAGTGCCCATCTATAAAAAGGGAAATAAAAACAACCCAGGAAACTACAGACCTGTTAGTTTAACTTCTGTGCCAGGGAAGATAATGGAGCAAGTAATTAAGGAAATCATCTGCAAACACTTGGAAGGCGGTAAGGTGATAGGAATAGCCAGCATGGATTTGTAAAGAACAAATCGTGTCAAACCAATCTGATAGCTTTCTTTGATAGGATAACGAGTCTTGTGAATAAGGGAGAAGCTGTGGATGTGGTATACCTAGACTTTAGTAAGGCATTTGATACAGTCTCGCATGATATTCTTATCGATAAACTAGGCAAATACAATTTAGATGAAGCTACTATAAGGTGGGTACATAACTGGCTGGATAACTGTACTGAGAGAGTTGTTATTAATGGTTCCCAATCCTGCTGGAAAGGCATAACAAGTGGGGTTCCGCAGTGATCTGTTTTGGGACTGGCTCTGTTCAATATCTTCATTAATGACTTAGATATTGGCATAGAAAGTATGCTTATTAAGTTTGCAGATGATACCAAACTGGGAGGGATTGCAACTGCTTTGGAGGACAGGGTCATAATTCAAAATGATCTGGACAAATTGGAGAAATGGTCTGAGGTAAACAGGATGAAGTTTAATAAAGACAAATGCAAAGTGCTCCACTTAGGAAGGAAAAATCAGTTTCACATATACAGAATGGGAAGAGACTGTCTAGGAAGGAGTACGGCAGAAAGGGATCTAGGGGTTATAGTGAACCACAAGCTAAATATGAGTCAACAGTGTGATGCTGTTGCAAAAGAAGCAAACGTGATTCTGGGATGTATTAACAGGT
Organism: Chrysemys picta bellii; assembly: GCF_011386835.1. Lineage (NCBI taxonomy): Eukaryota > Metazoa > Chordata > Testudines > Emydidae > Chrysemys > Chrysemys picta. Next base: position 123,839,349 of record NC_088794.1, on the reverse strand, counting down.
GTGTTGTGAGCAAGACACGAGAAGTCATTCTTCCGCTCTACTCTGCACTGGTTAGGCCTCAACTGGAGTATTGTGTCCAGTTCTGGGCACCGCATTTCAAGAAAGATGTGGAGAAATTGGAGAGGGTCCAGAAAAGAGCAACAAGAATGATTAAAGGTCTTGAGAACATGACCTATGAAGGAAGGCTGAAAGAATTGGGTTTGTTTAGTTTGAAAAACAGAAGACTGAGAGGGGACATGATAGCAGTTTTCAGGTATCTAAAAGGGTGTCATAAGGAAGAGGGAGAAAACTTGTTCACCTTAGTCTCTAAGGATAGAACAAGAAGCAATGGGCTTAAACTGCAGCAAGGAAGGTTTAGGTTGGACATTAGGAAAAAGTTCCTAACTGTCAGGGTGGTTAAACACTGGAATAAATTGCCTAGGGAGGTTGTGGAATCTCCATCTCTGGAGATATTTAAGAGTAGCTTAGATAAATGTCTATCAGGGATGGTCTAGACAGTATTTGGTCCTGCCATGAGGGCAGGGGACTGGACTCGATGACCTCTCGAGGTCCCTTCCAGTCCTAGAATCTATGAATCTATGAATCTATAAGCACACATGAGCCACAAGACCCCCAAAATGGTGATTAGCCATAGGGGCAGGGTAAATCACTCTTCCTGGACCCTGCTGTACACTGGGCATGTGGCTCTTGGGGAGAGCCAGCACTGTGGGGGGAGGAGGGGGGCGGAGGCTGATAATCATTTCTGTCCCCACACTTTCCACAGGATGTGATCATTATGAAAGATATCTCGCTGCTGAGGGTGAGAAGGGAATCAAGGGAGGGTCTTCTCCAAGCCTGCGTCTTCCGCCCTGGCCCCTATGCGGCTCGCCTGTGTGCAGCAATGGTCCCCCTACCCGTGATGGCTCAGTGACATGGGAAAGTTACTGTTAATGGGGCAAGAAACAAAGCAGCTCTGCCGAAGAATCTGCGGCAGCGGATTGCCCAGTATCTCCATGAGAGTTTCCTGGAGAGCTCTGAGGGAGATTCCTGTGAAGTGAGGGAGTCAATCAACAGCCTGGTCTGCTGCTCAGACTAGGCACGCGATGGGAGACAAGCCTGCTTTCAGCAACCCTCCTGCCCCCAGAGGTGCTCAGATCCTTAGTGGTTGAGTTCATTATAGAGATAAGGTCCTCTCTTGATTTGGATTTGGCACAATTCCAAGGGTTGGGAGGATTCATGCCTGGATTTTTGGTTCAGGCTCTTCTCTAAGTTTTATTCATGATTTATTTGGATTGCTTTGTATCTTGACACTGGAAAATATATTTCTCCCCTCTAGAGTTTCAGGAATCCAATATTGGACATAGTGCATATTTGGAACCAAATATGACTCAGAATACCGTAAAAACAAGAACAGGATGGATAGATGGACGGACAGTTTCTCCCAAGAGTTACAAGTCCAGAGCTTAGTAGGCTTTGTCAGCTAAAACGTTTTTTTGTTTTGTTTTTTAATAAAAGGAAACTTCTGGAATTGGTCTTGTATTTCCACAGGCCATAGGTAGTACCTTATTTTAGTTAAAATAGTTCCTCATAGTCACAGCCTTACTCATTTTATGTGAGTGTTCTCAAGAAACAGCAATCAGAGTCCTATTTGCACATATTTCACTACAGCACAAACAATGCGATGTGTCATATTCATTCTAATATAGTACACTATCATTTGTGTTAGAGAAATGAGAGCTGGAAGAGATCAGGTAGGTCTTCCTGGCCATTCCAAGCCCAAGCAATATTGTCCCTAGACTATATCTTGTGTGTTTCATCTAAGGGTTATGTTTAGGCATTTAGTCTTAGGGTGTGTTTTCCACTTATTATTATTTATTTCTATTATAATAGTACCTAGCAGCCTAGGTCAGGACATTATTATCCAAACGGAGAAACAGTGCCTGCCTGAAGAGCTTACGAGAGAACGGACTACAAGTGTCTTAAAAATCAGAAAGTGTTCCTGTCGTAATACTGCAGTAACACAGTCTGTTGTTAAACATCTCTTCCTAAGTCTAGGATAGGGAGTTTCAGAGGACATCACCATAACCAGTGCTGGTTTCACTCTTTTCAGATAAATTAAAATCTGAAATAGGCAAGAAGTCTGCAGGACTCAAACTGAAGCATGGATGACAGCTCTTCTAAACTGTTACCACTTTGGGAGGAGATGAAGGCGACTGGAGGGGGGAACATGGGAAGTAGGTCAGCATTGTGTGTATAAATGAGAACGAAAAGCCAATATGATGAACAATTCTTCAGAAAATGAAGCATGATGAGCAAGGCTTGCAGGGAATGGGAATCAATCTCCTTAATCATTTTCTTGGACCCCAACTAGAGCCCTGCAAATCCACGGATATCCGCTTTATATCCATGGGTCATTTTTGCAGATTGCGGATTGGATGCAGATACAAATTTTGTATCTCCCAGGGTTCTAACTCTAACATCTTTCTGGGTCCTCAAGTTGCCTCAGTGTAGTAAAAAAAAAAATTAATTGAGGGTTAATTCTATCCCCAAACTGGATTATTTTGCTACTTTTCTGAAGTATTTACATGGCCCCACTACCATAGCATCTGAGCACCTTACAGTTAGGGCTGGTTGAAAGTTTTCCATTAAAAAAAATTGTTTTTGTCAAAACAAATTTTTGTGAAAAGTACCTACTTTCCATGGAAAGTTTTAATATTGCACCAAAAAAGAAAAACAAAAAAACCCCTGAAATACTTCAGCTGAAAATTGCAATATTTTTGCATTGCCTCATGGGAGTTGTGGTTTGAGTGCCTTATACTCCTATTATCCTCTGTGGGTAGGGCTCTCTGGCTGGACTCCCTTTCTCCTGATTAGGATCCTGTGTAAGTTCACTTAGGGCACAGGAAAATGTCTACAACAAAGTCTTTAATAAAAAAAATTACCTTTGCTAGTCAGTTTCAAGGATGGAATGAATTTTACAACTAAATTTAGTCAATTTCAAGCCTTGCAATGCCAATCAAATGTAGCTCCTCTGCCCCTCCAGCTCCGTCTATGGAGGGGCAGACAGACCAAACCTGAATGGCACTGTGTTCCATTTTAGCCATTTGAAGTGTTGGGCGGTATGATTATCCCATTTTACAAGTGGGGAATTGAGGCAGAGAGAAACTAAAGTGATTTGCCAAGGGACACGCAGGAAGCATATGGCAGAGGAGAGGATATAGAATCACAGACTTTAGGGTCAGAAGGGACCATTATGATCATCTAGTCTGACCTCCTGCACAACACAGGCCACAGAATCTCACCCACCCACTCCTGTATCAACCTCCTAATCCAGTGGTTCCCAAAGCCAGTCCGCCGCTTGTTCAGGGAAAGCATCTGGCGGGCTGGGCCGGTTTGTTTACCTGCCGTGTCCGCAGGTTCGGCCGATTGCGGCTCCCACTGGCCGCGGTTCGCCAGTCCAGGCCAATGGGGACTGCGGGAAGTGGCAGCCAGCATATCCCTCAGCCCGCACCGCTTCCCGCAGCCCCCATTGGGCAGGAGTGGCGAACCGCGACCAGTGGGAGCCGTGATCGGCCCAACCTGTGGACACAGCAGGTAAACAAACTGGGCCGGCCCGCCAAGGGCTTTCCCTGAACAAGTGGCGGACCAGCTTTGGGAAACACTGCCCTAACCTATGTCTGAGCTATTGAAGTCCACAAATTGTGGGTTAAAGACTTCAAGATGCAGAGAATCCTCCAGCAAGTGATCCGTGCCCCACGCTGCAGAGGAAGGCAAAAATCCCCCAGGGCCTCTGCCAATCTGCCCTGGAGGAAAATTCCTTCCTGACCCCAAATATGGTGATCAGCTAAACCCTGAGCATGTGGGAAAGACTCACCAGCCAGACACTCAGGAAAGAATTCTCTGTAGTAACTCAGATTCCACCCCATGTAACATCCCATCACAGGCCATTGGGCATATTTACCGCTAATAGTCAAAGATCAATTAATTGCCAAAATTAGGCTATCCCATCATACCATCCCCTCCATAAACTTATCAAGCTTAGGTCTGGTCTATACTACCCGCCTGAATCGGCGGGTAGAAATCGACCTCTCGGGGATCGATTTATCGCGTCCCGTTGGGACGCGACAATCGATCCCCGAATCGGCGCTCTAACTCCACCAGCGGAGGTGGTAGTAAGCGCCGCCGACAAAAAGCCGCAGAAGTCGATTTTGCCGCCGTCCTCACAACGGGGTAAGTCGGCTGCAATACGTCGAATTCAGCTACGCTATTCACGTAGCTGAATTTGCGTATCTTAAATCGACTCCCCGCTGTAGTGTAGATGTACCCTTAGTCTTGAAGCCAGCTATGTCTTTTGCCCCCACTGCTCCCCTTGGAAGGCTGTTCCAGAACTTCACTCCTCTGATGGTTAGAAACCATCATCTAATTTCAAGTCTAAACTTCCTGATGGCCAGTTTATATCCATTTGTTCTTGTGTCCACATTGGTACTGAGCTTAAATAATTCCTCTCCCTCCCTGGTATTTATTCCTCTGATATATTTAAAGAGAGCAATCATATATAACCTAGGTCCCCAGCTAGCACCCTAACCAATGGCACATCCTTCCTCTTATCCTCTCACCCTTCTTCTACAAGGAGGGATGTTGTAAACCTTTTAGTAGGAAAACTTAAAATCATTTGGAAAGCAATGAGGAACACAAATGTTCACTGCCCCCTGACCACGGAGGAAGCTGACTGGGTGGGGTATGCTTGCCTGTGCTTGACAGTTTAGTCCCACTCAGTACTTCAAATTAAAGCAAAAATACTCTCTAAGGTCTTGGCCAATGTGTTCTGAGAGGGAATTCCTATCTGACCCCAAATTCAGTGATCTGTTTAACCCTGCACTTATAAGCAAGAGTCACATTCATTTTGCATCCAATCCTGTTTATACTGCCAATGTCCAAGTAATTCATGTTGTTATTTGAATCCCAGTAAAGTGGATCCTCCCAGAATCTCAAGGGGTAGAGAATTTCAGACACGGATTAGACCTTTCGGGGGGGAGGGAGGAGGGGAGGGTTCCTGTATATTTAATTCAAACTTTTAAAATTTAATTTCTAAGCACGTTCCTGCCTATCAAAATACATTAAAAAGTGAACTAAATATGAAAGTTATGAACCAGAAAGTATGGTGGAAGAGGTAGGTCAGATGATTTAATGGAAAGATTGTACTTAAACCCAGTGTCTAATCGGTAATTTATTTACTTTTAGGATCAAACTAATCCAGTATAACGGATTCCTCAGAACAGTAGTAAACTCCGTGGTCACTGCTACTTCTCTCCATGGGAACATTTGGCTTGTGGATCTACACAGTCTTGTAGGGATAGATTTTTAAAGGTATTTAGGTGCCTAAAGATGGAGATAGATGCTTCTGAAAATCCCATTAGGCACCTAGATGCCTGAATACCTTTAAAAACCTGGCCCTTAGAGCAAGATTCTAATTCCACTACAGTGAGTAGTGCCTTACTCCACTAGTCACCTGCTGAAGCCAATGAAGCTATAGGGAAATAAGGGACAAACTATAATATTCTTCCTCAATAAAAGGGGACTGTACTCAGTTAAAAACACAGCAAATCATGACATGAACAGTTATCAATATTGCCAAGCCCAAGCGTTCAAAAAAAGCCATGAGCCAGCCTCTCCCAAAAATCATGAGATTTAAATAAATAATACATTTTAGGGTTCTGGTAATAATACATTCTGGTTTCTGAACATTTGGGTTGCACTTAAGTCACATTTTCTCCCAAACCATGATGACTAGAAACTTGAGTAGTTTTTTTGTTTTTGTTTATTAAATAAAAGCTCAGATCTTCATATAATCATTTTGTCCCCAGGAGCTGAGGCCTTAAGAAAATACACAATTTCACAAGACAGATGATGAAACTGAGTTGGCAATGAATTATTCTTGTTTAAATTTTTCCATTCATCATCATCATGTTTTCTCTTGTCCATTTTGGCTCTTTTGTTGTTTTTATCCCCAGTTGACTGATCCACTACACAATGTTGTTAGGTGGTTATCACTACAGATAAATGTCGTCCTTCTTCAAATGAGTACTACAGCTCTTACAAGTCGTATAAGCAGAATGAAAGATGCTTGATACCGTTGCCTCTTTTTCATAAATGATGTTAGTGTCCAGGGAACAATGGTGTCAGTATAAAGGGAAATCTCATGTTAAACTCTGAAAATAGCTGTTAACACCCGTGGCCATAATTTGCACAGTCTCCTTATTAAGAAATCACAAATATCAGATTCGTGAAATCAATGGGAACCACCCACACATGTGTGTAGGCAGAATTTGGCCTATTGTTGTAACTAGTGAATGACTGACTAAACTACATGTACAGAGCCAAGTTTCAGAGCACAGCAAAGCTACCATGTTCCGCTAGCTTCGTTCAAAAGGTAGGTGACCAGTTTATACAGAATGAGATGGTAGTGTGGATTTTCATGAATAGAATGCAGAAGGACTGATTAACACCCTACAGACAAATATGGTGCTCACTAACATAATTCCCTACACCATTATGCCTACAATAGATTATGCAGTGTTGTTATAGCCATGTCAGTCCCAGGATATTAGAGAGACAAGGTGGGTGAGGTAATCCCTTTTATTGAACGAACTTCTGTTGTGGGAGAGGGACAAGCTTTTGAATTTACACCGAGCTGAAGAAGAGCTCTGTGTAAGCTTGAAAGTTTGCCTCTCTCAGCAATAAATGATATTACCTCACCCACCATGACTCTCTACAGAAGATTCTGAGATACTGAAAACATAGGATTCATTTAATGAGCAAATGCCAAAACTTCCCTCTTCCCACATGTTACCCTGAAGCAGTCATAGAATGGTAAACACCACGCATATAGCTCATCGGGCTTACAGGAAAACACAGATGATGTCACCAAAAATCTGTTCCCAGGGAATATCACACAGGGTCAGCCCTGCTCACAGGGGTCACCCCACTGAGTTCATCATGTCTGAGTAGGGCTTGGCAGTGTGTACACATATTACTCCTTTATTATAGGGACTGTGTTACTCACTCAAAGCATGGAATGGATACACATTGATCTGAAGATATTGCTGCTGGGAACTTTTCAGAACAAAAGACAAAGCCAGTAAAGCTCATCTTAGTGGGGTTTGTTGCAAACCTGAAACTTGAGCTCAGGTTGTTGAGGTTACCAAACATTTAGCACAAACTGTTACCTCTGTTTCCCTAAAAACCAACCCAGGGTCACACTTGTATTAGTTTTATTATGATGCCGCTGAACAGATAGGAAAAAGATGGAGCTTATTCATACACACACACAGTCACTGTATTCATACCCTCATGCACCCACACACTTACACAGGCGGAGACTTACCGGAGTCAGCATGGAGACGGAGAAGCCGAAGCATGGTGTGTCCGCCTGCGGTCACGAATCCAGGCTGCTGAGCAGATCCTGCACACACCAACAACAACTTGTGTGGCTGTTTCCTTTTTATTGGAACGGGGCAGCTCCTGTCACGTACACTGAGTTTCTCTTCTGTGTCCGTCACTGAGAAGCATTCCCAGTCCTTGCTCCTAGCTCCTGCATACCAGGTTCTTCTTTTCTTTTCAGCACTTCGTGACTGCCTTCTCAGGGCAGATTACATCAGACACACCTGGCTCCTGGCTCCTTGCAGTTTCTCTCCACCCAGTCTCACATTCACTCCCTTGTTCACACTTTCTTTGAATATTACAAAGCTTGGAGGGTCATACAAGTGGTAACTTGAAAAGGTTACAGAGATAGTAAGGGTTACAAAACTTAAAAGGCTATATTAACTACAACTGAAATTACAAAGTTTGCAAAAAGGTTGCAGAACTTAATGATACAGGCTACAGATCTTACAATCACATTTGAGTGGAGGCTTTTCATAACATTTCCCGCCCCTTGGTCACCCAAATTATGGTGACCATCCAACGGGGGACGGTATGCCTCCGCTTATTCATGCCAGTGCTTCAACTGCCGGACCAATTCCGGATTTTCATTACACGTAGCATGTTCACAGTAACAAAAATACATATCAAAATATTGACCAGAGGACGTAACAATGAGTGTTAAACTGTACAACATTTAGATAAAAATCATAACATTTGGTGGGAAGGTAAACAATTGGTAAAGGGGGTAGTTATACACAGGTTTTTGGGTTTTTTTGGACAGAGGTGGCCACCACGGGGATAGATATGTGACTGACAATTTGGCGGGGGACGGAGGGGTAGGGAAAGGTGTGGGTCTATTTAGAGTTAAAGAGGGCTGTGAGTATGGTTTCTTATTTCTTGTGTAATGTAGAATTTTTCTTTTCCCCCTAATGCTAGCAATGAGACCAGCGCTACAAGACAAACATAAAACATGAAACACAAAACACAGGACATAAGACAACATGGAAGTTTGTCACGACGATGTACCATGGTACGTTTCAGTTGTTCTTCAGCTGGTACCAGCTCTTTCTGGTGCTCTAAAAAAAAAAAGAAGCTGCAAAAAGGACTTAAACATGGTGAAACATAGGCTATCGTAAAGAAGAGCATGGGGTTGGGGTGGTTACCCTGACATGCTTTAGCTGTCCCCGATGGACCCACTTTCCATGGGGGCCTCGGTCAATCTGAAACACTGTATCACTTCCCTTACTACAAATAGTAAAGGGTTTGTTGCAAACCTGAAACTTGAGCTCAGGTTGTTGAGGTTACCAAACATTTAGCACAAACCTGTGTAGACAACAATTGTGATTAACAGATAAATCACCTGGGCAGCTTGGACTAGAATGTTGGTCCTTCAGCTTAAAAACAAATCCTCTGTCAATTGGCTAAAGAACAGGGCCGGCCCACAACATTTTGGCACCTGAGGCGGGGAGATCAAATGACGCCCCCATACCCCTTCACTTGGGCCAAAACGTTGAAAGGTCTCAATTCTGCCTTCTTCCTGTTTTACTCCTCTCATGGTACTACTCTGCTACCTACCCCAATAAAGGAGAACTAACAACTTAAAATGCCTTGTTCAAAAATTTTAAAGTAACACTTAACTTTCAAATGCCTGAACAGCAAATGTAACTTTTCTTGTCTGCATAGTAAACACTGGCATTTTTATCTGTTTGAATAATCAACGGTGCTTTCCGTGCCTTCTTGGTTGCAAAGATTTGAACTGCTTCCAGAAGGTCCACAGTCTGGGCCAGCTCATGCTCTATTGAGATGGTTGCAAGGCCAACCAGCTTCTCCTGTGTCTTTGTGGAGCGTAGATGTGGTTTTATTAACTTCAGCTTGGAGAAGCTGCGCTCTCCACTGGCAACTGTGACAAGAAGTGTTAGAAGTATGCGCAGAGCAACAAAAGCATTTGGAAAGAGGGTGGTCATCTTATTTGTGCACATATATTCCAGAACAGCCTTTGGAGTTGATCCTGCTGAAATGTATCTTGAAAGGGCTTTCAGTTCATCACCTAAATCACTCGCGTCAATATCACGCATGTCATCATGTGTCAACACTGTCTCTAGTGCCCTGCATTGCTGGTGTAGGTCTTCTTCAGGTACAGTGAGGAGTTTTGGAATATCCTACAACATCCCAAATATACTGCTGTGTTCCTTGAGCTGCATGAAATGTTCTTCAGCTGATTGTATTGCACAATCTAGCACCTGGGGTCTCTTATGGGATTATCCCGTGCCTCATAATCAAAATGTCTTCTCCTTCGGTGACACTTGGGCCTGGTCCACACTAACCCCCCACTTCGAACTAAGATAAGCAAATTTAGCTACGTTAATAACGTAGCCGAATTCGAAGTACCCTAGTTCGAACTTACCGCGGGTCCAGACGCGGCAGGCAGGCTCCCCCGTCGATGCCGCGTACTCCTCTCACCGAGCTGGAGTACCGGCGTCGACGGCGAGCACTTCCGGGATCGATCCAGGATCGATTTATCGCGTCTAGACAAGACACGATAAATCGATCCCAGAAGATCGATCGCTTACCGCCGGACCCAGAGGTATGTGTAGACCTACCCTTGTATTCAGTGTGAAGTTCCTCTGCCAACTTCTGTGCACTCTTCAAAACATTTTGAAATCCCTCATCTGACTGGTAAGACTGTAGTTATGACTTTGCTTTGTCCAGTTGTTCCATTGCTCCAGATATATCAAGGTCAACACTTTGGTGTCTCTTGCTTACAACATTTATTTCAAACAGTATGTCATGCCACAACACTAAGCCACACAGAAATTTGAAGTTATGTACGTTTCTGGTGATTCCATTTTCCTCTGCCACCGTTCTCCCACGAACAGTTCCTGTCATAGCATTATCCTCCATAATGGTAACTATGGCATCATCTATCTTCCCAATTTGGTGATCTACACTTTTCTTCAGGAATGTGCATGGTTACATCCATTTGAGATGGAGATATGGATGCTGCAGTAGCTGCCAGGTCACCTGCCCTCTGACTAACTGGAAGATCAGGCATTTCCTCACCACTCACATCCTCACTGGGGCCGGAAGGCTCACTGTGAACATTTGTGTCTATGTGTTTGTAACCCTTCTGCCAGGCCGAGTTGATAGCAGCAAGGGCCGGGTTCAGTACATAGGGGTCCCCTCCCAACAGCGTAACACAAAACCAGCTCGAGCCCCCACCCAGTGACCTGGGAAAATCTTACACACACCCCTGGGCACCTCGAAGAGGCAATACTTCCCCTCTCGCAAGCACAGAGTCTCAGTGTAGCAGAAAATGTTTTAATAACATGAGGTAAATGACATAGCATTAAATTGGGAAAACACCACAACTAGAGTTCATAGACCAAACTATGAGCAAAGACCCACCCCAGCAAATTGGGCCGTGTCCTTTCCCGTTGGTTCTTGAAATTCCAGGGTCCTCTCCATCCCTAAATGTCCAAAGTCATCATGCAGGGCCCTCATGGCCAGGGCTCTGTACTCTTTTGGCAGCACTAGTTGTGCTCGCTGCTTTTGTAAAGGGTCGGTGGTCATTCGATGTAACACTCCCTGGATCAGTTTTAGTTTGGTCCATTCTCTCAATAGTAGTTTACCCTCCGGGTTAGGTGGGACAACCGCAGCTGGGCTTCGCCCCTCCCTTTTGGCAAGTAGCATCTCACGAATGTCAATATCTTGCAGCTGTGGCTTCTTGCCAGTCAGCCACATTGAGCACGGGCAAGGGAGATTGCTCCAATGCAATATAGTTCACGGAAGCAGAAGACATGCATTCAGGGGGCAGGCCCAAAGCTTCAGCAACACATCCATGAAGACGCTCATGGGCCTCTGGCTCTAGGTGACTCACACTGCAAATAGCCCTCCCTCCATCCGTGGGTATCATAGCAACTTCAGGTGCCTGCGGCTGCCTGGACAATGCATCTGCATCTACATTGCTTCTCCCTGATCGGTATTGAATGCTGAACTCATAGCTAGCCAAGGTGGCCACCCATCTCTGTCCTGTAACATCCAACTTAGCACTTGTTAACACATAAGTCAACGGGTTGTTGTCTGTTCACACCTGGAACTGAGCACCATACAAGTAGTCTCGAAATTTCTCAGTGATAGCCCATTTTAAGGCCAAGAACTCCAGCTTGTGGATGGGATAGCAAGTTTCACTGTCAGACAGTACTCAGCTAGCAAAGGCTACGGGTTTATGTTTGCCTTCGACTTCCTGGTACAGTACTGCTCCCAGACCCTCCAAACTAGCATCAGTATGTCGGATAAAAAGTTTGCTTGGATCAGCAAAGACTAGAGCATGGGCATGGGCATGGGCATGGGCATGGGCATGGGCATGGGCATGGGCATGGGCATGGGCAAGTAATGATTTCCTGAAAAGCCCTCTCACATCTCTCAATTCACTGGGTTTTGGAGCCCATGTCCCTTGTCTAGCGAGTGCTACTTAGGTGATGGTGAGACCCTCTGTCATAAAACAGTTTCATTGTCCTTGATTCAGATAATCAGGGTAACAACACTTTATTCCTTCTGCCCCAATAACAGAGAAACTGGGGATCCCTCAGCAGCCAAAGTGACCATTTTGGGCTGCTGTGGGCTCATGCTAGGCGGGGTGGGTGTGCCTATGCAAACAAGATCAGCCCCTGGAGTTCTTTTCCACACTCGCCATAATTCACTACCAGATGTCAGGGTAGAGCTCATCCTGACCCTACTTACATATCTCAGGAGAGCTCCTTCCTGCTTAGATAGGAAAGCTTCCTTTGCTTTCTTTCTTTTTCTGAATGCTGCCCCAGAGGGGCATTTTCTTCTTTCACTCATGACTGCTGTTCTGTGCCAGCTATAGTGGCTCTCAACACTCAATTGAAGGGGAAAAATAAGCAGGCTGGTAGCAGGGCCTGAGTGAGGGAAGATATCAGCATCTTAAGGGACTAACTGGCTCCTACTACTTCAGTTGACTGCCTGTTCTCCTCAAATGGGTTCAGGGAAGCAGCAGGAAACAGGAAGCTCCCTGAGAAGTTGGTGTTAATCAGTCCAGGCTCCTGGGGGTGCTAGAGAGGTTCATAAGAGGCTCCTCCTCCTCTCTCTCCCTGCAGCTCCTGCTGCTTTCTGTTATTTCCTCTGACCTTTTCCCCTGCCTGCCTGTTATGTCTCTTGTGGCCTCCTTCCTCCAGCACAGCACTATCTCTGTGCATCTAGAGCAGAGAGAATACATATGCACCAGCAGCAGACACAATTTTCTACACTCTGGGTCCTAGTGGCGCCCCACCCCTCCAAATCTGGCACCTGAGGCGGCCACCTCAGTTCGCCTCATGGTAAAGCCAGCCCTGCTAAAGAAGGGTCTCCTAATAGTAGTAAGTCCTTCAACGTCTCTGTGGGCCAGTCTCTAGAATCCCACACACAATCCCTTGCCCCTAGGATAAGTTTCCAGTGCTACCTGATTTATGACTTTGGTTGGGAAGCGTATGGGACTGTTATGCTGGGAGGTACTACAGGCTACTGCATGAATCACATATCTTTTTGAGATTGAGGAAGAATGCACCCTTCACTATACATGACTGTCAGGAAGAGTTAATCAGAAGCCCCCCAAGACAAAAGGGGGTTGTGAACCCCCTCAGGAGTCAGGACAAAGTAAGCTGAGGGGTTGTGCTGAGTATTGTTTGTGTGTGTGCATGAAGGCAGAACACGTAGAGACTGAGACCAGACACAAACAGAGAGAGGCAGAAGCAAGCAAGAAAACCAAGCAGTAGCCAGTGAGCATAGTATGACCCTGGACAAAGCTAAAGATAGTTTTTGGATTTGTTGGTTAAAGAGGCCTGGGGCTGTAAACTAAGAAACGGCTCCTTTTGTTCTTGGTTCCTCCTGTGTTCAGAGCAGAACTTTGTAAATTTCTTGTAAATAAACAAGATTGCATCAGAAGACATCAGACTCTATCAATTTCTACATCCAACTAGAACATCCCCAGGGCTCTGATCTTTGATTTGCCACTCAGGTCCGAAAGTGGCAACAGTGCATTAAAGAAAGGATGGTCTTTAGGTAAAGGCCCTGGATTGGGATTAATTGTGGCTTCTGTTCCTGACTGCCACAGTCATTCTATGTAACTGTGGGCAACTCACTCACCTCTTGCTGAACCTCAGCCATCCACTTTTAAAAGGGGAAGATAATGCCTCCCTACCCAGGACCGGATTTACACCTTACATGCCCCTAGGCACAGTATCTTCAGTGCCTCCCTGTTTACAGCTGACCTTCGTATTGCACACAGTTTTAGAGAGGTAAGGTGCCTCTAGAATGCCAGTGCCCCTAGGCATGTGCCTACTGTACCTAATTGGAAATCCAGCCTTCTCCCTACCTCTCAGATATTATGTTCATGGCTGCCACAGAAAGGACAAACTTGATTGCAAAGCAGATGGACTGTGAAACACACACAGACCAAAATCAAATTCAAACTCTTCCTGCCCCTTTGTGAGATAACACCACTATGTTTACAGCTCTGATTGCTGAAGATAGAGACCCTGGTTCCATCCAACCTTGAAGATGGCAGTTTTCACACTCATCACATTATTCATTTTAAATCCATCTGCTCCTCTCAGTGAGCTAAGGTGGAAGTTTGAGGGGACAATACTTAAAGGACTGTTTTAAAGTAATAAAATCATCCCTCAAACAAAGGATGTTAATTCAGCTTATTACAGACAGAGCAATGAAATGACTGAATACCAATGTATAGAGAAGGAAATAATGATGAACGATTAATAAGTTAGTCACAGTTCATAAAAGTTATTTGTAGTGTTGCTGTAGCCATGTTGATCCCAAGATATGAGAGAGAAATGGCAGATGATGTAATATCTTTTATTGGACCAAACTTTTCATCAAAGTTAGTCAGTTATTGTTCGTAATAGAGACTGCAATGCTGAGACAAAACACATTGCTCTTTTTCCTCTGAATATCTGTGTTAACCTTTTGGAAGATTTGTCTTATTTTATCTGTGGACTTGCCTTTAAATAGCCTGGGGAGTGAGAATTTTGCAAAATCTGTGCATGACAGATGCACGCTTCTGCCTAACTGTATTGGCAGTTTACTTATCAGATGTGAAAATGGCTCTCTGCTATGGCTTTGGAAAGTAGGGATGGTCAAACTCCAGTGCCTTATTTTGAACCAACTTGAATATCATATGTGATGAGAAGGAGGATGGACCAGTGGGTAGGGCTTAGACAAGGCCGGCTCTAGGATTTTTGCCGCCCAAAGCAAAAACCATTTTGGCCGCCCCCGGTTCTTTAATTACCCCACCCCCGGCCCCGCCTCAACTCCGCCCCTTCCCCAAATCCCCAGCCCTGCCTCCTCCCCCCAGGCTCTCAAGCCTAGGAGGGAGGGAGGGGGAGCAGCGGCGCACGAATCAGCTGTTCTGCGCGCCGCGGCGGCTTGGGGTCTCCCCCTCCCTCCCAGGCTCTCAAACCTGGGAGGGAGGGGGAGACTCCGAGTGGCCACGGCGCGGGCGCCGCTTCTCCCCCTCCCTCCCAGGCTCCCAAGCCTGGGAGGGAGGGCGAGTAGCGGCGCGCGAATCAGCTGTTTTGCGCGCCGTGGCAGCAGCAGCGGAGGTGAACTAGGGCGGCCGGGGCACATTTTTAGGGGCAGCATTCTGGCGCTGGCCATGCCGCCCCTAAAAATGTGCCGCCCCAAGCATCAGCTTGTTTTGCTGGTGCCTAGAGCCGGCCCTGGGCTTAGAATTTGGAAGACCTGCATTCAAGTTCCTGCTGCACCACAGCTTTCCTGTGTGATAACGGAGAAGTCTGTTAGTCTCTGTGCCTCAGTTCCATATCTGTAAAATGGGGATAATAGCACTTCCCTACCTCACAGGGGTGTTGTGATGATAGCTGCATTAAAGACTGTGGGGTGCTCAGACCTTACGGAGATAGGGGCCATACATGTACCATAAGTAGATCTGAACTTTAGTAAGTTTGTATCCCATATAAGAGGTCTCTGACAATGATCCAATGGAAGTATAAATTGAAAAATGGAGCAGATTGAAGAGAAAGTGAAAAATACTGTTAATGTGAAAGAAGAGAATAGAGGCGTAGAGAGGCATGAAAAGTAAAGGCAAGTAATATAGGTCATTACCTTGTGGCAGCCTAGTAGGGGGCTCTTTATAAGAAAGACTTCCCTTTAGCTAGAAAAGCATGGGCTGTCTTTAGCCTTTCTTGAGAAAAATGCATGAGTTTAAAGTTCAGGGGGGAAATGTTTGCACATTTAACTACTGTAGTTAGGGTGATCAGATCACCACACTAAAATATTGGGACACACTGGGGTGCCATCAGCCCTGTCCACAGTCCACCCCCGCTCTTCCCAGGCTCCGCCCCCACTCTGCCCCAGGTCTTGCCCCCAGGGACGGTGCAACCATTTAGGCAACGTAGGTGGTTGCCTAGGGCACTAGGATTTGGGGGGCGCCATTTTCTTCGGCAGTGACCGCGGCGCCCGGATCTTCGGCCACCCCGGTCGCCACCGGCATTTAGGTGGAGGGAGCTGGGGCAGTGGAGCGCGGGGAGGGCCGCCTGCAGCAAGGGGGGGGCACGCAGGGGAACTCCCCACCCCAGCTCACCGCTGTCCCGCCTCCTCCGCGAACACACCGTGGCTGCTTCACTTCTCCCGCCTCCCAGGCTTGCGGCACCAATCAGCTTAGGCTCCGCAAGCCTGGGAGGCGGGAGAAGTGAAGCAACGACGGTGTGCTCGGGGAGGAGGCGGGGCAGGGGTGAGCTGGGGCGGGGGGGTGCCTCAGGGTGGCAGGTGGGGAGCTGCTGGAGGGGGGGGGTGCCTCAGGGTGGGGGCTCAGGGATGGGGGGGGCGCAAGGTGGAAGTTTCGCCTAGGGCGTGAAACATCCTTCCACCAGCCCTGCTCGCCCCCTCCCTGCTTGGCCCCATCACTGCACCCTTCCTCATCCCCGGCCTGCTGCTGACTTGCTGCGTCCCTCCTCAGTTCCCCACCCACGTTTGCCTCCTCACCCACTCACCACTCGCCTCTTCATCCCCACACCCGCCACTCACCTCTACTATGGCACCGACTTCCCCTCTGCTGGGTGGGTGCTCGCCCACCCCCTGCCTCTGCACCGCTCTCGCCCCACCCCCATTCCACCCCTTTCCCCCAAGTCCCCGCCCCTGCCCTGCCTCTTCTCCACCTCCTCCCCTGAGCGCATCACATCCCCACTCCTCCCCCCTCCCTCCTGGAAAGCGCTAAGCACCGCCAAACAGCTGTTAGGTGGCAGGAAGTGCTGGGGCGGGGGGGAGGAGCGGGGACACAGCGCGCTGGGGGGAAGGGGTTAGAAGGAGGCGAGGAGGGGGAGCTAGGCTGCAATTTTTCCCCATGGGTGCTCCAGCTTTTACTGACCCAGTTTTCCCCCATCTGTGCTGTGAAGCCCCTTCCCCCTTAAGAAAGATTCAGGGACATTTGCAATTGGGGACCCTGTGCAAGCACAGCTCCTACTGGAGTTATAATGCCACAGGAGCTTCAGAGGTTGGGGGAAGAGCAGTAAAGATGCACATGGCATTGACCTCCAGAAGATTCTCCCAACACAGCGGTTCTCAACCTTTTTCTGCAGCCCATCTGTGCCACAATAACTGGTTTTCTGTGTATAAAAGCCAGGGCTGGTGGTAGGGCATAGCAAGCATGGCAATTGCCTGGGACCTCATGCCACAGGAGCCACCATGAAGCTACATTGCTCAGGCTTCGGCTTCGGCTTCAGCCCCGGGTGGTGGGGCTCAGGGCCTGGGCTTCAACCCCATGCGGCAGGGCTTTGGGTTTCTGCTCTGGGCCCCAGCGAGTCTTATGCTGGCCCTGCTTGGTGGTCCCCCTGAAACCTGCTTGCGGCCCCCCCAGGGGGCCTCAGACCTCTGGTTGAGAACCACTCTCCCAACAGATGCCATGCAATAGCCCCTCTGCTAGTGCTGCAAGGGGCCTGGCCAAAGCCCAATCCCTGATGGAATGGCCTGAATGGAAACTAAGGTCACGTATTCAGGGAAAGACCTGTTAAACTGAACAATTGTATCATGTCTGTTTGGGGACACTAGCCAGGAGAGTCAAACTAAGGTCCAGAGCTGGGGTATTGAAGATCTTCATGACTGAAGAGACTGAGTGGAGTGCTCTTTCAATCGGCATTTAGACAATTGTTCATAAATAATCGGATAATTCTATTGGGTGATTTGAACTAACGGGTACACTGATGCATTGTCTGTACAGTAAAGGGGTAGCCAGTTTCTTCTGTGCCTCAGTGACTGGAATGCTCCACTCTGACCACTATGTTCAGACTTTGCAGGAGACTTTGGCCATCCATCCGACCTAGAGTTACTGGAGCACATGGGAAAGGTCGGAGTACAGGAAATACAGAGGTATTAGTCAGCAGGTAACTTTGAACATCAGCAAATACAAAATTGAACACATTTCTGATGTTATGGGCCTAATTCTCCACTGCCTTGCACCATAGTCATTTATCCACATTGCACAGGTATTTAAAATGTTACAGCAATCAGAAATAACCTGTGGAACTCACTGCCATAATATACCTTTAGGACTAAGAGCTTAAGGTCACAGGGTTCAAAAAGAATGGACACATCCAGTTACATTAGATAGGATAAAAATATATCAGCAGTATAAACCCTCTTGTTTCTGGACATAAGCCGGGTTTTATCTGAGAGGGGTTAAGAAACAATATCCCTGTCAGCTGGCTATTTCAAAATTGTCCATTAATGGAATTCTGGCACTTTCTTCTGAAACATGTGGTACTGGCTACGTTAAGACATGAGTCTAGATGGGAATTGCAATATTGGATCAGATGAATGGTCCATTTTCATATGGCATTATAATTAAAGTCCCAGACACTTATGGGGGAAAAGGTAAATTGTATTTCTAAAGTGATTAATGTCTCCTTCTATAACTTCGTCATTTTCATGCACTTTACTCACATTCTGCTTTATTTCCCATGGTTTGGCCAACAAGCATTATGGAGAATTAGTTTGACTCCAAAGTTGATCAATCTAGCCCCCGAAAAGGAGTTTCAACTCACACTATGATAAAACCTGAAATTCGTATTCAGTTTTTACTCAGTCTTTACCCAGACCAAACTCCCCTGGAATATTACCTCAGCAAAGCCTGAGTAATCAACCTCAGAACTAAACCCCTCTCTCCTCTTTACACCCTGTAAGTAGGCCCATTGAAATCAACAGACTGATATGCAAGAGTAAAACAAGCAGGACTTCGTTTTAGAGTTGGAGGATTAAGACAATGAAACATACATAGGTTGCATTGTGAGTGTGTATAAAGGCCTAGTGAAGAACATGAGTTTCCCTCATTGTTAATGTTCTTTCAGTTGGACAAAGGAGCCATATTCCTAATTTTCAAGTGGGTAGATTGTGCACACTTGATCATTATAAAATTATTATCTATAGTCCTGAGACTGTCCAATCAGGATCTGGACCTCTAGCTAGTGACTGTACATATATATTAATAAACTATTCTTGCCCCAGAGGTCTTAAATTACATTCTAAGCTAAGACACAACAAATAGAGGGCATTGGGGAGAGAGTATAAAGGTAACAACAGTTGGAACATGTAGTTACCTGGATTAGCTATGTGCAAATGAAAGTGTTTGAAGTTATTCAACTTTTTAAAAAAAACCATTAAGATATAAACAAAAAGTAACATATATCAGTAATTGCTATGACCTACCTTCCACTTACCAACTGGCAATTGACTACAGTTATCATGCGAAGGGTTGGTTTTGAGGAGAGACAAGGAGGAGGACAGGGTAGTGGCTTTATGACTAGTTCAGGGAAAGCATTCCATCCATCAGGAGGGATGTGGACAAATGGACAATCAAGGCTGGCCTCACTGGCAGAGTGGGATATGATAAGATACAAGAGCAGATAAACAGGGAGGCAGCCAAGGGTTCTGGAACAATTTGTAGACTGGGGATGCTGAGAGCCATTGAACCAAACTGTAAACCCTGTATATGATGGAAACCACTTCAAGCCAAGGGTTGCAGCAGGATCCCTAGTTCCAGCACCTATGGAGGCAGCATTCTGATGGCCCTTAGAGGTGACTGCAAGAATCTTAAATTTAATGTGGTGGAAAAAGGGAGAGCCAGTGGAGGGATTCAAAGAAGGAGTGAGATGGTCAGAACTACCAGATCATGTAGGTTCATTAATGGTGCTTTTGCAGTATAAATCTGCACTTGTTTGGGGCTGGAAAAAAAGTTGCCCATTTATAAGTCAGTCCAGGCAGTCTTTATTAAATTCAAGTATTGGAGAATCCTCCTTTCCCTGTCCATTATGAAATATTGCCACAACCGGTGGAGGAGCTGAACAATTGAAAGAGAAGGGAGGATGGACGTCATGTCTATTCATTGGAACAAAACCTAATTGAATCAGACAGGATTGCAGCTATTTTGCCACAATTTGTTGGAGAGAGTGCTGCCAAGTGACATCACTGAGAGAGGCTATTGTTCAATAAAATGTAAGCCCATACCCCCTGCCTCAGGTATGGGGTGTTGAGCTATAGCTTAGCCTGGACAGTGAGTCACACAAAAATGTCAGCTCATAGGTGCCCTTCAAATATATGGTGATACTATATAGACAGTTCATTCGGTATCCTGACAATAGGAAGAGGGAAACAGTACAATTTATGATCTATCTTCAAACTAACAGTTTCCTTCTGAAGTGTTTGTCTGAGGAACAGGGAATACAAATCAGTAGTTTAATGAGAGATGGAATTAGTCTCTATTTTTTTTTTAAGGTTCCAATTTTGTAATTGCCAGAGCCAGGCTGCTCTCCAAAGTCTCAAAGCACCATTGTAGTTTTCCTTTTCCTTTTCCTTGGACTCTAGTTATTTTTTTGATGAGAAAATATTCTGCAGAGCCACTTGAGACTGATGAGGTTTCAGAGGCTTATCATGGAGAGGTGCAGCTGTTATACACGAAGAACTTAAATTGCAAGTTATCTTGATAGTCTATGATAAGCACGAAGTGAGCCTACTGTGCTGGAAGCTCTACAGCAGGTCTGCGGGATCCATTTTATTAAGAACTATAGCAGCAAATTGCATGTTGTTTTATGTTCAGCACAGACATGGAATGGCAAAGCTGCCACAGTATGTGGCACTATGTAACACTGTAGCCCTGACTACATTAAAAAAATGTGTAGCCGTGTAACTACCAGCCACTAATGTAGACCCAGGGCAAACTGCACTGGTGTAAATCCTGCTGTACATTGGTGCAGCACATTGACATAATAGATGTGGGGTGGTACAACCCCATTGATGTTGTTATAACACTGTTAAATTTGCTACTGTAGACATGACCTTTATTTCTCCAAGTCTGAAAAGTAGTGTCTGAACTCCAGTTCTGACCTCTGTCTAGGATATATGTGAAGTCTAGCAGAGGGCCAAGTTCAGAGTTACATGTGCTTACATCAGAGCTGAATTTGCTCCAGTTTCTCTTTTCTTATTGGAGTGAGCAGGTTGGTGATTGCATGATATGTGCCAAATTTGAGACTAAGACACTCTGGAATGGAAGGAGTAATAGTTAATGCTTTGGCAGTTAAGTATGTAGCGTATGTAGCACATTTCATCTGAGGATGTCAACGGTCCTCACTAATATGGGTTAGTTTTCATAAATATTTTATTTAAAGAAAAACTGAAGCATAAAAAGGTTAAGGCCAACATTTTCAAGAGATTTATCTGAAAAGTTGATTTATTGACAATGGGGAAATTTCTTTGCAACCTTAGCTACACCAGGCAACTACTTGCAGAATGTTAGTTCTTAGTTAGTTCTAAGCTTTCTTTGATTCTTGCTAAATTGTATACCTTCAAATTATCATGTGGCCTTGCATTACAATTGTGGAAATTTTATTACCATCAAAATCATATTAACAAAATTCACATGTAAGATACGGCACAGTTTCAAATAACTGTACATTTTGTATAGTGAGTGGCATGTATCCAGGCGAGTAGAGCTTTCAGACAACAAGAGTAAGTGGAACATTAGTACTAATTCTGATCCAGTGGAAATCCTATGGGTGTAATAAGTATATTGAACTTGATATTTAATGGCCAAATATGATTTCAAGTTTTATGAGACATATAAATGAAAACATGTAATGAACAATGTAAGTGAACAATTAGTATGTATAAAGAACAGGAGTACTTGTGGTAAATATCTTCTGTCTGTGTGTTCCACTCTATGCATCTGAAGACGTGAGCTGTAGCCCACGAAAGCTTATGCTGAAATAAATTTGTTAGTCTCTAAGGTGCCACAAGTACTCCTGTTCTTTTTGTGGATACAGACTAACATGGCTGCTACTTTGAAACCTGTAATTAGTATGTATGTTTATCACTGCCCTCTACTGGCTTGAATTAGAACTGGTCAACTTTGGGCCTTACTCCTAAAGCTGAGAATTACCTTTAGCTCAAGTGGTAGGGACCAGTGCTTTTGGAGCAGGATCATCTAGTTTCTACTCCTGATGTCACTTTGAAGATCCAAGTAACCATGATGTGCTGCGTAGTGACAACCATGAAGTTCTAGGTTACAGGACTTACTGTTAAATGACAAAAACAGCTGAGGGCTTGCTAGAGATATACCTACACTGCTCCTTTATCTGCAGCAGAAGACATGGTGGGAATAAGTAGTTTAAAATATTTTTACTGTAAAACTGGTCCACAACCAAGTCCTTAAGAGGTAAATGATTCTGAAGTTCTGGAGGAGAACTACATAGCAGTGGAGACTGGTGATATATTTGGAAGCGGGTAGACAAAACTGACAAGTTAAGATTTGCTCAGAGCTAATATGCAACAGTGGATAAAAATCATACTGTATCGGTGTTAGAACAGGTAGGCAAAGTTCTCCCCCTGCCTGCCCTGAGAAGTCTACACTGCTATCCTTGCTAACAGCGTGGGTTGTCAGCATTTACTAAGGACCTTCACGTAAGCTCATTTCCTAGCTTTTCACATAAACAGCATCTATTGGCATTGTCACGTAAACTATGAAGTGCCATGGTTCTCCCTTCTAGCATTCGGTTATCCACCTCAGGAAATCTACAGGGGTTGTATCTTGATCAGTGGAATTGGAGTCAGGGTCCCTCCATGTACCCCGGAGAGACTGTTACTTAAGGGACACCAAGAAAACAACTGGTAGAGTTAGGCTGAAGACAACTCAGCCAAAAGGACAGAGCAGTGCACAGGGTTTGATAAAGTTCCACTTGTTCAACTTAACTGCATTCAGTTTCACTCTTTGCAAATGAAACATGTTGGAAGCATGTGAGCTCTGAGTTCTCTGCAATGCAGCAGCTGGCAGCATGAGCTATGGGAGTCAGTCTGAAGCCACTCAGAGTCCTCGATTTTGCAGACACAAACCTAGTCCAGCAATGGAGCCCGGTTGATGGAGAAGTTCCATCTTCACACAGACATGGCCGTTAATACGAATGAGGCGAGATCTGTTGCAGTCAGAAGGATGTGCAGGGCAGTCCCTACCCATATGCAAACTACACAGCTGCAGAGGGCACCAGGAACTTTGGGGCACCAAATTGCTCCAGATTTCCTGGTGCCCTATGCAGCTGCGTGCTGCATCCAGCCCGATCCCCCGGATGGCTGAGCCGGCCCCTCGTGGGCTGCGCAACAGCAGGGCCCAGGAAAGCTGCCTCCGCCCCTGCCCCACCCCTTCCCTTCGGCTCCCCCCCGCTCTGCCCTATCTCTTCCCGTCCCTACTCCACCCCAGCCCCCCAAACCCTGTCCCCTGAGCCATGCGTCCCGGGGGACTGCAGCAGGGCTTGGGGTTGGGTCCGCCCTGCACTCACCAGGTTGCGGGAGGTGGAGCGACCCAGCCCCAGCCTGCTCCACTACGCCGTCTCCCAGCCGCACTGCCAGTGAGTGCTGGGGGGTGGTTCTCCCCCACCCCCAAGCCTGGGAGCGGGGGAGCAGAGTGGAGCAGGCTAGGGCCGGGTCACTCCATTTCCCGCCACCCCGTGAGTGCGGGGGCGGACCCAACTCCTGCTGCCTTCCTGCATTGTCTGCTCCTGCCTCCCAAAGTCCTTGGGCGCAGCCCCTTCCCCCCCCAGAGGCCTGGGACACCCCCCCCCGGAGGCCTGGGGCTGGCCCCCCCCCGCAGGGGGGCTGCGTATGGCACCACAATCTCTAGGGACGACCCAGAGGATGTGGCCACCACCGAGAGGAGATGGCCAACAGTCAGTGAAAGCAGGCACTAGAGTATGACAGGTCAGCCAAAGATCTATCATCCCTGCACAAAGGCAGTTCTGTGAGGATCCTGCCATTAGCAAGTCACCAGAAGAAGTGGGCGAATGGAGTCTGTGGGGTGCAGTGGCACCCAGGTCATACAAGATGACTACAGAAAAGGAGCAAGTGATCTGAAGGAATAGGAGACACATACGAGCCAGCAAATACAACACCCAGAGACAGCCTACAGGGATCATCACAGAATGGAGAGACAGAGAACCATCCAGAGGTCAACCCCACAGAGACATCATTTGCTAGACTTTAAAACAGGTGACAGGGAAACAAGACAGATCACTTCTGGTGTGGTTGACTGTTGGAGACCAAGTTACCTCAAAGATTGTGTAACCAGCCGAATCTGTGGTAAAGATGAAATTCCAAATCAGCTATGTGCTAGCAGCCTCTCACTGAAGGGAAACAGGGTGGGGACCTGGGCATCTATTATTTGTTTCTAATGTTTATATTAAAATCTTTGTAAAACAGGGAAGATGTATCATGATCATTGGAACTGAACTTAGAGGGACCACATTCCCTGGAGGAATGTTCTTGAAGAGACACCAGAGAAAAAGAGAACTGGTGGAATTAGGCTAGAAGCAACTCAGCCACATGGATAGAGTAGTTCACAGGGTTTAATAAAGTTCCACTTGTTCAATTTAACCTGCATTCGGCTTCACTATTCACAGATAAAATGGTGGTGGTGGGGAAATGCAACGTAAAGGTGGAGCAGTATAGAAGCACGGGAAGAATTGACTCAAATAAGCAGGTTAAATCTATTCTCCTCAATAGGGCTTGCAGAATTCTAGGAAAATTAGGTTGTATGAATTGAAGTAGCTGCTAGGCAGCTATAGTGAATATGACTGGGTGTTACAGAGATTACCACTCTAGGTCTCATTGTCCTTGGCAGTGTTACAGATCACCGCTTCACAGTGTGAATAATATCTCTAGAGTGTTTGGGAAAAGTAGGCAAATAAACTGGCAGCACCAGCGAATGCAGTCCAACAGCCAAAGCTTTTCACAGACAGCCCACTTGGGGAGGGGAGGAGGGCATAGTGAAGCCCTACAGATAATTATGTTACTTACTGTTGCCATATAACTGCACTTATTTCAATGGAGTTGCACCAGGGTGAATTTGGACAACTCTTCTTCCCTGAGGGTTTTGGTCTAGCAGGTCCCTTTGGATTTTACTCTCAACATTGGTAATTACAGATTTGTTTCTTCATAGTCACCAGGGAGAATAGTTTGCCTTGGTATAATTTTAAAACTCATGCCTAGAGCTTTTGAACCATGTGAAGCTTAAACCACAGCCCCAAGTGGCTCTGGAGATGTTGATGTCGCTTAGAATGTTCATCATTTTCTCTCAACTGCTCATGCAGTGCACACCTGTCATTTGCTGGTTCCATGCCAAGATATCAAATCTGCATTCAGAGGCAATGTGCAGCAGTGTCTTTTGGATGTTCTTGGGACGAAGTATATAGATATTGAATATAATATATTCAAGTTAATTGCAAGTGAAAGAGAGAGAGATGAGGTAATTTTTTCACAAGTTAACTACTGTTTCTGTGTCTCATTACAAATTCCATTTAAAAGTCTCCGAGAACCCTTGTGTACCACAATCAGGAAGAACAGAACTTACAATCATTTCAGTTTCAATCAGACATTTTAATCTTGAAGAAGCATACTGTGGTACAGGAAGGTATGAAAACTCATTTTGCTGCTGCACCTCAGATAATTAACTTGTAAGGGTTACATCAGCTGCATATGGGGGAGAAAAGTAGAAGTGCCATGGAATTAAGAAAATACATGCTAAGTGGCAAATTTCCATGAACAGCCACAAACATCCATTATTCTACATACCCAAGGCCTTCTGTCTGAACGGGGTTTCTGACATGCTGAACCAAAATGATGGCCATGAGAAATAAATGAAACCACTTCCATTTATTTTTCATCAGCAATAAGTAGGTTTGAATTGTCACAATGACACTAGCATATGATGAACGTCTGAGACAGTCAGGAAAGAAGTATCCTGAGAAAAGTAAAAAGGCTCAGCAGAAAAGATAAACAATGTGCAGAGATGGTGTAGGGGAGAGGCCCAGAGCGGGAAATAATGATGATCTATCATTCCTCAAAGATATGAAGCATGCTCTTGAAAATTCATCCCCTCACTGACTAAGAGTTAATGCCTGAGCAAGATTCCTAAACTTCAAAGTCCACTCTGTCACTCCAGTGGGACTGCACAAATGTGTCTGAGGAAAGGATCTGGCCCAATATTACATTAAGTATTGCTAAGAACAAATTTTTAAATTGTCAAACTGGCAAAACCTTTGGCCAATCATATTCTTGGGATTTTTAAAGACGTGTATAGGTGAATTTGTTTCCTGTGAAAGCAGGATACTGCAGTGGCAAGAGTCTGGGAAAGCACAAGAAGCCCTGTGAGAGCTTTCCAATATGACTCTGCCAGTGCAACTCCATGCCTAACCACCAAGTAACATGTTCCAAGCGTCAGTCTCTTGAGCAGACTAATTCATTATCATATCAATTTTTGCCAGATTCTGTGACAGTTTAGGGGCCTCAAGTGTCAAACAACTAAAGTCAAGACTGGAACATTGCTCTCGCTCTGAAGACTCCAAGCCAGGTTTCAAACTCAGTAATAATGTGCACTGTTGAAATCCAGGATAACTTCACAGAAGTCAATGTAGGATTACATTCAAAGTTACATGGCCATTACTGAGATCAGAATATCCTGCCTGCTCTAAATTAAGACAGATTCCTAACAGAACATTTGCTACTTTCTATGGCTTTGGCAGGGAGCAGGGAAAACACAAATTTGAAGAGAGTTGTAAACCAGTGAAAGAACAGAATGCAAAAGAATCTACTTTATATACTTTTGATGAGTCCCCTAGCATCTCAGTTGTTTGGTACATGTTGTATATAGTCAACTTGACTTGCTAGCTTCATCACTAGGTTATCACTCCACTGAAATAAGTGGATTTACATTGGGGTTGAATTTGGCCCATTGTTTACTAGCACAAAAGAATCCCACCCTCCTGCTACTGCCTATTAAATATGTTTAATTCCTTATGCTAGTTAATATTTCAGAACAAACATTCTCTTTGACACAGACTCTGTTGAAGTCAATGGAGTTAATGCCTCATATCCCCAGCCATCTCTCATGACCACCTCACCTCACAGGGGTGTTGTGAAACTAAAGGTATTAATGTCTGGAGCATTTATACTATGGGACAGCAGCATAGAAATAGCCCTTGTCTATTTAGTGCTGGGTTTGGATGGTGTGTGTTAAATAAGGCCTGGGGCCATATATTGAATGTGGAGGATAACAGAGAACATTGAATAACTGAATGAGACAAGTGTCCCGTGAAAAAATAGTATGTGGGGATTCTATAATTAAAGACTGTATCATAACATATATGCACAAAGGGGCTGAATTAACCTTACCCAGGCTGCCATAAATCTGGCATTTCGTAACTTTTGAGTGAGTGTGATGGAGAATGGACTCTGTGTGGAAGGGTGTTGATAATGCAGCAGTGCCTCTGCGCTGGCCAGTGTCCCCTGAAATAGCAGCAATGTATGGGGATGACAAGGAAGCATATTTTGTCCCTAAAGCACAATATTTTCTGGAGCAAGTTGCTTGGAATGTGTGGTCTCACACCACCCCAATGCAGTCTAACAGACATCCTGCTCACACTCCCATAGCTGTGTTGGCTCTGCAGGGCTAACAGGAGTAAAAGATAGTAAGTGTATTCTTGTCACTAAAGTCATCAGCTATGACACTGAATACACTTAGCAGGCAGGTCTGTTGAGTAAGAAAGTGCCCTTTTTATAGAGCTGAACTGCATTTGAAAAGATAAAATTGTCTGTTGGCTTGTTTCCCAATGAAAGATCTCAATTAGAATACTCATCCCACACAAACACACACGTGTGAGTTCAGGGAATAAACTTTAGTTCGCTATTACTTGCTTATGCTAGCAATGTAAGCTTGCAAAAAAACCCAAACCCATCAGGAGGTTGAAAAACAGAAACCTCTGCTTACACTTTGCAAACAGTGTAGATAATTTATTTCAAATAGACAGGAAAATAAAAATTCTCTGTGTGTCACATCAGTGGCATATTAGCCAGGAATGGAAAAGCAATCACAAAAATAACTTCCTAAGAATAAGACAGAAATGAAGGTGTCAGAATAATCTTAAATTAAAAATTCACCCTCCATACCTGCAGTAATGGCCGCATCGGCTTTTCCCTGATTGGTGTGCATGAGAGCCATGTGCGTAGATTTGATATGTTTCATTAGAAGGTACAAATATCTGATTTAGCCATTTGCTGTCATTCCCTCAACATCTCATTTAAACCACGAGAGCATTTTGACAAGCCGCGTTAACAAGCTAATAGACTCGGTTTGACACACACGAGCAACCACCAAAGGCTAGTTTCTCAGCCTAAAGAGGAACTGAGACACTAACAAGCAAATTAAATTAGACCACATTTAATTGATACACTCTCATTTCAGAAGTGAACCTTGATGGTCTCTTCTCACTGAGAGAGCTTAGCTACTGCTAGGGCTGCAAAGTGGGATGAGTACAGTAGCATCAAACTATTATAAGGATACAATATGAATTGAATCATAGATAGTGAACTCAGATAAAAGTCATGCAGCCTCTGTCTCCCTCTGCACTCTGGCCATGTGTTTTGGAGAGTGAATCATTGCTGCACTGGACCAGACCAACAGGCTTAAAACCTAGCATCACCTTTGTGTGTGAGCATGGCTCTGCCACCTATCTAGGATTACTGGTAGTAGTGCTCAGTGCCACTGGCTTTCACCTCAAAACAGGGG
This sequence comes from Chrysemys picta bellii, assembly GCF_011386835.1. Taxonomy (NCBI): domain Eukaryota; kingdom Metazoa; phylum Chordata; order Testudines; family Emydidae; genus Chrysemys; species Chrysemys picta. Next base: position 123,810,827 of record NC_088794.1, on the reverse strand, counting down.
TGGATTAACCATTTGTGGGCACCTATGGGACACTACAGCAGGAATACCAGAGTGTGATGACCCCCTCTCCCTGACTCCCTCCCTTCCCCCCCCCCCCCCCGAGGCCCCGCTGCTCACTGCTGTCCCTCTTCCTCCTTTCCCATCGCTGGATCCTCTCCACGTCTGGGATTTAAGCAAAGTGAAGGAGGTCACTGTATGCTTTGCCTTTACATGTCTATATACTTCCTTTAAGAAAACTTAATCACGTGGACCAACTATCCACTTCCAAGACATGCAGGCATAAATATGCATTAAACTTTCCCCCATAAATGAGCCTAGTTTGGTCCTTCCTTTTTAACCCCACACAATTTTTGACCACTCAGTGCATGGCACTTTCTAAAGCCAGATCTTAATTACACTTGTTACAAAATAATGTCTTAATCTGATAAAGAAGAGTAGTGGTTAAGTTCTTTGGCATCCAAAAATCAAAGACTTCTGGACATGGTAACAAACTCTACAGAACAGTAAAATAATAAAACAAAGCTATATATTGTAATATATACCAGAGCAGGATTAGAATCAAAATCCTTGAGATTTCAATATCTGTACAGAGAATAAAATGCACAACTTCCAGTAACAACAGTAGAAAAGTTATGTCTAATGCTCTTCTCACTGTGTTGAAGAGGGTGGTTGTTTTGTTTTGGGGTTTGGGTTTTTTTGCCTTCACTATTCCTTAATAGTTGGGGCTGCGGGTTGGAAGTGAGCAGAGCTGGGTGGGAGCCCAGGGCTGGGCCAGCAGGGGGCTGCCCATGTCAATCCCCGGAGTGAGGTAGGGGCTGGGGGCAAGCACAGCAGGGTGTGTGTGGGGGGGGGGGGCGTCAGTCCCCAGAGCGAGGCAGGGCTGGGGGCAAGCACAGTGGGGCGGTGAAGGTCCACGGCTGGAGCGAGGCAGGGACCGGAGGCAAGCACAGTGGGGTTGTGGAGGGGGGTCGGTCCCTGGCCAGAGCAAGGCAGGGACTGAGTGCAAGAGCACAGCAGGGTGTTGGGGACAGATTCTCCCTGGGGTGGCGCAGAGCCAGTACCTACCTCTTTCTGCAGGAGCTGGGTCCTTGGGAGCCAGTTCTCTCTCTCTCCAGCTGAGCTGCAGCTGCTCTTCCCACCTTCCTGGCAGCGAGGCTGATTGTGGTTACTCCTGTTGAAAGACGGACACCTGGCAACAGGGGTGCCAGAACAGGGGGAGGGCATGGCCCCATCACTTTTTTCCTGCCTTAAAGGCGAGCTTTGGGGGGCAGAGATGAGTGAGTGGCGGGCTGGGGTGCCTCAGGGAAAGAGGCGGAGCGGGGGTTGAGGCCTTGGGGGGTGGAGGGGAGAGACTGAGCAGGGGCAGGGCCTCAGGGCAGAGCAGGGGACAGGGCGATGGTCTGGGCACCGATGTGGGCCCCTTCTGAGTGTGGGCCCGGCACCACTGGCGCCATTGTAAACCCAGTACTCCCTCAAAAGTCACCAGGTCAGTAACAGGTGTTGACCTAGGAATAACTGCCTCTTCGCCAGCCTCTCAAATCCCCAACAACTCAGAGGAAACTTTAGGACAATATAAATCACATACCTGCTTCTCCCTTTCACCTATTTTCCTGCCAAGTAACTTGCAGAGAGCTCTGTCATCCATTCTCCTTCATGCTCAGAGAGACCATGTTTGTGCACAGCAATTGCAACTGTCCCAATATTGCCAACATTCAAAATCCATGGGTCAGACTCCAAAAAAAAAAAAAGTGTTTTTTTAAGGTTATACTGTGGTTTTTGGTCTGTCTTTTGATTTTTGAACCTGCTCTGTTCAGCAGCATTGTGTGTGGGGCACAGTGTTGCCAGCTTTATGTAGTAAGGTGTTTTTGGCCCCCACTGTAGGGACTCTCACTGGCTGCCTGACAACACAGGGCTTACAGCTTCCTGTCAAACCCAAATATTCTCAGTAATTAATTAGGTGCTCCTCCTAGCCTCATTTCTGCCCATCCCAGCTATAAACTAGCCAAATCCTGATTATAGTGATTTCAACAGCTAAATTCGAATAGAACAAAATTTTGGCCTATTTATAGGTGTAATTTGAGGGTTAAATAAACACTTCCAAGATGGAAGGAAGTGAGGGTATGTATTTAAGGAGAATATTGATGGATGTACAGTTGGGGTATGAAGAAACACGGGTCACTCTGTACCTGACTGGCCAACATATCAGTGGCAGTCTTTCAGTCCCTTTTCCTTCAGGGTCGGTTTGTTCCTCTCAAAACAAAACAGCTTAACTCCAGTGCCACATGTAAACCTTTCCCCTGACTGGCAGGGCTGGAGGGTGGGCACTGCAGGGGAATCCTTCAGGAGCCTACATCCTCCCGGCAGCAAGATCACTAGACCCACCATCACACTCACTTTACCACATCATGAGGAGGCAGCAGCAGCAAAGGAGAACCACAACCACTATTTCCATTCCTCCACTGACTATAGTGGGGAACTGCCTTTATAGTCCCAGCAGGCAGTCTTGTGACTCAGTCATCTGGCCCCATTCCCAGCTAGTTGTGGTGATCCTACCAGTCCCAAAACATATGTTCTTAAAGGGGCCATCCCTTGGAATAGAGCTATCTGGCCCACTGTCCCTGAAAGGGGAAGACTGCCCTGTTATAGACTCCAAACTGCTATCTGTAAAGGAATGTGTTCTGTGCTGTGTATGCATTAGTAAAACAAAGTGTAACCCACAGACCTCCTGGGTGTGGTGTTCTGTCCCTCTAGTGGCACCGAAACCACCTTGAGAGAGAGAGAGAGAGAGATTAATGAGTTTGCTCTACAGCCTTAGCTAACAGCCATGTGGCTTTTAGTTCATGCAGTAGATGCTCATGGGATTTGGCGTCAGAGGTCCCATCTTGTAACACCAACGAGACACCCCCCTCCCCCCCGTTGTCAGCAAATAGGATTGAACCTGGGACCTCAGAAGTTAAATGCATAGCCTCTACTGCATGAGCTAAAAGCCCTATGGCTGTTAGCTAAGGTTGTAGAGCAGACTCATTAATCTCTCTCTCTAAGTAGTCTCAGTGCTACTAGATGGGACAGAATACCACACCCAGGACGTGTGTGGGTTACAAAAGCGAATAGTCAGCTTGGGCTGGATTATGTGATAAAAGGGAAAAAAGTCATCATATACATGATATCATCACTGTATTTTATTAAATAGAAAAATAGCATCAGTATATGAACTTTTTAAATAACTTACAAACCATGTTTAGCCAAGAAAATAAATGGATTGCATGCTATCAAATACTTTTAACGGCTTCTAACATTCAGAAGACAGACTCTGAAGCTTTATGATCAAGGCTCTTTCAGAGAGACAGGTTTTACGTTATCTTATTGCTTATCAACATACTACACAAATCCTTCTTGTATCTGGTCAATGAGTCAACATCATCAGGACACCTCACTGAGAAAATGTCATTAAAAATGGTACAAAATTATTCCAAAAGATTTAAATTTGATAAAATCTGAGTCTTAGGCTACATCTATTTTTATAAACTTTATGCACCTGTCTTTACCATTAACTTAATGTTCTAGACTAAGCTTTTGTGCCTGGTCTCAATCACTGCAAGAAGTAAATAGCCATTAAGAGTAGAATTTGACAGCTGCACACAATTTCTAATAATCCAGTCAAAAAGATTCATGATGAGACATGTATTAATTGGTACACATTTATTTATTTCCATATTGGACCCTTAGGCTAAATGAGGCCTTGGTACTGAAGATTTTAATTGCTGGTATAGTGAGAAATATGGGAACCCCAGAAATCTTAAAGAAGATCAATATAATAATCTTATAAGAAAGAGCTGGCCTAATGTACTAGTTCTTGGTGGCTAATGCTTAAAAGGCCAGATTCTCATCTGGTGTAAATCTATGTACATAGAGTAATGCCAATTTACACCAGCTGAGGATGTAGTGCCATAACCACAGCCATTTAAAACATTTTATAAGATTCACCCCAGATAAGAGGACAATTCCAATATTTTATATAGAATTAGAACAAGCCTGCATTCTTATTAAGTAACCTTGAGCACAGTAGAAATTCTTCTGATGAATGATATAGCTGTTGTACACACAATTATACTATTTTGCTATTTTCATAAAGATTTTACTCTGATATTGAATATATATTGATTTTGTCAGAAATATATTTGAGTGGATTTGTTTCTTTAAAAGGTCCTTTTGCCATTTACTGTGCAGTCTAGAAACACAGGAAATGCCCTACAAGATGTCAACAGAAGTCTATCTAGTCTGGTATCCGGCCTCCAGTGCCAGATACTTCAGAGGAAAGTGCACTTAATTGTGCAATAAGATAGCCGTGAGCGGAGGTGGCTATATCTTCCTGACCCGAGCTGATCATCATCTTATGCCCTGAAGCATGAGAATGTAAAGCCCTTAAAATTTTATCCCATCTAATACTACTATTATTTATGTAAATGTCTAATATTTTTTAATCTTACTAAATTATTTGCCTGGATAATATGTGGGAGAGAGTTCTCTGGGTTAACTACACATTTTGTAAGACGCATGCTATTTCCTTCTATTTGTTTTCAGTTTTTGCCTTTTAATTTCAAGGAGTGCTCCCTTGTTCTTCTCCTATGGGAATTTGCACGATTGGGTCTTCTACAATATTTTCTCCATTAATTTACAGACCTCTCTGATATCCCTTTTCACAATTCTCCTGTCCAAACTGTGGTCCTGAGGCCCTGCACTTCTTATATAAACAAAGCTCACACTGATTCAGTGAGTGGGATCTATAAATAGTCCTACTCTTTTTAATCTCTCCTTGAATGTACCTCTTTGTACTGAAGTCTATATAATTTTCATTGTCCTTCTTTGGTCTCTGGACTTTTTGATTTCTGCAATGTACTTTTTGAGATGTGGTGACAAAAATATAACTGAGTAATCACGATGTGGTGGTATCACTGATCAATATAATGCAATAACAATACTTTCTGTATTAACACTCATAGTCATCTTCATATAGTCTAGCATCTTAAACATTCTTTTGACTTATGTCGCATATTGAGCAGATGTCTTCATTCAACTGCCCACAATGACACCCACCATAGAGCTGTTTCTTGACTGTTTACATATAATTCAGAATTTGTTGTGGGTAGTTTAATGTTTTCTCTTTAATGTGCAGTACATTGCACTTGTCTCTGGTGAATTATATCTGGTACCATGTTTCCTAATAACCCAGTGCTTCTGGAGTTCCTCAAAATCCTCCAAGAGCCACACTGTGGCAGGTCACAGAGATGTGCAAGGGGAATGGGAAGGGCAAAACAAGCCTCCCCATTCTTTCAAGGGCTGTCATGAAGTGAGCCACAACTGCAGTTCTTGTGCCCGGTGAGTGCACAGACGGGATGGGATTAGCATACCTAAAGTTGCTAGTCATCCCAAAAGTAATACAGAGGATCATGGCCCCATTTCCCAAACTGTATCTGGTCAAGAATAGTGTACATGGCACCCCTTAGGTGGTGTGGTAACAGGCTGGCTCCCACACAAAAGCCATGTACTCCCAAGAAGCATGCACTAGGATGTGGTCCAAAATATATGATTGTAATAGTTTGATGGCTTTGCCCTTGAAATGAGGTGATTTCTGCTGTTAATAAATAAATAAGTAATAAATTGCTCAAGTGAGTTTGGGGCTAGTGAAAGAGTGCCAGGTTGACACCTAAGGAGATGTGCTTGTCCATCCACAGAAGAGGCCCTGCTTGGGCAGCACATGCACTCTTTCACATTATCTCACCAATCTGCACCAGCCTTCTTTTGGAGGAATAATCTCTATTGTAGAGAGAAGAATTTAAACTCACAGGCCACAGTCAGACCTGGTGCAAGCAGAACAAATTCAGCCGCTCTGAATTTGGTGCCATGCCTATTGAATACTTGCCCACTCTGCTGAGACTGGTGACAGAGTGACAGTAATGTTGATGGCTGTGTAACATGGGCATCTGGAAACTGGACTGACATTATCAGCTCATGTCACATAAGCCACCAACACACAGCAGATAGCAGTGGTTTTTTTTTATTATGGGATGTTATGAGATGAGTTAGAACCAGTGACCTATATAAGGGTATGGTCCCAATCCTCGAAGGAGGTGATTGCCCACAGCTCTCACTGCATTCAGTGTGAGTTTAGCATGCTCTGCTCCACACAGGATGGGCACTGAGGACTTTGCAGGAATGTGCCCTTCCTCTTTAACCAGCATTACCAGTTTCTTTTTATATAGTATGGTTTGGCACAAAGCATGCTTATCCCTTAAAGCAGCGTTTCTCAAACTGGGGTCCACAGACCCCTGGGGGGCTGCAAGGGTATTCCAGGGGGTCTGCAGGCCCCACTGATCAACTCCTCCCCTTCCCTCCCTCAGGAGGAGTAGGGGTGGAGCTGGGGTGGGGCCTGAGCGGGGGGCTTTGGGGTCCACAAAAATTTTTTAAATCAAAATGGGGGTCCGTGGGTTGCTAAAGTTTGAGAATTGCTGCCTTAATCGAAAACTGCAGATTATTTCAATGAATTACGAAATGGCATGCAAACTCCGCGGGCTTGTTTGTGCACCTACTGAAGTTAATGGTAAAACTGTCATTGATTTTCAGTGGAAGCTACAATGAGTCCTGAGGCCCTAATTCAGCAAAGCAATGAAGCACACACTTAACGTGTAGCATGTACGTGAGTACTTTGCTGAACTGGGACCTCAGTTCTTAATTATAATTAGAAGCCCAGAATAATTAACAATCCAGAAGAGACTGCCATTTTAACTGCATTCATTGTAGCCCCTTCAGTATGGGTGGGAAAGAACAGTCCTCAAGAGTCACTATCAGCTACACTCAATTATTTGTATGGTGGTTTTAGAGCTACTTTATTAGCAGAACAAGGATAATGGATCTTACCTCTCCACAATTGCGAGGGCAAGATTCTCAAACTGTCTCCCTGAAACAAAACCATCTGAGAGTTGGTATTTGCTAGTGACCTAGCATATGTGCATACCTGGATGATGATCTATCTCTTCAGGGTTAAGAGAGGAGGAAATGTAATAGGAGTTGAAAACACTTGCCAGCTACAAGGGAAAGGGCTGCCTACAGCTATCAGGTACAAAATGGCCGCCTTTAGTGTGGAGCTACTAGTCACTCCCTGCTAACTAACAAGAGCATGACTTACACACTGGAGAGATCAGGAGTGACTAGGTTAATACAGAGGAAAGCATTCCTGGGGAAGTGACTGCATTCCTATCTATCTGTGGGGAAGGGATATGAGGTTTATGGATGTCATTTTCAAAAGCACCTAGGCAATTCAGGAGGCTAAGTCTCATTTTCAAAAGTGACTGAGGCACTTCAGAGCTTAAGTGACATTAACTTTCAATGAGACTTAGGCTCCTAAGCAACTTAGGTGCTTTGGAAATTTTACCTTGCAGTTGGAGCTTGGTGTGTGAGACAGTCCTTTGCTTTGATGTTAGGTTTCCACAATAAAAATTCAAATGCTTTTTGGACACCAACTGCTCAGAGTGTTTAAAGTTCACCAGCCCAGCAGTATTACCAGCTCTGTGTATACAAGGGGGAACTTTTGCTGGCACATTGGGGGAAGGCACTTGAAAATGCAACCCTGGAAACTTCCAAGTTTGCCATGCATTCAAATGGAGAACTGCAATTCTATGGCTAAATTGTGCCCTAATTTAACCCTGTGCAACCCCATTGACTGTAATAGGGTGAGTGGAGTGTTCACTGGGATGCCACAGGTGTAACTTAGAGTGAGTCGTGGCTCACTGGGCCCTAATCTACCTTGCATTAGCTATTGTTAATAACTATTTGTATTATAATAGTATGTAGACCGCTCATTTAGGACTGGGGCCTCCTTACGCTAGGTGCTGTTTATATCCTGCTGCTATGTAGCAGTACAAATGTATTCACATTCACGGAGACCGAGGGACAGACACCTCCAGTACATTGAAAGACTATCATGAAAATGCATTTAATACATTTAATAAATATTTAACTCTCCCAGGTACTGTGACTAATCAAGGCAGTTTACCATTAACAGGTATTGGTTGAACTTTCCTTGGGATGTGTATTTAGAAGAGAATCAAAGGGCATTTTTATCCCCATTTCTTTTCCCTGTGAGCCGTCTGACCTCCTGTATAACACAAGCCATAGAACTGCCCCAAAATAATGCCTAGGATGTAACTTTTAAAAAAAATCCAAACTTGATTTAAAAATGGTCAGTGATGGAAAATCCTCCATGACTCTTAGTAAATTGTTCCAATGGTTAATTACTCTCACTGTTAAAAACGTATTCTTTATGCTCAGTCTGAATTTGTCTAGCTTCAACTTTTAGCCATTGGATCATCTTATACCTTTTCTCATCCCCCACACAGATCCACAGTTAAAAAAAAAAAATCAACAGTCTGAAGCCTCAAGACCACTTACAGGCAAAGAGCTTATTGAAAAAGCTTTTAGTCACAAAAGGACATAGCTGTTCTCTACTGCAGTGCCCTTTCCAATCAGGTTAAAGAGTAAGGAGAGATAATTACACTTGAAATTACACTCAACAGGCAAAGTTAAATTAAACATTGAACATAAACATATTGTTGATGGAGGCGAGCAACATTCTGCTCTGCTCTCAAATGACTTGTTTTTAGGGCTTTATCTTTAGAACAGAAATCGTTGGTGTGAAGAAACATCCATGTATCTTCCGGAATACTTTTAAAAACAGAAATCTCCTATTTGATTTTTCCATTAAGTTCACCCTCCCTTCCAGCATTTAATGTGCAATTATTTTAAAAAAAGTGACTCTACAAGATGGCATTATGGAGTTCCATGTCTGGGTCTCAGTGAATCTAGTTCACATTTGTTGGATTTACAAGCACAAACATTTTTTCCCTAATGATCAGCCCTGCAAACTCACCCCAGAGAGCTGAAAGTCTGGCTGAGCCTTTCTGGCACATGCATCAGCACCAGCAAGCCAGGAGAAATTTTTTCAATACATCATTTTTAAATGAAAAATTCATTTTTCGGGACCCTATTCATAAAATACGTTGAAAAATTTGATTAATAGTTTTGGTTAATTTTTTTTGAAAGAGTCTAAATGTTTCATTTTGACCATTGCAAAACATTTTGTTTCAACATTTTGATTTGAAACAGCATTTCAATTTCAAATTTGGCCAGTTAAAAAACAAAACAACACCTGAAAGAGCTGAATTGAAAAGAAAAACTTGAGGGGAAAAATATTTTGAGTCGACCAAAACATTTCAGTCTACTGGAAACAAAATTTTTGCAAGTTTTTGTATTTGATGGAAAAAGAAAATTGGTTTGGTTCAAATCAAACCAGATTTCCCCCCCCCCCCCAGATTATTTGGTTTGGCCCTCAAACTGAAAACTCCATTATTTAATCACCAGTAATAAAGATTTTACAATTGGAACTTATTGTCATTAACTATTCTGTTGATGCACAAGCTAGAACAGAATCTAACTCACTCTTGTAGCAGTAGCCATTGGTCAGTGGACATTGACATCTGTCACGTCACAACCATATTTACATGGTGTCAAAATTAAACCAGAGCTTTTGCAAATATGATGATTTATTTCAGCTGTTCTCTTGAATAGGTAAGTTTAAGTACCCACACCTCAAGCCTGGCACAGCCAAATAAGGGAATGGAGATGCCAGTGCAAATAGCAAAAAAGTTGATTGGAATAATAATAAAACCCTGCCAGATTAAAGGGATCCTAATTTAACAGCAGTAGACTATTGCAACAGTCCTCACCCTTTTTTACAAGGATTACCAGTTCAGTGACATTGAGTAGAAGGACAAAAATCTTAGTGTCAATGTGGAACAAGTTCTTTATCCAAAGACAATTACAGGTAGTTACAAAATCACTACACACTCGCAGACCTACCAAGGGAAGAAAAAAAAAAAGCATAGTAAAAATGCCATATTGTTGCTGTCATTACAAGTGGGAAAGAATATTCAATTTCAAACAGACAATGGCTGAAAAACTGCTACAGTAACAGCTATACCATCTACATCAGAGATACCCCTTTCATATAATCACTTTTTTTGACCACAACTATACTTTACTGGGAGAAGTGGACCACTGTTAAAACCAGCCAGGCCTATGCTGCTGTTAACAATACCTGCATTACCTAAGCCATTTTGTTCCATTCTTTCAAGGATAATAAACTACTCGCCATAGCACTCTGAGGCTAGGAAAAAGCCTTAATTTATCAAAGTTATTGAAACTTACCAAATTATTGTCTACAAAATCCTTTTTTCTCATGATGATAATAGTTTAGAAGACCCAGGTGCTATGAAAGGACCAGCTTTAATTTAAAAGATGGGTTTTTCCCAGAACTAAGCCCTATTATTTTGTAGCCCAGATTTAGATCTCATGGTATTTATGCTCAGGCGAAGCTCATCAACAGGGAGTGAGCAGGGTCTATTTAGCATCTGAACAGCTGCCAGTGAGGGCAAACCACAATGGCCAGTACAGTTCTTTGCTTCTGCGGATTATTTTAAAGTGAATTTAGTTCTTGTGCTGGAGGAAGAGCCCAACAAGAAAGCTCCCATTGGTTTCAGTGGGAGCAAAATTAGTCCCCAGCCTAGTCTAAACCCAAAACTTCAGTACACACATGCAGACCCAGTGCAGGGTTCTGCAGCTTGCCTGCCAAAGTGCCTAAACCCCATTCTGGAGGGAACACCTGTAGGGGCAAGAGGGGGAATTTAGACTGACTGACCTTTTCAGTCCTTGCCTTCTCTAATAAAACTGCCAACAAGGATGTTAATGAGGGACAGGGACACCTGTCTGCTAAGCACTAGACTGAAAACAAGCCTTCTCATTTTCTACAGACACCTCTATCTTAGAGCTGCACCGGTGTCCAAATGTGAAGGACAAAGGGACAATCCTGTTCTCTCGTCTGTGGTGTCGTAGTATGGCCAGGATTTCAGTGTGGGGAGAGAATGCATAGGTGCCGCACACCCCCTAGCACTGGATTCCCAGCTCTAGGGGAGCTTCCTGCACAGCTGCATAACAAGCAGTTTGGGGGTGGGGTGGGCAGGGACTGGTGGATCTTCTGGACGTGCTGCTTCTCAGATCCACTCCCGCCCCCCATGCAGTGTGGGTGCAGGGAGCGTGGGGAAGGCAGCCACAGGGCTGCTATAATGACCAGAGTGGTTTCATGTTCACTACATAGACTGGGAGAGGATGAGCGCTATTCTCAATAGTCCCGCTCTCCTCAAAGCTCACTGGTAACAGCCCCACTACTCAGGCAGTGAACTGATTCCTGGAATTTGGGCCTAAATGTGCAAATTAAGTATTCTGGTTCTTTATTTTTAATTGGAATTGACCATTCAGAAAACCTTTCCCTATCAGCTAGCAGAAGGAGAACCCTGTTGCTGAATTCTTCACGTTAGAAAAAGGGAGAGCAATTTAGCAGCACAAAATAGAAACATTTTTCAAAGAATGTCATTTTTGTTTTATTTTCTCCACGTGCATAATTTTCATTTCAGCGTAACAGAGAAATGTTAAGTATCTCCAGTGCAGACTACAAACAGAAACCCTGCGTGTTGTCTGATTGCTTAAAAGACTGTGAAAGAGAGACCCACTTTTATCAAGGCATTTCAAAGATAAAGTTTGAAAACTGGGCCACCTTGAGTCTGTTTCTCTTACAACCTCTGCTCAGACATACAAGCAGACTTACTAAGAAAGCCATGGTGAATCTAAATAATGACACATATCTGACATAAAAGGTGAGGCTGTCTATTCTGCTCTTATGAAACTTTCTCTTTATAAAAAGCTAGGAAGACCATGGAAGAAATAAAAAGATTTTATTTTAAGCAAGTCCCACTGGTGTGTCATTCAAATCCTTGTAAGCACATTTATCCTGCAAATTTATTGCAAATAATTCCAGCTGAACAGAACTTTGTTAAAAGATTATAACAGAATGATAGAAAGCCAAAATCAAAAATGGCTTATCTATTCCATTCCCTATATTTCCTGATACTTTATATTGATTAGTTTTAAATGTCTGAAATGACAGGACTTCTATCTGGCCTATATAGTGCAAGTGGGCCTACAGACATTACACTCTGCTTTGCTGCAGTGGGAAACTTCTGATTACAGGGATCTACAGCACCCTGGGGCTTGATGCGGCAAATTCTTACTCCCCCATGCCTGATCCTCTTCCCATTGAAGCAAATAGCGATTTTGCCATCGGCTTCACTAGGAACAGGATCAGGTCCTTAAGACAATGAGTCTACCCATGTGAGTAATGGCTTTACAAAAATGGGACCTTTGCTCTTCAAATGAAATGTAATCTTTCAGGTGGTAAGCATGAAGTAGGTGAGGCAAAAGAAGGCAATTGAATATAAAGGCAGTGCTACCACGAAAGAACTGGAAAAAGGGGGCGGGGGGGAGGGCGGATTCCAATTGTGCAGTGCAGGCAATGCACTATAGTGGATCCCTAGACAGACAGTATACAGATACCGTTTAACAGTATTTGCCGCCCAAATGAAAAGCATCAGGTTAATGATGCTTCATAGCTTCAAATGTAACTGCACAAATGAATTTTCACTCCTTGGAGAAGCCTGGGAATCTGTGGGGAACACAGCACTCCCCTGGACTATAATTATGCTGACAAGAGATGAGAACTAAGGTCATTTTAACCACTATGTTGCTATCTCAACAAAGACAGTGATATTTGCAGACTGTATTTCCCTTTGTACAGGCACTGAAGGTGAGTGAGACCAAAAAATGCAATATCCTCCACCTTGAAATGAGCTTTCAAAGGGAATGTAATCAGCCTGCCTGAAAGCTCTCACACCTTTACTGTAATCTGCTTCTCCCAAAGAATTAAAATATGAGAAATAAAACCATCCTGGTCCTGATGGTCGGGGCCCCACCTTCTGCTTGCTATTCAATTTCTAGATATCTCAAATGCAATTAAAATTGGAGGAGGGCAAGATTAACTGAATGAAACAGTAACTCATGCTATTTTGGTCCAGGTGAAACCTTCACTACAAAAGGCTTTTAAATAAATGACTCCAGCACTGCAATACTTGAAAGCGTTGGTCCCAATAGTCACATTTTTCAGGGGCACTGCCAGGTCAAGTTAGACTTAAAATTTAAGTTTTGGCTGGAATTTTTGAAGGTGCCTAAGAGAATTAGAGGTCCAACTCCCACTGAAAGTCAATGAGATTTACGCAGCTAATTGACTTAGTAGGAGTTAGATGCCTTTGAAAATCCAAATCCCACCCTTTGTAAATACAGGGTGAGAGCCTCAGCTGGTGTAAACTAATAGAACTCCACTGATACCTATTTATGCCAGCAGAGGATGCAGGCCACAAAGTTTTACAAAACACAAAATCAATCGAAAAATGTCAAAGAACTATTGTTTGGTTAATTCCAGTGATAACTAGTTTTTGTCTGGCATTCAATGGGTATAACCCTAACACTGCAGCACTATGCTAGAGCACAAGAACCAAAGAGTGAAAATGGCTAGATATTAGCTAGTGTTGTTTTCACTTCCCAAGCTGAGTGAACTGCAAAAAACTAAACTACCAGAATAATAATTAAAAGGAAATTAGATGGTTAAATCTCTTCCAGTTTTAGGCTCTGATCCTGCAGTTCACTGTGTAATCTATTGCCTTCAGTCATGCTACATATGGGTTCAAGACCTGACAATTGCAGGATCAGAGCCTCACTTTTGTAAGGTTCTCTTAAGTGGCACATGTATTTTTTAAAATGTATGATCCAAATCCTGTTCTCCCCAGTGCAAATCCACTCCAGCAATGGCGAAGCACCAGTGTAAATGAGAGCAGAATTTTGACCTAAGGGCTGAGACATACAAAGCTACCTAAGCGATTTAGAGGCCCAGTTCCCATTAAAATTAAAAGGAATTAGGCATCCAAATCTCCTATGTGGCTTTGAAAATCTCAGCCATGATTTTTAACCTGAGAGTGTCCTTTTAATTCTCCATTGCTATTTTAAAATGACATTTACCTCAAAACACTCTGTGGTAGCCTAGAAACGATTTGGCTCACAAGAGAGGCATTTGGCACCTCTATGCTAAGTTCTGGGCTTTGGCACATTGATGCTGATGTTTGCAAGCAGTTCTAAGCCCTCACCAGTACCACTGATGAAGTGTAAATATGCCCTGTTGTAGCTGAGAGTTTCTCTGTCCAGTGCTATTAGTGTAACAACTATTGTAGTATCATTGAAGATGGGACTGAGTTTTTTCTTTTCAATTCCTTGAATTTCATCTGTCTACAGATGTTTTCTCTAACAATCCTTCTCTTCTTAGAGTCAGACATGCCAACAGTCATTGTTCAGCAAGGCTTCTAAAGCCTAAGAAACAGCATGCTATTCTAGCATAAATTGGTAGAGACAGTAAATGCACTAGACCTTCATCTCTGGGATCTGGATTCAAATCTGGACTGGGGTGACCAGATAAAATGGGTGTGATAGTTCCATCTTAATACATAATGGACATTTGATCAGATCATAAAACTACTATATATGTATATATATATGTATACCTCAAATTAAAAAACATAATAAGAGAACCAAAAAAGAGCCACTGTGGCTAAACAAAAAAGTAAAAGAAGCAATAAGAGGCAAAAAGGCATTAAAAAGTGGAAGTTAAGTCCTAATGAGGAAAATAGAAAGGAGCATAAGCTCTGGCAAATGAAGTGCAAAAATATAATTAGGAAGGCCAAAAAAGAATTTGAAGAACAACTAGCCAAAGACTCAAAAAGTAATAGCAACAATTTTTTTAAGTAAATCAGAAGCAGGAAGCCTACTAACAACCAATGGGGCCACTGGACGATCGAGACACACAAGGATGAGAAGGCCATTGCAGAGAAACTAAATGAATTCTTTGCATCGGTCTTCACGGTTGAGAATGTGACGGAGATTCCCAAACCTGAGCCATTCTTTTTAGGTGACAAATCTGAGGAACTGTCCCAGATTGAGGTGTCATTAGAGGAGGTTTTGGAACAAATTGGTAAACTAAACAGTAATAAGTCACCAGGACCAGATGATATTCACCCAAGAGTTCTGAAGGAACTCAAATGTGAAACTAACAGCTTCTGTACCAAATGACTGGAGGATAGCTAATGTGACGTCAATTTTTAAAAAGGGCTCCAGAAGTGACCAGACATTACAGGCCGGTAAGCCTGACTTCAGTACCGGGCAAACTGGTTGAAACTATAGTAAAGAACAAAATTGTCAGACACATAGATGAACATAATTTCTTGGGGAATAGTCAACATGGTTTTTGAGGGAAATAATGCCTCACCAATCTACTAGAATTCTTTGAGGGGGTCAACAAACATGTGCACAAGGGGGATATAGTGTATTTAGATTTTCAGAAAGCCTTTGACAAGGCCCCTCACTAAAGGCTCTTAAGCAAAGTGAGCAGTCATGGGATAAGAGGGAAGGTTCTCTCATGGATCGGTAACTGGTTAAAAGACAGGAAACAAACAGTAGGAATAAATGGTCAATTTTCACAATGGACAGAGGTAAATAGTGGTGTCCCCCAGGGATTTGTACTGGGACCAGCGCTGTTCAACATATTCATAAATGATCTGGAAAAATGGGTAAACAGTGAGGTGGCAAAATTTGCAGACAATACAAAATTACTCAAGATAGTAAAGTCCAAAGCAGACTGCAAAGAGTTACAAAAGGATCTCATAAGACTGGGTGACTGGGCAACAAAATTGCAGATGAAATTCAATGTTGATAAATGCAACGTAATGCACATTGGAAAACATAATCCCAGCTATACATACAAAATGATGGAATCTACATTAGCTGTTACCACTGAAGAAAGAGATCTTGGAGTCATTGTGGATAGTTCTCTGAAAACATCCACTCAATGTGCAGCAACAGTCAAATAAGCTAACAAAATGTTAGGAACCATTAGAAAATGGATCGATAAGACAGAAAATATAATAATGCCACTACATAAATTACTGGACATGTTTACATTTGAATACTTAATGCAGTTCTGGTTGCCCCATCTCAAAAAAAGATAGAATAGAACTGGAAAAGGTACAGAGCAAGACAACAAAAATGATCAGGGGTATGGAACAGCTTCCATATGAGAAGATATTAAAGGCTTTTCAGCTTGGCAAAGAGGTGACTAAGGCGGGATATGATAGTAGTCTATAAAATCATGAATGGTGTGGAGAAAAAGTATTCTTTGCTCCTTCATGTAACACAAGAACCAGGGGTCACCCAATGAAATTAATAAGTAGCAGGTTTAAAACAAACAAAAGGAAGTAGTTCTTCATACAACGCACAGACAACCTGTGGAACTTGTACTATAACAGGGTTCAAAAAAGAATTAGATAGCTTCATGGAGGATAGGTCCATCAATGACTGTTAGCCAAGATGGTCAGGGATACTACATCATGCTCTGAGTGTCCCTACCCTTTAACTGCCAGAAACTGGGAGTGGACGACAGGGGATGGATCACTCGATGATTGCCTGTTCTGTTTATTCCCTCTGGAGCACCTGGCATTGTCCACTGTCAGAAGACAGGATACTGGGCAAGATGGACCATTTATCTGACCCAGTATGGACATTCTTATGTACTGTGCCTTGCTTTCACGACCATGACATTTTCTCATTGTTTTTTTAAGAGTGATAAAGATTCCTTTTTGACAATGAATAACTGGGGCTAAGTATCAGAGAATAAGATTCCTTAGCTAAAGAGAAACACAGCAATTGTCACATACTTGGGGAACATTGGAAACAATCCAATGGCCAGTTTAGTGATCTGCCACTTGGATACACCACATTCTATGAGCTAAATAACCACCGCCATTCTCTTATTCAACTCTACAGATTGTAATACTTTACCAGTCTCCTCTACCATACAATTCTTATATTCTTTTTCTGTTTCCTTTCCCATCACTGCTGTCTAAGACGTGTATGTCTATAAACAAAAGCTATTTCTTTTCTAATTTAGATACCACATTATGTCTAAACTATCTTGTCTGTGTTTCATTTAGATTGTTAGCTCCTTGAGGCAGAGACCTGGCCTTCCTCTAGGTTTACATAACACTGAGCAGCGAATGGAATAATGGCATTCAATAAATAATAAATTGTTTGCCTATATATTTACAGTCACATTGTGCCCTTGTTTTTACTCAGTTGAGAAAGAGAATAAGTGGAGTAAATTCTCCCCTCTTCCCCATCTTGCTCAGCAGAGTAAGACCTACCTGGCTCTTGGGTCTGGCTCTTGTGTCAAGCAAGACCCATGATTTCCAGATGGTCCGACCTATGAGCAAGTGCGTGGGGAGGGGATGGAGAAGATAGGGAGTTGCAAGAGCTTCTCCCTGCCCCACTCACTGGCAAGAATAGCTTGCCAGGCACAAGGGGAGAAGCAAGCTGCACCCTTTCAAGGGCCACACTTACTTTGCCTCTTCTGAGGGCTGCACCTGAAGGCCTGAACTAGCCCTAAACCGTTTCTGATCATTTGCAACATCAGAATTGCTTCCATGATGGTGAACCCCATGATGAGAGGCACTGAACAGAGGCATCAGTGAAAGAATCCAGAAAGAGGCAGCCTTCATAGAACTATTTTCTTTACATCCAAGTATCTTAACATGCAGTAATAATCAGAAGAGGAAATTCAGAAAATAACGCATAGCAATGTAATGGAGCTGAGTATTATCTTCTAAAATGCATCAATGGCAACTCATTGCTGTTTTTAAGAAACTAGAAGTCAAATCCTGCTTGCCTTACTCACACAAGTAGGACTGCTGGTCTTGATTCTGATCTCACTTACGTTTACGCAAATAAGGAGTGATCCCATTGTAACCAATGGAGGTGCCAGCTGTAAAAAACAGAGTGAGATCAGAATCATGCTCATCATCTTCAAACAGAGCTACTACTTGTGTAAGGAAGATGAGCAGGATTTGACCTTGGATTTGGACTCTTTAGCTGTGGAATCCTACAAACAGCTTACTATTCTTTACAATGTAATTGTTAAATAGACAGTGCTGATGTGCAATAGCTTAGGACCAACATGTTGGTTTTGTTTTTAAAGTGTTGAATTACAAAACCCTATATGAGATGTCATCATAATATTTTTAAATTCAGTTTATATTTAAAGTATGTAAGTATTCCCCAGCAGTGTTATGAATCCAGACACAAGAGCAATTGGCGAGGCAGAAGAACCAGAACATGAAAGGGATTCCTAACACAAATGAAACAGACCAGTCCACCTACATTGTTCCACATAAATGAAATGAAAAAAAGAAATTGCATAAATGGTGAAAAGTACATTAGATATTTAAAATGTCTTTAAATTGTAGTAATCTAAATGGTATTATGGGTACCGCAAGTAAGACTTTGTTTAACTCTATGAGCCTATATCCAATTCCAATTATTTCAATAAACACTAGAACAGGCCCTATGTCACCAAATTCCGCTCATTTACTTCCACATACCCTCACTAACTTTAATAGCATGGATGTAAAGGAAGCAGAATTTTGATTAGAATTTTTACTTACTTAGCAATATCCTTTTAATTTAATCCCTTATTTCTACTGTTACCTAATGCAAAATGCCACCCTATATCCATTAACTTATCTAATTTCCTGTTTGCATGTTTTTCTGACCATTAATACAGTTCTCATTTAGGTCTTCAGCCAGTTCATAATGAGCACTCAGATCCTTTCATTTAGCAAAATGGTGAGTTATAAATTTTCCATTTTCTTAATCAAAACCCTATCATTATCATCACCAAAGGACAGAAAACAGGAAGAGTATGATACTTACACAAATGTTAAAAAAGGACACTGTCAAAAGTGTTTTTCATCATTTCTTACATTTCTTGTGCTAATGGTTACTTGTAATAATGCCTTGGAATGTTGAAGTTGCAATCTGTTTCTGCAATGAAACCTGTTCATTGTGTAAACATTCTTATTAAATGTTCATGTTATGTCAGTGCTCATTGACTGCAATCAGGATGGGGCACTGTACACACAGTATTAGAAACAGTCCCTGTTTGTTACTGTAGGGTTGCTCATCAGATCTGTCTATCCATATTTAATTATTTTGCTAAAGAAAATTTAATTGATCTAATTTTTAGAGGAAAAGTTGACTTAGCAAGTATTAAATGTACTTTGCAAACGCACATAAGAAAGCAAAAGTAGGTCTAATTTTGACTCTACCATTTTTGACAATGTCCTTCTAAGGGGAAGACTAAATTACACTCTCAGGGTCAACTTCTGCTCTCAGTTACACCAGTGTAACAGCAGAGTAATTCTACTGACTCTGATAAAATTACTCCAGATTTATACCACCTTATCTGACAGCAGAATTTGGCTTTACCGAAATAGCTGTTTTGAGAATCTGTTTTGAGAAGTTAGATTTAGAGATTTCAGAGTAGCAGCCGTGTATATATATCTCCTCAATATATGTTCCATTCTATATGCATCCGAAGAAGTGGGCTGTAGTCCACGAAAGCTTATGCTCTAATAAATTTGTTAGTCTCTAAGGTGCCACAAGTACTCCTGTTCTTCTTTTTTTTGTAGATTTAGAGAGAAATTATTTGATTTTCACTCACTTAAATCAGGAGTGCAAGAGTATAGATGGTTTAGAGAAAGGCTTATAATGGTTCCTCTTTTGGTTTCAGATGGGCTACATTCAGAAACCAGGTCTAAAAAGAATGGGACAAAAACCAAACAAACAAAAACCCCAATACCAACTTTGAACTAAATATCAGTTCAATACAGAATTTCAGTCCAGTGTTGTGGAAGGTGATTTTTCCCAAGGCCATCAATTCCTTATTCCTGAAACTGAACTTAACATAAATACAGGAACAACAGGCCATAAAAAATTGGTGTTGGGGCTACATTATATTTAGTTTGAAATGTATCCTTCAGTGACCTGTTTAGGGAGCAAATGGAAGGGAAGAAAGGAAGATAGAGATCTGAGTAGTGCAAAGAACAACAGATATTAACTGACAGTCCCTCCCCAAAAAGTGAGAGACCTTCTAACCAAAGGGGTTCTGCTCATTTAGCTCTGCTTCTCTGATGACATTCATTCCCTAGTTACTTCTATACTTGTTGATGCATTTCCCATTGTTTTGATTTTTTTTTTTTACCTATCCACGCTTGTCTCTGCCAGCCTATTATTCATAATCGCTAGGGCTCCTACCCCGCCAGAGAATCCATTATGTTTAGAACTAGAGTTCAACTGCCTTGGGTAGCCATTGGCAGTTTCTGACAGCTGTTTCTGCATGATGGCCAGTGACACTTTGTTGGAGGCTAAGAAATCTTTCATGGAGATCATCTCGCCAGACAGCCGGCGTCCATCTGTGTCGCTCTCATTGACGCCATCAGTCTCAATGGAGATGTTCCGCCGGCTCCGCACATTCCCTGGCATCACAACATTCCTCCGTGACCTAAAGAATTTTCTTTGGCATCTGGGGCAGCACCTGCAATCCAGCTTCTTTAATATCCAGTTTATGGACTGTTTGATAACAATCGAGATCACATTAAATAAGGAATAGATACAGCAAACCCCCATGAGTATGAAGACAAAGTTGCCAAATCGGTAAAGGCCTTGGCTTTCATACTGGGCATTTTGGCTACTGACCAGGTCACCAAAACCAATAGTGCTGAAGGCCACGAAGCAAAAGTAAAGTGAGTCAAAGTAACTCCACCCTTCAATCGGTGTGTACATTGCAGAGGCACAACAGGAAATGATAAGTGATGCTACACATAAAATGAGCATGACATAGTACACAGATGGCTTCCACCCTGCCAAGCTGTCCACCTCAGAGTTCCCTGAGCCTCGCCGGCTGTCATGAGGGAGGACCCCTTTTCTCCTCAGCTGTCTCTCATGGCAGGATTTCATGATGTAGGCTATGACCGTGATCAAGCGCTCCAGGAACAGGTTAAAGAATAAAATGGTCCCTGCACATCCTATAAGGCCATAAAATATCAGAAAAATTTTTCCTCCAACGGTGGCTGGGGTGGTCATGCCGAACCCTGGAAGACAAAACAGAAGAGTTGAGTAAAAATAACCCCTTAGTTACAGCATCAAGGGTTTTGCCACATGCAAGCCAAAACAACTGGCAGGAAATCACTATGGCGTCTATTAGCTTTGAAAGAGTAGCTGGGAATTCTCTCCAAGTTCTACAAGCTTATGACCCACATTATTCCAGTGCAAAAAGTAAGCAGAGATCACAAAAGCAGAGTGGGTACACTTTCCCCTAATTAGAAATGAAATGAAATAAATGAAAGCAAATAAATTTGAAGAAAGAGCTGTTTAACCGAGGATCTGAGCTGCTGTCTGCTGCAGAGCTCACTTTACCACAACCCTGTGCTCGGCTCCCTGTTTCAGAGCTAATCTTCTGAATTACTACGCTGACCTCTTCTCCCACTCTGTTCTGCTTCATTGGCCTGAAGTCTATAAAAAGTCCAGTGAAGTCTATACAAAAATTCCCATTTACTTCAACAGTCAATGAATGGATTAATCCTCACGGTCAGACCTGTGTCGATGCATTACCAGATTTTCCCTTCTTTCCCACTAGCCCAGGCTCTGCTCCACAGTTCAAATCTGTGCTGGAGCATTACAGGAGCGGCCCTGCTTTCCTGTCCTCTGCTGTATTGCTTTCCAACTCAGATATGTTTTGCAACTTTGCAAATATTCCCACATGGATTTTTTTTCTTTCTATGTCTGAAAATACCATTTTTGCTTGGGGTTAATATTTATTGAAAAGACAAAATTGCTGTAAATGGGATGTTTATAAAGAATCAAAATGAATAAATTTGTCTTAAATATGATGGGCATATTAGAGGTAATATACATGTTGAATATGTTTGCTGTAGTTTGAACAGGGTCTAGAGAAGCTGAACAAGTGATTAAATAACTGTCCAATTAAGTTAAAGCAGGCTTGCTGAGAGAACAAAAAAATAGCACATTGAATAAGACACACATCGGCATTTGTTCTCCTCTGTCTGTAAATGCAGGATATTAACTGCATGAAATAAAAGAACCAGAGAACTGAATATAAGGGAAATGTATTCAGTATTTCGAAGTGCATTGCTCTTGTGCCGGGAAAGACAAATACAGGATGGGAAGCTGGGAACATCCCTGTTTTTACATCTACAGCAGGCTGGAAGCAGGGCCGACGAGAGGGCGGGGAAGCCGGTACAAATTACCGGGGCCCGGCAGTCCGGAAGGGGGCCCGGGGTCCAGCTTCCCTGCCCTCTCGTTGGCCCTGTTTAGCAGGTCCGCCCTTGCTGGAGGGCCCGAAAAAATTTTTTCACCGGGGCCCGAACCCACTCTCAGCTGCCCTGGCTGGAAGGGATGGAGGTCATCTGTAGATACACAGCAGACCAAACTGCAAGTGGAGAGGAAGAGGATTAGGGTTAGGGTGCACAGGATAATTCTCACAGGACACAGCAAAACCTGTGGCTGGCCCTAGGTAGTTAAGGCAGATTATTCTAAACTGTGTCGACGTTAGTGATGCGGCGTAACATCTGCTAGAGGCTTGAAAACATTGAAAACAATGTGAATTTTGCCATTGACTTAGTGGCTAGAGCCTGAGCCCAAACCCATAAAATTCATATCCCTTGTCATTTAAAATTCCTATCTGAGTCCACATTTCCATAGGTGGAAGCCTAGCAGTAAAGGTTCTACAAAGAGACCCAACCAGTCAAGACAGGAAATCCATTATGAATTGTAAATAATGGAAAACACAGGACATGAAATCAGAAAGCCAGTGAGCCCAGCCTCTGGTCCTTGTCCTTTTTTCTTTCCCACTGGGGCCTCAATTTAGACCTTTTGGAGAAATAAAATGCTTTTTTTTTCTTTCTACTTATAAATCTCAAAATGTGTTAATCGAAACTAATGATAATTTCATGTAGTGCTAGATTGGAAAACCTAAAAGCACTGTACAGTACAGATATTAATCTAAACCTAACAATATTGTCTTTTGGGGTTGTGGAAAAAATAAACTGTAGGCTTCTAGCTGCACTGCTAAATCAGTATACAAAATGGCTTGTAGTTCCATTCATGAAGAAATATTTTGGGCCAAACTGACCCCTGGTGTCACTCTATGGACTTCAGTGCATGATTCT
This sequence comes from Chrysemys picta bellii, assembly GCF_011386835.1. Taxonomy (NCBI): domain Eukaryota; kingdom Metazoa; phylum Chordata; order Testudines; family Emydidae; genus Chrysemys; species Chrysemys picta. The sequence goes on along the minus strand of NC_088794.1, from coordinate 123,787,707 downwards.
ATTTAAAGATACTGTCATGCAAACAGCCTACCTGGTCACTGCAAATACTCTATGATGGGAAATTGCTTCCCTTTTCTCTCTTGTTTTTTCTCTAGTGTGACGTCAGGGGTAGTGTAGATCATTCAGTGACTAAAGAGCAAATCAATAGAACTTATGTCTAGGTAAAAGTACCCATGCTTGTATACTCTGCAAACACAGCAGCTCTTTGCCAAAAATCAATCTCTTTGCTAGACCAGAAAAAGCTCTAAAACCAAAACTCCCTCTTCCAATCAAACAGCAACAAAACAGCATTGCCGCCTGTCGTCTGCTTTCATATACATTCTCCCTAAAACTTCAAAGGGTCTAGGTGGGGAACCTATTGTACCTGTGAACGAAATCAAAAAGACCATCTAGTGTCTAACCTCCCTTTGCTAAGCAAGCTAACTGAGAACCTAGCAACAGCAACCTCTGTCACCATCTGTCAGCTTCAGGTATCCTGGATAGAACTGATTGGAAAATGTTTTTTTCCTCCTGCAGCAGAAAATTTCTACTTTTAGGCAAAAAAAAATATATATTTTTTCAGCTGCCAACTGAAATACTGCTGCAGTGCCTCATGCTCCCAAGTCTCCTCGATGGGCTGGGCTCCCTGGTTGGACTACATCTCCCACGATGCACCTCAGGCTCCCTTTTTGGCGAGGGATGGTAGTACATCTTAGGAGATGGAGTCCTACCAGGAAGCCTGGCGCACAGAGCAGAACGGGAGCATGAGGCACCCGAACTACAATTCCCATGATGCACTATGGCAGCATTTCTGAATCAAAATATTTCAGTTTGTGGCATAAATATGTTGATTTTCAGATTAAACTTTTTAGTTTTGGGGCAGTTTTTTTTTAATGAAAAATGAAAATTCTGTGGAAAGCACACACTTTTTGTGAAAAAAATTTGTTTCTTCAAAAACCTAATTTTCTATTGAAAAACAGTTTTGATGGAATTTTTTTGACCAGCCCTAACACTGGATCCCTCCCAGCCAGGCTTCAGGCCATGCCATGATATAGAAACACTTGTTGCTCTCGTGGTTAACTTCCTTCTCTCCATAGACCAGTGAAGGGATCCATATTCATCCTTCTGGACCTCTCTGTGGCATTAGATATCATAGATCATCCTCATACAGCATGGATGCTTCAAGCTTGGGACCAGCTCTGGCAATACTGGAGCAGTCCCACTTCAGAAAGACTCTTTGCATTTTCTCCTCCTCTCAGACACAATCTGGCCCTTCATATTTGTACCAAGAAAACATACTTTTTAGAACTAGAGAAGAAAGTCATTTTGAACTGACCAAAAAAATTAATTTCAAATTAGTCAACAAAAACTTAAAAAACATATCCCTATCAGCACATTTTCTTATGGGAGTTGTAGTTTGGGCCCCCATTCTCTCATATGAGCCAGGCTCCCTAGAGATTACATCTCCCATACTACAAAGTGAATTTCCCTCTGACTGAGCTGCATAATGTATCATCGGAGTCACATGACTCCGGCTGCATTATGGCTGATGTAGTCTGACCAGGGAGCCTGGCTAATAGGGACATAGAATCATAGAATCATAGAACATCGGGGTTGGAAGGGACCTCAGGAGGTCATCTAGTCCAACCCCCTGCTCAAAGCAGGATCAGTCCCCAACTAAATCATCCCAGCCAGGGCTTTGTCAAGCCTGACCTTAAGAACCTCTAAGGAAGGAGATTCCACAACCTCCCTAGGTAACCCATTCCAGTGCTTCACCACCCTCCTAATGAAAAAGTTTTCCCTAATATCCAACCTAAACCTCCCCCACTGCAACTTGAGACCATTACTCCTTGTTCTGTCATCTGGTACCACTGAGAACAGTCTAGATCCATCCTCTTTGGAACCCCCTTTCAGGTAGTTGAAAGCAGCTATCAAATCCCTCCTCATTCTTTCTCTCCTGCAGACTAAACAATCCCAGTTCCCTCAGCCTTTCGTCGTAAGTCATGTGCTCCAGCCCCCTAATCATTTTTGTTGCCCTCTGCTGGACTCTTTCCAATTTTTCCACATCCTTCCTGTAGTGTGAGGCCCAAAACTGGACACAGTACTCCAGATGAGGCCTCACCAATGTCAAATAGAGGTGAATGATCACGTCCCTCGATCTGCTGGCAATGCCCCTACGTATACAGCCGAAAATGCCATTAGCCTTCTTGGCAACAAGGGCACACTGTCGACTCATATCCAGTTTCTCATCCACTGTAACCCCTAGGTCCTTTTCTGCAGAACTGCTGCCTAGCCATTCGGTCCCTACTCTGTAGCAGTGCATGGGATTCTTCTGTCCTAAGTGCAGGACTCCGCACTTGTCCTTGTTGAACCTCATCAGATTTCTTTTGGCCCAATCCTCTAATTTGTCTAGGTCCCTCTGTATCCTATCCCTACCCTCCAGCGTATCTACCACTCCTCCCAGTTTAGTGTCATATGCAAACTTGCAGAGGGTACAGTCCACGCCATCCTCCAGATCATTAATGAAGATATTGAACAAAACCAGCCCCAGGACCGACCCTTGGAGCATTCCGCTTGGTATTGGATGCCAACTAGACATGGAGCCATTGATCACTACCTGTTGAGCCCGACGATCTAGCCAGCTTTCTATCCACCTTATAGTCCATGCATCCAGCCCATACTTCTACAACTCCTATGAGGCAAATATACCACTTTGGGAAAATGTAGTTTATATTGAACTGACTCAAAGTGAAGCTTTCCAGGTACATTCAAGAAACCAAATGAAACATTTTGATTTCTGGAATCTTGAATTGTTTAGCTCAATCAAAAATGTCAATATGAAACATTTCAACATTTCCAAACTGAATTTTTTGTAATTTCTGTTCCATGAAAAAATTCAAAAAATGTCAACTTTTCATCCTGATTTGAGATAAAACAAATGCTGAAATGTAGGAATTTCCAGTGGGGTGGGAATTCTGCATGTCACTCTGCTCTATATTTTGCTTCCAAGGATTGCTATCTAGCTTTTTAGATGTTTTCAGATGTTTTTGTGGCAAGTGCTCATGTTTCTGGTTTATATGTCCTGGGTAGCAGCCTAAAGGTTTTAGAACCTTTTTTACTTAGAAAAGGAATGGTCTCGTAATAAAACTGCTCAGCCTCCAAACACTGTTGATATCCAGATTTGATTTCTCTCTTCAGCTCATCATTCTGTTGTGAAATAGTAGATTGCTGTGAAAGGTAGCGGTTGAAAATACCTTGTATGTCATCAAGTCCATTTCCTTGCCAGTGTGACATAGAGTCTAATCCAAAGTCAGTGGAAGGACTCCTCTTTACTTCAATGAGCTCTGAATCAGAACCACAGTCCACTGACAGAACATGTAGCTGAACAGATTTAAAAATTTTATTAAAGTGAATGTTTTAAATGAAATATACACGAGTTAAGAGGCAAGGTATTGTACATCTGGGGTCAGGTTTGGGTTATGGGGGGTTACAGGTATCGTTTGCAAGGATGTAAAGATACATACATATCGCATAACCTGCATAGACCCAGATTGGGGTGCAAGAGTTTTTAAAGTGTCAGTGGATAAGTGGGCTCGGGTACGCCACCCATGGAATGAATAAGGAGTCCAAGTCAGTATCGGTGTAGCGGAGAAGTACTTGGGTGGGGTACCCTGGGTCTGTCAGGGAAGGAAGTGGGTTATTTCCCTGGTCGGCGGTCTCGGTTACTCAGTGTGGTATTGACGGTGTCCTGTGATGTGTTCCGTATAAATGTCTCTGGACCACCTGATGGTGTCGGACACCATGAGCTGTCTCATGAGCCGTCTCATGAGCCGGGCGTAGCGTCGACCAACTCCGCACACTCTCAGAACCGGCTCGTTGTGGGGGTCCCAGGAGCCCAGGGCTCCCACGATCAGGGCGTGTATCTGGACCTCGTAGCCCTGGGCTCTCAGGGTCTCGGCCAGCGGGGTGTTATTACACTTCACTTTATCCAGGTGGACTAAGTAGACATGCTCCTTAATAACTGGCCCGAAGTACCCGCTGCAGTTTACCCTGAAGAGCCGGAAGAGGCCTGGAGACTGCAGGTATCAAACCCCCGGGAGGCAGGAAGTAGCCCAGGGGCAGCCACGGAGCAGCCGGCTGCAGAGCCCAGCATGCCTCAGTCGTTGTGTTGCGGCTGGATCCCCGCTGACGCAGGGGCAGCCAATCCTGCCCCTGTCAGGGCCCTGGGCTGGGACGCAGTGGAGTAGGGTGGGCCCGCGTCCCCCTGACACCCCACCCCGGGTGGCTGACCCCTTACACGGTGCAAGGAGGGTCTAGCCCAGGACAGGAGCTCCCTTACCACTCACCTTTGGAGACTGTTTGTTTGCTGGCTGCCTGAGCTCCACTCAGGCTAAACCCAACCCCTCAGAGACTGTGTGTTTGCTGGCTGCCTGAGCTCTGCCCAGGCCAAAGCCAGCCCTGAAAGACTATTTGCTTGCTGGCACCCTGAGCCTACACAAGCCCAGGCCCAGCTCACCTGGAGACTGTTTTGTTTACTGGCTGCCTGAGCTCCGCCCAGGCCAAAGCCAGCCTTGAGAGACTGTGTGTTTGCTGGCTGCCTGAACTCCACCCAGGCCCCAGCCAGCCCTGATAGACCATAGTTAAGGGATGACTACCTGAGCTACCCCAGTCCAGGCTAAAGCCTGGTATTGACTATTTACCGCAAAAGCCCTATTGGGGGCTTTTGCCTGTCTTACAGACTCTGATCCTGACCCCACAGGACTAGCCTGAGTGGCCTCCCTCTGACCGGGAGAGTGAGGGAGCATTACAGATGTTTTTCTTTTTGCACTCTAATGTTAAACATTGAATATGGTTTGCTGAATATTCATCCTGATTTATGATTTCACTCTACTAGGGCTAATTTTTCAGGGAGCTGCAATGAGTTTTACCTCTTATTAAAGTCAATGAGAGTTTTACTAGAGCACCACACAACTCTTACAAAAGTCCATTCTGCAGGGGCTCCTTCAGGAAGTTTTGCTTGAGAGCTAAGCTACTGGTTTAAGAGCCGATATTTCAGATTTTACTTTAGAAGTATTGTCAAGGAAAACAGCATTAATTAAAGAGCAGAATGATGAAAGATTCTAGTAAACCACCGTGTTAGGATAATGTCATCATGTCACATGCGCCTCACCCATTTCCTGAACAATGGAACTGAATATGACCAAAAAAATGCAAGTAGCTTGTGACTCTCAATGTTAGCATGATCACAAGGTTTGATGAGCATCAGGAAATGCTTCCCTAATAGAAAACCCTATTTTATGGACTGGCATAAGTTTGACATTGACTAATGTGGTATCAAGATATTCTTCTTAGTCAAAACAGTTAAGTTATATTTATCATGAAAAATAAAGAGAGACAACAAATTTCAATTTTCTATAACAATTCATCCAATCTACACAAAGGAAACAGACCTATCAATTTCACCCCTCAACATGTTGTAGTTTCTGTGAAAAAGGGATCCAAAGAAAAAGTCAGACACTAGACAAATTTTAGTCAAATGGCTCTTTTAAAAACAGTCAGAGCAAACATCAGATGATGTCCCCCTTTCTACAAACTGCCTTAGAAAAATCAAGCAGTGCATACATTTCAATAAATATTTAAAATGATAAAGTAACACAAAACCAGAATGTTTATAGGCATTTTCACCTTTCTGAAAATGGAAATTCTAATGCATCCATCCCAGCATACTGTTACTGTGCCACCATAAGGCCAGGGGAATAGATGCAAATTGTGGTCATTTGGTCAGAGGTATCCTCTTACAGTCCCCCTATAAGGAGCTGATTTTAATATTCAAAGTGCTCTGAAATCCACATGCCTAGGGAGACTGTCTATCATAACAGGGCCTAGAGTAGAATTTATTATGTAAATTTGGGGTTGTCTGAACAAGGGGTTCCCATATTACACCCCTCCCCTCCCTCCGGTTATGAGCTTTCTTTAATTTTCAAAATGCTCCAAAATCCATATGCATAAATGAGATTATTCCCCAGAAAAGACTCTCCTCCATTCCCCCTTGCTGCCTCTACATGGTTGATGTGCCATCAGTTACCACCTTTCTTCCTCTCCATGCCCCTCCAGCCCTACTGGAGGACTCCTTGTGCCTTTCTCAGCTATCCCGCCCCTGATAGATATCAGAGCACATTATCCTTCCAGTTGATACCGAACACTATGGGGGTATTGCACATGGGGACACCAGGAGAAAATGTCAGACTGTGTCCACACTGCATTTAGGGTAGGCTTAGTGAAAACCAGCTGGATACGCCTGGCTTATACTCGAGCATTTCATCTGCTCTGCACAGACTGCTCCAGAGTTGCCAAATGTTACCATTCCTTGATCCTTGTCCTAAAGATTCCCTCTGAAGCATTGCCTGCACTTACTTCTGCCCTGTACTGTATTGTCATGTATGGCACCAGACTGCTACAAATCCCCAGAGCAAGAATAGACTATCATGCGCCTCTGCGTGCACAACTGACATAATTCTGCATAGAAATGGGACGTCCACAGTCCCTTTGGATGCAAATGAACCTCTCCTCCTGTTTCAGTGTGAGTTGGGGCAACCTGCTGCAAATAATCCCTGTGCCAGTCAATAAAATTGGGAGCAGGGCTGTGGGAGTGCTTGCAGATGAATGAAACAATACAGTTGTGTGGGACACAACACAACACATAAAATGGATACACTTACTTAGGGCTTGTCTACTCTACAGGTTATGTCAGTATAACTTATGTCGCTCAGTGGTATGACTAAGCCACCACCCCGAATGACATAAGTTACACCGACCTAAGCGTTGGTGTGGACTGTGCTATGTTGGCGGGAGAAGCTACTGCCTCTTGCGGAGGTGGCTTTATTATGCTGACGGAAGTGCTCTCCGCCGTTGGCATACAGTGTCAGCAGCAGACACTACAGCTGTGCCACTGTAGTGCTTCTAGTGTAGAGTAGCCCTTGGTCATCCCTCATGTCTGGATATTATATACAGTCCTGGCTGTAATGTACATTCTACTCTACATTCCCAGTGGCTCTTGGCAGCTCCGGGGTAGTGTTAGGCTGTAGGGCAGGGCTGGTATGTATTTTAACTTTGTATTTCCTAATTTCCACTTTGTTATACCTTAACTCTTTATTTCCTGGCTTTCAGAAGATAAAGTATAAGCCACTCAATATCCTGGAAGGGTACAAGGCACGGCTGGTCAACTTCAACTCCGCATTAGTGACTTTTGGGGCAGTGAATTTATGTGTGTGGAGGGGCAGAGGAGAGATTACGATACATTTTTCAATCCATCTTAGATCTTTAATGCAGTGTTTTTTTCATAATGGTGCAAAGTTTCTTTCTTGTTACTGCTCCAGCAGGCTTCATTTCCTTTTTGAATATGTGTGTGTTTGCTAGCAGTGTTATAATTAGATACTCCAGTCCTTTCCCAGAAAAAGGAAGTGGACAGAAAGAGGGGCTAACACTATAGCAACAGTAATGAGTCACTATGATGCTGCTAATACTGAAATGGCTTTGCAATTTAACCTACAATCAGAGCTCTTTGATTGTCTGTGATGTTGTGCTTATACTTATAATGCCTTTTCAGCAAATGAGTTTAATTGTTTTCCTTAGTTTTATGTATCAGTTCAATTTCTTATTGTATTTCTGATGTGATTAAAATTCCCTTGGCCCAGCAGCCTTATTTTGCCATCTATGGGATCCTATTACTATCCCAGGATGCATTGCCTGTTGTACCCAATTCTTTAGAGCTCAATGGTGGCTTTGTAGTCAGGCAACTGGAGGCGTGTGGCACCTGGAGGTACCCAACATGCAGGGGAACACACTGCTATTACACCCCTAAGAGCAATTAACAGTGTTGGGGATAGGGAGTGTCATCTAACTTGCTCCATCATTGTTCCAGGCCCCCTGTGGGGAGGCTGGCTCCCCCAAGAAGTGGGATTGTGCCTGGCCCCTGTTCAGAGGAGGAGAGGAGACAGATTAGATGTTTACACCCTCTCTCATTCCCTGCCCAGGGGGAACCACAATCTGGGCCTGCATTAGAAATCAGCACACCAGTCACAATGTTTGTGTCTTATAAAGCAGTGGTGGACTCATCCTGTAATCTTACTCACATGAATAGCCCTGTTGAAGCCAGTGAGAGTGGATAACGAAAACAATAAAACTCTTAGACTGAATAGGCCTTATAAATAAAGGCACATCTCACAATCACACTCAAAGGGCTCCCTCCCGGAGCTAAGTTTGCCTGGGAACCCTCCAAGAAGAGCTAAGGTGAGTGCTGCATTAGGGGGGCTGTGTTGTGAGCTGCTGGGGTGAATATTCAAGTGTCTGTCTGCTGTGACCATTTGTTTGACCGTGTGCTTGTTTGTTTGAATAGTGTGACTGTTTGATGGTGTGGGTGTTTGATTGAAAAGTGTGAATTGGGAGTGCTTTGTTCCAGGTGGGCCTTGAGTGGTTGACTGGATGGAAGCTTCGAACCGGCAGCCTTATAAAAAACCGAGTGAGCAGCAAACAGAGAACAGGCAAACAGAGGGAGTTTGCCTGGGAGTTCGCTTGGGACGAGTTTGCACAGAGTGTTTGTGCCTTTCAGGCTCCTGTGAGCAGTACATACAACAACTGAGGAGCCTCTTAGAAGGAACACATGGATAGTGAGCAATCAGCTGTTGTGACCTGCTCAGACTGTGCCATGTTTGTCTTTCTCCCAGAGGACAGAAGCGACTTCGTCTGTACGAAGTGCAAGCTGGTCTGCATATTGGAAGAGAAGGTTAAAGGACTAGAGGACCAAGTATTAACCCTGCGTTGCATCAGAGAAAATGAAGATTTTCTGGACAGAGGTCAGTGTTTGGTTCTGGAAGCACAACATGCTGAAGAATCAGAGAGTGCAGTGCAGAACGGGGAAGAATATTGGCAGCATGTGACCTCCAGAAGAAAGAGGAGAACCTATATACCCCCAATGCAAATAGAGATTTTCAGGCTCTCTGCATAGGTACTACTGTGGAGAAGGATTTGGAAGAGCCCTCTGAGGGAATGAGACCCCATCAGCCGAGAGGCATGAGATGCATTGTCCTAAAGATGGGGGTTCTATGACCACCACTCCTAAGAGGAGGAGATGAGTGGTGGTGGTCGGGAGCTCCCTCCTAAGGGGGATGGAGTCATCCATCTGCCGACCAGACCAGGAGACTTGAGAAGTGTACTGCTTGCCTAGAGCTAGAATCCAGGATGTGATGGAGTGTTTGCCGAGACTGATCAAGATCTCGGACCGCTACCTCTTCCTACTTCTCCACATGGGCACCAATGATACTGCCAAGAATGACCTTGAGTGGATCACTGCAGACTACGTGGCTCTGGGAAGAAGGCTAAAGGAGTCTGAGGTGCAAGTCGTGTTCTCGTGCATCCTCCCTGTTGAAGGAAAAGGCCCAGATAGGGACTGTTGAATTGTGGAGGTGAATGCATGGTTACACAGGTGGTGTTGGAAAGAGGGCTTTGGATTCTTCGACCATGGGATGTTGTTCCAGGAAGAAGGATTGCTAGGAAGAGATGGGATCCACCTAACGAAGAGCGGGAAGAGCATCTTCGCAGGCAGGCTTGCTAGCCTAGTGAGGAGGGCTTTAAACTAGGTTCACCAGGGGATGGTGACCTAAGCCCAGAGGTAAGTGGGGAAGTGGGATACTGGGAGAAAACACAAGGAGGAGGGTACAAGACGGGAAGCCTCCTGATTCATACTGAGAAAGTAGGGCAATCGGCTAGTTATCTTAGGTGCATGTACACGAACGCAAGAAGCCTGGGAAACGAGCCGGAAGAATTGGAAGTCCTGGCACAGTCAAGGAACTATGATGTGATTGGAATAATAGAAACTTGTGGGGAAGTTCACATGACTGGAACACTGTCATGGATGGATATAAACTGTTCAGGAAGGACAGATATGGGAGGAAGGGTGGAGGAGTTGCATTGTATGTAAGAGAGTGGTATGATTGCTCAGAGCTCCAGTTTGAAATTGGAGAAAAGCCTGTTGAGAGTCTTTGGATTAAGCTTAGAGACGAGAGCAACAAGGGTGATGTTGTGGTGGGCATGTGCTATAGACCAGAAGGTCTAACTGAAGTTTCCAGATCACAGGCCCTGGTTCTAATGGGGGACTTCAATCACCCTGACATCTGCTGGGAGAGCAGTACATCAATACACAGATAATCCAGGAAGTTTTTGGAGAGTGTTGGGGACAACTTCCTGGTACACGTGCTGGAGGAACTGACTAGGGGTTGTGCTCCTCTTGACCTGCTCCTTACAAACAGGGAAGAACTGGTAGGGGAAGTAGAAGTGGGTGGCAACCTAGGCAGCAGTGACCATGAGATGGTTGAGTTCAGGATCCTTACAAAAGGAAGAAAGGAGAGTAGCAAAATACGGACCCTGGACTTCAGAAAAGCAGACATAGACTTGCTTAGGGATCCCCTGGGAGGCTAATATGAGGGGGAAAGGAGTCCAGGAGAGCTGGCTATCTTTTAAAGAAGACTTATTGAGGGCACAGGAACAAACCATCCCGATGTGCAGAAAGAATAACAAATATGGCAGGCGACCAGCTTGGCTTAACAGAGAAATCTTTGGTGAGTTTAAACTCAAAAAGGAAGCTTACAAGAAGTGGAAATTTGGACAGATGACTAGGAAGGAGTATAAAAATATTGCTCGAGCATGCAGGGATGTAATCAGGAAGGCCAAGGAACAATTGGAATTGCAGCTAGCATGGGATGTGAAGGGTAACAAGAAGGGTTTCTACAGGTATGTTAGCAACAAGAAGGAGGTCAGGGAAAGTGTGGGACCCTTACTGAATGGGGGAGGCAACATAGTGACAGATGATGTGGGAAAAGCTGAAGTACTCAATGCTTTTTTTGCCTTGGTCTTCATGACAAGGTCAGCTCCCAGACTACTGCATTGGGCAACACAGTATGGGGAGGAGGTGAGCAGCCCTTAGCAGTGAAAGAACAGGTTAAGTACTATTTAGAAAAGCTGGACATGCACAAGTCCATGGCTCCAGATCTAATGCATCCGAGAGTGCTGAGGGAGTTCGCTGATGTGATTGCAGAGCCATTGGCCATTAGCTCTGAAAATTCATGGCAATTGGGGGAGGTCCCGGACGATTGGAAAAAGGCAAATATAGTGCCCATATTTTAAAAAGGGAAGAAAAAGAACCCAGGGAACTATGGACCAATCAGCCTCACTTCAGTCCCCGGCAAAATCATGGAGCAGGTCCTCAAGGAAACCATTTTGAAGCACTTGGAGGAGAGGAAGGTGATCAGGAACAGTCAACATGGATTCACCAAGGGCAAGTCATGCCTGACCAACCTGATTGCCTTCTATGATGAAATAACTGGCTCTGTGGATATGAGGAAAGTGGTGGATGTGATATATCTTGACTTTAGCAAAGTTTTTGATATAGTCTCCCACAGTATTCTTGCCAGCAAGTTAAAGAAGTATGGATTGGATGAATGGACTATAAGGTGGATAGAAAACTGACTAAATTGTCGGGCTCAATGGGTAGTGATCAACGGCTTGATGTCTAGTTGGCAGCCGGTATCAAGCGGAGTGCCCCAGGGTCGGTCCTGGGGCCAGTTTTGTTCAACGTCTTCATAAATGATCTGGATGATGGGATGAATTGCACCCTCAGCAAGTTCACGGATGACACTAAGCTGTGGGGAGAGGTAGATATGCTGTAGGGTAGGGATAGGGTCCAGAGTGACCAAGACAAATTGGAGGATTGGGCCAAAAGAAATCTGATGAGGTTCAACAAGGACAAGTGCAGAGTCCTGCACTTAGGAAGGAAGAATCCCATGCACCGCTACAGGCTGGGGACTGACTGGCTAAGCAGCAGTTCTGCAGGAAAGGACCATGGGATTACAGTGGATGAGAAGCTGGATATGAGTCAACAGTGTGCCCTGGTTGCCAAGAAGGCCAATGGCATATTGGGCTGTATTAGTAGGAGCATTGCCAGCAGATCGAGGGAAGTGATTATTCCCCTCTATTCGGCACTGGTGAGGCCTCCCTTGGAGTATTGGGTCAAGTTTTGGTCCCCCAACTACAGAAAGGGATGTGGACAAATTGGAGAGAGTCCAGCAGAGGGCAACGAAAATGATTAGGGGGCTGGGGCACATGACTTATGAGGAGCGGCTGAGGGAACTGGGGTTATTTAGTCTGCAGAAGAGAGGAGTGAGGGGGGATTTGATAGCAGCCTTCAACTACCTGAAAGGAGGTTCCAAAGAGGATGGAGCTCGGCTGTTCTCAGTGGTGGCAGATGACAGAACAAGAAGCAATGGTCTCAAGTTGCAGTGGGGGAGGTCAACGTTGGATATTAGGAAAAACTATTTCACTAGGAGGGTGGTGAAGCACTGGAATGGGTTACCTAGGGAGGTGGTGGAATCTCCATCCTTAGAGGTTTTTAAGGCCCGGCTTGACAAAGCCCTGGCTGGGATGATTTAGTTGGTGTTGGTCCTGCTTTGAGTAGGGGGTTGGACTAGATGAAGTTGTGAAGGTGACTGAGCATTCCATTCCTTTAATGAATAGCACTTAAGGAGCCAGTCACAAGGGTGATGGACTCTAGTGCTTCACAGTTACAGAGGGAGGGAAGGCATGAAATCAAGACTAACTTTTTAGTTTTAAAACTACAATCATAATTCGTTATTCCTGATCTGCTTTAAAAGGTGGCTACAAAGCTCCTGATTTATAATTGCCATAAATTGCCTCTTTTGTGTTCTAACTGCGTGAAACATTCAGCTTTGCTTTGCTGTTTTCTACCTACCAGGCTAAACTGTCATGCTGCAGTTTATCACTTAATCAGATGGAAACTTATAAAGCAGTCACATCATCCTCATGTTAGAAATAACCAGATCAGCCAGATAAACAATGTCATGACTTATCGGGTAAATCTGTATCTTATCCAATGGTACAACAACATGAAAATAGCTGAGCTGTGGGGGACCAGGAATAAACATCCACAAGACTTTACACTGCATCAAGGGGGGGTATCAACATTGTAGTAAAACGTCAGGGGAAAAATTTCCCTCTTCTCTCCCAGTGGTTGCAGCTATGGTCTTGTATATTTAAACGGACTGTTACTCTACTTTCCTCTCTCCAGTCCTACTGTAGAGGAGTAGAGCGGACATTCTATGTTGTAATATCAGGCAATAAGAATGACTGGGAAACTGGTCTACTCTTAAGTTTTGCTGGCATGACTGTCTGGAGTGTTAAAAAAAAATCACTCTCCTGACATAGCTATATCAGCAAAAGCCCTTGAGGAGAAGTACTTATACCAGCAAAAAATGTCCTTTTGCCAGAACAGTTTATTTTGTTTGGGGAACTGCTATAAATCTTACCAGCAAAAGATATTCTCTGACCTCGACAGGGCTCTGTGGCACTCTTTTTCTGGTATAGCTGAGCTACACTAGAACTGCGTTGCTAGTACAGCTATACTGGTATAACTACTGGAAAAGCATTCCTAGGCACCTAGACACACCCCTGATAGATGTTGTTACGCTGACCTATGCCCTGATATAGACACTACTTTAGACTTTCGTCAACCTAGCTACCACCTCTTGAGGGGGTAGATTTAATACAGTGATGGAAAAATGCCTTTCATTGCTATAGCAAGTGTCTACACTGCAGCTCTAAAGCAGCATAGCTGCAGAACCACAGCTGTGCTGCTGTAGTGCTTGTAGTATAGTCTTACCTCCAGTGTTGGTGTGTCTATACCAGCAAAACTATGCTTTTGCTAGTATAGCTTATTCCAGACTGTCCAAGCAAAATACATAATCCTAGCAAAAACTCAGGGGCTTTAGCTGGCAGAGCTGTTGGTCACAAATCGCGCTCTGACTGACATAGCTATGCCAACAAAAGTTCATCGTGTAGACCTGGTGTAAGAAGGGAAAAGGTTAATGTTGCAAATGCCAGTAAGTCCACTTACAACAGAAGGAAGAGACAAGTCTTTGCTGAAAGATTCAGAGTTTAGGATGTTGAGATGACCCTGACAACAGCAAAATGGGATGTGTACAACTGACAAAGCAAAAAATGGGACTGCCTGGTGTGCAATGACATTCAATTCATTGATGGTCCTCCCTGCTGTCTCGTGCATAGGGCATCTTAGTGGACTGCTGCAGAGGAGGATGTTCAGTGCTCTGGGAAGCAGCTGGCATGCATAGCAGCACTCATTTTCCCTTTATTCTATTCCATCTGCAGATCTGCCTCGCTGAGTGGACTATGCAGTTTACACCCTGGGATCCAGCTGTGTCCCTGCAGGGCTGTATAGATCTGTATGTAAATGATGGGAATTCCTCCAGAGATACTGTGGCTCGGTCTAACTATAAATATGCTCCCACGCCAAGTGACCTGGCTCCTTGGTGAACTGTGACTCTGACCTCGACAGGGCTCTGTTGCTGTTTCATTCTGTATAATGTCACATTTGTAATTTCATATCAATGGTTCAGACAAGCTTAGAGGGATTTTAACCCTCCATAAAGCTCCTGCAGGGTCAATTCCATTCATAAAAGGCAATATTGAAGTTGAAGCTAATGCCAGAACATGTTTTGGTGAAATAATAAAAAACTCCCTAGATCCACACACCCCACCTTTTCTTATGCTTAGAGATTTCCCTCTCTATCTAATCTCACTGGCAGACAGCACTGTCTCTATTGTCTCCAACAATGTTATATTATTCCTAAAGAAGGTGGAGATCAAACCATAAAGTAGGTAGCACTTTCCCCCATAATTATTTTTAACCAAATGTTTAATCAGTGCTAGAACTGGTCTCATTCCAACCATTAAAAATGTCCTACTTCATTTAAGAACATAAGAATGGCCATACTGGGTCAGACCAAAGGTACATCCAGCCCAGTATCCTGTCTACCGACAGTGACCAATGCCAGGTGCCCCAGAGGGAGTGAACTTAACAGGTAATGATCAAGTGATCTCTCTCCTGCCATCCATCTCCACCCTCTGACAAACAGAGGCTAGGGACACCATTCCTTACCCATCCTGGCTAATAGCCATTAATGGATTTAACCTCCATGAATTTATCTAGTTCTCTTTTAAAGTTATAGTCCTAGCCTTCACAACCTCCTCAGGCAAGGAGTTCTACAGGTTGACTGTGCACTGTGCAAAGAACTTCCTTTTATTTGTTTTAAACCTGCTGCCCATTAATTTCATTTGGTGGCCCCTAGTTCTTATATTATGGGAACAAGTAAATAACTTTTCCTTATTCACTTTCTCCACACCACTCATGATTTTATATACCTCTCTCATATCCTCCCTTAGTCTCCTCTTTTCCAAGCTGAAAAGTCCTAGCCTCTTTAATCTCTCCTCATATGGGACCCGTTCCAAACCCCTGATCATTTTAGTTGCCCTTTTCTGAACTTTTTCTAATGCCAGTATACCTTTTTTGAGATGAGGAGACCATATCTGTACGCAGTATTCAAGATGTGGGCGTACCATGGATTTATATAAAGGCAATAAGATATTCTCCGTCTTATTCTCTATCCCTTTTTTAATGATTCCTAACATCCTGTTTGCTTTTTTGACTGCCGCTGCACACTGCGTGGACGTCTTCAGAGAACTATCCACTATGACTCCAAAATCTCTTTCCTGATTAGTTGTAGCTAAATTAGCCCCCATCATATTGTATGTATAGTTGGGATTATTTTTTCCAATGTGCATTACTTTACATTTATCCACATTAAATTTCATTTGCCATTTTGTTGCCCAATCACTTAGTTTTGTGAGATCTTTTTGAAGTTCTTCACAGTCTGCTTTGGTCTTAACTATCTTGAGAAGTTTAGTATCATCTGCAAACTTTGCTACCTCACTGTTTACCCCTTTCTCCAGATCATTTATCATTTACACAGCCTTGCCACATAAATCTATAGTCGCAAACAATAACGGAAAACAACACTTGAAGGGAAGTATAATTCTGGAATCTCTTTTTATGGCCCCCATTACTGAGTTATCTGAACACCTCCCAACCTTTAATAGCTTTATCCTCACACCATCCCTGTGAGGTAGGGAAGTGCTATTATTCCCATTTTAAAGATGGAACACAAAAAGCTAAGTAACTTGCTTATGGTCACACAGGAATTCTGAGGTGGAGCAAGGAATTAAACCCAGGTCTCACAAGTCCTCAGCTCTAACCACTAGAAAATGCCCCCTCTTGGCCCAATCTTTCGCCCTCTTTCATGGAAATGTAACCCTTCTGCCAGGCCAAGTTGACAGCAGCAAGGGCTGGATTCAGTACACAGGGGTTCCATTTCAACAATACAATGCAAAACCGGCTCAAGTCCCCACCCAGTGACCTGGGAAAATTACACACACACCCCTGGGTGCCTCAAAGAGGCCATACTTCCCCTCTTGCAAGCACAGAGTCTCAGTGTAGCAAAATCTTTAATAACATGAGGTAAACAACTCAGCATTAAATTGGGAAAACACAACTAGGGTTCATAAACACAAACCATGAACCAGAAGACCCACCCTCAAACAGATTGAGCCGTGTCCTTTCCCTTTGGTTTCTGAGTCCAGCAACCCAAAAGTCACCCCACCCACAGCTTCTGTCCTTGGTCAGTGCAGCCCCAGAGTGATTCTTGAGTCCAGCAACCCAAAAGTCACCCCTCCCACAGTTTCTGTCCCTGGTCAGTGCAGCCCCAGAGTGGTTCTTGAGTCCAGCAACCCAAAGTCACCCCTCCCACAGCTTCTGTTCCTGGTCAGTGCAGTCCCAGAATGGTTCTTGAGTCCAGCAAACCAAAAGTCACCCCTCCCACAGCTTCTGTTCCTGGTCAGTGCAGCCCCAGAATGGTTCTTGAGTCCAGCAACCCAAAGTCACCCCTCCCACAGCTTCTGTTCCTGGTCAGTGCAGCCCCCCAGAGTTCAGAAGTTCATCTGCAGTTTACCTCCCAGCCTGGGTGGAATGGGGGGGGGAGCTATGGGGCCACCTTACGTGCTCCACAGCTCGTGTCAATGGCCGATTGCCACACCTCTATATGGGGTTCTGCTGCAGTCTTCACCGCAAACCACTCCTCTCTGCTAGCCGTGCTGCTAGCCACTCACCAATATGTCTTCAAGCCCCCCCTACTTAACATAGCTCTCAGTGATTTCAGCTCTTAGTAACTTCAGCCCTTTAGTGATTTCAGCTCTCAGTGAGGGAGACTCAGTGCTGGTGCACCACTAGCCCAAAGTAGGTCTAATGCTTAGACCTAGATATCAGTCTAATGCTTAGACCCAGATTTCAGCTCTTAGTAACTTCAGCCCTTTAGTGATTTCAGCTCTCAGTGAGGGAGACTCAGTGCTGGTGCACCACTAGCCCAAAGTAGATCTAATGCTTAGACCTAGATATCAGTGATTTCAGCTCTGCAGCATGTAAAAGACTCCTAATGGAGTCAAAATTATCTCGGTTATTACACCATGGAGAGAGGAGGAGTCAAAGTGGCCGTGGCCGTGGCCGTGGCCGTGGCCCCGGCCCCGGTCCCTCAGCCTCGCTCTCAATTCACTGGGTTTTGGAACCCATGTCTCTTGCTTAGTGAGTACTATTTAGTTGAGGGCAAGTCCCTCCATCATAAAATGCCAAGTATAGTTCTACTGTCCTTGATTCACATAACCAGGATAACAACCCTTTATTACTCCTGCCCCAATAACAAAGAGACTGGGGATCCCACAGCAGCCAAAGTGACCATTTGGGCATGAAGTCCCATCATGCTAGGAAGGGTTGGTGTGCCCATGCAAACAAGATCAGCCCCTAAAGTCCTTTTCCACAGCTCACCACCATATGTCAGGGTAGAGCCCATTCTGACTCTGCTTACAATTATATTTGCATAAGTAATGATGCAAGATTTGGCCCATTGTCACTCAGTTTTAAGGAGTCTGAACAATTTAAGCTCAGGATTCATTCAGGTAGATGCTACTGAACAAGCACTTTTCCATGTGAGTAGTCCCCTTACAGCAAGGGGCTACATACTGCAGCTGCAATTTTGAAAGCTGCCTAAATGATTTCATCATCCAGTTTCCATTCATTTCCATTCATTTTGTCCAAATTCCTCAGATGGCTTTGAAAATCCCATCTGCTATTAATATTTTGCAGGATCAGGCCCTAAAAGAAACACAGATCTCTAAGTATACACTTGACAATATTTTCCCTCCATTTAGCAAAAATATTGAATTGCTACAGTGAATCTATTATTCCAGTACAATCCCTACTGGAGCCTGACAAACGGAACCAAGAATACCATCCTTATTTCTGCCTCATTCTTTTAAATAAAACCCCAACCTGAGCAAACTCTTGATGACTTCTCCACCAAGTAATCTCATAGAACAGGAGAGGCAAAATTTGTTAATTTTGAGATTTTTACATTCTCTTCCATGGTTTTTAAAAATGCATTTCCTCTTCCTTTGTAAACCAGGCCTAATCCCTATTCACTACATCTCATCTCAAAGAGTGTATTTAAAAAACAACAACAACAAAAAAACAAGCAGAGGAATACAGTTGAACTCTTATCTGTGTTTTCAATGCTGTAGATGAAGTCATCCCTGAATAGTTCTTATGTTGTAGATAAAGGAAGAATATGATAGGCACAAATTTCTCAGATATGAATTTAAAAGAAACATAAATGCTATAGGAAAGTTAAGGGAATGAAATAGAAAGATGCAATATGTCATTCATGTGCAAACCCATACAGTTTAAAAACCTGTTACATCTTTAGACTTAAGAAGTCCTGTGGAAATTCAACAGTAAACATTTGTTCCATGCTAACTAACCAGAACAAGAAAGAGAATCCAGAATTCTTAGAAGTTGTTTCCTTTAAAATCTGCAATTACTTCATTATCGGAGCACTTACAACGTAACCCCCCAAAATGCTTCATTGCTTGATACTAAAAAAAAAAATAGATTGTACTCCTCATTTCACACCATGGCCATTTCAGAATGATGAAAAACAGAGGGAATTGGAACCAATAAAGTTCAGCTAATTAACAATGCTTTTGGTAGGTGTCATTTTTCCTAAAATCATGTTAAATGTTTGACTTTTGTAGCTAATTGGTTTCATTTCCAATGGGCAGAGTGTATATTCATGTATATATTCATGCAGAAGAATCCAGTTTTTCAAGCAGTAATTACATGGTGCTGATTTTAGCGTAGATGGATTTTCCTACCAGTACAACTGATAAAATCATTGGAAGCAGGAATATTCTAGGCCTAATTGCCAGTGCAATTTAAAGAAGCAACTATTAATGTGATGTGAGTGAGATCAGAATCTGGCCCATAATGGGGCTCCTATACTAACTCTAGGTGTCACAATAACAATAATCATTGCCTAATGCTGACAAATGTAATTAATAAAATAATAATAATAATGTAATATTCTGGGGTGCAATCCAGACCAGTGAGGGGTTGTGTCACTACTTGCCCTGTAACCCTTATGTGCCTTAAAAGCTTTGCTACTGTAACTCTCTACCTGGGATGTTCACAGCCAGGAATAAGCATGCAGGTCATACCCTGAGGCTATGTCTACATTGCAAATAGACCCCCACAGCTGGCCCCTGCCAGCTGACTCAGGCACACAGATCTTGGTCTAATGGGCTGTTTAATTGCAGTGTAGACATTCGGGCTTGGGCTGCAGTCCGAGTTCTGGGACCCTCCCACCTCGCAGGGTCCTGGAGCCTGGGCTCCAGCCCAAGCCCAAATGTCTACACCACAATTAAACAGCCCCTTAGCCCGACCCCCATGACCAGGGCTGGCTTTAAGCCGATTCCCCGGAATGGGGCCCTGCAACTTCCGGGGCTGCTGGCGGAGCGGAAAAAAAAAAAAAAAGAAAAAAAAAAAGCCACGTCCTGCTTCTCCCCCCTCCCTCCATCACTTGCGCCGCCATACAGCTGATCAGCGCAAGCCTGGGAGGGAGGGGTGAGGAGGAGGAATGCGGTGTGCTTGGGGAAGACGCGGGGCCAGGATGGGGATTTGGGGAGGGATCCAATGGGGCAGTGAGGGGGTGGGGCTGGGGGCGGGGCCAGGGCGGGGATTTGGGGAGGGATCCAATGGGGCAGGGAGGGGGCGGAGTCGGGGTGGGCCGGGGCAGAGTTGGGGGGAGCGCGAGACAATTCGCGTCCCGGCGTGGGACCCCGCACCTGCTAAAGCCGGCCCTGCCCATGACCCTGGTCACCTGGCACAAGGTAGCTGCAGATTTTTATTGCCGTGTAGACATACCCTGAGTGTTTGTGTGCTGCACATCCTTGGATCAGCAACTCTGACCCTAGCATCCTGCCAGCAACACACCAGTCACAATCCCTGGTTCCTACCTCGCCTCTCTAATATCCTGGGCCCAACATGGCTACAACACTGCAAACTATTATAATTAGTGAAATTCATCCCTGTGCAAAGGCTCAGCACAAGGCCTATGCCCACGTAAGCACTCAAAATATGTCACAGGCCTTGTGCTGGCACGCTGCGCAGAGATGGATTTCATCCTCTGGGTGCCACAGCTGGGATTATACCATGTGTTTCTGAAGAGCCTTTCTTATCCATTTTTTATTCTTTTAGTGACTGATGGACATTGAAACACCAGGCAGGACTTGACTAAATTTCCTCTTCGATACACTATGGAGGATGTGGTTTCACACAGCAAGGATGTGAGATGTGGAGCTGTGCATTACAATGAATGGATCTCTGCAATCAAAGCACACAAATATTAAATGATAAAAACAAAATGAGTAAACGTGTCCTTTCTGCCAGCAGCTTACTCTCTAGAAGATGGATTCTTCATGTAGTTAGTGTTATGGAGTCCTTTGTGATTTATACGGCACTCATCACCTGGGTATCTCAGGGCCTGATCCTGCAGCCATTAAAATTAGTGGGAGTTTTGCTATTGATTTCAGTGGGAGCAGGATCAAAGTCTAAATGCAGAACCAAACTAGGAAAAGAGTGGTGCAGCCTGAGGGTCATGTATTCTCTAATGTACTATTCACCTCTCTCACAGGTTCCATAGGTTTGCATAGCGTTGTCCAGGATCATACAGCAACACTGTATAGCCTGGCAGCTTTGCCTGCTAAATGAATGAGCAAGCCACATGACCTTCTAATCAACACTGCTTTGAAAACACAGAATTTTATTTACAGGAGATGATAATTCACTTGCTGAGAGACCAGTTACTGTGCTGTTGAGACCACTTGGACACTGGATACAGTTCAAAAAATATTGCTATGAGACACAGATATTCACTGTGGAGCAAATCTTGAAATCATTATAAAGTCTTTAGGCAAGCACAATGCCCAGTGAATGAGTAACAACTTCAGGCCCTGGCCCTACATATAAGGGGCTCTATTCATTCCCTAGGTTTTGGTGGCAGGAGCTGGTACAACCTAGGACTGGAGCCCCCATCGTTGTAATTAATTACCCTCTCCCAGATGTGTATGGTACAATGCTTCTATGGGGGTCAGAGCAGTGCTAATTATTGAATGAATGATTCACAGTTAATAGAATATTCAGATCAGATCTCCCCCCGGCCCACTGCATGGCTGCATTAGGGCTCCACAAACTTAGGTATGGGCGAGAGGGTGTGGGAACAGGGAGAAAGAGCTGTAATCTGTGAATTTCTGTCCAAGCAGGTGGGCAGGAAGGGGACAGTTGGGATGGGGAGGGGAGCTGCCCCCCAACTTGGGCTGACTACTGGAGCTGGGCCAACATGATGGGTGAGGAGTACGCTATATCCAGTAAAGTGCTCTAGCAAATTCCTTCCCCACTTCAGGAGCAAGAGGCGTCATTGTGAGTGAGTCTAATTGCTCTGCCAGGGCTCTCATACTGAGGGCACTGAGCAAAACCAAGAGTTAATTTTGTCTCTTTCCCTGTCTGCAAATTGTCTCAGAGCAGATGGTGATTTTTTTCAAATTCACATTGTTCTAAATTATTTGTGGAATGATTTCTGCAAACAATCTCTTGTCTGTAAATTCTTCCTGAACAGTTCAGTTCCAGTCCTTGGTATCATAGCTTAGGCTACGACGATTTAGTCATGGAGATCACGGCAGTCACGGATGCCGTGACTTTGCCAGACCGCCATGACTTCTAAGGGTTCAGGAGAAGGAGGTGGGACTGTGTGCCCCTGCACTGTATCTAGGGCTGCCTCGAATCAGGACCCTGCAGCCCCAGCCCTCCGGCTTCCTCCAGGGGCTGCAGCTGGGCCAGGGGCTGCAGCCAGCCCATGTTCCCGAGCCCTCCAGCATCCCAGGCTTGGTGGGGGATGCAGCCGGGGATGCGCGCCTCAGCCCCGCGGCTTCCACCAGGGGCTGCAGCCAGGACCATGTGCTCCAGTCCTGCAGCATCCTGGGCTTGGCGGGGGCTGAGTGTCCCAGCCCTGTGGCGTCCCGGGGCTGCAGTCAGGGCCGTGCGCCCCAGCCCCACAGCGTCCAGGCTTGGTGGGGGTAGGGTGACCAGATGTCCTGATTTTATAGGGACAGTCCCGATTTTTGGGTATTTTTCTTATATAGGCTCCTAATACCTCCCACCCCGTCCTGATTTTTCACATTTGCTGTCTGGTCACTCTAGGCGGGGGCCACGCACCCCAACCCTGCAGCATCCCGGGCCTGGTGTGGACTGCGTGCCCCAGCTCTGTGGCGTCCCGGGCTTGGCGGAGCTGCAGCTGGTGCCGTACACCACAGCCCCGCGGCTTTCGCCGGAGGCTGCAGCTGGGGTTACTTGCCCGCCTTGAGGCTTCCCAGGGCCATGTGCCCCACGCCTCCACTGTGGCCCAGCCTTGACGGTGGCTGTAGTCGGGCCACGCACCACTGTCCGTCAGCTGGGCCAGCTCTGGAGCAAGGGCTGTGTGGTCCCTGTGTCTCCTCAGTTCCTTCTCTACAACAGAGGCTACCCCAACTCCGAAGTAGAGGGGAGAAGGGTGGGTAGTGGAGCACCCACAGGGACACTCATCTCGAAGAATGTCAGTTACTGCACAGGTGAGTAACCTCCTCTTCTTCTTCAAGAGATGTCCCTGTGGGTGCTCCATTCCAGGTGACTTAAAAGCAGCGTATCTCAAGGGGGTAGGGACTTCGGATCTGGTAGGAATGCAGTAGATAATACAGCTCTGCCTAATCCTGTATTGATTAAGGGCACAATGCTTAACAAATGTGTGTTCAGAAGTCCAAGTGGCCGCTTTACAGATGTCAGCCAGAGTAACTTTGCGTAGAAAAGCCCCAGAGGTAGCTTTCAGCCGCAGGCGGGTTTCACGCAGCACCTGAGGAGCCCAGCATGTCAAAAGTGCTCAGCTGGAGAAGCGCCAGGAGGGAGGTTGAGAAAACGCTTGGTGATTGGATGAGCAAAAACAGAGGTATCATTGATCTTGTAATGAAAAGTTGTAATAGCAGCTAAGTGGACTATGATGGAGCTGAAAGAAAGGCCAGATTAATTAAGGTCTAATAGGTAGTCAAGTATGAACGGAAGAGATGCAGACGTAGGAGGAATTTGTTTAGTTGAGCACCATTGTGTGAATTGCTTCCACTTTTGGAGATAGGTGATGCGAGTAGATTGTGTTCTGCTATGTAGGAGCACTCTTTGAACCTGCTCAGAGCATGCTAGTTCATTTTGGGAGAACCATGTAGGAACCTAGCTTTGAGGTGAAGCATGGATAGGTTGGGGTGAAGAAATTGTCCGGGTTGCTGCAAGAGGAGGTTTGGAGTGAGGGGCAATAAAATCGGTGAGCGAATTGACACCACGGTTGTCTGGGCCACGACGGGGCAATCAGAATTACCGTGGCACAATCTGTTCGTATCTTTGTCAGAACTCTGTGGAGAACTGGTATCAGGGGAAATGCATATAGTAAGTCCTGATCCCAGGAGATCATGAACACATCTCCTAGGGAATGTTTGCCCAGTCCCGCTCTGGAGCAAAATTTGGGACATTTTGTGTTTTTTGCAGTTGCGAAAAGGTCTATGGTTGGGTAGCCCCAAATGAGGAATATGTTGAGGACGATCTTCTCGTTAATCTCCCATTCGTGATCCCAGGGAAAGAGCCTGCTTAATTCATCCACGGTGGTATTCATAGCTCTGGGAAGATAGGCGGCTAATATCCGGATGTTGTTCTCAAGACACCAATTCCAGAGCTTCATAGCTTCTGTGCAAAGCGAGTGAGAGCGAGCGCCTCCCTGCCTGTTTACATAGAACATGCAGGCGATGTTGTCTGTCATTATCCATACATGTTGGTTCCGGATCAATGGGAGGAAATGACGGCAGGCGTTGCGTATGGCTCAGAGTTCTAGGACGTTTATGTGTAGGGAGGTTTTGGTTGCGGACCATAGCCCCTGGGCTGTGTGGTGGGACATGTGTGCACCCCACCCTGTGAGGAATGCATCGGTAGTCATCATGAGGGATGGAGCATCCTGGAGAAAGGGGACTCCTGAGCAGAGGTTGGAGGGAACTGTCCACCATAGGAGAGAGTCTTTGACTCTGAAAGGTATGGATAGAGGCTTGTTTAGAGCATGTACATTTGGTCTGTAAACCGTGGCCAACCAAGCTTGGAAGCACCTCATGTATAGTCATGCATTTTTTACCATGAAAGTGCACGAGGCCATGTGACCTAATAGTTGTAGACAGTCTCGAGCAGTGACCTGAGGACTGTTGCGAAGTTTTGTGGCCAGGAGTTTTATGGTGTTGAAGCGATCAGGCAGGAGAGATGCCATTTCCGTCCAGGAATCGAGGTGTGCTCCTATGAATTCCAGGTGCTGGGTAGGAGATAATGTGGATTTGTTTTCGTTTATTTGTAGGCTGAGGGATAGGAAGCAAGCGATGGTGAGCTGCATGAATTGAAGAGCTTCGTTGAGCATTGAGGCTTTGAGGAGATAATCATCGAGGTAAGGAAATATTATGACCCCTTGTTTCCTGAGGTAGGCAGTGACTATGGCTAGGAGCTTGGAAAAAACACAGGGAGCGGTGGATAGGCCGAAGGATAGCACCCTGTATTAAAAGTGTGTTGAGCCCAGGGTAAAATGAAGGCAACGTCTGTGGGCCGGGATGTAGGATGAGGGCTGAAAACCAATCGCCCTGCTCAAGCACTGGGATTATGGTGGTGAGGGTAACCATTTTGAACTTTTGCTTTTTGATAAATTTGTTGAGCTGCCTGAGGTTGAGGATTGGTCGCCATCCCCCGGTTTTCTTTTCTGTTAAGAAATAATGGGAATAGAAACCCTTCCCTCTGTGTTGTTTGGGCACGACTTCCACTTCTCCCAATTGAAGGAGATGTTGTACTTCTTGGAGGAGCAGTTGCTTGTAAGAGGGGTCCCTGAGGAGGGACGGGGAGGATGGGTGGGAGGAGGCAAGGATAGGAAAGTGATGGAATAGCCAATTGTGACAACCTCTATAACCCACTTGTCAGTGGTAATGTTCTGCCATTGATGGGAGAATGGTCGTATGCAGTGTCCAAAAATAGGGGCATGCGGTGTAAGCGCTCAAGTGGGAACATTGTTTTCTATACCCTCAACCAAGTTTTCAAATCTGCTTATTTGTCGGAGGGGGTTGAGACGCTGCCGAGGAATTGGGATGGCGGCGCTGGTATCTGGGTCTCTGGCATTGCTGTTGTTGTTGTTGCTCATGTGATCAATGGAATTGCTGGGTGTATGCGGGGTAGTGTGGACGCTGATAAGGTTGATATCTACATTGTCGTCTTCTGCTCGTAGGGGTTTGAATTCCTAGGGACTGGAGAGTTGTCCTTGAGTCCTTCATTGAATGAAGTACGTCGTTCATCGTGGAGGCAAAGAGTTTGTCGCTGTTGAAGGTAAGATCTTCAGTGGTACTCTGTACCTCTTGAGGAAAGGAAGAGGAGGAGAGCCATGAACCTCAGCGCATCACCACTGCTGTAGCAGTGGATCTTGCTGGAGTATTGGCTGCATCAAGGGCTGCTTGAAGAGCTGTACATGAGATCATTTGTTCCTCGGAAACTAGAGCTGTAAATTGTTGTTTCTTTTCTTCTGGAATGTCATCAATAAAGTCCATGAATTTATTGTAATTTTTGTGGTCATATTTTGCCAGAATGGCAGTATAATTGGCAATGCGAAATTGTAATGTGGAAGATGCATATACTTTATGTTCAAGCAGATCTAATCGCTTACTTTCCTTGTCGGATGGGGTGGAGCGGGGAAACTGGTGTTTGGTCTTTTGGTTGACTGCGTCTACTACCAGCGAGTTTGGCCCTGGATGAGTGAAAAGGAATTCAGAGCCCTTGGAAGGGATGAAGTACTTCCGGTCTGCTCACTTACAGGTAGGTAGACTCGCAGCGGGAGTCTGCCAGATGGCCTTAGCAGGTTCCAAAAGGGCTGCGTTGATTGGTAATGCAATCCTAGAAGAAGAAGAGGGCTGCAGGATGTCCATTAACTCATGCTGCTGTTCAGGAACCTCCTCCAAGCTAATTCTTAACTTACTGGCAACTCTTTTGAAAAGGTCTTGAAATTTTGAGAAGTCATCCGAAGATATTGGGGGAGGAGGAAGTAAGGCTTCATCAGGTGTAACAACTGGGTCTATTGGGTTGGAGGCAGGTCATGATTGATCCTGCAGTTGTGACGGTGCTGCCTGGTGCCTTACGTCAGTGGCAGGTTCGTCTACTGGTGGTGCCGGGCAGGTGGCATAGTGAGTGTGGTCTCGAGGATAAGATGCCCATGGAGCCCAATATTGCCAGTGTGATGGGAAGGACATGGGTGATGCCATCCAGGGGTTTACACACCACGGAGCAGGATCCTGAGAGTAGGATGAGGTAATTTTTCTGGGGTCTGAGGACGGGAGATTTGATATGGTGACAATTCCCCCTGTAGTCCAGATTCCTCATCACTGGAGGAAGGCTGTCCGGATCCTGAGCATTTGGAGAGAAGTAGGTATTAAGTAGGGGTGACTGCAGGATAGGTGACACCAGCAGGTCCCTTGACTGCGTAAATTGCGGTGCCGGAGCCTCTCTGTGAGGTGAGGGCTGTGCAAGAGGAATCTGTTGTGAAGAAAGGTTCCTCTGCTCCGGTGTCCTGAGCCTTGTTTTACTGCTGGCCAGCTCAGCGGGTGACGGTGTTGGGAGAGCAAGAATAGCCTGCAGGGTGTCAGGCATGTCAACATGTGTTGGCACTGCTTCTGTCGCAGTGCCGAACAGTGCCGTGAGAGAGGCAGGCAACTGGAAGCCTCGGCACTGGAGCTCTGTGCTACTGCCACAGCCGCAGGCGGGTTTCGCGTGGCACCTGAGGAGCCCAGCGCGACAAAAGTGCTCAGCTGGGGAAGTGCCGGGAGGGAGGTTGTAGACCTTCCTCGGGAAGTCTTCTCCCGCAAAGTACCCTTTGTGGGTGAGAGAGGGTGCTGGGTTTTTTTAGGTTTTCTTGTCTTTCTTTGAGGCGGGGGCGGGGGCCCTGCGGCATGCAGCGGAATCGATGCCCGGGTCTGCAGCTGACCCTAAGGACTTCTGATGGAGGAGCAGTTTTAATCTCAGCTCCCTGTCCTTACTTGCCCTGGATTTTAGCTTGCTGCAGTGGGCACATTTTTGGGGAATGTGGGACTCCCCCAAATATTTTATGCATTTTGAATGGCCATCTGAGAGAGGGATGGCATCATTGCAGGTAGAGCAGTCTTAAAGCCTGGGGAGCCAGGCATGTTGGAAGTGGCTGCCGCTGACAGGAATGAGAAGTGGGTTTTTTTGTTTGTTTATTTTTTTAGAGAGAAAAAGATAGAAGAAGTGAAATCTAATTACTACTGGTAAAAAACTAACTAACAATGAAGGTATTTGAACAAAGGGAGAGAAAAGTCTCTAACGAGTCTGCTGAGCTCCGTCTCAGGCTGGGGACAGTAGGGAAGGAACTTAGGAGAACAGATGCGCACACGTACTATTAAGGTACACTCAGCATGAGGGGGCAGGCTCTGCGCATGCGCGACCGGTACGAGTACTGCTGTCAAAATCTCCGAGCGAAGGCGCAGGGACGCAGCAACACCTGGAGTGGAGCACTCACAGGGACATCTCTGGAAGAAGAATTCTATGTCCCCTCTACAATTCCAGTAAGATTCCCATCTAGCATTTAAAGGCATATTTATTGTCTCCATCCCATGAGCTTTGAATCACAAATGGATCCTTCTCAGCTCTCCACACTTTATCAGGTTTTGCTGTAGGGTTGCCACATTTATTTCTCTTCTAGATTTTCATTTGGACATGACATGGCATGAGATTTCATTTGGAGATAACAGAAATAATACTCAGCAAAATCATTTTTTTTAATGTGAGAGTGAGTTTAATGATTGTAAAAGTGGGAGAAATGGCATTGGCCTGATCCAAGCATAAGGCACATAGGAGCTATGGAAGCTTCCTATCCACAGCTCTGACAGTGCACCATCTTCCTGCCTTCAACATGTCTGCTATTGCAGTTAGTGATCAGAGATCTAATTGAGCTGAATTGAGCCAAATGATTGTGGTGGTTTTGCTATGTTAATAAACGGGACTAGTGTCATTTAGAGGATTAATGGGTACATACATGGTCCCATGTAGCTTAACTGGGTATTA
This sequence comes from Chrysemys picta bellii, assembly GCF_011386835.1. Lineage (NCBI taxonomy): Eukaryota > Metazoa > Chordata > Testudines > Emydidae > Chrysemys > Chrysemys picta. The sequence goes on along the minus strand of NC_088794.1, from coordinate 123,759,212 downwards.
GTGGGTGGGTGGGGAATGTGAATAGTGAAGACAGAGGATGTAGGAGGCTAATGTTGAATACAAATGGCCTGAGGCAGAAAATTTAGATCTGTATCCAAACTTACCCCAAGTTTTGAGGTTGTTCAGATCAAGGGCTTTTGGGTCATGCAGCATGCATGGTAGGCTAAGGAACTCTTTCAATGCTGTAGCCCTTGTGGTAGCTCATTTATACCAGTGGCTCTCAACCTTTCCAGACTACTGTACCTCTTTCAGGAGTCTGATTTGTCTTGTGTATCGCCAAGTTTCACCTCACTTAAAAAGTATTTGCTTACAAAATCAGACATAAAAATACAAAAGTGACACCGCACACTATTACTGAAAAATTGCTTACTTTCTCATTTTTACCATATAATTATAAAATAAATCAATTGGAATATAAATGTTGTATTTACATTTCAGTGTATAGTATATAGAGCAGTATAAACAATTTATTGTCTGTATGAAATTTTAGTTTGTACTGACTTTGCTACTGCTTTTTCTGTAGCCTTTTGTAAAACTAGGAAAATATCTAGATGCATTGATGTACCCCCAGAAGACCTCTGGGTAGTCCCAGAGGTACACATACCCCTGGTTGAGAACCACTGATTTATACTGTTGGTCCGCTTTGTACTTTTCACCCAGAACACGATTTGAACCCAGATCTGTAGCTACTAACTGCCACTCCCTACTGGCTTTGCTTTTCATACCCAGACTAATTGGCCTTCCATGTTTGTGTCTCATACCCCTGCTAAATGGTCTTCCATGTTTGGTAACAGTTGCTTTCCAAAGATACATTTTTTTATGTCCCTACTCACCAGGAAAGATTGAGAAAGCAGAGCTCTTTCTGCAGTTACTGCTGATACTGGCAGAGCTCCACTCTAGAGAAACCTGAAGTGGCATCACTAAATTTCCCCTCAACTGAGTGTTGCTATGGGAAACAATACACAGGAGAACGCATGCTAATGGCAGAGAAAGCCAGAGGGATGAAGGGAGAACAACAGCCCAGCAGGAGCAGCTCTCTCAAAGCTAGTATAATTGCTAGCTGGTCTAACATCAGTACAGGCAGACTAGCAGCTGTTGGAGTGAATTGCAGGCAGCACTCCATGGCCTTGAAGTCACCACTCAGCCCTGGCAGAAGGTTGGGTCATTTATACTTCCTAATTGCCTAAGCAAATGGGGTTGGTTATTTCTCTGAGGATGGAGAGCAGATGACCCCTTCAGGTGGAAGGTGGTGTGGAGTGAAGGAACAGATGAGCCAGCTCAGCATCTTCCTGTGCTGCTGCCTTTCCTCAGAGCCTGAGTTTCTCTGAGGCAGTGCTGCCTGTGGTGATGAAATGACTATTGCCTCCTTCGAGTCTAGCAGAGCACAATTAAATTTGGTTCATTTTGTACCACAAGGGAGACTTGTTTTTTGTCTCCCAAGGCAATTGCAGAGCCTCTGACAGGCCTATACAGATGATGTGACAAACCAGATTAACATTAGCATTTTATCTTCTGGGAGAAAGGCTACAACTATGGAAAAGAATAAATAACCTTCTATTGATTAGAATCATTTGTGCTTTAACGTTGAAAGAATAAATACAAAGCTGAGCTATGTTCATCCTTATGTGGACCAGTCTGTCAGCAATAGTCTACTCTTGTATTTAGAGTTCTAAGATGCAAGCTGGATCCATGCAAGCTTACCTCCTCTCCTCAGTTCTGGGAACCATTCCTCATTCCTGTGCCCACAGAGCTCTGGAACTCCACTGGATGCATCTGATGCCTTTTGCTTTCTCTGTTCTGCTGGGGACAGTTTAGAGAATTTGCTTTCTCTCCTCAAGCCTCTCTTACTCCTCTTCCTCTATCTTTGCCCCAGCCATCTAACACAGTGCATGTGGGGATTTTATTCTCTTGCAGAGAGCATGAGCCAGCTGTGTGTAAGCAGGGAAATGGTCCTGCTATTGTGAGGAACTTTCTTGGCTTATATACTACCCCGGTGGAATTGGCTAGCGAAAAGATCCGAGTCCTCGTTCCCACTCCCTTTACCCAGAGGCCTGCCTGACCTCGAGGACTCCCCTTCCACTCACCTGTGTGGCAGACTGGTGGGAGTCGACCCCCCAATCTTGTCATAGTAATTTAGGACAGGGGCTAGGGTGTCCCCACTCTGGGGTGCTCTCTCCACACTGGATGCTTCCCTGACCCACTGATCATTACATATAGTTCAAAGCAAATACAATGTATTAAACAGCAACCAATTAAAAACAAGAAAAAAATGTGAAAGGTTAAAGGAAACAGGTAACCCCACTCTGTGGGCATGGGGGAAACCACACACAGCTGTCTCTGGAATGTAAGGGAAGTTCACAGTCTGTTCCTCACACATCCCAGGCCTCCTTCCCAGGCCCTGGCTGTGCTGCAGGGATGCCGCGAGTCGGACACTTGCTCTGGTGGTGGCTACATGCCTTCAGGCTCTAGGTGGCAGGACCCTTCTTCCCAGCATTGGCCCTCCTGTCGGGGTCATGATCCTGCTCCCAGTCCGTCCTGAAAGACCTCTTGGCTGGTGGCGTTTCCCTGTGTTGGGCCCTCTGCCCAGGGTCTCCCTCACTCTCCCCAGCTGCTCATCGCACCCAGCTCTGGACTGCTTCGGCTATAGCTCCACCTTGACTCAGCTTTGCTGCTGCTGCTCTGCCTCCAGCTCAGCTCCCTGGGCTGCTCCTCTGGCCCTGGCTGCCGTGGCTCTGTTTCCAGCACAGCTCTACTCTCTAGGCTGCTTCTCTGGCTCTCTGTAGCTCTGGCTGCTGCTCTCTCCTTAGTTCAGTCCCTCTGGCCAGGCAGCTCCAGATCACACGGAGGACCAGGCCCTGCGCTCCTGACTGCCTGGTTGGCCTGCCTGCCTTGTCAATCTGGCTGACCTGGAGCACTGGTCTCTCCCCATTGGCCCTGGGGACTGCCAGTGTTGATTTCTCATTGGCCCTTCCCCTTTCTTTTGGTACTGGGAGAGGACCAACTAAAAAACCCCACTGAGTTTCAGCCAGGGGCCAACAGTCCCCTTACATGTGCATTGCCCTGAGATGGTGCATGAGTGATTTAAAGAGGGCTAAATAGTCAGTCAGGACATTTCTATTTTTCTTAATGTTATCTTCTTACGCATCTCACATGGCTGCTGCTGCCTCATTGCCCCTCTGACGAAAAAAATTACATTGTTTGTCTGTTCCAGTTCTCCTCAGAATCTCTGTTTCCTTCCTCCATGGGCAGGTACCGATCAACTCACTAGAGGAGGAGTAAACTTGGAACATTTTGAAATAAGAAATGAAAGCTGAAGCCCTGGACATGCAGGCCTTATTCACATAACTTCCAACTGACTTCATTGGAGATTTTTGTAAATGAAGCCTGCATGGTGGCTGCTGTTAAAAACATTGCTAACCTTCCCTCTTCATACACAGTCTAACATGCAGCCGCATGGTGATCTGCAAACATCTTTCAGCTTAGATGTTGTTCTTCCTTATAAATGAAGTTCAAAAAACCTAGTACTGATGTAAACCACACACCTCCTGGGTGTGGTGTTTTGTCCCATTTAGTGGCACCACTTAGAGAGTGAGAGAGATTAATGAATGACAAAGAGTCCTGTCCTAACAGACGTATTGGAGCATAAGCTTTCGTGGGTGAATACCCACTTCGTCAGATTCACGAAAGCTTATGCTCCAATACGTCTGTTAGTCTATAAGGTGCCACAGGACTCTTTGTCACTTTTTCAGATCCAGACTAACACGGCTACCCCTCTGACACCAGAGATTAATGAGTTTGCTCTACAGCCTTAGCTAACAGCCAGGTGGCTTTTAGCTCATGCTGTAGAGGCTCAAGCATTAAGTTCCAGAAGTCCCAGGTTCAATCCTGCCCACCGACAACCGGGGTCTGTTGGTGTTACAAGTAGGGGCTTGTCTGGGATTTTAACTGGGAAGTCTCTGAAGCTTGGGATGCACTTCAACATCTAAGGGAAGTATGTATCCCACACTCCTCCTGGGTGTGGTGTTCTGTCCCATCTAGTGGCACTGAGACCACTTAGAGACAGAGATAAAATGAGTCTGCTCTACAGCCTTAGGTAAGAGCCCGTTCGCTTTTAGCTCATGCAGTAGAGGCTTATGCACTAAGCTCCAGAGGTCCCCGGGTTGATCCTACCTGCGGCGCTACACTACTGAGATCTCAACTCATCTGTGCCTCTAGAGTAGATGTGTGGCTTATGTGAAACATCGGTCACATCTTTGAGTCTCCAACAATCAGACGCACATGGATAGCAGTGGAGTCATTCTCCAGAACATAGAATTGTACATATTGGATTCTACCCACCCATCTGAGATATATTAAAGCAGTCATGCCAAGTTAGTCTTCTTGCAAATACAGCAAATTCACTTTTTTGAACACTCATTCACATTAAACTAAAATCTACTAGGTTCTCATTCATGCTTTGTGACACTTCTTTTTAAGACAGGACATTAACTGAGAAATGCAAGAATTTACCCTGAGGTTTCCAAGCAGCTTTTTAATGTACACCATTTGATTCTTTCCCCCCATTCCTAGGGGATATAGTGAAGCTCTCTCACAGGATGTGTGTCCCACTAGCATCTCCATTTTTTACCTGAGCTCAACTTTCAGAAATTCAAATGTCACATCAGCAACTTCCACATCTTCAAGTCTCCACTTATTCTCTTGTATCTTTAAACAGGGACATAAAAAACTTGAAACCTCATGGAAAACTGAAATGTTCTAATTAGACATATTTCTGCCTACAGACAAAATCCAATTTCTTTCGACATTCCTCTTTCTGCACTTTCTTTTAACAGAAGCACATTTGTTTGAAAATAATCTAGTTTCCTAAATGCTTATCTATTCCTGTCATGTAAAGTCATAAGCCTCTCTCTCTATGGCAGGGATCGGCAACCTTTGGCACACAGCCCATCAGGGAAAGCCGCTGGCGGCCCGGGCCAGTTTGTTTATCTGCAGCGTCCGCAGGTTCGACCAATCACAGCTCCCACTGGCCGCGGTTTGCCGTCTCAGGCCAATGGGATCGCGGGAAGTGGTGCGGGTCGAGGGATGTGCTGGCCACCTCTTCCCACAGCCCCCATTGACCTGGAGTGGCGAACCACGGCCAGTGGGAGCTGTGATTGGTTGAACCTGCAGATGCTGCAGGTAAAGGAATCGTCCCGGCCACCAGCGGATTTCCCTGATGGGCAGCGTGCCAAAGATTGCCAATCCCTGCTCTATGGCATCCCACCCAGGTGCACAGCAACTAACCATGATGCCACACACAGAGGATTATGACGTTAGCTGGGGAATAAGAAGCAGGAGCAGATTAGTATTATTACTTGCTTAAGAGTTAACACTTTTATTTTTAAAACTTCTCCTCACTAACATGCTAGAGATGCTGTGGAACATAATAAAAAGAAATTAAAAACATGCACATGAATAAGACTCTGCCCCTTTTATATTTTGAAAGAATTTGGTTTTGGCACACTAGCTATGATGTAGTCCTTGGGAGGGAGGAAGGGGAGGAATAATTAAGACAGAAAATTTCTGGTAAGGATGTCCAACATGTCACATTTTAGTCCATGCAAGAAAATTACAGCAATACAACTTGGCCACTGAGAATTTAAACAGATGAGATTCAGAAAACTGGAACTTGCCCCCTTGTGCAAAGCAAACTTTTATTATTGTATATTCCTGACGCTTCAGAATTGTGACCCTGATTGTTCTGCACTGCAGGGTGACTCCCAGGATGGTTGTATTGAATTCCTGCTAAAAGATACCTCCTTCTGGCAGGACAGGAGGAATTATAACCCCGGCTGTGAAATGTGTAGGCATGCTGTGAAATGTATGTCTTGATCTGCAGGGGCGCAGACCACTGGTCTACACTGCAACTGGGAATGACCCTCCCAGCCTCGGTAGACAGGCTCGTGTTAGAGAGCTAAAAATAGCAGTGTGGGTGTTGCAGCTCTGGCAAAGACTTGGGCTAGCCATCTGAACTCAGACCAGTGGGTCGGGTGGGCTTGAGAGGCCGGGCTGCAATCTCCACACTGCTATTTTTAGCATACTTGCTCAAGCCCCAATGCAAGTCTGTTTTGCGCTGGAAGGCACGTTCCCAGCTACGGTATAAACATACCCTTAGGGGTCAGCAACCCTGTGACAACATGCAGGGGTACTAGGAGAATAAGAACTTTGACTTCGCCTTTAAAAAAAAGAATGGTGGCGGACTGCACATTCAGATAATAATTGACTTTGTGATCCAGATAAATGCATTGGATCCTCAGATATACAGGCACAACTTCCTCTTGAATGCAAGCTCCAAAGGTGAATGCTTGAGAATATTATGATTGCATTGAAAACAGAAGGGTAAATGAATGAAACTATTTTGTAAGCCTCACTATAATGAACACTTAGTAGCAGCTGCTATAATTACAATAACTGATTATATTTACATTTTTACATTTAGGTTGCTTAACAATATAAGAATACTTCACATAATGACACAAAAACAAATTTAACATAAGAAGGTGCTAATCCTGCAAAGATTTTCGTGTGTTTAATGTTTTGGACTAGGAATAGTCCAATTGTCTTCAGGTCAAGTCAAAGTTGAATGCCTGTGTAAGTCTTTGCAGGATGGGAGCCTGAATGATACACAGTTATTCAGTATCAATAATTACTTTCAATACACTTAATTACAAGAGAATAGCCTGGCTTTTTTCTTTTAATGGTAAAGCAATTTGACTGATTTTTTTTTATGATGGGCTAAATTCATCCCTGGTGCAATTCCACTGAAGTTGTCATCAGTTACACCAGAGACAAATGTATCCCATTTAGCTTAAAATAAATGGTCATTTCAAAAGTCATCTGTTTTAAAAACTTCCAGATTTCTGTATCATTGCTACTAGTAAAATCTTAGATTATTACAATTGTGGCAAAAAATGAACAAACCTATATATTTTCACTATTTGTGCTTTTTGTATATTTTCTGCATTTCTCTTAACTTGCAGTGAAAACAGGCATCAGTTTTGCTTTTACTTGTAGATAGGTTCTCATGTACCAATACAATCCTGCAACATTTTGGTTACAAACACTGCAGATGAATACTCATTTTAAAAAAACAAGAACTAAAAAAAACCCTGTTTCCATTAATCACTATGACTGCCACAATTTATTCATCAACCTATGGAATCTTAGTTAAAAGGACCCTGAAGGAAGCATTATGCTGGCTTCATTATTAGGATTTACAGTGTCCCTCAGGACAAATCTTCTATACAGCATATTTTCATACACTTTCATACCTAGAATGCAGAGAAGAGTCATACTTTTCCCCCTATATTACATCAAATTTGTCTGCCTGAAGAACTCAAAACATGGTAAATAAATCATTGGAGGAAAAAGCTGTGAACTGTGTGTGATACCTCCTTGCATACATCCTAAAGAGAATACACAGATAAGGACACGAGACCTTGTAGGAAACATAGGCCAGGTCTACACTAGAAACTTACATTGGTATAACTATATCATTACAGGGTGTGAAAAATCCACATCCCGAGCAATGCAGTTTTACCGACCTAATCCCCAGTGTAGACAGCGATAAATTGATGGGAGAATTCTCCCATTGACATAGCTCCTGCCTCTCAGGGAGAAGAACTACCTACGCAGATGGGAGAAGCCATCCTATCAGCACAGGTAACATCTGCACAGAAGCGCTACAGCAGCGCTGCTTCTGCAGTGTTTTAAGTGTAGACCTGCCCATATGTCTAATTGTTTAGCTTCACCTGTTTCTATGTATTTACTTGTAGCTAGTACTGCCCTATCATAGAACAGTAGTGGAACCTATATTGGCAGTTAGATAAAATATTTCTTGCAAATTAGTATTGAAAAATCAAACTCTAAATGGAAGAATCCTCACTTATATATGCTGATGGCCAAATTCTGACCCCCCATTCCGGCAACACAAAAGGACCATAAACTGGCCCAACTCCACAGCACACAATTCCTCTGGCTTGGTGCATCTCCATGTGGCCTAGATCCAGAACAGCTGGCTCTGCATCTGGCTCTGCACCTTTCTCTGCAGCTGCTGAAGCAGTGGTTATGTTAAGGACATGAGCATGGCCAGAGAGCTGCTGTGCTCTGGCAATTTCTAGCTGCATAATGGCCCTGAAGGTGCTATAACCAATCCAAAGATTAGTTTTGTTTGTTTGTTTGTTTGTTTGTTTGTTTGTTTGTTTGTTTGTTTGTTTGAAGTCAGAATGGACCATTATAATAATTTAGTCTGACCTCCCTGCATAACACATACAGGACCTCCCTGAATTAATTTCTGCTTCAAGTCCAATAGCTGTAGTTGGATCTTTTTCTAAAAGATATTCTCTAATTCAGTCTTGATTTTAAAAATTCCAGTAATGGAGAATCCACCATAACCCTTGGTAAATTGTTCCAATAGTTAGTCAATTTTACTATTAAAACTATGTGCCTTATTTCTAATCTTAATTTATCTAGTTTCAACCTTCAGCTATTAGATCTTGTCATCTTTTAGTCTGCTAGATTGAAGAGCCTTCTTATCAAATTTTTCTTCCTCATGTAGTTAGTTATTTTGACTCTGTGAATTATGAGGGACTCTAGAAACTTTTGTTGATCTATGGATGCCCCACATTTGTCATGATGATGGCCAGAGTGGTGGAAAATGGTAAGATATTGGACCTTTTTCCAGTTACCAATGCCACTAAATAAGGTTGTGTGCTGGCTCCCACGCTCTCTTCAATCTTTTTTTCAGCTATATTTATGGATGGATGCCAGGATATTGACAGGAGTATTTATCCAGTTCCACACTGACGGGAAGTTGTTCAATCTGCAATGCTTCTGTGTTCACATGAAATGGCAGATTTTCTCATTAAGGAGCTTTTAAATTTATTTGCTGTTGAATGTGAACTGAATGTTCACTTGATTGACATTCAATTTATAACTGATCACTTAGCTCATGCAGTCAATTGTTTTGGCTTCACAATCAGCCTAAAGAAGACTGAAGGAGCGTAGCAACCTGTGTTGGGGGATGCTCATGTCTATCCAATTATGAAGATCATCAAAGCTGCTCAAGCCCATGGAGAAATTTTGTTACCTAGGGAGTATTCTGTTACAGAATACCCCAAGATTACCCATCGTATAGTCAAGGCCAAATCTGCATTTGGGATGGTGTCATTCCACCAATGGAATGATAGCTCATCAAAATAAGCACTAAGCTAAATATTTATTGGGCAGTCATGCTTACAACGCTTCTCTCTGGGACATGGACAACAAATCGCCACCACATTAGGAAACTTGATCAGTTTCATATGCTCTCTCTTCAGTCTCTTTGCAGGGTCAAAAGGTGGGACAAGATTTCCCAATACCAAAATCCTTAATCGTTGTTGGATGTTTGGCATTCAGAGCATTCTCACAAAAGCTCAGCTGTGTTGGTCTGGGCATTTCGTTTGTATGGCCAACTCAAAAAGATTCAAGGCCCCATTTTATAATCAGCTAAAGCACAGCACTTGTTCTCATGGTGGACAGTAAAAACTATATAAAGACAGACTGAAGTCAAACTTGGGGGCCACTTAGGGATCTAGGGCAAAATCAGTACTTGGTCCTGCTACTGAAGGCAGGGGGCTGGACTCAATGACCTTTCAAGGTCCCTTCCAGTTCTAGGAGATGGGATAATTATTATAAACTTGAAAGCATGTCAGATTGACCCCAGAAACTGGGAAGCAACCGCTCATAATATAGCAAAGTGGTGGCAGATTTGTCATGTTGCTCGCTTGTTAACCACTTTGAAGCAATGTGCATTAATACATGATGTAAAAAACATGAACAATGCAAGGCAAGAATAGAACAGCCTGCAATGGTCATGAACAATCCCACATGAACTATCCCACATGTAACCATGATTGTAGTTCATGTTGTTTTGATCTCATGTACACGTGTTCACCTATAGCATTTGCTGAATCCTTGTACATTAATGTGAGACTCCTTCACTATAGATTATGACCAAACACCTCTAACCATCTCTTTCGTAAGATAAATAGATTGAGTTCCTTCAGTTTTTCACTATAGAGTATGTTTTCCAATCCTATTCTCATGTTTCCTCTCTGAACTGTCTCTAATTTTTCAACATCCTTCTGACTTGCAGACACTAGACCTGGACACAGGGCCGGCTCCAGGCACCAGCTTAACAAGCAGGTGCTTGGGGCGGCCAAGGGAGAGGGGCGGCACCTGCGGCAATTCGGGGGCGGCAGGTCCCTCACTCCCTCTAGGAGCAAAGGACCTGCCGCTGAACTGCCGCTGCCGATTGCGGCTTTTTTTTTTTTTCCAATTGCCACCACCGATCGCGATTGCGGCTTTTTTTTTTTTTTTTTTTGCTTGGGGCAGCAGAAATGCCCTGCCTGGACAATATTCCAGTAGTGATGGCACCAGTGTCAAATACAGAAGAAATAAAAGCTCCCTACTCCTATTTGATGTTCTCCTATTTATACATCCAAGAATTGCTTTAGTTCTTTTAACCAAAGCCTCAAACTGGAGGCCATGTTTAGCTCATTATACCATGACCCCCAAGTTTTTTTTTTTCCAGTCACTGCTTCACAGAAAAATGTCTGGCCTGCATTCTTTGTTCCTAAACATATGACTACATTTGGCCATATTAAAACACAGTTTGCTTGCACCCAGCTCACCACATGATCCAGATCACATGATGCCTGTCCTCTTCATTATTTATCCCTCCTCCAATCTTTGTGTCATCTGCAAGTTTTATTAGAAATGATTTTGTTTTCTTTCAGGTCATTGACAAAAGTATTAAATAGCATAAGACTAAGAACTTATCTCTGCAGGGACCCCACTAGAAACCACCAGCTTGATGATGTTTCTCCATTTAATCAAGTTACATTTTGAAATGTATCAGTTAGCAAACTTTAAATCCGTTTAATATAGACCATGTAGATTTTGTAATGTTCTAGTTTCTTAATCAAAATTCATGTGGTATCAAGACACGTGTTATCCAGGAATCTACTCTGACAAGATCTGTTTTCCACAAAATAGGGGTAGTCCTTTGCCTCCTTCCTTTTCCATCAGGCGGTGCACTCAGCAGAGCTTGGCTGCACTTGAGGATCAAGATCCTGATTTTTTTATATATTAATAGAGTTATATTTATGGGAGAGCTGGAAGAATTAGTAATGGGAGCTAGAGCCTTTCACCTGTAGATCAGTGACTCAGATTCAACCCAGTAACTAGCTATACTAACTACCCAGTCAGTAACAATAAAAAATTGCTAGGTGTGTGCCAGGGGAAGGGGGTAACAGACCCCACACTAAGGTTAAAGGAGTGATGGAACAGTATTGGGCCAAGAAGTCCCCATCCCTCAGCAGCTGCCAGACATGTTCTCTATGAAGGACCGGCTTAAAAGGAAGCTCTGGCAGTTGGCGGGGTGGGGTGGGGTGGGGTGTACACACTACAAATCTACTTTTTGTCGGCAAAACTCTGCTGTTTTGCTGACAAAATAAAACCACCTCAATGAGAGGCATAAAGCTTTTTGTGGCAAAGGCTACGTCTTCACTGGGGACGGGGGGGGGTCGTCGATTTAAGATATGCAAATTCAGCTACGCGAATAGCGTAGCTGAATTTGACGTATCCGAGCCAACTTACCCCGCTGTGAGGACGGCGGCAAATGGACCTCCGCGGCTCCCCCGTCGACGGCGCTTACTCCTACCTGCGCTGGTGGAGTACAAGCATCAATCCGGGGATCGATTGTCGCGTCCCGACGAGACGCAATAATTCGATCCCCGAGAGATCGATTTCTACCCGCCGATTCAGGCGGGTAGTGAAGACATAGCCAAAGTTAAAGTGACAAAGTATCAGTGTAGACACTGCTGTTTGTTTTGCTGACATAACTGGCTTCCACCAGAATCCCACAATGCCTAACATGACTGCTCTGCTCACTGTTTTGATCTCTGCTGCCCTGCAGGCAGGCACGCACCCTTCCCGGGGAAGTATCTGACAGCTGAGTGTGCTGCTCCATTTGGGGAACAAAGAGAAAATCATTAAGGTGGAATGCTCCTGTTCTGCCCTGCACTAGGAACACAGCAGCAGGCAGACTGCTACTGCAGGTAGGGTGACCAGACAGCAAGTGTGAAAAATCGGGACAGGGTGTGTGTGTGTGGGGGGGGTAATAGGAGCCTATATAAGAAAAAGAGCAAAAAATCGAGACTGTCCCTATAAAATCGGGACATCTGGTCACCCTAACTGCAGGGAGTGGGAGGCCTCAGCATGGAGAGCTCACAGAGCTGCTCAAGATGCTGCTCCTGGCAGCTGAAAAGGCTGTGGGAGAACTTGGAGGGAATCATAGAACCATAGGCAGGCAGGCAGAGTGGGCTGCTTTGGGAGAGACTGATGTGCCAAGGAGAGCTGGGGGCTGATGTGGGAGGGGGGGTCTCCCTCCTCCTGCCTCAGGATAGGTCAGCCAGCCTGCTGTCTCCCCTGTCCCAGACACACCATTCCCCTCCCCCATCCCCGCACACTTCAGTTAAAAAAGCGTCTGACAATCTACTAGGATGGCCCTGGAACAATGGGATTGAGAAACCTGCATCATGTGACACTGTACCTGCCCTGTGAGGCATTGCAAACTTTTCCCAAAGCACCCTGCAGCCAGTTGCACAATGGGATAGCTACCACAGTGCATTGCTCTCTGTGTCGATGCAAGAGCTGCTAGTGTGTATGCATTCTGCTGACACAAGGAGCTAGTGTGGACATGCAACAGCGGTTTTAATTAAAGTGCTTTAATTAAAGCGGCATAACTTTTGCTGACAAAACTTTGTAGCGTGGATAAGGCCTAAGACTTGGCTGGGAGACTGGGGGCTGACCCCTTTCAACTAGACTCCGGGACTGAGCTGGGAAACTTCCCTTCTCCCCAGCTTGTAAGAAGCAAGGCTGGGGCCACACCCCGAACTGAAAGGAAAACAGGGAAGGTAGGAAGCGGCCCAGGAGAGACTGATCTGGAGTAGCAGCCAATAGGGACTAATCCACTCCCTGCATCTCTCCCATTGAGCTATGGAGAGGGAGTGCCCAGGTCCCTGAGAGATCCCAGAGGAATTTGCGGGGTGGAGGGGGAGAGCACAATGAACTGTGCCTTTATCGCTGAGCCCTCTGGACTGCCCAGAAGAGCCATCCCAAGACTGGGAGACACTAGGCGTGCTGGCCCTAGGGTGAAGCCTGCTGCAATATGATAGCTATTTGGTAACACATGCAATCGTGCAATTAAAAATCACCCAAGACAACAAATCTCATTGGATGGGTGGCCATGTTAACAAAAAAAACCCATGCCCACAATGGGCACTAACTAGCATCCTGCTGGCAGTTTCAGCGGAGAGGCCTAGAAATGAATAGAAAATGGAAATTGAACTAACTGCATCTCTGGAGATGGTGTCTCTATGTCTCAGTTTTGAGGCGCAATAGACGGGCAATGTTGCGGGACCATGCATTGCTACTGTCTGAGCATAACTGATTTATGAATGAACAGAGGACATCAGTCTCCAGGACTGTCAAGCCAGTACTCTTCACAAGCATTAAATTTACATCAATATTTTAAAGTTAAGTTCCAGCAGTATATACAGTAGGTGTGGTAATACACTCTTCTTTCTCATATGAGGACATCAGAGCTCAATTTCCATGTTCTGTAATCAGAGGATAGCCTCTGTATCAAGGGAGGCAAGCCATTGTAAATCACCCTCCTGATGTTGAACTGAGCACTCTTTCACCAGATGAGTTATTGTCTGCAACGCTGTCCTATACTCACAGCCTGGAGAGGAAACCAGGACAGTCCAGTGCACAGTTGCAGCATATGTGGATGAGCAAGTATCCGTTAAGCGTGGTTCAGGATCTACGATCAAGTGGATAAGGAGGTAAGTGCAGTGATGGACTCCTGAATTTACTAAGTGTGTTAGATTCTTTCCACTCCAAGAACGTAATTTTCAGCTCCCTGGAGGTGCTGATCATCCATGCATGGCAAAGGGCCAGTAACCCCCTTGTCCAGGAGTATGTGAGATGCCATGGCAAAGGAGTCTTGACAGATCAGCCATGGTATCAGGCCTGGATCGATACGAGTGGGATCCACAGGAGCAGACCTTCAAGTTGGTGCTGTATGTTGTTTCCTGTCTGAAAATGGGGCATTAGTCGACTGGAGATGTAATAAGTTGGTTTCATCTGTCTCAGCTCTTCAGGCAGACTTACCAGTAATTGCATCTTGTCAAAGGTTGGTTGGAGCTATACAAACTGGAGGTTTGTGTATAATTCAAGCAGCTACTAATAATATAAGTGAATGACTAGCCGACTTCATGTCCATGTCAACATGCTGGGTGTGGCAACTGTGTACCCCTGACCATAGAGTAATATTCAGCTGGTGCAAACACCAGGGCTGATACAGATGTATCAAGGACTGAAGGGCGTCCTCTCAGGATAGTTTTTGCATCAAGGTGGTATGGGAAGAGATTTTCATTTTCAGGTGTTCCAGATGAGGCTGATATGTCTGGCTATTGTCAAGTTTTACTCCCAAGTATGTGACAACTAGTTGCAATGGTAGTAATCATCTTTGTACAGGCATCAGTATGGGTTGATTGACAAGACAATTGTTTAGATGGAAAGTAGTTGCTACTGCCTTGGTTTCACTAAGGATTAGTCTCCATTGCTACAAATAAGTGGTCACAGCATTAAGGACAGGTCTTGGCTGCAATTCCCTTCAATCCTATGGAAATCATTTCCAGTGTCGGCAATACAGATATCATCAATTTACTCATACTTTTCTGCCTTCATTTCAGGAGGTCATATGTGTATATACTGAACAAATGCCAAAATGTGTGGCAGGCTGTTGCAGAGACATTTAAGGAGACTAATTTTTCTCCCCAACTCGCAAAATAAAATTTCGGTTACTAATCATTTCTCAGATGACCTACACTATTGGTCTATGAGGAATAATGTGCAGTAGCTTGGCAGTCAGCCTGATGTGCCCCACTGCCGTAGGCTGCTGTCAGGTCAATAAGGACTGCAGCAACTTTCTCTCCTGACTCAAATGCATTTTCTATGTGTTGAATCAGACAAAGTACCTGAACTCGGATGTATCTTCCCCTCCCACATCCAGCCTGAATGCAAGGCAGCTGAGGATTGACTACCCCATTATCTGCATCAGGATTAGTCTCTCGATCAGTTTATGGGTAACAGACTAGAAAGTGATCAGTAACTCTTTGGGTCAATCAGTGGTTTGCCTGGCTTGGGAACAGCTATAACTTTTGCTCCGTGCCAGACTTTTGGGATGCTACAATCCCTGGTACAACTATTCAGAAATTGAAGCAGATTAATATGATACCGACCCCATGATCAGAAAGTGAATGATAATGTGTGCTTTCAATAAGAGCACCCCACACAGCAGGGAGCCACTTTTTTCACCTAATTTTAGAATTTCTCACATTTCCTCTGCTGTGGGGATAACTTTTTTTCCTTTCCCAATCAGTTTTTCCCCTGTTGTCAATATATATATTTTTAAAAACAAGAAACACATCACTGGCTTGCTAAGAGACAGAAACCCTGAGGAGGTTTTACTAATAAATCTCAGAAGGCCCATTTTTAAAAAATTGAGAAAGTTTGGAGTCAAGTTGTTGCAACAATTGGTGGCTACAAACTTAATAGTGATGATCATATAGACCCCATTATTGCTTGCTATCTACCAACATTGGTCACCAGGAATAGCTCAATAAACATAAACCTTCAAGTGATGAGCTAAGGAAAGAGCTGTCCTAGTGTAACCTCCACACCTCCTGGGTGTGGTGCTCTGTTCCATGTAGTGGCACCGAGAACGCTTAGAGATTAATGAGTCTGCTACAGCGTTAGCTAAGGGCCAGTGGCTTTTTAGCTCATGCAGTAGAGGCTCATGCACCGAAGGCCCAGGTTTATCCTGACTGCTGACGACTGGGGTCTGTTGGTGTTACACTAGTACAGGGGTGGGCAAACTACGGCCGGGGGGTTGCATCCGGCCCCTCAGACCTTTTAATCTGGTCCTTGAGCTCCTGCTGGGGAGCAGGGTCCAGGGCTTGCCCTGCTCCACACATGCTGTGGCTCCACATGGCTTCCGGAAGCAGCAGCATGTCCCCCCTCCGGCTCCTACGTGTAGGGGTAGCCAGGAGGCTCCGCATGCTGCCCCCGCCCCAAGCGTGGCCCCCGCAGCTCCCATTGGTCGGGAACCATGGCCAATGGGAGCTGCAGGGGTGACGCCTGCAGATGGGGCAACACGCAGAGCCGCCTGGCCACGCCTCCATCTAGGAGCTGAAGGGGGGGCATGCTTGAGGTAAGCGCTGCATGGAGCCTGCACCCCTGCCACCCTTCCATGCAGTAAAGCCATACAATACACAGAAGCCAGAACTTTTGTCTGTAATGGGGATCAGGCAGTTAAACTGCATGCAAAATTTGAAAGTTACTACAGGGGGAATATATATAGACAGAGCTGTAAATCTGCAGCTAGTGAGTTGTACATATAAGATGTGCTTTTAATAAAAGAAAAATAGTATTGATGGCTGATAGTTAGATAGATAGTTCATAGCCAGGAAAAATGGGTCACGGACCGTGAAATCTGTCCCCCCCCCCCCCCCCCCCGTGAAATCTGGTCTTTTGTGTGCTTTTACCCTCTACTATACAGATTTCATGGGGGAGACCAGCGTTTCTCAAATTGGGGGTCCTGATCCAAAATGGAGTTGCGGGGGGTAGGGGGGAAGGGTGTCGAAAGGTTATTTTAGGCAGGTGGTGATATTGCCATCCTTACTTCTGTGTTGCCTTCAATGGTGGGAGGCTGGAGAGTGGCGGCTGTTGGTTAGTGCCCAGCTCTGTAGGCAGCAGCCTAGAAGTAAGGGTGGCAATACCGTACCAGTACATCCTTATTTTTCCACTGCTGCTGGCGGCAGCTCTCCCTTCAGAGCTGGGCTCCCAGCCAGCAGCCACCGCTCTCTAGTTGCCCAGCTCTGAAGGCAGTTCAGCCGTCAGCAGCAGCACAGAAGTAAGGGTAGCAGTACCACAACCCCCCCCCCCACACACACAATAACCTTGCGACCCCCACCACAACTCCTTGTTGGGTCAGGACCGTACAATTACAACACTGTGAAATTTCAGATTTAAATAGCAGAAATCATGAAATTTACAATTTAAAAAATCCTATGATGATGAAATTTACCAAAATGGACCTTGAATTTGGTAGGACCCCACTGATAGTGTGGTATATTTTTGGTTGCAGTTTTTGAAGCTCGATGGATGACAGGGCCTCTTAGACATAGCTTTTGGCAAGAATTTTCAGATAGTAGGCGACTGCTTGGCTGGGGTCAAATTATCCTAGATTAACAACCAATCAGTTAGATCAGTAGACAGAATTTCACACATATAGGCACTGATTGTTATTTGACAATTGAAAATATACTCCATGACATTGTACATCCACCTCTCAATGTATATATTCTGTTTTATCCTAGTCAGTGAGTTTACTAGAGATAAGTCTCTTTAAAAAGGAAGGAAAATATGAAAAAACTAAACCATGGAAGAATGTAAAAGCCCAGCTGTCAAATTAAAGCGTTCGGCATCTCTTTTCATGTAAGAGCTGCCTTTGACAAGAAAAAGCTTCAGTTATGTCTGACAGCCTGGATTAATGGCCAAGAAGCACCTCAGAATATATTTAAATTATAAGATAAAGGGGCAGGGACCATCTTTTTGTTATGTTAGTGCAGCACTCGTGTGCTACAACAATAGAAATAATAGATGATGATTTAGGAAGAAAGCAGAGTTAGTCATCTGCCCAAGAAGTATAAACCATTATCAGTAGCATAAGAAGTTTAATTTTATTTCCATAGTTGAAAAATATAATGTTTATCTAATTTCATTTTTAAAAAATTCTTCCATGCTGGAACATTACATACCAACTCTCAGCTAGTGATGTGATTTTTACCAAGTTGGAAGCCCTTTAAAACTGAGGTTGCTAATAGAAATATGTAGCACTTACTCGCACCCTGTCCCTTTAAGGATGGGAGCTCTGCTGAAGAGGTCAAAGGGCACAGCTCTGGGGAGCAGGGTGTGTTTGCCACAGGAGAGTTTAGTGCGATGTACTCCAATTCTGAAAGGACTCCTTGGCATTCAAGAGTGTGCAAGCTGTGTGTGTTGTTTTAGATACTACATTTAATAAAACTCCAATTTTAAAACTGACCCTACTCTGGGAGTATAACAAAGGCTGATCAACAAACCTTTAATACTGGTATTTATTTCTACATTTCATCATCCAAGATCTTAATTATTACATTACCTTACAGGCATTCCTTAACCCTCATGGTACTCATATGAGGTAGTCAAGAGTTCTTGCAGATGGTTAAACTGAGGCATAGAGAACTTAGGGTATGTCTACACTGTATTGTAAACCCAGGTTGGTGAGCCCTAGGTTTGTGAACTTGGTGTTTCCAAACAACATTTGAGCATCCACATTGCATTGTAAGCCTGGGCTTACAATTGCTGGACCTGGGTCTCTCAGGTGAGCTATTGTCTGCACAGTGCAGTATAGACATCTTCTGACTTGTGTCTGCAGCTTGACCAATGTCCACACTGCAAAATGACACAGGGCTCGTACTTGAATCACAGTGCAACTTGGGCTCTGACCTACTCCCCTAGCAGGGCCTGGTTTACCGCATGTTACTCCATTTTTATGCCTATGTAACTCCATTGCAATAACCATATTGACATAGACATAAAATCAAAATAATGCAGTGGTGAGGCACGCCCAAGGAAAGCAAATTCAGTGATACATAAATGTGCTGTAAACAACAGATGTAAAACTTTGCACAAGTGACTCAGCACGTAATAAACAAAATAAATATTATCTGGTAGTGATGACTAACATTGAGGAAAAAACTGAAGTAGGTTTTTTAATTGCCTGTTTGAGGAGTAATTAGTTATGTTACACAATAAGTCAACTATGTGTATTCTGATTTTACATAGAACCACTGAAAAGGTTTTGCCTTCTGAAAACTAAATGTTGAGTATCACATTTGCATTAGAATCAAAGATTCATCACGTCACAGAATCTAGATTCAGCACAATGGACCTTTCACACGAACAGCTCTACTTTAAGGAGAAGCAAATGCCACCCCCATGACACCGTCACCCTCTTCTGGGACTCAGTGTAGGGCTTATGAGGCAGGAAGGGTTACCCCAAGGAACTGGCTGTGCTTCATTACCGTCTCCCAAAGACAGCACAAAGGATTTTGTCGTGAGGGCTAATGCCACTTCCAGCAGCATCAATTCATAGGTTTCCCTTGGTGGATTCTGCTTGAGAGGAACTAGGCTAACTGTAGCAAGGCTGCTAAGGTAGAGAGGGGTCAGCAAAGCTGCATGGAGGGAGGAGAGGTTTCTTCTCTGTGATTCCTCTGGTTCCTAAGGACTGGGAAGCCTCCTCCTCCCCAGGAAACTCTATGGCCCTTTGACTCAAAGGGTTGGTTATAGGATAGCTGACTGAGCAGGCAACAAGTAGTACAACAAAAGTACCCATCCTGCCTTGCAGTCAATAGCACATTTTCCTTGACATCTCTCTCAGAAGCAGGGCCGGCTCCAGGCACCAGCTTAACAAGCAGGTGTTTGAGGCAGCCAACGGAAAGGGGCGGCAGGTGCGGCAATTCGGCGGCGGCAGGTCCCTCACTCCCTCTCGGAGTGAAGGACCTGCCGCCAAATTGCCGCCGCCGATTGCGGGTTTTTTTTTTCCTTCCCCCGAATTGCCGCCGCTGATCGCGATAGCGGCTTTTTTTTTTTTTTTTTTTTTTGCTTTGGGGGCAAAAATGCTGGAGCCGGCCCTGCTCAGAATAATTTGCTGTAAAGATACAATATTGGCTGTTTATACTGTAGGTGGCTGGGGCAGGGGAAGATAATTATTTTTTCATAAAGAAAATGCATTCAGAAGGGAGAAGTTTCTCAGAAGTGAGGACTGTTGGTTTTTTAAAACATGATTCATGCGAAGTTCATCTGGGTTCCTCACAAAGGCTTCAAAACAATTACATATATATATGTATAGGCAGGCTCTTGCTATCTGTATACTAATGTTGGCTTTCACTCTAACACTGGCCACAAACTGCCTTTGGGATTCTGAAAGTTAAATAGGGAAGGAGTTTGGAAATTCACCTGTCTTCCAGGCTAACAAAAGAAATGGGAAATGACTGCCTAGGAAGGCGTACTGCAGAAAGAGGTCTGGGGGGTTGTAGTGGATCACAAGCTAAATATGAGTCAACAGTGTAACACTGTTGCAAAAAAAAGCAAACATCATTCTGGGATGTATTAGCAGTAGTGTTGTAAGCAAGACACGAAAAGTAATTAGTCTATTCTACTCCGCACTGATTAGGCCTCAACTGGAGTACTGTGTCCAGTTCTGGGCGCCACATTTCAGGAAAGATATAGGATAAACTGGAGAAAGTCCAGAGAACAGCAACAAAAATGATTAAAGATCTAGAAAATATGATCTATGAGGGAAGATTGAAAAAATTGGGTTTGTTTAGTCTAGAGAAGAGAAGACTGAGAGGGGACATGATAACAGTTTTCAAGTACATGAAGATTGTTACAAGGAGGAGGGAGAAAAATTGTTCTCCTTAGCCTCTGATGATAGGACAAGAAGCAATGGGCTTAAATTGCAGCAAGGGTGGTTTAGGACATTAGGAAAACCTTCTTAATGGGTGGTTAAGCACTGGAATAAATTGCATAGGGAGGTTGTGGAATCTCCATCGCTGGAGATTTTTAAGAACAGGTTAGACAACACCTGTAAGAGATGGTCTAGATTATACTTACTCCTGTCTTGAGTGCAGGGAACTGGACTAGATGACCTCTCGAGGTCCCTTCCTGTCCTACAATTCTCTGAAATCATGTTCTGAACAGTCTAATCTTAGCAAACTCTTAAAGCAACTTTGAATAGCACTGTAGGGGGGTGGCTGCCCCTCTCCCTGAGAGTGTGGGCTGTAGCAGGCCAGTGCGCCTGCGCAGACAGGCAGCCAATTAGAGAAGGGCTTATTGTGAGTCAATTGGGGCCCAGATTGGAGACAACCAATCAGAGCCAGGCTCAGCCCTATAAAAAGGGCTGCTCAGGGAGGGAGAGTCAGTCTGTCCCAGGCCTTTGACAGGGGAAGGTCTGTCTCCAGAGCTGGGAAACTAGCACCTGGACAGCGCAGTGCTGGCCAGGCTCAAGGAGCAGAGTGGAGCTCTAGCCCGTAGCCTGCAGGTCCTGAAGAGAAGGGCCTAGCGGGTACAAGGGGCTGTAGGGGAAGCGGTCCAGGGAAGTGGACAGACGAGGGGAGAAAAGGAGGACAGCGAGGCTGCTGCCAAAGGGTCCTTGGGCTGGGATCCAGAGTAGAAGGCGGGCCCAGGTCCCTCCCTTCCCCCCTTGTAGTACACCCAGTCATCGGCTGTAGGGAGCGGCGGTCATAGACTACGCCAGATCCCTGACAAGAGGGATTAGACTTTTGGGGTGTGGTTGGACATGGTGGCTGGGTGTAGGAGGACTGCTGATTACCAACCCCCCAGAAGGGGGTGTGGATGGACTAAGGGGCACTGCCGGAGGGCAGTAGTCTGGAAGAGGACGCCGCAAGCAGGAGAGCGACGCGGGCTCAGATGCCAACCAAGGGCAAGACAACGGGCGGGACACCACCAGGAGAGGGTGCTCCACTGGACTGAGTAATTCCCAAAGACAACCAGCAGGAGGCACTGGGTGGTGAGTCCCAACCTTGTCACAAGCACTAATGAGAAAATCTAAAGGCAGTTTCCTGCTAAGCCTTTGGCAGATGGTTACACCACAATCGTCAACCTCTAGAGATGGCCCTGGGCTGCCAAATTCTCATATGGAAATGAATTTCCCCAAAGTCTAGGAGTGTTTGGATCTGGGATTTAGGTTTAGCCCCATCTCTAATTACCTTTTAAAATGTATTGCTGCATGTGTAGCTGGGCATAATAGCCCATGCAAATGTAAATATGGCATTGGGCAACACTTTCTGAGCATGAGTGCCTCTTTAACAATTGGAAAGATGCCCCACAATGGCTACAGATACATGGTAGCAGAATGGCTAAAAGAAAATGGAGGAAGTCTGAAATGCATTTTTTTTTTTTTTTAGTTCACAATTGCCCTATTTTAGCTTTCCTGCCCCTTTGGCTTTGTGTTGTTATTTATCTAGAGTCCTTTATATTCAAACAAACAAAAAACCACTTGTTTCATGCATTTTAGATGAATGCTTCTTTTCTGCTTGATTTCAAGGGGGCATGCACAAAAATGGTTTTACAGAAGTAAAATATATAATAACCATTTATGCAGATCGGAAGCAACTGGTAAAAGATCATTGAGCAAATATAGGTTATGTTTACTTTCAAATAGCATCATGAAGGCCGTTGGCTCAATTCTAGTCTGTCACATCAGTGTAAAGCTAGAGTAACTTGACTGAAGTCAATAAATATTCTGGTTAGACATGAGTGACAGACTGTAACTATTGTAAATAGGATCAGCTTTTGGCCCCATATACTAAACCAGATGAAATATGAGCAGTGTCATCCATGAACTCCCGTATACATCCCCACTTATAATCTGAAACTGCAACATCAGGTACCCACATTCAGTTTCCATTACAAATTAATGGAGCTAACCTGCAATCACTGATATCAATAAGGGCTCTGCCATTGTCTTCAGTGGAAGGAGGTTCAGAAACATATTGCCTTTAATACCAACTTATGTGCATGCAATGCAACTATTGTTCAAGGCTAGTCTACCACACTTTATTGTATACCCTGGCCACGCACAAAGCATTTGTTTCAGTCTGCACTATAAAGGTTAACTGTGAGCAGATGATTAACACAATTAATATTACCAACAAGGAGGAAGGAACACAAGCCAGAATAAGGAAAGAATAGCTTAAAGAACATTTAGATAAGTTAGATATATTCAAGTAAGCAGGACATGATGAAATTCACCCTTGGATACTTAAGGAACTAGCATGAAGCAATCTTGGAACCATTAGTAATTATTTTTGAGAAATCATGGAGGATGTGTGAGGTTCCAGAGGACTGGAGAAGGGCAAACATAGTACCTATCTTTAAAAAGGACCTGGAGAATTCTAGATGAGTCAGCCTACATTTGATACCTGGGAATATTCTGGGACAAACTGTTAATCAATCAATTTGTAAGCACTCATCACAGAGGATAATAGAGTAATAAGTAACAGCCAGCATGGATTTGTCAAGAACAAATCATGCCAAACCAACCTAATTTCCTTCTTTGAAAAGGTTACTGGACGAGTGCATAAGGGGACGGGGGAGGGAAGCAGTAGATATGATATACCTTGATTTTAGTAGGGCTTTTGACACAGTCCCACATGACATTTTCATAAGCAAACTAGGTAAATGTGGTCTAGATGAAATTACTATAAGGTGGATGCACAACTGGTTGATGACCATACACAAAGAGTAATTATCAATGGTTTGCTGTCAAACAGAGTGTGTTTCTGTGACAGATATGGTAATTTCCAGCAATGTCCTTGGAAGACCTGATTGTATTAAGGTTATGTATTATTGTGGACCACTAGGTTACTGAACATCTTTATGGGAGGGTGATGTTACTGACATGAATTGTGACCGTACAGATCATTGTTGCAACCAAGGTCCAATAGTTGCACCAAATCTTGTACAAAGGAGGTCAAGCAAGGTGTCTATGAAAAGGTTGTAATATGCTGGTTATGATTATGCTGTCTAGATGTGTGTATCATTTTTGTATTTGAAGTTATTAATATTGGCTATGTACTTGTATCGCAATGTGTTTTGATTCTAAGTAGCATTAGTGAAGCATTTGGTCAGCTTCTTGAGAGAGAATTCTTCAGATGAAGTGCCCAATCAAGAAACACTTAACTTACAATGGACCTTGGGAGACTCCAATCCACATATGAGGAGCCTTCCTGGGAACGTTCAAGGTAGCATGTGAGCAATGGCTGCTCTACCTGTAAAGAACTGAGTCATGCATGGACGTGTGACTTGCCCATGTGACTCCAAACTTCATCTTGCTGCTGTGATTTTCCACAGTAAGAACAAAGGGGTGTCCCTCCACGTGGCAGAGGATATAAAAGGCCCTAGAAACCTCTCAATTTTGTCTTCAATGCTGCTTCTTACCTCTGGAGGAACTTTGCTACAAACTAAAGCTCTGAACAATGGACTGAATGACCCATCCAAATCTGTGAATGTACTCCAGAGACTTGATTTGAGCCTGAAGTTTATTCCATCACTGCTACAAGCTGGAACCAAGAACTTTGCCATTACTGTATGTAATTAATTCCATTTAACCAATTTTAACTCTCATCTATATTTCTTTCTTTTTATGAATAAACCTTTAGATTTTAGATTCTAAAGGATTGGCAACAGCGTGATTTGTGGGTAAGATCTGACTTGTATATTGATCTGGGTCTGGGGCTTGGCCCTTTGGGATCGGGAGAACCCATTTTTCTTTTACTGGAGTATTGGTTTTCATAACCATTCATCCCCATAAGGAGTAACTGCTGGTGGTGATACTAGGAAACTGGAGTGTCTGAGGGTATTGCTTGTATGACTTCTGGTTAGCCAGTGGGTTATAACCGAAGTCCTCTCTGTTTGGCTGCTTTGGTGTGCCTTAGTAGTGGAGGAATCCCAGCCTTGGGCTATGACTGCTTTGCTCTAAGCAATTTGTCCTGAATTGATACTCTCAGTAGTGTCCTGCCAAAGGTCGTGTTGTTACAGAGGGATATGACAGATGTGAGACCTGGGAGTTAAAATACTGGAAATGTACCAGACAGGTACAATACACAGGGGACTTTGGAACAATAAGTAGATTTCCTGGAGAATCCCTAGGAAGAGGTGAATGCAAATTAGCCAACTATCATTATGGAAAAACCCAGCCTTTTGACGTTAAGCCCTGAAGAGGGGCTTTGTCTGCTGACTACCTGTTGCAGAAGGCCAAGATCAATAGCTGGAACTGTATAAAGAAACAGCTGATCTGCCCAGCCTTTGTTCTGGATCTAAGATGGATATGAAGTGGTAACCACAGGAAAACCCCACTTGTGTGTACTGAAGGACTAAAACCTACCAGAGCCTTAGGATGGAGTTGGGAATGAGCTCTCTGGTAAGCTTTTAGCATGCATGTAGGACCTTTCATTGTTTTTTATATATTTTCTCAGTATTGCTTTTATAATAGCCCCAGTATTGCTAAGCCCTAGTGCTTGCTTAGAAGGAACTGTGTAGTAACTTATAATTGCCCTAGGAGAGAAAGCAAAGGGTAGGCACTGGCCTTTTTAGGCAGTCTGGCTTGCTGGGGATATCAGTGTAAATCAGGGAGCTGTGCAGCCTTAAAATGCCTGGTCAGAAGACGTGAAATGCAGGTATCCACCCAGGAGAGGTGCCTTGTGGGAGCTGAAAACCTTGTAATTGGTGCCCTTGGTGGACCATGGATAGGGAATACAGGTGCATTTGCCTTGAAACTGTGATGGTAACTAGTGGAGGTACTGCAGGGGTCAATCCTGGATCTGGTACTATTTAACATTTTCAGTTATGACTTGGATAATGGAGTGGAGAGTATGCTTATAAAATTTGCAGGAAGGGTTGCTAGCTTTTTGGAGGACAGAATCAGAATTCAAAACGGTCTACAAATTGGTCTAAAATGAACAAGATGAAAGTCAATAAAGACAAGGGCAAAACCTATACGGAGGAAGGGGAAAAATCAAATGCACAACTACAAAATGGGGAATAGCTGGCCAATCGGCAGTACTCCTGACAAAGAGCTGGGGGGTTATAATGGATCAAAAATTGAATAGGAGTCAACAATGTGATGCAGACATGAAAAAGGTTAATATTCTGGGGTGTATTAAATGGAGTGTTTTTTTTATATAATATATATTGTCCCATTCTACTTGACACTGGTGAGGCCTCAGCTGGAATAGTGTCCAGTGTTGGCTGCCACACTTTAGGGAAGATGTGTACAAATTGGGGATAATCCAGAAGAGATCAACAAAAATGATAAAAGGTTTAGAAAACCTAATCTATGAGGAAAGGTTAAAAAACTGGACAGGTTTAGTCTTGAGAAAAGAGAACGGCGGGAGGACCTGATAACAATCTTCAAATATGTTAAGGACTCTTATAAAAAGAACAATAATAAATTCTTCATGTCCATGGAAAGTAGGACAAGAAGTAATGGGCTCAATCTGCAGCCAAGGAGATTTGTTAGATATTAGGAAAACATTTCTAAATATAAAGATAGTTAAGCAGTGGAATAAGCTTCCAAGGGAGGTTGAGGAATCCCTGCCATTGGAGGTCTTTAAGAACTGATTAGACAAAACAGCTGTTTGGGATGGTCTAGGTCTATTTGATCCTGCCTCTGCGGTGGGTTGGACGAGCTAACCTCTCAAGGTTACTTCCAATTGTACATTGCTATGATTCTGTGGTTCACTGTACTGAGCCAGGAAAGAACCATAGTTAATTCTAAGAATAAAATATCCAAAAGCATACAAACATTGTGGCAATTTTACCACTTTCAATTAACAGTTATTATAGAAGGTGTGAAGATCATTCACTTCATTTAAAGTGGAATTATGTCGTACTGTAAGTACATTCATTGCTATTCACATAGTTACAGTGTAAAATAAACCATTTTGGAGAAAGTCCACTTTTAAATATACAGATCGATTCCACACTCACCTCCAGCATTTCCCCTGTAAAAGAAATGCTGATAAGTCTATGTTCTTGCAGGCCAGCTGCAATTTGAGGCTTTCATGACAACTCCTATACTGAGTCTGGGTATGATTCTCCTCTCACACTGATTTTACACTGGTGTAACTCCAATGTACATTGGCCTTCCTCCAAATTTACACCACAGTAAGTGAGATCACAAACAAGTTCTCTGATTTTCTACCTAAAAAGTAGTGATGTGTTCAAAAGAGAATCCCCAGAAGAAATAAAATGTCAGCAGGCTGTGGAAAGATATAAAGAAAATACACCAAATAGAAGAGACAAAGCAAACTAAGAGGATTGCAAGTTTTAATGAACAGGGATTTCCTGATACCAGCCTTTGGAGAGAATGTCAAGAGGGTCACAGCACTCTATAGCCACACACAGACAACCATAATAAACAGGGAGATTGGCTCATTGACCCATACAAAAAGCATTTTATTGCCAATAAAAAAGAGTAAAAATAATAACGTGTTAAAAGACTCAGCATCACTGTGGAGAGCTCAATGAAAATCTCTGCTCGGTGCTCAACCAACAAAATGTTAAGATGTATAAAGAATGGGATAGAAAATAATCCTGGAAATATTACCGTGCCAATGGGATTACACACATGCTTACAGTTAAACATGTCTGTAATGTTTTCCCAGATTTGGAGTCAGAGTAATCAGCAACTTCCAGGATGGGCTCCCAAATTGATAGCATACCCTCATGTGACATAGTGAGTTCAATGCCTGGCACACTACCTCTATCATATCCTCCCTTAGTCATCTCTCTTCTAAACTGAACAGTCCAAGTCTTTTTAATCTTTCCTCATATAGAAGCTGTTCCATACCCCTAATAATTTTCATTGCCCTTCTCTGCACCTTTTCCAATTCTAATATCTTTTTTGAGATGGGGTGACCAGAACTGCTTGCAGTATTCAAGGTGTGGCAGTACTTTGAATTTATATAGCAGCATTGTGATATCTTCTGTTTTATCTACCCCTTTCCTAATGGTTCCTAACATTCTGTTAGCTTTTTTGACTGTCTCTGCACATTGAGCGGATGTTTTCATAGAACTATCCAGGATGACTAAGATCTTTCTTAAGTGGTGTAGTGAGGCAGAGTGGCCTCCCTCCAAGCTGGAGGGAGAGGGACCACTCTCTGTGCTGGGTGGGTGGGGCCAGGCCAGGCCCAGCCTTCGCACCAGAAGTTGAGATGGGACAGGAAGTGTAAGAGGCAGGGCCTCCAGCTCAGTTGGGGGGGAAACCAGGGAAGGACAGATGCTACTTGCCTGCTGCAGCCCTCCAACTGAACAGGGTAACACCCTGCCCCCTGAGGAGACCAAGTCTGGAGGAACTGCTGAGCTTGGCAATGGCTGAATACCCTGAGGAGACAGGACCCCAGGACGTTGGAGTGCCTCCCTGGATTGTGGTAGGAAGTAGCCCTGGGGAAACCAGACTTTTGTCCGGTTTTGCTGTCGGTGTTTGGGTGTGTGTTTTGGTGGGATCCCTGCTGATGCAGTGGTGGAGCCCTCTATCACTGTCAGCCCCCTGGGCTGGGACCCGGTGGAGTGGAGTGGGTCCGGATCCCCCTGCCGCCACTGGGGTGGCTGCCTAACCACCTTAGGCCAAGAGGCCGGTGTTTGTCTGCCATCTGCCTGAGCCAGGAGAAAGACGGTTTGTTGCTCTGCCCTGCCTGAGGGCCAGTGCCTCCTAGGCTGCGGCCCTCGATTCGCTAACTCCCCCGTGACCAAGTTGACCCCACAGTGACCCAGTGAGGTGGCGTGACTTCCCTCTGAGCCGGAGGGGGAGGGATGACCACCAAACCACTACAAGTAGTAACAGCTAATTTAGACCCCATCAATTTGTATCTATAGGGATTGTTTTCCAATGTGCATTACTTTGCACTTAACATTGACTTTCATCTGCCATTTTGTCAGCTATTCTCCCAGTTTTGTGTGATCTCTTTGTAACTCTTCAATCAGCTTTGGACTTAACTATCTTGAGTAATTTTGTATTGTCTGCAAATTTTGCCACCTAACTGTTCACTCACTTTTCCAGATTATTTCTGAATATATTGAACAGCAATCATTACTGAGTTGTACCTGCAAGAACAGAAAAGACCACCTCGTCAGCTTCCAAGAAGATGGGAAGATGACATTGTTAAATGTTTCAGACAAAAGTGGAGAAGAAAGGCAAGAATGCAAGAAGAATGGCAGACGTGTTGTGATCGGCCCAGTCTTAATGACAGCTGAAGACCAATCGATCCAGGTGATATTGAACAGGTCCCCGTACAGATCCTTGGGGGAACTGTGCTATTTACCTGTCTCCACTGTGAAAACTGACCATTTATTCCTGCTCTTTGTTTCCTATCTTTTAACCAGTTTCTGATCCATGAGAGGCCCTTCCCTCTTATCCCATGACTGCCTACTTTGCTTAAGAGCCTTTGGTGCGGGACCTTGTTAAAGGCTTTCTGAAAGTCCAAATACACTGTATCTACTAATCATCCTTGTCCACATGCTTATTGACACCTTCAAAGAATTCTAATAGACTGGTGAGGCACAATTTTCCTTTACAAAAGCTGTGTTGACTCTTTCCCAACCTATCATATTTATCTAGGTCTCATAATTATATTCTTTATTATAGTTTCAACCAATTTGTCTGGTACTGAAGTGAGGATCACTGGATCACCAGAATCACCTCTGGAGCTTGTTTTAAAAGTACATTAGCTCCCCTCTACTTATCTGATACAGAGGCCAGTTATATACCAGAGTTAGTATTCTGCAATTTCATATTTGAGTTCCTTCAGAACTCTTGGGTGAATGCCATCTGGTCCTGGTGATTTACTACTATTTAATGTATAAATGTGTTCCAAAACCTTCTCTATTGACACTTCAATCTGGGTCAGTTCCTCAGATTTATCACCTAAAAAGAATGGCTCAGACGTGGAGATTTCCCCCGTATCCTCTACAATGAAGACCCATGAGAAGAATTCGGCAACGGCCGTGTCTTCAAGTGGTCCTTTTGCACTTTGATTGTCCAGTAACCCCACTGACTGGCAGGCTTCCTGCTTCTGATGTACTTAAAAAAAATTTACTGTAAGAATTTGAAGAACAACTAGTTAAGGACACACAAACTTTCTTGGCCTGTCTTGTATCAGAGGGGTAGCCGTGTTAGTCTGGATCTGTAAAAAGCAACAAAGAGTCCTGTGACACCTTATAGACTAACAGACGTATTGGAGCATAAGCTTTCGTGGGTGAATGCCCACTTAGTCAGACTGTATTATTATACTTTCATACTTGACTTGTCAGAGTTTATGTTCCTTTCTATGTTCTACCCCAGAATTGGACTTCCAATTTTTAAAGTATACCTTTTTGCCTCTAACTGCCCTTTTTACTCTGTTCGTTAGCCATGGTGACATTTTTTTGGTCCTCTTTTTTTTTTTTTTTTTATTTGGAGTATAAAGAGTTTGAGCCTCTTATGGCATTTTTAAATAGTCTCCATGCAGTTGGCAGGCATTTAATCCTTGTGACTGTCCTTGTAAACGTCTGTTTAACTAGCTTCCTCATTTTTCTGTTTCCCTTTTTGAAGTAAAATGCAATTATGGTGGATTTCTTTGGCACTTTTCTTTCTACAAGGATGTTAAATTTAATTACATGATCGTTGTTATTACCAAGTGAGATAGTTGAAATCTCCCATTATTACTGTGTTTTGTGTTTTTGCAGCCTCTTTAATCTCCCTAGGCATTTAACAATCCATGTCACCACCCTGGTCAGGTGGTCAGTAGTGTATTCCTACTGATATACTCATTATTCAGTCATGGAATTTCTATTCATAGAGATTCAACAGTACAGTTTCATTCATTTTAGTTGTGCGCCCACTTTATAGTAATTTCGTCTAGACCACATTTCCCTCGTTTGCTTATGAGAATGTCATAGGGGACTATGTCAAAAGCCTTACTAAAATAAAGATATCATGTCTACCTCTTCTCTCCCCACCCCCCTCTACTAGGCCCATAACCCTGTCAAAGAAGGCAATTAAGTTGGTATGACATGATTTGTTCTTGACAAGTCCATGTTGGCTATTTCTTTAACAGTATTATCCTCTAGATGCTTACAAATTGTTTAATAATTTGTTCCAGTAGATTTCCAGTTAGGCTGACTAGTCTATAATTTCCCAGGACCTCTGTGTTCTCCATTCTAAACCTAGGTACTAATGGTTCAAGTTTGCTTCAAGTTAGTTCCTTAAGTATACTATGACGGATTTCATCAGGCCCTGCTGACTTCAATAAATCCAAATTATATAAATATTCTTTAACCTGTTCCCCTATTCTGACTCATTACCGTCCCTGCTTTTGTTAATATTGTGTTAAGTATTTGGTCACAATTAACCTTTTTAGTGAAGACACACAAAATAGGCATTAAAACTTGAGCTTTCTTGGTGATGTCCATTAGCAACTCTCCTTCCCTATTAATTAGAGGACCTACACTTTCCTTCATCTTTCTCTTGCTCCTAATGTATTTAAAGAGCCTCTTCTTATTGCCTTTTGTGTCCTTTGCTAGATGTAATTCATTTTGTGCCTTAGCCTTTCTGAGTTTGTCCCTACATGCTTGTATTATTCTTTTTGTACTCATTTTTAGAAATTCTTCCGTATATCTGCTTTCTGTAGGATTCCTTTTTGATTTTCAGGTCATTAAAGTGCTTCTGATGGAGCCATATTGGCCTCTTATTATACTTGCTATCTTTCCTTTACAATGGGATAGTTTGCTGTTGTGCCTTTTAATACTGCCTGCTTGAGAAACTGCCAGCTCTCCTGAATTCCTTTATCCCATATGTTTTCTTCCCAGGGGACCTTACCTATCAGTTCTCTGAGTTTGTTAGTCTGCTTTTTTTTAAGTCTATTGTCCTTATTCTGCTGCTCCCATTCCTTCCTTTCCTTAGAATCATGAAAATCGATCATGAAATGATCATTTTCACCCAAACTGCTTTCCACTTTCATGTTCACAATCAATTACTCCTTATTAATCGCAATCAAGTCTAAAATGGATGAACCCTTGGTTATTTCCTCTACCATCTGAAAGAAAAAGTTGTCCCTAATATATTCCAACAACTTACTGGAAGTATTGTTTTGCTATATTTTTCCAACAGATGTCTGG
The DNA here is from genome assembly GCF_011386835.1 of Chrysemys picta bellii. Classification (NCBI taxonomy): domain Eukaryota; kingdom Metazoa; phylum Chordata; order Testudines; family Emydidae; genus Chrysemys; species Chrysemys picta. The sequence goes on along the minus strand of NC_088794.1, from coordinate 123,727,280 downwards.
GTAGTTAGTCTCCCATTACTAACAGGTCTTGTGTTTTGGATATTTCTGATACTCATTCCAGAAATGCCTCAGCCACCTCTTCTTCTTGATTTGATGGTCTCTACTAGAGAAGGTGACCAGATAGCCAGTGTGAAAAACTGGGACGGGGGTAGGGGGCAATAGGTGCCTATATAATTAAAAGCCCTGAATATCAGGACTGTCCCTATAAAATCAGAACATCTGGTCATGATAATACTAGATCCCTAACATAATGTATGTCATCCCTGTTTTGTCTCCCTTTCAGCTTTTCCCAGAGACTTTCAACTGGTCAGCCTCTCACCTTCTTCTGGACCTCAGAAAAGTGCATTATACATCAAGAATATAGACAATACCTCTACCCTTTTTTTCCCCCCTGCCTGTCCTTCCTGAATAAGCTGTACGCCTCTATACCAATGTTCCAGTCATGGGATTTATCCAGCCAACTCTCTGTGATGCTAATTAAGTCATAATTTATTTTATGGACTAATACAGGGATCAGCAACCTTTGGCATGCGGCCCGCCAGCGTAAGCACCCTGGCGGGCCGGTTTGTTTACTTGCCACGTCCGTAGGTTCGGCCAATTGCAGCTCCCACTGACCGCGGTTCGCCACTCCAGGCGAATGGGGGTGGCAGGAAGCAGCGGCCAGCACATCCCTTGGCCCGTGCCACTTCCCGCAGCCCCCATTGGCCTGGAGCGGCGAACCGCAGCCAGTGAGAGCCACGATTGGCTGAACCTGCAGACGTGGCAGCTAAACCAGCCCAGCCCACCAGCGTGCTTACCCTGGCAGGCTGCATGCCAAAGGTTGCCGATCCCTGGACTAATACTTTCAGTTCTTCCTTTTTATTCACCATGTTCCTTGCATTTGTGTATAGACTTCTAAGACGTTGAGCACTGACTTCCTTCTTGTTGCTGCTATCACCCTAATGTAATTTTCCATGTCTTTCCTACCAACATCTAGTTTTCTATTAAGATTGCCTTTTTTATGCTTACCTTTTGGCTTTTGTCACCTACCCTCTCTGAACCTAGCTGAAAGCCCTCCTCACTAGATTTGTGAGTAGGTGTCCAAAGATGCTTTTCCCCTTCTTGGTCAAGTGGATCCCAGCAGATCTCCTTCCCAGAACAGCATGATCCAATGGTCAAAGAATCCCAAAACAGACACCATCTGCGCAACCATGCATCCATCTCCAGGATACACATATGGCTGCCTGGGCCTTTACTGTCAACTAGAAGAATGGATAAGAATACAACCTACACCCCACAACTCCTTCACCCTTGCGCTGCTAATATGCTCAGGGTCCTAGATTTTGCTAATCTGTTCAGGGTCATACCTGGCACTATTAGTGCTCACATGAATGAGCCACATGGAGTAGTGGTCCAAGGGACAGATGAGCCTCAAACTTTTCTGTAATGTCTCAGATGTGGGTTCCAGACAAGCAGTACACTTCCTGGGATTAATGGATTATAGTTTGCAAGTGCAGAAAGGTCAACTACCTAGAAAACTCTACCTCACAGGACAAGGATGGTTTTGAGACCATATGCTAGTCATTGTATCAGAGCACTGCACCATGAGTTCAAATCCTCAACCGAGGGCAGAAATCTGAAGTAAAAAAAGCAGGAGGCATATTGCTCCGTTCGGCCTCTATCAAAGGGCAACAATCCGAATACAACAGAATATTCAGAATGTGCTGAAGCTATTTTTGAAAAGAAAATAAATTACATGGGAATGATCACTAGGAAGGGATGGGAGATTAGGGGTGCAAGTGTAGGGAGCAATAAGGAAAAAGGGGATACTTGGAGATAAGTGGGAGGAGTTGCAGAGGAAATTGGGGGGTTAGGGATGGAGGAGGTCTGTCAGCCATGAATTCTGTCCTTCTGTGTGGGTGCCAGGGGCTGGGGGAGCCATACCCTCTGCAGGTGTTTGAGCCCCTCTCCTTGCCCACTGGGATCTGGGGGTCCTTGCTCCCCTAGGGCTATCTGAAGTCCTCTCCCTGGCCCTTCACTTGACCTGGAATCTAGGGTAGGAGAAATGAAGATAATACAGTGTAAACATCTGACATCCACCTCACTCCTGTAGGGGGCTGGGCCCATGTATGGGGGAGAGGCAAAATGGATGAGCCTGGCTGGGGACTCATAGCTGAAGCAGGGCAGGAGTCCTCGCTGGAGATGGGTAGTGGGAGTGAGGATCCCAGTTCAATGTGCAGGTCAGGCCATTCAACCATGGTAGAAGCTTACTGGAAGGAGCAACTTCTTTCATGTTAAAAATGTTTCCAGAATGCAACTAAGGGCTTAGTGGGATGGGAAGAGGAGGAAAAGCTGGAAGTGTTTGATGCGGGGTGATACATGATGTGGGTAACGGTGAGGCAGGGTGTGGACAGGAAGGTAGGTCAAGTGGTTAGGATGCATACCCAAGTCTCTGGAGACCCAGGTTCAGTTCCCTATTCTACCACAAGTTTCCTGTGTAACTTTGGGCGAGTCTTTGGGTATGTCTACACTGCTCTGTAAACCTGGGCGCAGAGTTAGGTTTGAGCTCAAGCCTTCCTACTATCCACATGCACCTGTCTGACTTGGATTAGCAAGCACTACAGATCTAAGTGTCCTAGAACCCACCCAGGAGAACAGGTCTGAGTCCTGCTGAAACTTGGCTCCAAGCCCTGTCACTTTGCAGCATGGACACAGAGCCAAGTCAGAAGTTCTGTGTCAGGCAGAATGGATGTGTGAGCACTGTTGTGAAAATTGGGTCCAGCAACTGTAAACCCAGGGTTACAATGCAGTGTAGATATATCCACTTAAGCTATGTCTTTGCGACAAAGAGAGGTAACTACTGTGCATTAGTTCTCACTGTAAAATCCTGACTCTGTAGCTTTTACCATGGTGGAGCTAGGTTAGGTCTACATTAATCCCTCCCATGCCCCCCATCCAGGTTTGACCTCACCTTGCTCCATCATGGTAAAAGCTACAGAGCCGTATCTCTCTAGGATATTAGCGTAAGAGAACTAATGTTAATTATCTCCCTGTAAACACAAGCCTTTTTTGGCATGAAGACATAGCCTTAGTCTCTGTGCCACACCACACTGCACTCTGGGGTTAAAATAGGGGTAATAGTATTCCGTACCTCTCCTTGGTAGTGTTAATGGGTCCATACAAATACTTAGTGAAGTATAATGAACAGGTACAGAGGGGAAAAAACCTGCAGCTCGCAAAAGAGAAAATGGCCGTGGAAGCAAGTGAGGCATTCAGATCCTTCTTTTGTATGGCTGGTGCTATGCAAAGGACAATGCTCGTGTTTGTAATTCTGAAACTGTCATTGTCTGGCTTCTAAACAAACAGTGATTGGATATTTGCAGATTTCTCCTCTTTTTAACCAATCAACTGACTATACTTAACTAAAAGTTGCTGGACAGGCTAAGAGATCTTGGTCCCAGAAATCTATCATCTTTAAAGTATGGTTCTGCTCTGAGAAGTGACTATGTAAAAATGGCACCTCAGGACTTCTAATTTTTATCTATCAATTATTTCCGAGTCAACTTTTTTTCAGCTTACAGGAAAGAAAATGGTTGGGGCAAGTCAGTAAAGGTGAGTATATGTGCCTGGTTTTGTAATGAAGTTCTATGCCCCATTATTAAACTAAATGTTCAGGAAAATTTTCATTTTGATACAAAAAATTTTTCATAACTTATTTTTATTGCCATGTGTGAAAAAACCAAAACACTTCTGCTCAGTTTTAAAATCCCTTTCCACTTTTTCTTCTAGTGGAACAGAGGAGTGATTTTTCACCCCACCAAAGCAAAACATTTTCCATTAAAAAATAAGTAATGTACCATTTCAAAACTAGATGAAAAAATATTTGTTTCTTCAAGAGCTGTGCTTAGTTTAAAAAACAAAAAAAGCCCTAGTTATCACTTGACATCTGTTCAAAATCAGCTGTTCTAGCCTTCATTTCAAGGCTACTTACCTTTTTCAGTCTTCAGTGAGGCAATTATAGCGATGCAAAATATTAGTAAGAAAATATGAAAGCCTTGAAATTTAAGGTTGGGCCATTTTGTTTTGATTCAATCAAATTAGTCTATTGTATGGTGGTTGGAGGGGAGGAGTGAAATTTTACTCTTCCCCTTATCTCAATTTTCTCTTAAAGGTCTGATTTTAAGAAAATATTGAGGCTTTAGTTCCGTTTCAAAATTCAAAAATTTCATTCCAATGAAGGTTAGCTTCTTATCAAAATGTGACATCTCAAAATGCACATTTTGATGCCAACACCTTTTCATGAACATTTCACACAAATTCTGAGAAATGACTGAGAATGAAACTATCTGCTATTTTCACATAGCCCTAAATGCAACTCCACCAAATGGCTTTCAGAAATCTTGGTATAATATTTCCTGCATTTCCCTTACCTATCATGGGAATAATGATTGATTGTAAAGAATCAGTACATCTGATTTAAACATGATCTCCCTCCCACAACTACCAGTTGACCAGCTCAAGTTCAATTATGCTTATCACACAGTTTTCCTTTCGTGAGTATTGAATTATCATTTAGTATTTTGTCCTTGAGTTAATATTGCAAGTAGTTACAGGCCTCCTAGTTTATGTGGCGCATATGGATAATGGTATAAAGTCTGCCACTAAGCAGGTCATTAGTCAACTCCCAAAAACTGCCCACGAATATGTCACTAATTTTTAGTAATTTCTATTTCCATTTTCTTTACATCTCCCATGTGTATATGATCTGGACCTAGTTAGTCTATCTCTCTGAACTGTGTCCAGCTGTAAACTGCCCTGTTCCTATCCAGATATTCAGAAATATACCGTTTTATGCAGTGATGTTGTAGCCTGGTTGATCCCAGGATATTAGAGAGACAAGGTGGGTGAAGTTGATCCAATAAGAGATACTACCTCACCCATCTTGTCTCTCCAGGAAATATAATCAGTTTGTTGGAAATCTCCATCCTCTTCTGGGAAAACAGAATCAAAATAATTTTCCTGCAATTTCCTTATTCCCCTGTTCAGTTCTACATGATCATTTTTAGCAAATACTCTCACTCTTATTACCTGCCTACTGTCTGTATGTTTTAAGCTAACAAATGATGATTTCATCAAGCAGAAAGCAAAATATTCCTATTCTCAATGGTAGAGTTTCCAGTCCTTTTCCTTACTAGTTGTCTTGTGTTCTGCACAACCCTTCCAACTGTCACTTAAAGGTGAATTGCAAAGTAAAATATTTGTTCCCTGTGTATTATTCCTTTGTGCTGCATGAACACAGCCTCATAAATTTAAGAGTTTTTCTCCTGCTGTTTTTTTATATGAAAAGTAGCAGGCTTTGATTTCCCTCTTTTTGCAGAACTCTTCAGAGGACTGGGAGGGACAGAAACATTAGATTATTATTATTTGTATTTTAGTTGTGACTAGAAACCCAAAGCACCATCACATATGCAAGTGAGGTACCAGATGCACAAATGTGAAACATATGCATGCACAATTTTTGAACATGACTTCCGGCCTACATTTTAAAAAAGAATGTAGGGACCATAGTGTATACCACCACTGTATGTGGCCTCATGAACCATTCATTTTCAATTACATTCTCAAAGTGATCTTGGAAGCTGATAAAATTCAGTGTTTTATATTTGTATTGTCTCTTTCACTAGGCTGAGGCGCATGCGCACACACACACACTGACAATGTGAAGCTATTCTGTAACCACAGATCATCTCTGATCAGGAATTTGCACTGTAGCAGGCCAGCACAACTCTTCTAAATGGATTACCCTTCTTTGAACATGTTTATTATTACGATTCATAACCACCATGTTCAAAATTAATCTATAGTCATAAGCCTCTTATCTCTAAAAGTTCACAAAGAGAAAGATGGTCCAATGATTAGAGTGCTAATTTAAGGTTCAGGAGACCTGGGTTTGATTCCTTATTCTATCAGATTTCCTTTGTGATCTTGGGGAAGTTGCTTAGTCTCCCTACCTCAGGAGATTAAATACACCTCTACCTCGATATAACGCTGTCCTTGGGAGCCAAAAAATCTTACCACGTTATAGGTGAAACCGCGTTATATCGAACTTGCTTTGATCCGCCAGAGTGCGCAGCCCCCCTTCCCCCCGGACCACTGCTTTACTGCATTATATCCGAATTCATGTTATATCAGGTCAGGGTAGAGGTGTAGCACTTTCCTACCTCACAGGTGTGTTGAGAGGACAAATACATTTAACGACTGTGAGATCCTGACCTACTGGGTGAGCCACATAAATACCATAGAGAGGTCTATTTTCTTCAGTTTTCCCAGAAGTCTGGAGCAAACCTCACAAGTCTCTGAGAATGTTTCTTCTGCTTGACTTCTAACAAAATGTTCTTTGTTGTGCCTTTATAGCATCTTCCTCTACAAACTCAATATCATCTCCTCCCAACAGTAGCCTTTTGCACTCTTCTGTCTTAGTTTATTTAACACTTTGGTAAAATTTGAAATTTTGTATCAGTGAGGCTAATGGAGTGTAATCATTGCACAATTTGGCCCTGTTTTATAACTCCAGAGTAATTTTCCTGGTATACTCATGTCTCTTGTCTGTTCAACTATAGCTTATATCTAAAATGCAGTCCACTTTAATCCACCTTTTGTGGGAATTTTGTAGTATTTGGTTGTAATATATTTGATTTTCCTCCTTTTGCACCATTCTCCTTTACCTTCTTATACATCAGAGCATATGAGGCAGTATCTAACTAAATCCTTCATTGCTAATCAAAATATCCATATGATTTTACATATTGGCAAACAGATCTCCTGACTCCTAGGCCCGAGATGTATCCACATGATGATCCTTCCCTTTATGTGATACAATCATCAATCACCCTCTGAAGTCAATAGCTGCTCCAAATTTACACCAGTGTCAGTGGAAGCATTTGGCCTGCTCCATACAAGACAGGGTACTGTATGATACGTGTAGCACTGAGAATCCATTCCTCTGTGGGATTTATCCGTGTTGTGCAATAGTTTGGGTGCTAGGCTTTATTCTTTGCTTTGTCTGACTGACTGCAGAAATAAATATTGATAAAACCTTGTTGCTGAAATAGAGTGGCACCAGCACTTTCTTACATAACACAGGTCGATGAGACAGATTGGCCCCCCTGCTCTTTGCAAAGAAATCATTTAGCAAACATTGTTCTTTCATTGAAGGCAATCTGCCTTTATCTCTGTTTTCCTTTTGAATTAGTCCCACAGAGAAAGATGAACACTGCTTTCATTTGTAAAGAACGACAGAATAACCCGTCATTGCCTGCTGGCCGTAGAATGAGACATGAAACCAAGGTCCCTTCTACCCATATATGGATGCTATGAAGCAAGAAGGTAAAGGTTTTCAAAAAACATAGGCGATGGCTCTGGAGTATTGACCAACATTTCCCTTGCAATAATTTATTTTCCTAAGTAGCCTTTTCCAGCTCCAGCCATACCAGCTCAGGCTGTGATCATTTTAATTCTCACAATGTGAAAACCCAGGGTGAAGGTAGATGATTCAATGGTCTTCCTTTAGAGTCCGTATTGAACTAATGCCCCATATTATCAAAAGGTAAAGGGACACCTGGAGTCTAGTCAATCTTTTTTAAAAAAACAACAACAAAAACCCAATCTCTTCCTGGTTCCACCTGATAATTTTTGTACTTTCATACAAGCACATTTTCTTCCCTCCTTTTTAAAAAAAAATGTTTGCCTCCTTTTGCTGTCTGACAGGCCCACATAGGCAGAAGAAACTGGCTATACAGAGTCCTATCACATGCTTAGAGGATAGAAGCTGAGGGAATAAAGAAATGTATTTTTTCTTCTAATTTTTCAGCTACAGTAATTTTAGGTGTCATTTGTAACTGTACTAGTTAAAACATTTGCAGACAGAAGTACAATTTAAGTCCCTGATCCTCAAAGACTTGCTCATGTACTTAATTTGATACACACTAAGTAATTCTATTGACTTCAAAGGTCCAGATCCTTAAATGTATTTAGGCTCCTAGCTTCCAGAATCTGGGCCAAAGAGACTACTTAGAGCACATAAAGTGAAGTATATGCATAAGTCTGTGGAGGGTCAAGGCCTACATTGACTTTAAATGGATTAAAGCCCTAAACTGAACAGGAATGTTGGCTAAGGCATTGGCAGGACAGTGCTGTAGAGCGGTGATAGAATTTATTAGAACAGTTTGTGATTCTGGTTACTGGATGACAACACAGCCAAAGCTGTGACAGGCCTGTCATAGTAGCCAAGTAATGCAACCAGGAGAGTAGCACTTATGCTACAAAGATTAGCCCAAAGAGAAAGTCAAAGCTCCCTCCAGCCAGAGTCCATAAGAGAGAAAGTCAAGCTACCTCCCATTCACCTGACTCACCTTTGCTCATTCCCTGAGGCTGGTTTGTATCTCCCTACCAACTGGGGGAAATCAGATATTATGCTGCCAATCCAGGCCATTAGCCTCCCTCTGAAAGAATTCTTGCTGCTAATGAGGTCGGCTGCTGGCCTGAAGGCTGCCAAAGCTCCAGGTGGTTGTTTCCATTATAAGTCCAGCTATGGCTCCAGGATAGGCTTTTGACCCCACGACTGCCAGATACAGTGAGGGGTTCACTCATCCCATTGCATGTGGAAAGGGTATTTGTAAGGTCAACAGTGAAAAAAAATTTACACAACAAATTTTTGCCCAGTTCTCTTCAGACTTACACTGTTTTTACACTAACGTAACTTCAGTAACCTAAGCAAGGTTATTTCAAATTTACACCAAGAGGGAGGAGTATTGTATCTGAAGTCCTCAACAGGTTCAGGTCTATGGAGACCATGGATGGTCCAACTTTCCCTCTTTTCCTAAGAAAATATAAGAATCTTCTAAGAAAGCTGCTAATGGCACCAGCCCCATCCTATCAGCCCCTTAACTTTGCAGAGGCAGGACTCATTAGAAGAGGCTAATTATGGCACAGGCCTCTCTGGATTCTGGAGAAGCTGGATCTTTGAGATAACTAGTGATGATTTAGTCCTGCTGTAGAGCAGCACTTTTCAGTTAGGACAACTCAAGCCTACTGGCCGCAAAATAACCTCAGTCCCACTTAGGTGGTCAAAAAACACATGTGAATTTGCAGAAACAAAATTATATCCTCATGGAAAGTTGGAATCCATTCAATGCAGTTTTATAAAAAGTAAAAAATGTATGAATTGTGTGTTTAGCAACAGCCATTAACTATCATCTCGCCATTAGAAGTGACATGTTTTACTAAGCTTTGAAACAAAATGTGATACATTAAGATTATGTAAAGGCTTTAAAGTCTCTGGATTGACCATTTCTGTGCAACCCATTTCTCCTTTTTAAGAAGAAATATCTCTGATTAACACTTTATTACTTCTGTTATCCCTATATTTGGCCAAAATGGAGTACATGATCAGATGAAACAAAGGCAAGCCAATACATGTGTTTCCAAATACAACCAACCCTATAGTTAACTTTGCAATGTTTATATCCACATCTGCTCCCATAGATCCAGCTCTTTTACCCTACACAGTTTTGTGAGATCCTGCATAGTTAGTCACTTTCTTTGTCCTTGATAGTACCAAATGGTTCTACTCTGAAAGGGAAAGTGCTAATGATCAAATTGCCAGTGAAGAATCAATGGCTCCTTTTGAATAAAACACTGTTCAGAAGTCTCCAGTCCTTTGGAACAGCTGCTATTCTTAGTATTTAAAAGTTACATTTTATATGACTGGGGCTTTTGCTTCTCTATATCTATAGGCTCTTTGATCACCTACTAATCAGTGAACTGATGACAACCAATTAAATTTACATATAACAAGGTATATTGTTATCATCTGTCATATTCACTTGTCTTTCTTCTCAAATATTATCACAATGTTGTCATCTAGACTATTTTATACCTTCCCCTACCTCTATTTGGTGCATTAATCAGGATGGTTATTCCTTTTTAGCAAAGTGAGGGTTGCTAATGAATAGGACTTGCTGGAACATTTATTGTTATTAATGGCTCAAGGAGAAATTATCCTAGCTGTGGTGGGGCTGCAGAGAGTCCAAAATGCAGTAGAACTACTGATGTTTTGCTGTGCAGTAGGTGGGAATTCCTGTAGAAATGACAGACCCACATCTTTTGCACTCCAGCGCACACTCAACCAAAACATAAGTATTTTTCAGGGCCACATATTATATATATTTTCCCAATGGGAAAAGTATGTGCACTGGAATGTTTTGGTAGGATTATATGTAATCCTAAAACAACAAAACATTCCACTGCACACACCATGGGAAGAAGGTGAGAGAAACTTCAGCCGACAAATGTTAGTCATGTCGCCTAATGCACTACTGCGAGGCACTCAAATACTATGGTGATGAGCATGGTATAAGAACCTTTATAGAACAAAAGTATGGTTAAAAACAAAGAGTCAGAGAAATCAGATGAAATTAATTTGGCCATACAGCATTGAAGCAGCCTGTAAAATGATCCCCTATGAATCCAAACACTCCCACTGCATATGGATTTCACCAGCTTCAGATAAGTAAAGAAAAATAATTGTAATTTCAGAATTTTGCTGCTGAGCACAGGACTGAGAAAGGGAGACTTCCCAGCTCTGCCATGGGAAAATCACTTAGGCCAAAATATTGAAGGGCAGGTCTGCACTTAAAACGCTGCATCAGCGCAGCTACATCTCTGTAGCACTTAACTGAAGACGCTCCTATGCCAATAGGAGAGCTTCTCCCAGCGTAGTTAATCCACCTTCCCGAGAGGTGGTAGCTATTGTAACGATCTTGGGGTTCATTAAATAACAAACTAGCAAATGAAAAAGGAATAAAACTTTAATAAAACAAACTGGAGAGCATCTCTGGTTAACTGCTGCACACACCCATGCGGTGTTCCCAGCCAACCCTCACCTCCAAGGCACATCTCCAAATTCCTACGTTCATAATACATAATACATTATGGCCACCCACTGGCCAGGCTGTCAGTGACACTAGACACCTGATTGGCCTAGCGCACAGCAGCCAAGAGCCCCTGAGCGATCTGCCAGACTCAGTCTCCCAAGTAGTTAGGAGTACAGGCACATGCCACTGCACCCAACAGCCATACCACTCAGTGGCAGATTTAGAGTTAGTGGGGCCCTGTGCTCAGCTTCATTTTTGGGGCTCCCCTCTCAAGACCCAGCCAAGAAAAAGAACATGCTCTCTTATCTCCCCCATCCCTCTTTTTCATTCATTTTTTTCTTCATCCTCCTCCTATATTATAAGTAATAGGAAGTAAATGAAAATAAAGTGAGATACCTTGATTGTTTTTGTAGTCTAACTTTTTTTCCACAGACCACTTGAAAATTGCTAAGGGTCAAGGCAGACCACTTAATGATCTTTCCAAATATTGTTTGTAGGGTTAGCTAACTACTGTAAAGTGCTTTGGATAAGAGCGCTTTATTAAAAAAACGTAAAAAAACATTGGGGTGCAGGGTCTGGCCAGGAGTTAGGATGTTGGAGGGAGCTCAGGGTTGGGGTGTGGGGTCTGGGAGGGAGTTAGGGTGCAGGAGCAGGCTGTGGGTTGGGTTACGGGGTCTGGCCAGGAGTTGGGATGTGGGAGGAGCTCAGGGCTGGGGCAGAGGGTTGGGGTGTGTAGTGCTTACTTGGGGCAGCTTTTGTTTGGTGCGAGGGGTGCAGGTGGGGATGGGGGGGGGGGTGCAGGAGCTCCTGTTTGGTGCTCAGGGCCGGGGTGGGGATGGGGGGGTGTGCAGAAGTCAAGGCAGAGGGTGTGGGGAGCTGGGTGTGGGGGGTGCAGGAGTCAGAGAGGTCAAAGGGTTGGGGGTACATGAGGGGGGTGCAGGAATCAGGGCTGGGGTTGTGCGGGGGTGCAGGAGTGAGGGCAGGGGGGTGGGCCAGGTGTGTGGAGGGCCACCCCAGCCCGCTGCCCTGAGCGGCTCAGGGCAGGGGGCTGGTGTGTGTGTGTGTGTCAGCTGGGGGTGGTGGTGTGTGTAATACCACCAGCACCAGCCTGCAGCAAGAGTCCCGGGAGCCAGCAGGAACCCGGGTCACCGGCTGGGAGAACACACCGCACGCTGCTCCTCCAGCATGGCTCTTAAATGGCTTCCTCCCTGCTCTCCCTTACAGCTTCTGCCCCCGCAGCGGTCCCCACCCCCCGCAGAGAGTGCTGGACGGTGCTGAGCTGCCCGGTCCTGGGGCCCCCTGTAGTTGGGGGGCCCCGTGGCAGGGCACTGTGTGTTTCATTGTAAATCCATCTCTGATACCTCTCACTTTCCTCAAATACCCCTTCTCCAGGCAGGTCTTTCAGGAGTCTTTCAGGACATTGAATTTCCTGCTCTGATCTTCTCAGTATCAGCCTCTAATTAGAGTCCGAGTTGTTCTCTTGTTCTTTGACAGTTTCTCTTTTGTGTATTGATGATAAAGGATCAATCAGATGGGAAATGCCATAGTTCTCCTCAGTTGTCAATTTGTTGGAGCTTTCTGGGATTACTCATAAATCCCTTTGATTACGTCAAAATGTGTTCCCCGGTCTGTCTGGACTACATAAGACCTTGGATGCAGCTCTTCTTTAATAGTACTCCTTTGGCCCCAATATTAGAGGTGTGATTCCACAGGCACACTCTATCACCTGGGTTAAGAGATGGGAGATCACAGGCCCTTTTGTCAAAATAATATTTCTACTTCCACTTATGATTTTATTTCATCTTCCGAATGGTTTCACTACTATGAGATTTCTGCAAGTAATCAGTAATTGGTAAATTAGATCTGATCCGTCTTCCCATTAATAGCTGAGCTGGAGAAAAGCCATTCTTCAGGAGTGTACTTTGGTAAACCAGTAACGCTTTATACAAAAATCACCCCACTGTCAAAAGTCTTTTTCATAAAGGTTCTTTACTGTATGTATAGACCTTTCCACAAGTCCATTTGATTTGTGGTAATTTGGACTTGATGTATTGTGATGAAAATCCCAATCTATGGCAAATTGCCTAAAATCTGCACTGGAAAATTGCGACCCTAAAGACTTCATTTGGAATTACATTTCTGGAGAAGATACCCTTCATGCTAGCTATCACTGACTTATTATTAGTACTGTGCAGCGTGCACATTTATAGATACAGAGAATAATAATCTGTGACTGTTAAATAATCTTTTGATTGCCAGGTAAATAAATCAGTTCCTACCTTCTCATAAGGACTTTGTGGAACTGGATGAGGTCTCAGTGGCTCTGCCTGTTGACTTGGCTTGTATTTCAAGCATGAAAACAAGTTTCCTACCACATTAGCAATGTCATGATTGATCCGCAGCCAATATAGCACCTCTCATGTTTGTTGTTTTTACTTCTCGATTCCTAAATGACCCTCATGAATCTTCTGTAACATTTCTTTTTAGAGGTTCACTGGAATTACCACCTTACTGCCCATGAAAATCACCCCATCTATCACAGTAAGTTCATGTCTGCAGTTCCAATAATCTCTTATACTTGGACAGCAACTGCTTATTTCTTCAGGCCACCCTTTAACTATCACTTCCTTAAGGATTCCCAGTGATTCATCTTTCTCCATTTCCTCTCTTATTTGTTGCAGTTTCCTGTTAGCTATGGAAATTGACTTTACAATCAGATCAACATAGGCTTGCATCTGTCTCTAAAGTCTTCTCTGGTTTCATGGGAGCCACTGCTCTGGAAAGTGAATCTACAGTGAACACGAATTCTCTGGGCATATAGATCACAACTATATCCAGAGCCGGCTCCAGGCACCAGCTTACCAAGGAGGTGCTTGGGACAGCCACTTCAGAGAGGGGTGGCACGTCCAGCTGGACCTCCCGCCGGATTGCCGCCGCAGATCGCAATCGCGGCTTTTTTTTTGTTTTGTTTGGCTGCTTGGAGCGGCCAGAACCCTGGAGCCGGCCCTGACTATATCATATCACTGCATCTAAAGAAGTGAGTTTTTTTAAGCAGGAAAGCTTATGTCCAAATAAATCTATTAGTCTTTAAGGTGCCACCGGACTCCTTGTTGTTTTAGTGGATACAGACTAACACGGCTACCCCCTGATACTTTATATCATACTTTTGCAGCTTTATCATTCTTTGAATCCTTAAAGGTATAGTCATTTAGCAGTTTGCTAAATAATGCTATCAGGGGCTTGTAGTCCATTTCAACTTCCACCGTCTGTCCACAAATATACTGATTGAATCTCTCACAGTCAAACAATATTCCTAAAAGCTCCTTTTCGATCTGTGCATATCTGGTTTTTGCCTCAGTCAGAGATTTGGATGCATATGCCACCGGCTGCCAACAATCCTCATCCTTCTGTAAAATCACTGCACCTAACCCAGACTATGAAATATCTGCTGAAATTTTAATAAGCCTTCCTTATTAGAAGGAAGCATAGAACTTCAACACTGGTTCTTGTATCAGTTGTTGTTTTAAATCTTCCCATGATTCCTCCTGTTCTGCACCCCAGTACCATTCATTTTTATTCTCTAGGAGTTTTCTCAAAGCCACTGCTTTGTTAGATAGATTAGGTATGAATTTTCTAAGATAATTAACCATCCCCAAGAACCATTGGACATCTTTCTTGACATCATTTCAATGGCTGAAATTTTTTTCTTATCAGGTTTTACACCTTCACTGGAAATAATGTCCCCAACAAAAGTCAGTTCTATAACCCCTAAAACACATTCCTCCCTATTTAGTTTGAGGTTTGCAGCTCTAGTTGTATCCAGGACTTCCTGAAGTCTATGGTCATGTTCCTCCTTCATTGAGCCCCAGATGATGATGTCATCCATTGAGGTGCCAACACCATTAATATGTTCATAGATCATCTTGTAGTGAGAGCACCCATTTTATAAGACTGAGTTGATCTCCTGTGTCATTTCAGTGGAATAATTGTTCCATTCACAGTCATAGGCAGTATCCAGTCCTTCTCATCTGTCATGCTAGATCCCAGTACGTCGATGAAAAACTCCTCAACCAGATTATCTTTAACTGAATACACTTGACTTTTCTGCATTTGGTATCTGCAGCATTTTGCAAAATGATTACTTTTCCCACATTTATGATGGGGTTTCCCAAAGGCAACACACTGTTTGAGGCCATGCTGTGATCCACATCTTCCACATGACCGCCTGTACCCAGTGTTCCCCATAGCAGTGGTTTTTATAGCAAGTGATTCCACTCTTTGATTTGACCTATTCTGGCTATATTATTTTGTACTTAGTACATAGATAACCCCTTCTGATAGATTCATTTTTTTGGCTTGTGCTTTCACAGTTTCTGCTGCCCGGCATATTTGGAGAGCTTTTTCTAAAGTTAAGTCTCCGTCATGGAGCAGTCTCTCTTTTAACACATTGTCTTTAATGCCACAAATGATTATATCTCTGACCAGCAACTCTGCCAGCTCACCAAAGTCACAGGTTTTACTGAGTTTCCTTAATTCTGTGACATATTGCTCTATGGTGTCATCAGTTTTTTGCATGCCTATGAAAAATTTCAGAGTAGCAGCCGTGTTAGTCTGTATCCGCAAAAAGAAGAACAGGAGGACGTCCTCCTGTTCTTCTTTTTATGAAAAATTTGTCTCTCAAAGGTCTCATTCCTTTTTAGCATGCAGTGAACCTCAAATTGAGTCTGTATTTTACTTGACTTCATGCTTTCAACTTCATCAAACTTAAAATTGTTATAAATATCCAATGCTTTCTCCCCAACAACATGCAAAGAGATTGCTGATTTCACTTTATCATTTTTCTCCTCTGCCCCTATAGCTGCTAAATATAATTCAAATCACTGTCTAAATTTTTTCCAATTCTATGAAACATTGCCTGAAAATTTAAGACTGTCTGGAAGATGTGACACATCAATTTTTGGCTTTTTTCCCCTTCTTAAGCTAGTCAAGCTACTATTGTGGTCACCAAATATATGCAAAAGCTTCAGTGCCTGGTGCTCCACATGCTTCTCCGTTGCCTCCCTTTGTCTCTGCTTTCAGTTGCAGACACAGGAGTTAACTTCAAAATGACCGAAGTTTCCTTCTCATGCAGCACCTCTGACACCATGTCACGATCTTGGGGTTCATTAAATAACAAACCAGTGAATGAGAAAGGAATAAAACTTTAATAAAACAAACTGGAGAGCATCTCTGGTGAACTGCTGCACACAGCCATGTGGTGTTCCCAACCACGCCTTCAGGACACATCTCCAAATTCCTATGTTCAAAATACTGTTCCTCATGAAGGAGTGTCTCTAAATTATAATCTTCTACAAACATATCTTTACAGCTATATCAACAGGAGAAGCTCTTCCACCAACATAGTGCTGTCTACAGACAGGTTAAGTTGGTATAACTATGTTACTCTGGGGTGTGAATTTTTCACAGCCCTGAGTCATGTAGTTATACCGATATAAGTCTGTAGTGTAGACCTGGCCTCAGTCCTCAAGAATGGGCTATGAGGGCCAAATTCAGCTCTTTGCCTGGAGGTCATACTCCTTGGCATGGTAGCCACTTATGTCATGCTCTGTGGTAATGGCAGTCTTCTGACAACCTCTGTTGAATAAGACATTTGTTGTCTCTGGATTCTAGTGAAATACTGCCTGGCTATCCTAGCTTAATTTCACTGGATAGAATAAACTGAGTCTCAAATCCCATAACTGTTGCTTGACAAGAGAAAAGCCTTGATTTTTTCTCTCTGATGTATTCTTTATTGCCATATATTGGATTTGGTGATTATTTAAAAATCAGAAAATATATAGCAAAAAAACAAAACCACAAACAACAAGGAAACAGAAATAGAGAAAATATCTTACATACAAGTTGTCTCTAAGTAGCAGGGCTCCCCCAAGACCTCAGCAGGTCTGTAGTACCGTGGCCACAACCCACTTCTATTCCCGCTTCAGCAGGGGCCCTTCCAGAACTCACTCAGTTTCCAGTTGCCTTCTCAGCCCCAAGTTCTTTAATTCACTCTGCAGCAGATTGGCAACAGAGTACATTGTTACAAAACAGAACTGTAAAGTCCCAAACCAAACAAACTATTTAGTCAATTCCAGCTCCACCCAGTCTCCTCCTGTTTACTGGGCTTCCTTAGCTTGCTGCCAGGCTTCCTGCTCCTGGCAGTCCCCCTAACCCCCACCACCTTTTATATTTGAATTACCTCATTCCTCTCTGGCAAGGCTTATCTTATCATCGAGGCTGGCTTTTAGCCCCAGGCTCTTCAGCCCAAGGGAAGCCACCTCATTACAAGATCTTTAAACAGTTTACTGATTCTCCATTTTAGTGCTTGGAATATTTTCTATCAGAAATGTGACTGAGCTGCAAAGCTCTGATCTGGAATATTTCCAAAGTTCACGATTGTTTAGATCAGGGGATTTGGTTTGGGACCATCTCTAGTTTCTATTTCTGTTATTGCTAGAGTAGAACATCTGTTTGATAAACAATTCTACCTGCCCAACTCAGAGCAAGGCCTGGGGCCATCATATATATCCCACAGACATAAGCTCACCACTAAGAGATGGATGATTTTATAACCAATGACACCATGTAAATTATGGAAGCTGAGATACTAATGATCAAACCTGATTCTTCTAGTCAGAAAAGTGATCTTCTACCAGGGTCAGGAAGAGCTTTGCCCTCTCAATATCCACAATTGTATAACTGGCTTATGCATTATCACTACTTATGATAGTGGGTAGAAACTGCAATCAAAGATCAGGGCCCCCTTAGTTACTGTGCAGACAAACAAAGAGAGCCCTTCCACAGACAGGGCAACAAAACAGACAAATAGGTGGAGGAGCATGGGAGGATGGGACAACAAAATGAACAGAATTTTTCAGAAAAATAGAAGCCTTCAAGGTTTTAGTCTCCCTTTGATGTAATAGGCATTAGCAAGTGCCAAGATGGGGTAGTGGGCTTGATAGACCAATGCTCTGAGCCAGTAAGACAAATCTTACACTCCTATATATGGGACAATCCTACAATAGCCAAGGACTGTACAGTAGATAGAGGATTTTATATACTGCTTTACTGAAGGCATCTTACACCTTGTAAACCTGGTGTTGCATCAATTCCTTAATGTGCAAGCATTCAGTTTTCCAAGTTGTATAATTCAAGAACACTCTTCCAGTTAATATATAGGACAACAACCAAAGCAATTTAGGTGCTGCACTTGGACATAAGAGGCCACTTAAGACAAAAGAAAAACTAGCACATGGTCTGCTCCATCTTGGGGCCGATGTTATTTTAATAGTTCAGCACAATCAAACATGTCTTTCCCCCGCTTCACTGGAAAAAGCTGTGGATTAGTTTTGATTCTTCCAGTAAGTTTATGTTCTTCCATAATTATGTCTTTACCTGCAGCTATTTTTACCTACTGCTGACATTTCTGATGTCAATAGTAGGCAGAGGACAGCCTGCTCAATTAGTGCTGAACATTGCAAAGTCGTAGGTTTCAAGTTCATTTCTGATTATTGACCAAGATTAGTAATGGGACTGACACAAAACCGAAAATCCAAATCCTCGCAGTCTTTGGGGAAGTTCAGATTCTGATCCAAACTTCTTGCTCTGTTCTCCTTCCTCCTAATGTGGTGGTCAGGTTCTGATACCCACCCATCCCCAACAGCTCTATACTGCCTTTCCCATTACCCACATGTTTCTTTCTAACATCATCCTTATTATTTCAACAGCTGCTGAGGTTTATGCCTCACAGGTTGACAGCCTTTGCTAAAGCTCCATCCTTAATCTGTAAAATGGGCAATTCTACCTGTGATCCTGCTGCATCTCACAGGTCTAACAGGAAAAAACACATCCGAAGCTGAGCTGAAGTCTTTGCACATGTCAAATTAGTTCATTTTCATGCTGGATCTGGGCTACTGCCTATTACTTTCTTCTTGTGCAACATTTTCTCCGACACAGAAAAAATGATCACTTGTCAATTTAAGGTGTTGCTCATAGAGCGCACTGCTGCAAGGAAGAAATAAAGAGGGGAAAAAACATATTTTAGGATTCTAGCCAGCAGCAAATAAGGCATGGATCACTTGATTCACCCCAGTGAGAACAAGGTTGGGGCCAGTTATACCCCAGGCACCCACAGCAGGAATAGTTCTGCCCACAGGGTTGTCTCCTAGGGGACTGCCGGCAGTCCCATTGAAGGCCAGCTTTGAATTCTGGCTAGGATTGCACAACAGTACCTTTGAGGGAGGATGCCCTGAAGGTATGCTGAACCCCTGATGCTTGGTGCTATGGTCCCACCTGTTACGTTCAGAGCATACACCCAGAGAAATCAGATAAAAACAAATATTCTTGCTGGAAGGTTGCAATGTAACTCTACTTTATTTCTGAAGATTCAGAATGATTACACAGAAGAACCCAAACACACACACACAGAGGAAAAAACAGGCTGCTCTCTAAGGAAGAGAGGAATAACTCACCCCACCCTACTTCAACAGACTCATTACATACTACTGCTGCTCCCATATATGCTTCACTACAGAGAGCCCCCTAGCCTACAAGCAGAACAAGAAGAATGCCCCCCACTCTGAAAATGATAGCTTACAACTGCAATACACCACCCCAGCTGACCCACCACACTTTTGGGGCTGTGTGGCTATGGGCTCCACCTCCCCAGTCCAATGAGACCAACCTGCAGAACATTCTGCCACTGGAGCAAACATAGCCCAGTGTATCGAACTGGTTTCTAGTATACGTATCCCCAGAATACACAAACCCCAGATCCAAATACCCCCAACTTTGGAAAAGTTGGGATCTGGATCTAGATAGTTATATACTGGGTCTGTGAAGAAATGTGTACTGTTTCTTTAACTATGTAAAATGACGCCAGACAGGAGTGGGGCCAGACAAAGTTTTAGACAGAAGTTCCACAGCGAAGCAGAGACAGAGCAGTGATAGGTTAATACTGTTTTCCTTATTCTAATAAAGTTACTTGTTAGAAGAAAGTGACTTCCTCTGTGATTCATTAGTATTGTCACATGACAGGACCTGCTTCTGCCCTAGGGTTGCCAACTTTATAATTGCACAAAACCGAACACCCTGGCCTCGCCCCCTGCCCTGGTCCTACCCCTGAGGCCCTGCCCTACCCCTTTTCTGAGGCCCCATTCTGCCCCTGTTCACTCCATTCTCCCCTCCCTCCATCACTCACTCTCCCCCACCCTCACTCACTTTTACCAGGCCTGGGCAGGGGGTTGGGGTGTGGGCTCTGGGGTGGGGCCACAAATGAGAGGTTCAGGATGTAGGAGGGAGCTCTGGGATGGGTCAGGGGTTAGGGTGTGGGAGAGGGTGTGGGGTTTGGGCTCTGGGGTGGGGCCGAGGATGAGGGGTTTCAGGTGCAGGAGGGGGCTCCGGGCTGGGGCCGAGGGTTTTGGAGTGTGGAAGGGGGCTCAGGCTGGGGGTTGGGATGTGGGAGGAGGTGCAGGCTCTGGCAGGGAGTGCGGCAGAGGGTGCGGGCTCTGGGAGGGAGTTTGGGTGTAGGAGGGGGCTCAGGGCTGGGGCAGAGCGTTAGGGTTTGGGAGGGGGTGCGGAATGAGGGCTCCAGGAGGGAGTTTGGTTGCAGGAGGGGGCTCAGGGCTGGGGCAGGGTGTTGGGGTGCAGGAGGGTGTGAGGGAGCGGGCTCCAGGATGAAGTTAGGATGCAGAAGGGGATTCCAATGTGTGGTAGGGGTTTGGGGTATGAGATGCAGTTTGGGGTGCAGGCTCCAGGCAGCACTTACCTCAGGTAGCTCCTGGAAGTGGCCAGCATGTCTGGCTCCTAGGTGGCTAGGGGGCTCCACTCTCTGCCCTTGACCACAGGCGCCACCCCCGCAACTCCCATTGGCCAGGAACCATGGCCAATGGGAGCTGCAGAGCTGGCACTTGGGTTGGGGGAAGCGTGTGCAGCCCCTATGGCCGCCCTTGTGCCTAGAAGCCTGACATGCCGGCCGCTTCCGGGATCCGTGCGAAGCCAGGACAGGCAGGGAGCCTGCCTTAGCCCTGCTACGCTGCCAATCGGACCTTTAGCATCCCAGTCAGCAACGTTGACCAGAGCCACCAGGATCCTTTTTCAACCGGCCTGTCAACCCAATTCTGCCCATACATGTACATGAAGCTTTGCCTGTTTGTTTTGCTCAGTGACAGTGATATACACAGCCTAGAGGAGTTGGGTGGATTGGAAGGGCTTGTGTGATTATTTTACTTCCAGCCCAGGGGTATGGGGCACCGACAAGGTGTTTGCTTCCTGCCCTATGAGGCAATATTTTAAATCTTGGCTCAGAGTAACAGAAAAGGTCAACCCCATCCTATTCTATTTCCTCGGTAAGGGATCATACTCTTCACACTGATGTCCTGAAAAGTGAAACAGGCACACTGTATGCAATAAATGGATGTTCGGCAGCACTGAAAAGATCCTTCAATTACATTGAAGCTTTTCTCTCTCCAGGAAATACAGCTTTGTCAGTTATTAAAGAAGTCTCTAGCTGTAAGTCGCTAATGAAGGAATGAGATGTTGCAAAAAGCAGCGTCAGTGCAGTGTAATCACTGCCATGTATATGAAGTGAACCACTTCTTGACTCATTACAGTCAGAGACAGAATGTGAAGGCAGAGTTTATGGAGCACAACTCTGCTGTTTGAAAGGTGATGTCTAGTGTAATCAAATTGCATGTGCCCTTTAGTTAGACCTGTGTCTCTGTAACATCTGGATCCTCTTTTAATGAGGGATAAAGAGAAGGTATTAAGCGTGGATATTGTTCAGTGTTACTCAAGCAGAGAAGCTGGAATTAATAACTTGCAATTCAGTCTGAGAAAGGGACTGTGCATAGCTGTGCTGCTCCTAGGGCTGAGCAAGAACCGAATTGTGATTCACAATCACAATGTGCTCCCTGCTTCCTACTTGCTCCATGGCGGATATAAACTGTGCCAGACCCTTTCCTGGTGCAGCTTATTTTTCCCATCCATGCTGGCCCAGCTGTGTTGGCTACCTACTACCAGTGGCGGATTAATGATTTTGCCACCCCTAGGCCCTGAAATAATTGCCGCCCGCCTGCCCCTGGCCCCGCCCCGACTCCACCCTTTCCCCACCCCCATTCCAACCCCTTTCCCAAAGTTCCACCCCAACCCCGCCCCTTCCTGCCCCTATTGGATCCCTTCCCCAAATCCCTGCCCCGGCCCCGCCACTTCCGCCAGCACGTCACGTTCCCCCTCCTTCCCCCCCCCCCCCCGCCCTGTGAAACAGCTGTTTCGCAGCGCAAGCGCTGGGAGAGAGGGGAGAGAAACAGGATGCGGCGGAGCGCTCGCGGAGGCGAGCTGAAGCAGGGGGGGCGGGGAGGGGAGCTTCTCCGTGGGTGCTCAAATTTGCCGCCCCTGCAAATTTGCCGCCCTAGGCCTAGGCCTTGTTGGCCTAGGTGATAATACGCCGCTGCCTACTACCCCACCCCTGCCAGTCCAATCCACACACCCCTGCTATGGGAAGGGGGACTGGCAACTGGGTTTTGCTCTCCCTTCTATGCATGCCCTGCACTGTTAGCCTATGCAGGGGAGTAAGCAGGTGTTTTCTGCCATCTTACACGGTCTTGTTAGATGCCTCACAATTGAGCCCAGAACGCTCGAGAAAGAGCTTTAGAAATAACAAATGAATAAAATAGTAATAATGATTGATACATAATGATATTTTGTCTGTGCGGATTCCCAGGGGTGAGTGCATAATTTGGGTTCAATGACTTTAAAGTGCTGCTCTACTCTGAAAAACGACTGTGTAAAAATTCTTCAACAGATCTGTTTTCTGGATATTCACAGTCATACCAATGTTCCCTCTGGGCTTGGGCAGCTCTACATGTGGGCGATGTACAAAGTGCACCATCTAGCTCCAAACAGTCCCATTAAAATTACAAATTAAGCATGGAGATTTCTAGTAGCCCTTCCGTTTAACAGATTTTTCAAGGCTTAACATGTCCTTTTAGGAGAACATAAGAGCTTTTATTCAGAAAATAGTATTCTATATTTGCCTGTCTATGACTGCATCCAAACACTTAGCGATCAATATGAAGTATGTTATAAAATATACCTTTAAACCGACTGTGAACTAACCCAAAGTTTCTGCACTAAACAGTGATCCTGTTAACTATCTCAAGTGCTCACTAAACAGGAGATAACTCTCATCTCTGGGAAAGTGGCAGGGAAAACACTGCAAAAGGAATATTTCTTTGACTGAAAGGATCATTTGCACAACAAGAATCCCGCTCTCACCGCATAAAGAACAAAATAGCCAAGCTATAATTGAGAAATTTTCTCATCACTCCCCTAGGATTGCCAACCCTCCAGAATTGTCCGGGAGAGTCCAGGAATTAAAGATTAAGCTTTAATTAAAGATTATGTCATGTGGTGAAACCTCCAAGAACTGGCAACCCTACTCTGCACTTATTTCCTGGGTTCCAAAGAAATCAATAAGGAAGAAATCCTGGGAATTTTGCAATTGTCTTCAGTGGGATCAAAATCAGACCCTTAAAAACTGAAACATTATTATTTCTATGTAAAATTTATAATACTAATAACTTCAGTAGCACATTTAATCCTAAAACACACTGTGGAGCTTTTGATGCACAGTAGCAGGTGCATAGTGACTCAATGCCTGGCAGGCTAGTGTGCTTGTCACAAGGTGTGCCTGCCCTTTCATTCTCCCTCCAGACCTAGCGAGGCACGGAAGTCTCCTCCCTTGGTTCAGGGATTGCACAGCCCTCTCCTTAGGGCCTGTGGGTCTCAGTCCTGGTCTCTCTGGCCTATAGTCTCTCCCTTAGGCTCAGGGGCTGCACAATCCTTCTTGGAGCATGTTGTCTCTGGGAGTGCCTATCCCTTAGGAGAGCTTCTCTCTCTGTAAATACCTGCTTGCAATTAAGCCCTGAGGGCCTTTTAGCAGGCCGAGGTGCTCATTATTCAATTAACTGCCTAGATAGGTTAATTCCCCTTAAATTAGCTCATTATGTGCAGCCTGGACCTGGACTTGCCTTAAAAGAACCAGAAATTTTGTGACATACCTCCCTCCCCACCCCCAGTGAGCTGACATTTACTGAAAGGTAGGCTCGACAATGGCTAATGCTTAGTCATGTTTTCCAGCCCGGGGGTCTTTCTATTCATCAACAACCAGGAAATCCACTAAATCCTTGGCAATGTTCTTGTCTTCTTCAATAAAATATTATTTGACCAGGACTTGGATTCCACTACATTGTAAGTGCCTCATGCAGTGAACATATTCCTCCATAGTTCTTGGTATGTCATAGTTCACCACAGGCTGTACTCCCTGAATGTCTAGTTTCTCAACTATTTCTGTAGTGGTAAACATCACAGAACTTTCAACACAGTTGAAATGACTCAAGGCTACAGCTTGGTCTCCTGGGGAGAAGCCTCTCTGGATACAGACTCAAGGGCCACCACTGAAATTAAAAATGTCTCTATCCAAGTCCAACTTCCTTTCAGGACTTCTGAGCACTAAGGATTGAACTCTTTCCCCTACAACTTTTAACAATCCAGTCAGCAGCACTCACTCCTGCTCTTCCCTGACCTAGAGTAGTTTTTGAATGGACTGTAGTGCTATATGGGTCTTCCTCTTTCCTTGGGCAGATCCCTTCTTTTTAGCAGGCAATCGGTTGCAGCTTGGCCTTGCAGCTTTGCTGTGATCCCATGTTTTTAGACTCATGGCAGGGCAGCTCTTAGCTGCAGAAGGCTGATTTACCTCCTTGCTCAACCCTTTTTCCTGTTGTAGTGGCTTTACCACACAAGCTTCCAGCTCTTTATCCTTAGCCACATTGGATTTTAACCCCTGCTGGACCTTAAGCAGATTCGGAAGCTTAATCAGCTTCTTCTGCAGCAGCAACCATTGGTGTTCTCCAGTTCCCTTTCCAACTCTGAGGTGGGTTGGTTCCTGCTCCTGCTTTACAGTTAGTTCTATGATCCTTTACCATGAAAAGCACATCTCTTCCAGCTCCCTCCAGTACCAAGACATCCCTGTCTGAAGTTCTAGGATTTCAGCCTGGTTCCTATCAGCGGTAGGAGCCTTCTCATCCAGCTCAATCCACTCCATTAACATACAGTCCTGCTGAGTAGCTCAGAGGGCTACTGCCATTATGGCAGCTTCTGTTGTGCACAGGATCCTAGTGTTCGTGCTGTGGGACACTCAGTCCTTTGCCAAAAACAGTCAATTGTTCCTCTTGGAAGACCTTTATGGAGGCGTGGCGTGCCAGTCAGGCCCCTTGTATAACACAAGCCTTCTGATACTTTCTTACATACATGTTTCAGTGGCCGGCTCCTGCACAATCCTGGGCCAATTTTCCCCATAATGCAGGTTCTTCTGTCTGGGTGTGTAGGGCTACTACTTCAGTGTCCAGTTCCTGGAGCTTACTAGTCTTAGGGCTTGTCTACACTACAAAATTAAGTTGACTTTATCTAATTCAACCTCGAGCCTGTTTGGGGCTGTGAAATCCTCCACGCTCTCAGCTTTGTGTCAGCTGTCCCAGAGGCGTTCACTATCTCGGTGAACATGTCCTCCCACGTTCTCTTTCTCCTCCTTCTAATCAACGAAAGTCTGCTTTCAGGTGTTGATGACACGCCGAAGGACACATTTCCAGCTGTCAGTCATGCAAAAAAAATAAAGGAGCCACTGCACATGAATAAAATGTTTCCATAGCAAGGCAGTTTTCATAAAAAAAAAGACCTTTATTACACTAGGTGCAAGCCATAACATAATCAGAATCCGTAACCATTCACTGTGCCGTTTTGCTGCTCCAGCCATGGTGAGTAGCCCCCCCGGTCGGGTCATGGGTGACCGCACTTTTAATGAAGTTTATGGCAGGCTCATGTCAGGAGCAGAGGTAACTAGTCGAACAATGGCCTTCCCCATAGCATCATGGGAAGCTGTTTATGAATGGAATGTGTGGTGGGGAACGTTTTCACTCCCAAATTACGGAATCTCTCATGTGGGGTCCCAGTCCCCTATCAGCCACTTTAAACTTTTTGCCAATCCATACCAAGCACAGTAAAGGCACATTAGCGGCCACGTGGTTTGTCAATCTGGAAGGTGGGGTGGGTCTACATGCCCTTTTTTATCTTGTAAGGGCACTTTTAATGAGAACTTCCCCCATTTCCCCTAGGCAACCCTATGTGATATCAGTCTCCTGAGGGTAACAGAGGCAGAAAGGAAGGAGATGCTGCAAGTGTCTGGGTATAGATCTGCTCCTTATGATGCTATGCTGTGTACCGCAATGATGCCAGCAGAATTAATTCAGGAGTTGCGTGGGAAAGTGTCCTACCAGGTGGAACAAATAAGACTGCCCTGGCCAGAAACATTCTGCAAAGGATTGCAGAGTACCTCTATGAAAGTTTCCTAGAGATATCCATGGAGGATTCCTGGGCTATCCCAGTCCACATAAACAGTCTTTTCTGGGGACTACCCTCTGCGTAGCTGGAGCGGCCTCTTGTGAGCAGAGAACCACAGCCCCTCGCTTTTTCTTCACAGTAAACATGCAAGACCACCAAATGTGTGTGCCTGCTAAAGTTTAACTGGACTTTGATTGTAACTGTATACTCACCAGAGGTGCCTTCCCTGGCATCACAGTTGGCCATTGTGATGTCCTGTGACCCACAGGGCTCCAGGGTTAAAAATATTTCCTGGCTCTCAGGGAGAATGGATCCACCGCTCGCCTGTCTCCCATTCTCCTCCTCCTCATCCACCATATTGTCCTCCTTGTTGTCCCTAGACTCACACACCTGTGAAGTATCCACATTGCTTGTGGGGGTGCTGGTAGGGTCACCCCCGAGAATCACATGCAGCTCGTTGAAGAACCAACATGTGTGGGGTTCAGCACCAGAACAACTGTTCGCCGTACCTGCCTTCTGGTACGCTTGGCAAAGTTCTTTTATTTTCACACGGCACTGCTGTGTGTCCCTCGTGTAGCCCTTCTCCCCCATTCCACAAGCAATCTTTGCATAGATGTCAACATTTTTCTACTGGATCGGAGCTCTGCCTGTACAAACTCTTTTCTCCACACAGCAATGAGATCCACCATCTCCTTTGCAGACCAGGCTGGAGCACATTTGGGGCATGTAGTCACCTTGATCAGCTGTGCTCAAGCTGGCATGCTCCCAATGCGTATCAAATAGGAAATGGGAAATCACAAATTCCCAGGACTTTAGCAGGGGAGGGGCTGTTTCCTGTGTACCTGGCTGCAGTACAGCAGAGTTGAGAATGATCTCCAGAGCGGTCACAGATGAGCATTGTGGGACACCACCTGAAGGCCAAATTAAGTTGAATTACACAACACTGCGTCTGCATTACTTCGCAGTTGATCCATGAAAATTGAATTAAGTGTTATGCCTCTCGCAGAGGTGGATTACACAAGTTGACATTAGAGACAACTTAGGTCGGCGTAAAGGACCCGGTAGTGTAGACACATACATTAACAGGATGACTTAAGGCGGCTTCCTTCGACCTAGCTTTTTAGTGTAGACCAGGCCTCAGTTTCCAGCTCCCTTTCCAGCTTGGTATCCTGCTGCTCCAAGATATGCTTGACATTCTCTAGTTCCAGGTTCTGTTTCAGGCCTTCCTCTATTGTTCTGCTCAAGGAGAGGGTTTCTTTGTCTCCTGTTCCTGTACTTCTATGTCAGTACATTCCCATTTGTCTCTGTAGTAGCAGAGCATTTCCTCTCCCAAACAAGCAGACACGAGCTGAAATGTCTATCTTTGAAGTTAAGAGACCTCTTTCTCAAGGTTTTGGTTTAGCTTGGCTCCTTTCAGTGCTTCTTCTCATCCTCCATCTGTTCCACCTTGGCAGGGCCGGCTCCAGGTTTTTTGCCACCCCAAGCAAAAAAAAAAAAAAAAAAGCCGGAGTGCCCCTTGAAAAGTGCTACCCCCAAAGGGCCAAAATGCCACCCCTTGAAAAGTGCCGCCCCAAGCACATGCTTAGAACGCTGGTGCCTAGAGCTGGCCCTGCACCTTGGTACTGAGACTTCTGCATCATCTGCAGTCAGGCTCCCAAGTCTGCCAGTTTATCCACTGGCTTAAATGATGTGCTCTCCAATAGGGTTGGCTGTGGTGAGCTGCTTTTCAGGCTGATGTGCAGCTCTATCATTTCCTATTAAGCTATGATTGTTTGGACTATAAGGGGCATGTCCCACATTGAAGGAACACATAGGTAGGAAGTAGCCCAGTGTGGCTGACTTAGACTCTCTGCAGGGAGGACCCTGAAGATGTTACTTCCCACAGGGCTCTGGGCAGGGACACGGTGTAGAGGAAGGGCCTGTGTCCCCCTACCATGCTGCCCTTAAGGGCAAAAGCCCAAATGCAGTTGGAGGCCTAAACACTCCTGGCCTGGAGTCAGGAACCAGGCACCTCTACAACCCCCCTAACAAGACCAGACCAGGGGCTGGAGGTCAGGTGCACCAACTGCTAGACCACCCAGTCTTCTAGCAACGTATCATAGACTCCTAAGTCACTGACATACTCTTGAAAATCCCAGCCTTAGGTATCTAAATATGGATTTAGGAGCCTAACTTTAAGCTTTTTGAAAATGTTGGCCTGTGTAGATATAAACATTGAGACTAACTTTGTTAATGTATTGAAAGTCTAGATAATTTTTTACGGTTAACACTCAAGGAATTTTGTTTGGAAGGAAAAAGATTTTATGTCACTGAGAAACATTTTTTTAAAATAAAAATACAGTATTAGCCCTTGATGCTGCAATCACTTAAACACATCTTTAGCATTAAGCATGTCAGTAGTTCCACAATGGGATTATTCATGGGAATAAAGTTACATATCTGCTTATTATGGCCTTTATTATCAGTATTTTGTTTCTTGCCTATATCAGTTTTGTAAAATTCAATTAATATACCCTATAAATAGTGGCATTGAACAAAAACAACATTTATAATGTAGTTAATTAAATTTATGCTATAGTTGCAATTGCTCAAATTTTCAACAGTGACAACAGTGAAATCTCAGATGGCTATCAGTGCTACACTGCAATCCTAATACATTTCTCCTATGCAATAGAAAACACACTACACTTGGCAACTCCTATGCCCACAGATCTTTGATTTTATGTTACAATATTTGGCAATTATCCCAAATATCCTTCCTTGCCAATTTAAACATAAGGGAGACGCAGGTATAAGACCCATCAAAATAACAATTGATTATAATTTTGCAATTTGCCAGAATAGCCTCTCTTGTATAGTCTTTTTTTTCCAAGACAGTCTTATTATTTCATGTACCAAGACACTCTAAGCCAATAACACTGATCCACTGGACAAATTACAATTACTCCTATAACCAGAAAGCAATTTCATTAAATTACTGCTTTTCTTTTCTCTGTCCAGCTCTTCGCACTTCATGGCACGTCTAATGTTCTCAGCCCTGATTAGGCTTTTGCTTTCAATTAGAAAAGTAATTTTCCCTCCAGGAAATAGGGAAACTTGGTACTGTATATGTTACCAACTCCAGCCAGAAAACAGCCTTATTACTGTATATTCCATTATGTGGCATTAACCTCCAGCTCAGATGGCAGCATGCCTGGGGCGTGGCAACTGATGAATGCCTTTAGAATTAGACAATACAATGACAGTCCTGGTATCTGGTTTTCAGGTCACAATGCACTAAGCAAAGATTCAGAGATGAGTCATGATTAGCCTGTGAAGTGTGTTGCTCGGTCCCAGGGCATCACATCTCCGAAGAAGCATCCGCTCTCTCTCTTTAGTCAATGGACCAGATTCACTCCTGCTTGACAAATTGCATCTCTTTCTCTTGGTGTTTTTAACAAGCCTGTCACCGTGGTATTGGAGAACCAGCACATCTCTTTGTGCCAGGGATGGAAGGCGGATTCATCACAGCGGTAGACAGGTGTAATTATGCCAGCGGAGAACAGCTTTGAGCAAAGTGGTTAGGGTGGATCTGGAGTAAACCAATCTGTATCAGAAACATCCTTGAACTGACAGCGCCTCCTATCCCACAGCAGTCAGTGCATTCAACAAGCTTCACTGTAGGCATCTAAAATAAGTTCCTTCCTATACTAAGCTTCCTCCTTTGAAAGGAGTCCTTTCTGAGTGGTAGAGTTTAAGGTTTTGGATACTCTGTTTACAGACTCGAGCACTTTGCTTTAACCTTCTGGAGAGCTAACTTCCATAGCATAATTCTGTGGCCACTCCTTGGAGGTAGCTTTAGGTAGATGCCAATAGCCCCTTTACAAGGAGATCATTGCCAACAAAACCTCTGAACATGCTCAGAAACAAACTGTAAATGTTTAAAACCCATGGGGTCTAGGGTGACCAGATCACCAAAGACAAATATCGGGACGCAGGGGGGGGTGTGTGACGTGGGGGGGGGGGGGCGTGGCGGGGGGGCGGGGCCAAAAAAAAAAAAAAAAAAAAAAAAACCTTCCTCCGCAAGTGCTGGAGGGAGGCCCGGGAGACTCAGGGGAAGCGCGGGGCCGGGGTAGTGAGAGTCCGGCCTGGCCCCGAGCAGGCAGGACTCAGTTGGGAGGTAGGGCGAGGAGGGGGGCGGCCCACGGGGCCAGGCGGTGGCTGTTCTCACCCCCGGGCAGCGGGACTCGGGAGCAGCCGCTGCTGCAGCTCCCACTGCCGCGGGGGAGGAAGCGGCCATGGCGCTCCGCGGCTGCGGCTCTGGCGCCCCCGAACCCCCCGAGCCGGGGCCTGCTGCGGGGACCCAGCAGCGCGCACGCTGCGCCCAGCCCCTGGCCAGTGTCTGGGCTGCTGCCCAGCTGGTGCTATCCTGCGGCGGCCCCGGAGTGGGGGCAGCAGGCCCCAGCCCCCCCGTCCCGCAGGGGAACGAACGGGGCTGGGCTGCCGATGCCTCCGCCCCGGGGCCGCCGCGCGATAGCACCAGCTGGGCAGCCCAGACGTGCCTAGCCAGGGGCTGGGCCCAGCGTGCGCGCTGCTGCAGGCCCCGGCTCGGGGGGTTCGGGGGCGCCAGAGCCGCCGAGCGCCATGGCTGCTTCCTCCCCCGTCGCCTGGCCCCGCGGGTCGCCCCCCTCCTCTCCCAACCACCCAACTGAGTCCTGCCTGCACTGGGCCAGGCCGGACTGTTACTCACCCCGGCCCCGCGCTTCCCCTGCGTCTCCCGGGCCTCCCTCCAGCGCTTGTGGAGGGAGGGGGAATGGTGAGCCCGGGGAAGAGGCGGGGATTCGGGGAGGGAGCCAATCGGGGGAGGAGGGGGCGGAGTCGGGGCAGGGGGGGGGGGGCGCGAGCACTTCCGGGCTCGAGGCTCGGGGCATTTCCTTGTTTGTCCGGTTGTCCCGACCGCACGTCGGTCGGGACGCGGGACAAACAAGGAAATATCGGGACGGTCCCGATAAAATCGGGACGTCTGGTCACCCTAATGGGGTCTAATCCATAGCTATAAATTCATGTAGAACCAGGAGCAGGCCTTGTCTGGGGTGGTCTGTGACAACTCTGCCACCTCTCTCCAATGCCATTTAAAAAGGATATTTTTTTAACTTTTACAAAATGTTCCAAAACATTTTTCTTTAACCTTTTAAAAACTGTTTTAAAAGTGCAGTTTTTGAGCCAGAGGAGGGAAAAGACACACTTCTACAAAACACTCTTTTCTCCCCCCAAACCCACCACCAAGCCAGAAGAATGATCAGAGAAAAACTCCTTCTAGAACCCCTAGGAAGGATGGTCAGCTACATTCAGCCATAAAACTGACTAATTCCCCTATAACTTATTAAATTCCATATAGTCATCCAAGTTTTATTTAAATACAATAATTCTGACTCCATCAACTGATCTGGAAGCCCATTCCACCAATTGACCACCCTCAGTAAAATAAT
Source organism: Chrysemys picta bellii (assembly GCF_011386835.1). NCBI lineage: Eukaryota > Metazoa > Chordata > Testudines > Emydidae > Chrysemys > Chrysemys picta. The sequence goes on along the minus strand of NC_088794.1, from coordinate 123,695,467 downwards.
AACTCTTTAATTTTCTTCGGAACCTCACCGACACTTATAAATGGGAGGACATGTCTGTTTAACTACTTGCAAAGGCCTCATCATCACAATATCTGAGTGCCCTTGTCTTGCCCAAAGACCTTTTTATTGCATTACTAATTGATGTAGGTACATTGCTTGTTAGGTAACTGTTTTTTCCTAAGCCAAGGGGAGTACACAACATGGTGTTTTGGTCCGTTCTACAAAATGAATGGAGATTGTGTAGGGATTTCAGTTCCTCATTGATGGAGTGGTAGATTTAAAAAAAGTTAGATGTTTTTGAATCTGGGGGATTTTTCTTCATTTGCAAAGCAGGAATTATTAGGAACCTTGACAGCGCCCCTTCCTCTAAACATTGTTTATAGAGCAGTGTGTTGATACTGTGGACAAATGCATTGCAATGTGACTCAGTCATTAGTAAATTGCATTTGCTCTCAGGTTGCATTTTTGCAAACACTGAATGTTGAATGCTATTGATTTAAACAATTAATCTAAGATTTCAGCACAGCTCTTTACTAATCTAACATAATGTTCCTACAATAACCACGGTAATGTATGTTTATGGAAATGTTATATATGTCCCCATAATACCTAAATGAGATTAAAGCCTGCATAACCTAAACAGACTACAGCAGATTCTTGCTAATCTGCATACCTGATAAGTTTCACAAACTTTTTGCTGTCATTTTCCATTCTGTTTAGGTTCTTATACTGTACCCAGTATTGTGAAGACAGGAAGGATGGTTTAGTGGTTAAGGCACTGGGCTGGAACTCAAGAGACTTTGGATTCCTGACTCTGCCACAAACTATGCCTCTGTGACTTTGGGCAAGTCACTTGGGCACCTAAATACCTTTAAAAATCTGGGTCTCTGATGGATAATTAAGTCCCATTTTCACATTTTTGACAGCATGAGGTGCAGGATCCATGCCGCTGGGAGTGAGTGGACACAAAATGGCTTGGCTGGATGTGTTGGCAGGCTAAAACTGCCCAAAATACTTCTGGCCAACTCCCGTGGGACAGACAGACAAGTTCCGTCACAAACCACTAAGAATCAAGCTATAGAGCAGTTTCAGCTGGTGAGGGTGCTAGGAAACCTGGGATATGATGGTAAGTGCCCACAAAAGCTGAAGTTCTGATCTGGGTCTGCATAGTGCAGTATGGACACGCCAGCATAGTTGTGAGGCCTGGGTTTCCAATGCAGTGTGGACGCTAAAGTGTGGACTTGGAAACATCAAGTCTGCAGGTGCAGATCACACAGACCCGGGCTTATTGTGCTGTGTAGACATACCCTTAGTCACTTAGGCCCAGATTTGTAAAGGTATTTAGACACTTAAAGATCCAGATAGGCACCTGGTGGGATTTTCGAAAAGGCTTAGGTGCCTATATGCATCTTTAGGTGCCTAGATACCTTTACAAATCCAGCCTTAGCCCTTTTAACAATGAGCGGAGCAACACCTAAATACATTTTAAAATCTGTGACTTACTCTCTAGGCCTCAGTTCTTCATTTGTAAAATGGGGATAATAATACTTTTCTCCAACCCTTTTTCTGTCTTGTTTGAGGCAGCGACTCTCCCTTGCTATGTGCTTGTAAATCAACCTACCACAATGGAGTTCTGATCTTTTTTGAGGCCTCTAGGTACTACTGTAATACAAATAAATAATAGTGGTAATCCAAGTGACTCCATGGTATCTGAGTGCCAAAAAATATTGCTGTCACCCCATTCTCAGTGAGGTCTGTTATTTCTTACAACTTCACTTACAAAACACGACCCAGGAGATTTACTAGTATATGCAATATTATCATAAAGCTTTAAAACCAAACAGTTGTCAAACTAGGAACCTCCTGCAAAATGCTCAGCTCCTCAAAGAAGCATGTTATTCAAGATAAACTATTTTATTATATATAGTGGCTTTCTGATGACTCTTTTTCCACCTGGTTTTCACTCTCCAGCAGCATCTGAGATATTATTGCTATATCTCCTTTCACTTCCCTAATTATTGCTTCTCAGTGCATGATCAATTCTATTTTAGGTTGTTTCTTTAAAAAAATTATTTCACTTGAGATGTATACTAAACAAGATAGTATAACCTTATGTGTCATATTCTGCTTCATCCTGACAATAAAATGCCTTTGTACTATACTGTACAAGTGTACAGTATTTAAAACAGAAGAAAAAAGCCATGGAGTTCCCAGGGTAATTTGGACCAACCCGCAGTCTCCATGCTAAATCAACAAATAAAAGTGAGCGGAGAACAAAATGCTACCATTATGAGTGTCCAAAGTCTGTCCTACATTGATGCACGGTAATGAATATATAACACTTGTATAGCCCTTTTCATCCACAGATTTCAAAGTGCTTTACACAAAGTGAGTATTAACGTCATTTTGCTGATGGGGAAAGATGGCACAAAGAGGCTAAAGTCAAAATTTTCAGTAGTGGCTTCTAATTTTGGTTGTGTCTTTCTGGGTGCCCATCTTCAAACACCCCGTGCCCAAATTTCACCAGGGCAGATCTTTGAAAACCAGGCCCTATGTGTCTGAGTTTGGGCACCAACAAATGAAGGCACCCAATTTTTTGGAAAATTGTTGCCTAAGTAATTTGCCCAAGGACACAGAGCAAGTCAGTGGTAGAGCTTGGAAGAGGACTCAGATTTTCTGATGTCTAGTCCACTGCTCTACTCACCAGACAACACTTTTCTTTTTAAGAAAAGGGGTTGGATCACAACAAATTTTCTCATTGGAGGGTTGTTGGACCTTGCTCCCATTAGGGTCTGCCAGGGCCTATGAGTTGCTGTCTGGAGAAGCTACAATAATTTTCATGCAAACCAGTAGTTCTGTGTAATTTTATGTTTTAATGTATGTTACAGTGTCTAGCTAATGATATGGCTAATTTCTGTAGGAAATAATAGTGAGTAAATCATTCCAACATGTATTGTATTACTGCAGGAAAACCAACATCTTCATACGAATGGCAAATCCAACACACAGTACAGCCTGGAGGTCCTAACTAAGCGAAATGCCACATGGAATATGATAGTGATCATGGCAAATCTTTTACTCTTTCCTTCCAAGGATCCTCATCATTTTGTCTTTTCTACTTGTGATGGACATGCTCCCATCTCCAAGTAGAAAGACTAGCGAGTGTCCCTGCACTCAGGCAGCACCAATTAGATACAGCTGCAGAACATGCTCCATGTGGAGAACGGGAGCTTAAAAAGTGAAACAGGTGATAGGAAGGGGAGGAAGTTTGTCCAAGAGCACAGAGGCTGCTAGGGATAGCTAGTGAGCTCAATAGGAAGGTAAGCCCAGCCCAAGGCAATGGCTAGCCTTTCCCCCTACCCTCCTCTTTGGCTAGGGCCAAACACTGACACTGACACTATGAGCTTGATACCGGCACGAGGTACAAGAGGGCTGCTTCTTGCCAGCAGCCTGTGACAGGACCTGGGGAGCACCTCCAGGGACTACAGGCAAGTGAACTGTAATTGGATTCTGAAAAGATCCTGAGAATGAACTGAATTCTTGCCTGGATCAGTGAGATTGTCCAGGAGTTGGGCTTCTGCAGAGGACTTAGGGGCAACAGACTCAATGAGACTACGGCTGGGCCCAGGCTAAGGGCTGGCCAACTACAACTGGTGGAGAATGCAGGCAGGAAGCCCTATGCCTGACACAAGGCCCCCAGACAGAAACCAGGCTCTGCACCAGCACCTTTGAGAGGGGGCTTCAGCTTAGATGGACGCTGAGCGCTGGTACAGGTGGATGGTGGAGTGGCAACAGCAGCAGGCCAACCAGCAACTTTAATTCCAGCAGCAGATGCTGAAACAGTGGATGGCCCAGCAGCAGGCCCAAGCAGTGCAGCAGCAGCTGCTGAAGGAGCTTGTGTCCTAGCAGCAAGAACTCCAGAGGGACTTTCTGCAACTGTTAAAACGGCCTGCCCCTGCACAGGAAGGCCCTTCAGGGCCCAGTCCACAACAGGGAGCTCTGCCACTGGAGCTGGTGAAGTTAATTAAGATGGGCCCTTACAACAATCCGGAGACGTTCCTCGTCCCTTTGAGAGCGTAGTGCTGGCCTCTCAATGGCTTCCGGAGCATCGTGCAATAGTATTAGCTCCACAACTGATAGGACAGGCACACCTGGCTTACCACAACCTTGATCCAGGGCAGGCTAGAGCAGGGGGTCCCAAACTTTTTGCCAACATGACCCCATTTTAATGAAGTATTTCCTGGTAGGACCCCAGACAGCATAGAAGATGCCATTTTGAAGAGCAAAATGATGTCCTCCGCACATTAGGGATCGTCATGACCCCTTCTGCAAATGGGGTCGCGACCCACAGTTTGGAAACCACTGGGCTAGAGACTACAGTTGGGTGAAGGCTGCTATTTTACATTACCTGTATATCAGCATAGAGACACATTGGCAGCACTTTAGAGCCAACATGGACCCCCAGGGGCCACATCTTTGGGTGGTGGTGCAATGATAAAAAGAGCATTCCAGGTGGTGGCTTCACCCAGAGGAGCACTTTGGGGCCCAAGTTGCAGAGTTTGTCCTAATGGAGCAGTTTGTATCCATTCTTCAAGTAAGAGGCCAAGAGTGGGTGCTCCAGCAATGCCCCGAGTCCTTGTTGGACATGGTGCATGGAGAAGTTTCTCTCAATCATTGTTTGCTAGAGATGGGATCTGCGTGGCCACTGCCCATCACCACCTAAGACCACCAGCAGAGCCGATTGCCCACTAGCAGACGTGAAACCCCAGGCACGACAGAAAATGTGTACAAACTCTACTCAGCAACCTGAGCTACTCACAAGGAGAGGGGAAGACCGTGGTGAGACACAGTGTTGAGCTTGGATGAAGTATCACCTGGATACCTGCCCAGTGACACGAACAACCAAGCTGGAGCCCTTGACCTCAGATACAGGTCCCACTCATAATTGAAACCCGCTCCACACCAGGAAGGAGCCCAAGGGGCAAAGATTGTTAACCTGCTACTCCTGTGGGTAACAGGGGCACATGAGGAATGGATGGATGCCTATGGATGAAATGTGAATATGCACAGGGTTGGGTGGCAGAAAAAAGGAACCATAGGAGGACTCTCTGCAAGTTGATGGTCCTGGTATGGGTACAAGAGAAGCGGTACTGGGGCTTGTAGACTTGGTGTCTAGCCAAACAGTGATGCAAGCCACCCTAGCAAGTGAGACAATCAACCTGGAGGGTACAATTTACCTGCAGTATATATACGGAGATGTAAAGCCCTGTCCCAGTAGATGACTAGTCAATAAATTACCATGCCCTGTGATAAGAGATTAAGAGACCAACCATGTAAATTTTCTCAAGCCAGGAAAGAACTGGGAGGATCCTGATAAATCCCTGTCTGGCGAGCACTGAACCAGGCCCCAAAATAGCTGTTTGCCCAGAACCTGGCCCTGTACCGTTCAGTGAGGCCTTTCATCAGATCAGAAGTTCCAATTCTTGCAAATACAAGTGCTGCAGCCAGAATTGTCTCTCTGTCCTGTGCATTTGTGAAGATTAAAGGGCTGTACTCCCTTCAGTAATACATCCCTTCAGTGGACAGCACTGGCTAATACACACAGGGTACTCCATTGTACCCAAACTCAGCTGGGCAAGAATTTTGTTTTCTGTAAGTGCCATGAGAAATGCCTCTTCTCGGGAGTGCTGAAGACTTGGAGATTTTTGCTAGGACATGCTGTTCAGAGGTGCCCCTTCACTCACTCCATAAACCTTGCTTCATAATTGTTTTCTGGATTCAAACAAAATATAAAACTGTGTGTGGGCATTACAGATTCCTTTATGGCTTTTCTTAATATGTGGGGTTTAACCACAGTGTCCTTACCAAATTCCATTACATTCTGCCTTCCCAAATGCCTGATTCTACTATCCACAGCATCAAATAAGTGTTAATAATGGATAACCAAGGGAATTTCAGTGTAGTGAACAGGAAGTTTCTGATAATTCAAGTTCAGATAGTCAAGGATGTTCTGTAATATATTTTAGCTTTTCAAGAGTGCCTTCTATTCAAGGATCTCAAAGTATAGGATAAATATTAAGGCTTACCATGCCCCTATCAGGCATACTTGGATATTACTTCACCAACCAATGAAATTCAGACATCTCAAGGGGGGAACCTGGCAGGTGTATAACAGTGCACAGCTACAGTCCACAACAGGGTGATCAGATGTCCTGATTTTATAGGGACAGTCCCGATTTTTGGGTCTTTTTCTTATATAGGCTCCTATTACCCCCCCAATTTTTCACATTTGCTGTCTGGTCACCCTAGTCCACAACAGTTTAGGTCAGGAAGTGAATAAGAACATAGTATCTAATTGAAAGTGCAGAAGTAATCTAATCTATCTATCTATCTATCTATCTATCCCACCTCTCACCTCATATCTAAGCTCCTACATGAGGGCCCACTTTGGCCTCCTGTAATTATGCTGAAAAGTAACAGGATAGCAGTTTCTGAGACCTTGAATAGGAATGCCAACTTCCTGTATGGAGCCACTCTTACCTCAAGTACTAGAACCCCTGTAAGGATGCAGACTGCTGACAGATATGTAAGGGGACTGTTGCCCCCTTACTAACATTCAGTCGGGGTGTTTTGGTTGCTAGCTCCCAGCACTAAAAGGGGAAGGGTCGATGGCAAATCAGGAGCCTGAGACTGACAGTCCCCAGGAACCATGGGGAGAGGCCAATGCTCCAGATGAGCCTGATTGACAGGGCGGGCAGGCTAATCAGGGAGTCAGGAGGCCAGAGGGGGTCCCATCCTCCGTGTGAACTGGAATGGCCTGAGTCAGACTGAGTGGGGCCGAGCTAAGGAGAGAGCAGGGGCCCAAGCTGAGCTGGAGAGCAGAACCGTGCCAGATCCAGAGCCAGACACGCAGCCCAGGGAGAGCAGATCCTGTGCTAGGAGCAGAGCTGCAGCCGCAGAGCCAGAGACGCAGCCCGGGGAGAGCAGATCCTGTGCTGGGAGCAGAGCTGCAGCCGCAGAGCCAGAGACGCAGCCCGGGGAGAGCAGATCCTGTGCTGGGAGCAGAGGTGCAGCCACAGAGCCAGGTGTGGTGAGCAAGTGGGGCCAGCCAAGGGGGAACCTGGGCAAAGGGCCCAGCACAGAAAGACACCCCCAGACAAGGGCCCTTGCAGGCCAGACCGGGAGGGGGACCTTAACCCTACGGGGGGCTGACGCTGGGAAGAAGGGTCCCACCACTCAAAGCCCGGAGGTGTGTGGCCACCACCATTGCAAGTGTCCAACCCGCATCGTCTCTGCAGCACGGCCTGGGCCTGAGAAGGAGGCCTGGGCCTGAGAAGGAGGCCTGGGACCTACAAGAAGCAGACTGTGACCTGCCCTGACATTCCAGAGACACTGGTTGTGATCTTCCCTGCCACAGAGCGGGGTGATGTGTTTTCCTTTAACCTTTCCCATTTTTCCTTGTTCTTTTCTTTAGATTAATTGTTAATTAAACAACTTGTATTTGCTTTAAATTGTATGGAATAATCAGTGGGTCAGGGAGGTGCCCAGTGCGGAGAGAGTACCCCGGAGTGGGGACACCTTAGCCCCTGTCCTAGGTGACCACAGCAGGGTTGGGGGTCGAGCCCCCGAGGAATCCTGGGCCATGCCTTGTTGGGGTTACGAGGACTCTGCCAGACAGGAGAGTGGAAGGGGAGCCCTCAAGGGCAGGGAGGCCTCTGGGTAAAGGAATTGGGAGCGGGGACTCAGATCCTTTCGCTAGCCCACCTCACCGGGGTAGTGCAGAAGTCAGGAAATTTCCCCACAATAGCGGGACCATTCCCCCGCTTACATAATTGGCGTCACGAACAGGATCCTATCCACAGGGTCCATCCCATTGGTTTTCTGGTTAAGTTCTAGTAGCATGGTCCGGGCCTAGTTGAGCACCCTACCATGGCTGGAATTGAAGAACTACGAACCCAGTTTGCTGAACTTCAGCACAGATTATCAGACCAAGTGGAGGCATTACAGCAAGCTAGAACTGAACAGAGAGAAGCCTTATCGCTGGCCAAGGCAGTAATAGACCAACAGACAGCAGAAGCTAAGAAACCCCCTACTATTTATGTCCCACGGGAGCGGAAGGTCACGGACTTTGGTGGCTTCCCGACTAGACCAGGAGACATTACAGTAGAGGAGTGGGTCAAGTCTGTGAAGGCGGCTCTGCGTGTGCTAAGAGTACCTGAAGAAGATCATGTGGACTTCATAGAGGAGCACCTCAAGGGCCAGGCCAAGGCCACAGTAAAGTTCATGGCAGTGGCAGACAAAAAAAATGTGGAAAAGATATTTGAACTCCTCCTAGAAGTGTATGGGGACAAGGTACCTATTGGAACCCGACTAAAGGAGTTCTTTGAGAGAAAGCAGGAGCCCGGTGAAACTATCCGGGCATATGCATATGACCTCCAGGAGAAAATGAGCAGAGTGGAGCGGCGAGACCCTCAGCGAGTTCCAGACCCAGATACGGTTCTGAAAGAGCAGTTAGTGCTGGGGCTCCAGGATGATTCCCTCCGCCGTGAAATGAAAAGGAGGTTTAAGGAAGAGCCCAGTAAGAAGTTCCATGAACTCATGCAGGCTACTATTATGTGGTCAGAAGAAGAGGAAGTTCCTGTGGCAGAGACAGCAAAGACTAACCCCCGTACACGAAGTGGCGGCCTCGTGAATGCAGCTGCTGGGGAAAAGGCCCTGCCCCAAACACAGCTAACATTGGAAAGCTTGAGTGAAGCTGTCCAAAAACTGGCGGTCCAGCAGGGGGAGATGCTGAAAGTGATGACTGAGGTGATGAAAGGAAAACCTCCCACTAATATGCCAAGATATCCAAGGGCCCCAGGATCCCGAAGATCTCCACTGAAGGACGAGCTGGGAAGATACATTTGTTATACTTGCGAAAGGCCAGGACATACTAGCCGAGATTGTACACTGAGAAGGAGACTGGAGTCCCAGGCGCCTGAAATTCAAAAGGCACCGGGAGCAAGCAGCCAACTATCAGAAGGCCAAGTGGGGACTGAAGGGTTTCTACGGCTGTCCCTGGGAAAAGGGCAGTGTGTCAGCAGCAAGGAAAAGGACCCTGATGATGTTAGTGTATTCAACGACTTCTGTGGCCGAGCTTTCGGGGACTGCTTGACAGTGGATATAACCATAGCAGGGGTGAGAACCCGCTGTTTGATAGACACTGGCTCAGAAGTCACCACTATTTCTGAATCATATTTCCGAAACTACTTAAAAGAGAGAGATCTGACCATGCATAATACCCGATTTGTACAGCTAACGGCAGCTAATGGACTTGCCATCCCTGTGGTGGGGTGTCTTGAAGCTGATGTAGGGTACATGGGTCGAACAATCCCTGGGAAATGCATTTTTATCCTAAAGGACACAGCTTCAGGAAAGACTTTAATGGAGAACAGAGTACCGGGAATTCTCGGGATGAATATTATAAGAGAGCTGAAAGAATTACTGTTGGTAGGAGAAGGAACCCTGGAGATGAACCGTCACGGGCAGCCTAGGAAGGACCCTACACTGAAGCGGGTACTAGCCCAAGTGGAGAGACATGGACGTTTCCCGGGTCCAACGGGACAAATTGGCTATGTTAAGGTGGCAGGGAGACAGAAGGTGGTTATACCTCCCTGGAGTGAGAAGATTATTGATGGGCGCTGCCGGGTGCCAAGCGACTTTGACGGATACAGAGTGCTTGTCGAGCCAACACCTGGGGCCAGTCTCCCTAATGGGCTCCTGGTTGCAAATGTACTTGCTAATGCCAGCAAAGGAAAAGTGCCAGTCAGGCTGTTAAACTCAAGTAAGAAGGCCATAAAATTGTGTCCCCGAACCAGAGTGGCAGAGGTACACCGTCCTGAAGGAGTGGTGCCCCCAGTGGGGGTGACCTTGGAAGAAAATAGGGATGAGCTGCGGGTGACAGAAGTAAAAAAAGGCACACAGGTTACCACATCGCAAGCGGCACCTGATGGAGAGCTACCCATTCCAGTCCAAGTGGACCTCCAACAGCTAACCCCTACACAGGTTGGCCGTTTGCGGGCGCTACTGGAGAAACATCAAGAGGTCTTTTCCAGGGATGAGCGGGACTTTGGTTACACCACCACAGTGACACACCAAATAGCCACTGGAGATGCTGTCCCGATAAAACAGAGACACCGGCGGATCTCACCACGAGTGTTCCAGGAGGTAAAAAAACACATTCTGGACCTAGTGACTCAAGGTGTCCTTAAAGAAAGCCACAGTCCGTGGGCATCACCCGCAGTGATTGTAATAAAAAAAGATGGTGGGGTGCGATTTTGCTGTGACTACAGGAAACTGAATGAGGTAACGCACAAGGATGCCTACCCGCTACCCCGGGTGGAAGAGTCACTGGATGCATTAGGAAGTGCAAGAGTGTTTTCAACCCTCGATTTAACTTCTGGTTATTTCCAGGTTGCAGTGGAAGAACGAGACCGGGAAAAGACAGCAGTGACGACTCCGTGTGGGCTGTTTGAATGGACACGTATGCCATTCGGCTTGTGTAATGCACCTGCTACGTTCCAGAGACTAATGGAGGGGGTGTTAGGAGACTATATCTTAGACACTTTGCTGATATACCTGGACGATGTTATTGTGTTTTCCAAGGATTTTGAGAGTCATATGGAAAAATTGGACTTGGTTTTCACACGATTGAAGGAACATGGATTGAAGTTGAAGCCAAGTAAGTGCTGCCTCCTACGTGAAAAAGTCAAATTCTTGGGCCATGTGATTTCAAAGGATGGAATCCAGGTAGATGAAGAGAAGACCAGGGCGCTGGAAAATTGGCCGGTCCCCAAGAATGCCAAGCAAGTGCGGCAGGCTCTAGGTTTCATGAGCTATTACAGACGATTTGTTCCAAAGTTTGCACACATTGCTGCACCGCTATATGGACTAGTGGGCCAACCTGCCCAAAGGAAGGGAAGGGACCAATGTTTTGTGTGGGATGATGCCTGTCAGACAGCTTTTGACAAATTAAGAAATCGGCTGATGTCACCACCTGTACTTGCATATCCTGACTTTAGCCTGCCATTTATAGTGACAACAGACGGGAGCCTGCACGGCCTAGGTGCGGTGCTCAGCCAGAAGCAAGAGGGGGCCGAGCGTGTGATCGCATATGCGAGCCGAGGGCTGAGGAGGTCAGAAAGAAATGACAAAAACTACAGTGCTTTTAAACTAGAACTGTTGGCCTTGAAGTGGGCTATCACTGAAAAATTTAAGGATTATTTAGTGTACTCTAAATTCACGGTAATCTCAGACCACAATCCACTCCGATACCTTGGCAACGGCTAACTTAGGTGCAATTGAACACCGCTGGGTGGCCCAACTCGCTGAGTTCACTTTTGAAGTACAGTATAAACCTGGAAGGCAGAACATCAATGCTGACACCCTGTCTAGATTGCCTCTGGAGGAGGAGTCAGAAGAGGGCGAGGATCTGGAGAAAGACTTCCTAGTCATTCCTGCAGATGTCGTGCGTACGTGTTTGTGGCTAGAGAATCCAAAGCCCGAGGACGAAGTGACGGTACAGGATGCAGTACAAAACCTGGTAAGAGGGGAGAGCGCAATAATCTCGGGGTACTCATGGGAGGAGATTCAAACTCTGCAACGAGAAGGTGATGTTGGACCTGTCTTAGTGGCAGTCATGAGCCAAACGAGGCCAGACCGGAGATTTGGGGCCAGATACCCCCAGTCTAAGAAGCTAGCCAGACAGTGGGAACGACTTAGATTACATCGTGGAGTACTGTTCCGGGTAACATATCATCCCCGAGATGGTGAAGAAGTGTGGCAGTTAGTGGTGCCTGTGTCACTCCGCCGTCAAGTTTATGAAGCCAGGCATGATCATGGGGGGCATTTTGGAGACAGGAGCACTCTGGAGGTAATGAGGAGAAACTATTACTGGCCCACGATGGGTAGCGACGTGCAAGTGTGGATCCGTCAGTGCAAACGGTGTGCCTTAGCCAAGGATGTGTTTCCTCCCAACCGAGCCCCTTTGACCTGTACTAATGTGACTGCCCCTATGGAGGTCCTAGCGATGGATTACACACAGCTAGAGAGATCTTCAGAGGGGTATGAGAACATACTGGTTCTCACGGACATGTTCACCCGATTCACTGTTGCAGTTCCAACTAGAAACCAGACAGCGCGGACAACGGCTGAAGCCCTCATAAAACACTGGTTTGTGTACTATGGTTGTCCGGCACGGTTACACTCGGATCAGGGGAGGAATTTTGAATCAGAGGTGATATCTGAATTGTGTAAATTGTATGGCATAGCCAAAAGCCGAACAACACCCTATCACCCGCAAGGAAATGCTCAGTGCGAGAGATTTAACCGGACAATGCATGACATGCTAAGAACGCTCCCGCCAGAAAAGAAGCGAGCCTGGCAGGAACATCTCCCTGAGCTGGTGTTGGCCTATAACAGCCATGTCCATTCGTCGACAGGTTACGCTCCTTTTTATCTCATGTTTGGGAGGGATCCCAGGTTGTCATTGGATATTCTGGACAGAGAGGGCCCTGAGGAGGATGAGGTGACCAATTTGGATGACTGGGTCAAAGGTCACCATGACAGGCTGAAGATAGCCTGTGACATTGCTCTCAATACAACTAAAGACACAGCCCGGAGTAGGAAAAGGACTTATGATCGCAAGTCCAGTGGGGCTCTCATCAGGCCTGGTGACCGTGTACTAGTTCGTAACCATAGACACCGGGGGCGTAATAAAATACAGGACAAATGGGAGTCAAATCCCCACATTGTAGTCGCTCACAACAATCCTGAGCTACCAGTTTACACCATCCGGCCTGAACGAGGAGGTCCTGAGAGAGTAGTACATAGGGACCAGTTGAAACATTGCACCCTTAGTCCAGACAGGGACCATAGGAGGCGTAGATCAGTACACCCCGAGGAGGCTGAAACCAATTGGGAAATGGTTCTAGTCCCACAAACCGAATATAGAGAGGGACAGAGTGGGGCAAACCCAAACCCTAACGAGAATGGCCAGATCCTTCAAACTGACCCAGTATTACCCGAGGATAGGGAAATAGAAAATATGGGTAACGAACCACCAGTCTTAAGAAGGTCCCAGAGGGCTAATAAGGGTGTACTTCCTGTTAGACTTAGAGATAATTATGTTATTGGTTCTATGTAGTGTTTTAATGAATATTGTTATGTATGGTCTTAAGAAGTAGATGTGGAATGTTAAATATGTTAAATGTTCTTTTGATAATTGTTAATGGGTTGTTGATATACAATGACATGGGTATATGTTGTTACCATGGGGCCCGGATGTACCGGTGTGAATATTGTGGATGTGGCAGTATTTTAGCAAGGGGGAATGTAAGGGGACTGTTGCCCCCTTACTAACATTCAGTCGGGGTGTTTTGGTTGCTAGCTCCCAGCACTAAAAGGGGAAGGGTCGATGGCAAATCAGGAGCCTGAGACTGACAGTCCCCAGGAACCATGGGGAGAGGCCAATGCTCCAGATGAGCCTGATTGACAGGGCGGGCAGGCTAATCAGGGAGTCAGGAGGCCAGAGGGGGTCCCGTCCTCCGTGTGAACTAGAATGGCCTGAGTCAGACTGAGTGGGGCCAAGCTAAGGAGAGAGCAGGGGCCCAAGCTGAGCTGGAGAGCAGAACCGTGCCAGATCCGGAGCCAGAGACGCAGCCCAGGGAGAGCAGATCCTGTGCTAGGAGCAGAGCTGCAGCCGCAGAGCCAGAGACGCAGCCCGGGGAGAGCAGATCCTGTGCTGTGAGCAGAGCTGCAGCCACAGAGCCAGGTGTGGTGAGCAAGTGGGGCCAGCCAAGGGGGAACCTGGGCAAAGGGCCCAGCACAGAAAGACACCCCCAGACAAGGGCCCTTGCAGGCCAGACCGGGAGGGGGACCTTAACCCTACGGGGGGCTGACGCTGGGAAGAAGGGTCCCACCACTCAAAGCCCGGAGGTGTGTGGCCACCACCATTGCAAGTGTCCAACCCGCAACGTCTCTGCAGCACGGCCTGGGCCTGAGAAGGAGGCCTGGGACCTACAAGAAGCAGACTGTGACCTGCCCTGACATTCCAGAGACACTGGTTGTGATCTTCCCTGCCACAGAGCGGGGTGATGTGTTTTCCTTTAACCTTTCCCATTTTTCCTTGTTCTTTTCTTTAGATTAATTGTTAATTAAACAACTTGTATTTGCTTTAAATTGTATGGAATAATCAGTGGGTCAGGGAGGTGCCCAGTGCGGAGAGAGTACCCCGGAGTGGGGACGCCCTAGCCCCTGTCCTAGGTGACCACAGCAGGGTTGGGGGTCGAGCCCCCCAGGAATCCTGGGCCCAGCCTTGTTGGGGTTACGAGGACTCAGCCAGACAGGAGAGTGGAAGGGGAGCCCTCAAGGGCAGGGAGGCCTCTGGGTAAAGGAAGTGGGAGCGGGGACTCAGATCCTTTCGCTAGCCCACCTCACCGGGGTAGTGCAGAAGTCAGGAAATTTCCCCACAATAGCGGGACCATTCCCCCGCTTACAGATAGATCTCGTTAACTTCAATTAGGATGTAAGAGGGTTTGGAGTGTCTTTTGGGGATATGAGGAATCAGAGGCTGGACAGCGGAAGTCCTGCAGGGAAGCCCTAGAACAGGGGTGGGGAAACTTTTTGGCCCAAGGGCCACATCTGGGTGGGGAAATCACACACAGGCCCATGAATGGAGGGATGGGGTGGGGGGTTGGGGTGCGGGAGGGGTGCGGGGAGTATGAGGGGGCTCAGGGCAGGGGGTTGGGGTGAAGGAAGGTGCGGGAGTGGGCTCAGGGCAGGGGATTGGGGTGTGGCAGAGGGCTCAGGGTAGAGGGTTGGGGTGCAGGAGAGGGCTCAGGGCAGGGGGTTGGGGTGTGGCAGAGGGCTCAGGACAGGGGATTGGGGTGTGGATGGGCTGCAGGGTGCAGGAGGGGTTGGGGTGCGGGCTCTGGCCTGGCACCGCTTACCTGGAGTGGCTCCAGGGTGGCAGCGGCGCGCAGCGGGGCTAAGACAGCCTCCCTGCCTGCCCTGGCCCCGCACCGCTCCCAGAAGCAGCCAGCACCACGTCCCTGCAGCCCCTAGGAGCTTCCATTGGCCGTAGTTCCCCGTTCCCAGCCACCGGGAGCTGTGGGGGGCAGTGCCTGCAGGTGAGGGCAACGCACAGAGCCCTCTGCCCCCACCCCAGGGGTTGCAGGGACGTGGTGCTGGTCGCTTCTGGGAGCGGCGCAGGGCTGGCAATCCCGTGGGCCAGATCCGGCCCGCAGACCGTAGTTTGCCCACCCCTGCCCTAGAAGCAGCCAAGCTTGGGCAGAAAACTTAAGACTGAGTTTACAGGTTTTTTTGAGTTATCAATAAAACCAAACCCTAGGAAGGGGATAAGTTTGTACTATGCATATATGCAGGAACTTCACCAGCTCACATACCTATTCATAAGAGCAGTCAATAGGAGGAAGAGAGAGATACAATTGTTTTCCTTAGCTGTTAGGCAATAGGGCCCACGTCCTCAAAGATACTTTGGCACCCAACTCTTGTTGATTTCATCAGAAGTTTGGAGTTTAAATACCTTTGACGATCTGGGCCTACACAAATAGAACTGTTGGCTAGGATTCTATTGCCTGTAGCTTATCTCATTTAGCAGAGTTGTAACTAGGCATTTTAGCACCGTGGGCGAGCAAGTATATTTGTGCCCCCTACCTTTTTTTTTTTTTTAGATTATATGAGTTAGGATATTACAGAGTAATGATAATGCATTTATTTTTGTGTACACTATGTAGACAATAAAAGATACTGTATGATTCTATTAGGTGCCACATTAATTTTCACACAATCCTTTAACATCCCTATAGTATCTTCCTATATAAACTTTAAGTAAACTCATTGATAGTTCTGGAAAAAAACAGGGACTGAAAATAATCGTAACATAAATATGGATAGTGCAATGACTTAATGACATGAAACTCAGAAAGACATAAATTGCATTTCTGCTTATTAAAAAAGTGAGACTGTGGCTAGAATAAACAGCCACCTGTCTCAATGACACATTGGAGAATAAAAGGGACTTAAGAGTAAAAAAAAAAAGAATGAATTTACCATGGACATGGATTATCTAGAAATTGAATTACCAACATAGCATTTGACTCTGTATAAGCAGAAGCCACTCGTTGTCTTGCTTTTATATGAGGGAGACACCATTTTGGGGTGGGGAGGAAAATGGTGTAAGATATCTGTTTTTTTTACCTTTTGCATTGTGATTTTATTTTTCTAAGAAGAGTATTGATTATTGTTTGCTTCCTAGTACAATATTATGGTTGGCTTATACCTGATCATTTCTCCTGCTGAATCCTGCAAAGCAAATTGTGATTATTCCCCTTTTAATTAAAGCAGCATGGCTTGTTTGTATATGGCCAGTATGGCAAGTATCATTCAGTTGGGGAAGCTATGTTGTGACAGCTGATAAGAGGCATGACGCATCCTGCATCCTGGCAGGGGGGGTTGACTAGATGACCCTTGCAGTCCCTTCTAACCCTACGGTTCTATGACATTTGACTTCTGGCCAGATGAGGCCCTTGACACCTATGTGTGGAGACAGAATAAAGTATATAGCTGTGGTGATTGTGAAATCATATTATGCTGTGCTTCAGTGTGAGGCAGTGCCAATACCATGGTTATAGTGGATAGATGGACATATCACCAAGGGTGTCAGGAACAGACTGGCTGGGTCATAGCCCAGAATACTACAAGCACAGGTCACAGTGGACATGCTTCTTTGCCGGTGCATATCTCACCAGCAGCCCCAAACCAGATCGGCAGATTTACCTAATGGTCTCTTCACCTGTACAGTGAATGGCCTTTATTTTTACCTGTCTGGGCAAAACTAAAAATTGTCCCTAGCCCAAAATTAGAGGCCTTTTAAAAGAAAAGCCAAGGTGTATTCAGCATCCTGGGCTAGTCATAGAATCATAGAATCATAGAATATCAGAGTTGGAAGGGACCTCAAGAGGTCATCTAGTCCAACCCCCTGCTCAAAGCAGGACCAATTCCCAGCTAAATCATCCCAGCCAGGGCTTTGTCAAGCCGGGCCTTAAAAACCTCCAAGGAAGGAGACTCCACCACCTCCCTAGGTAACGCATTCCAGTGTTTCACCACCCTCCTAGTGAAATAGTTTTTCCTGATATCCAACCTGGACCTCCCCCACTGCAACTTGAGACCATTGCTCCTTGTTCTGTCATCTGCCACCACTGAGAACAGCCGAGCTCCATCCTCTTTGGAACCCCCCTTCAGGTAGTTGAAGGCTGCTATCAAATCCCCCCTCATTCTTCTCTTCTGGAGACTAAACAATCCCAGTTCCCTCAGCCTCTCCTCATAAGTCATGTGCTCCAGACCCCTAATCATTTTTGTTGCCCTCCGCTGGACTCTTTCCAATTTTTCCACATCCTTCTTGTAGTGTGGGGCCCAAAACTGGACACAGTATTCCAGATGAGGCCTCACCAATGTCGAATAAAGGGGAACGATCACGTTCCTCGATCTACTGGCAATGCCCCTACTTATACAGCCCAAAATGCCGTTAGCCTTCTTGGCAACAAGAGCACACTGTTGACTCATATCCAGCTTCTCGTCCACTGTGACCCCTAGGTCCTTTTCTGCAGAACTGCTACCTAGCCATTCGGTCCCTAGTCTGTAGCAGTGCATGGGATTCTTCCGTCCTAAGTGCAGGACTCTGCACTTGTCCTTGTTGAACCTCATCAGGTTTTTTTCGGCCCAATCCTCTAATTTGTCTAGGTCCCTCTGTATCCGATCCCTACCCTCTAGTGTATCTACCACGCCTCCTAGTTTAGTGTCATCTGCAAACTTGCTCAGAGTGCAGTCCACACCATCCTCCAGATCATTAATAAAGATATTAAACAAAACCGGCCCCAGGACCGACCTTTGGGGCACTCCGCTTGAAACCGGCTGCCAACTAGACATGGAGCCATTGATCACTACCCGTTGAGCCCGACGATCTAGCCAGCTTTCTATCCACCTTACAGTCCATTCATCCAGCCCATACTTCTTTAACTTGGCGGCAAGAATACTGTGGGAGACCGTATCAAAAGCTTTGCTAAAGTCAAGGAATAACACATCCACTGCTTTCCCCTCATCCACAGAGCCAGTTATCTCATCATAGAAGGCAATTAGGTTAGTCAGGCACGACTTCCCCTTCGTGAATCCATGCTGACTGTTCCTGATCACTTTCCTCTCCTCTAAATGTTTCATAATTGATTCCTTGAGGACCTGCTCCATGATTTTTCCAGGGACTGAGGTGAGGCTGACTGGCCTGTAGTTCCCCGGATCCTCCTTCTTCCCTTTTTTAAAGATGGGCACTACATTAGCCTTTTTCCAGTCATCTGGGACCTCCCCCGATCGCCATGAGTTTTCAAAAATAATGGCTAATGGCTCTGCAATCTCACCCGCCAACTCCTTTAGCACCCTCGGATGCAGCACATCTGGCCCCATGGACTTGTGCACGTCCAGTTTTTCTAAATAGTCCCGAACCACTTCTTTCTCCACAGAGGGCTGGTCACCTTCTCCCCATGCTGTACTGCCCAGTGCAGCAATCTGGGAGCTGACCTTGTGCGTGAAGAGGTCTGCCCTGAAGGTGTCAATTTCCTGATGTGTGAGTGCACCTTTTGTTTCCCCTAACTGTAAATCACAACCATCTCAGGATTTTTTCATTTTTCTTGTCTGAACACTTCCTCCTAAGGGTGGAAGCCCTTGTGCCCCCTGACCCTATTTTTGCAAACAAGGCAGGTGGCTCATCCCATCGGGGTAACTTTTACTCCCTCGGCCCCTCCCTGTGCCTATGCCCCCCATTCCCATGCTGTGTGGGATCTTTATCATAGATGAAACTGGAAAAGTCCTCTTGCATTAACTCATTTCGTACTTACATTATATTATGTGTGGCTTCTCTTGAACATTCTTGCCTTGTTCTGTTTCTAACACAGCCCTGTTGCCACTGCAGTTTTATGACAGATCATTTGTTCCTCTCTACGTTTGTCACAGTGCAGCTTTGATTTATGCAAATCTGCCCTATGACATAAAAGCATTTCAGCAAGAGAATGCAGTGAACTCTCTGACAGGCAGCTCAAGCAAATAAGCCCCTCAAAGTTTGGGAGCTGTCTGCCGTTTGCCTCACAGCCGTAATCCTTACTGCCTTGGGGCACGCTGAAATTGGAGCCTCCACGCAAGGAGGCACGTGATAGCTCTGGGGCTGTCAGAAACAAAATGTCACAGTAAGGATGAAGCCAGCATATACTTTGCTTTTGCTGTAGACACAAGCAGATATGAGGATGAAGCACAGGTAGGACAAAGTCAAGCCGAGGCCATGGCAGTACCAGCAGTGATGACAAAAGAGGAGATCATACATGGAACAATGCAGAAAATGGCACTTTAAAGTGGCTTCTGATCTCTTCGTAAAAGTGACAGTCTACACTACCGGGGCAAGTCGACCTAAGTTACGCTACTTCAGTTATGAGAATAACGTAACTGAAGTCGATCGACGTAGCTTAGGTCGATTTACCATGGTGTCTACACTGTGCTGGGTCAACGGGAGAGCCTCTCCCACCGACTTCCCTTACTCTTCTTGGGGAGGTGGAGTACTGGAGTCGACCAGCGAGCGCTCTGCGATCGATTTAGCGGGTACTCACCAGACCCACTAAATCAACACCGCTGCATCGATCGCAGCAGTGCCGATCTACCAGTAAGTGTAGACATGGCCTAAGAGAGAGAAAAGGGGTGGAGGGTTGCTCAGGGGATTGGTATTGGGTTACAGACCTTCTTTGCTTCAACTCTGGTCCAGGCTGCTGGTGGTTGAGAGGTAATCATGTTGATGGCTATTTGGTGGCCTCTGGAAAATAAACTGGTGATGTCAGTCCAGTTGCTAGACAAATGTCCACATCCCAATTGGTACATTTGTTGGCAGTCTCAGCAGAGAGGCCAAGTATGGCTGTGGAAAGTGAATTACCTTCAGCCCTAGAAGCGATCCCCCCCAAAATAGGGCTAAGGCACACTGGTAGGAAACCATTCCACTGTCTGTGCTCTGCAAATACAGAACTTAAGTCTCCAGGGCTGTTAGTTCAGCAGCATTAAATTCACTTTTAAAAAACATAATAAAAGACATGAGCAGGACACTGTGCTTTACTGACACACCAGCAAGTACTTTGTGATTTTTAATTCTAACAGTGCTCGAAAGAGAGCAGAAAGAGGATGTTTTCTTCTTTTTCACTCTGCCAATTTTTTTGCACATCATGCCACCCTCCTTGACTTTCCCTACCTCTAATTCCAGCCTCTTTCTTTAACATCTACTTTCTCTTATTGGCACTGTGCAGGCCTTGCCATTACTTTCTCTTATTTGGGGGGGGGGGGTCTTTAAGACATCTGCTGAAGAAGGTGTTTTCTTAATTAACATCCTCTTTGTGGTTCTATAAATGTAATTGCTGCATTTCTTGAACAAGCTGTACTGCTCTACTAACTACATTAAGGCCATCATGTTCATGTCTATCAGTAAGTAGGCTTCTAGTATCTGAAATTATCAGTGTAATAGTTTTGGGCTTTCTTGGTTCTTATGTCCATGAAAGGTTCTCCCAGCAGAATGTTTCATTGTAAATTTCAGCTCCTTAATCAATATTGTTCACTTACCCAAAGACATTTCTTAGACTCCACTCTTTTCACATATGCATACCCATTGTTTCTCAACTGATTATAGTGCCTGATGCATGCAATGTTAATTACTCCTACCATGTTTCTGATGTCTCTTCTTTGCTATTTCTATTTGTCAGGATTCTTCTATTTTCTGCAGAAAAAGTGATATCTCTGAACACCTCCAGTAATTTGCAGCCATTGCAAAAATTAATCATTTGAAAAGTGTGCCAAGGGACAGGTACTATGCACAGTACAGTCAATATCCTGAACAAGTGGAATAGGTCAGACAAATCACAGAGTGCATTGTATGGGAGATTCAAAACAAATACAAGGAATGGCTGCCTGGGAAATTATAGACAAGTCAGCCTAACTTCGAAACCTGGAAAAATACTAGAACAAACTATTAAGCAATCAATTTGTAAGCACCCAGAGGGTACCAGGGTTATAAGGAATAGCTAGCATGGATTAGTCAAGAACAAATCTTGCCAAATCAACTGAATTTCCTTCTTCAGCAGGGATACTAGCTTAGTGGACAGGTAGGAAGCAGTAGACATGATATATCTCAATTTTAGTAAGACTTTTGACATATGACATTTTCAAACTAGAGAAATGTTGTCTAGATGAAATTACTACAAGGTGGGTGCACAACTGGTTGAGAGACCATACTCAAGGAATAGTTTTCAATGTTCACTGTTAAACTGGGAGGAAATATCTAGTAGGGTACCTCAGGGGTCAGTCCCGGGTCCAGTACTATTCAATATATTCATTAATTATTGGAATAATGGAGTGGACAATATGCTTATAAAATTTGCAGATGACAGCAAACTTGGAGGGGTTGCTAGTACTTTGGAGGACAGGATTAGAATTCCAAATAATCTTGACAAATTGGAGAATTGGTCTGAAATAAGGTGAAATTCAGTAAAGAAAAGTGCAAAGTATACACTTAGGAAAAAAAAATCAAATGCATAACTATAAAATCGGCAATAACTGGCTAGGTGGTAGTACTGCTGAAAAAGATCAGGGGTCATAGTGAATCACAAATTTAATATGAGTCAACAGTGTGATGCAGGTGCAAAAAAAGGCTAATCATTCTGGAGTGTTTTAACAGGAGTGTTGTATGTAAGATAATCTACTTGGCACTGGTGATGCCTCAGCTGGGGTACCGTGTCCAATTCTGGATGCCACACTTTAGCAAAGCTGTGGATAAATTGGAGAGAGTCCAGAGGAGAGCAACAAAAATGATAAAATGTTTAGAAAACCTGACCTATGAGGAAAAGTTAAAAAAACTGGGTGTGTTTAGTCTTGAGAAAAGCAGACTGAGGGGAGGCTTTATAACATTTTTCAAATATGTTAAGGGCTGTTACAAAGAGGATGGCGATCAATTGTTCTCTGTGTCCACTGAAGGCAGGACAAGAAATAATGGGCTTAATCTGCAGCAAGGGAAATTTAGGTTAGATATTAGGAAAAAACTTTCTAACTATAAGGGTAGTTAAGCTCTGGATTAGGCATCCAATTGATGTAATGGAATCCCTATCATTGGAGGTTTTTAAGAACAGTCTGGACAAAGAGCTGTCAGGGATGGTCTAGGTTTATTTGGTCCTGCCTCAGAGTAGGGGGCTGGACTTGATGACTTCTTAAGGTCTCTTCCAGACCTACATTTCTCTGATTCTAAGGTAATGGCACATGAGGACACATAGGGGATCTGTGGGCAGGGAACAACCTCAGCACTCCTCCTGTTCAGGCCAACATAAACTATGAGACATCACAGAAACTGTGAGGAATCCACCTCCACTAGAACTCCTTGAAGCTAAAAGCTATATGTCTGACACTTAAGCTACAGAAAAATATCCGTTATAAGCCAAAGATGATAGCCTTGATATGTTCTTTTGGGCCTCTATTGTCTAGTATGGGATGTCAACAAAAGGCACTTTCTCACTATGGGCTGCACAAAGGAGCTGGGATTGCACTATGAGAATAATAAGCACTTTTATAGGAGACCAGGATCTCAAAGCACATTACACTCATTAAATGAGCTTACTATCCCATGGGACAGGAAAATACTATAGAGATGGATGAACTGAGACTGAGATAGATTAAGTGACTTGGCTAAACTTAGAGTCAGTGACAGAATTGGGAACAGATGCCAGGAGTCAGACTCCCAGTGTACTGCTCTAACCAGTATCCTGCTCTGCTGTGTAGAGGTGCATCTTTCTTGACAGAACAAGAAGCAATGGTCTCAAGTTGCAGTAGGGGAGGTCTAGGTTGGATATTAGGAAACACTATTTCATTAGGAGCGTGATGAAGCACTGGAATGGGTTACCTAGGAAGGTGGTGGAATCTCCATCCTTAGAGGTTTTTAAGGCCCAGCTTGACAAAGCCTTGGCTGGGATGATTTAGTTGGTGTTGGTCCTGCTTGGAGCAAGGGATTGGACTAGATGACCTCCTGAGATCTCATCCAACCCTAACATTCTATGATTCTATGAATGACTGAGAAAGAACACAGAGGACCTAACATTAGAAAAATCTAGTAACTAAACAAAGCAATGAATGAGAAACCACCAGCTCCAGTGAGGTAAATCCATTGTCCTGTTGAGTTCTTTGCCTTCATGGTAAATTGGAGTCCAGTGGGTGATTGTCATAAGGCAGCCCCTCCTTGGAGTGCTCTCCTGCAGCAGGCCATGGTACAACAAAAGTACTTGCCTCAGTTTCCCCTTTCTTTTGTCCATGAAAGGAACATCAGGTAGGGTCCACAAAGGTACTTAGGTACCTAAATCTCAGACTCCAGTGCCTATGTTTTGGGTTTAGGTGCCTAAGGCCCAGTTTTAGGCTTCACTGTGATCCACAAAATTCCCACCCAATCCTGTAGTCAACCTAAACTCCGAGAGAGCCTAAATTTTCAGGGTAAAAATTCCCTAAATGCCTATAACTTCTGCCTTTGAGCATGCACACTGCTGCTTCCCTCTGGGCGTCTAGACGCCTGTCTTCTGATGAAGCTCCTATCTCATGGGCGGGGCCTGATCCAGTAGACATGCTCAGAGGCCACATACCAGATTGAAAAACTGGCCACTACAGTAGGAGACGGTGGTGCTACCCATTTTATACCTTTTAGCCCAGTGGGTAGAGCACTCACTTGGTATATGGGAGATCCATGTTCAATTACCCCCTTTTTGCCAGAGAGGGAGAAAGAATTTGAACCTGAGTCTTCGACCTCTCAGGCAAGCCCTTCAACCACTGGGCTAACAGTTATAAGGTGGGCACCATCACCACCACCTCCACCTCCTCCGGCTGTTTTGTGTGAAGCAAGGCAACACCTAACTCATTATCCAAGAAACCCCTTAGGTTCCTAAGCTGCCTGACTCCAGGTGGCTAGTTCCTGTTCGTGGATCACTAAACAGAGCTAGGCATCTATCTGCACCCTGACTTCGTGCCTGTCTCCGAGAGAGAGGCAAGGCTTAGCACACACCCTTCTTGTCAGCAGCTCCCATTGGCCTGCTTAGGCAGCTCCCTGCCTAGCATGCTGGCTTTTGTGGATCACATTCTAAGGCAGGGGTCGGCAACCTTTCAGAAGTGGTGTGCCAAGTCTTCATTTATTCACTCTAATTTAAGGTTTTGCGTGCCAGTAATACATTTTAACGTTTTGAGAAGGTCTCTTTCTATAAGTCTATAATATATAACTAAACTATTGTTGTATGTAAAGTAAATAAGGTTTTTAAAATGTTTAAGAAGCTTCATTTAAAATTAAATTAAAATGCAGAGTCCCCCGGACCAGTGGCCAGGACGCGGGCAGTATGAGTGCCACTGAAAATCAGCTCGCGTGCCACCTTTGGCACGCATGCCAGAGGTTGCCTACCACTGTTCTAAGGCAACTATCTCTCCCCATTTATTGTGTAGGGAGCCTAGATGCCTAACAGCTTTGTGGATCACAGTGATGTTCCTGTGATTTTCTAGGCACCTAAAAATTAAGCGCCATGATATGCAGCATTGTGACACTGAGTCCCTTTATGAATCTGGGCCCTAGTCTCTCACAGTGTCCAATTCGAAAGCCCACCTCAAGGCACAATTTATCCTTGTACATGTCCACAGAATCCTTGTGATAATACCAATCTCCTGAAATCCCTGAAGTACATTGGGTTCCCAGCAGTTTTCCATGCCCCCTCCCAGGACAACATTTCCCGTTCACCCTCTCGAGAGTCCATCTCCAGTCTGTTCCCCGACTCCTTCTGACCTTGTTCCAGGGCTCCACTCTCCAGCCGATCTACCTGAGAGCTCCCAGATTCGTTTCTTTCCTGCAACTCTTCTCCAGGGGCCCCAAGACAGGTCTCCCATGAGAGAACTCCCAGCAGTGTTCCACTCACCCAGGCCTCCCTGCCAGTGAGTCTTAATTCTGCCCAAGGAACATCCCTCCAAGACCTTGGGAACAGCTCCCCCAAGCCCTCTGCTTAGTTCTGCTGCAAAGGGCAGCTGTCTTTCTGGGCATGAATCTCCCCTCGCTTATGAAGGTTTTGCACTGGTGTAACTCCATTCAATAATTATTGCTGATTTTACCTGGGCATGAGTGAGAGGGGAAATGGGCCCTTTCTCTGGCATTAATCAGCACTTCTTCCTTGTTTCTTGGATAGAACCTGTTGCAGCATCATTCCATATAGCTATTTTCCATCTCTATTTTGCTTGATACAGATTTCTCCCTTAGTGAACAATAATGTCCTTGTCAGTGGCACCCTCTGGCTGCCTTCTATAGGTGCTTTGGCTCCTTGCACTCCCTCCTGTGCCACAGACTGATGTGATTGCCAGTGGCTCTCTCGTTTGATTATGCAACACACCCTCCAGAGAAGGAAACATTACTCACAAGAGCTTCGGATCATGCATTTTGTTGCCAAATCTCTTTTTCACTCCTCTATTTGGGTTTCACATCCTCCACAACACAGTGTGCTGTAGCTGCTTGCATACAGGAATGATGCAGAATTTCAATAATTTCTCAGGAAAGGATCCCTGGCTTTTCTGAATTACACAAGTCTTCCCCCTGTCGCCATCATACATAGTGCACACAGACATGGGACGCTAGCTCTATGTCTATTATGCCAGCTTGATAAGTTGCTTCCTTCTCTTCATCAAGATCATGACATTGGCTCTGATGGGCACATTTTAAATTAACAGAAATAAAGAAAACATGTCCCTTTGACTCTGTCAGGTAACATTAATCAGAGAGACCATATTTACATAAGATAAGGAGACACTGTCTAGATAAAAACAACATACGGTCAAAAAATAAGGGCTTGATCTAGTGCACATTGAATCAATATGAGTCCCTCTATTGGTTTCAGATGGCAGTGGATGGGGCCCTAATAGCTGCTAAACGCATCACAAGAGCCCAAATCCTATGAGTTGCTGAGAGACCTGATCTTCCATTTACTTCAGTGGTAACTGAGAATGCTCAGTACTTTTCAGGATCTGGCTCTAAATGATTAAACTGAAAAAATAATACATTAATTTATTTTTCACCCATTGTGGCCTGTTTATTTTTACACTTGATACAGCTTGGGCAGTGGAACGAGGCTGGTCAGTTTCACTTTCTAGTTTTCATTCCTGGGTTATGGACACAGTAGCTGAATGTTTTCATTAAAAAGACTTTCTGCATTGTTTCCTATTAAAACTTTTCTAAGTATTGTGAGACTTTTCCTCCTATCTCTCAAAGCCAAAAATACCTGGCAGTGTATCTTTTCAGACACGGTACCTTGAGGCAGCTGACTCCATGGATAGCACTATTTCAGCAATGCATAAGTCATATAGTGAAGTGTTTGGGTTTGCTTCATTTAGGAGGGAAAAATTCATTTACTTGATGTTGCCCTAGTACTATAGCAAAGGAAGTTTGGTAGGACCAGCACAGAAAAGAATAAGAACAATATACCAAATTGTAAGTTCACACGAGAAATAAATCCACATTTTATTAGGGCTGTTTTCCTGCTAACTCAATAGCTTCCTACATGGGTACGTAATACTGCATGAGGAGGTGCTGTTAATAGGAATATGTCATAAAGAAGTCTATTCCTGAAAAACCACTTGCAAGCAGAAACAGCTGGTCCATGTTTCTATTGAAGAGATCAAATTTTATGGGAATTTGGAAAGCAGTCCAGCTAATTAGGAAAAGGAGTGAAGAAGGTAGCCACAACAGAGACAAGCATTGCTAAGGAAGATGAATGGATAGCAAGAAAGGGTTCATTTCAAGTTGCCAGGTTTCTCCCATACAAGAAATGGTAACATGAAAGGATTGAGAAAACTGAAAAACAAAAGCCATAACAACTTTTACAAACAGGTATCACAGTATTGTATTCTGCTATAAGGACCCAATTCCGCAAAGCACTTAAGCATATGTTTAACTTTAAGTATGTTCTTAAATCCCATTGATTCAAATTCAAAGAACATGAAACACCCGAATCTACATGCAATAAAATAACAGGGAACAAAAATAAATATGATGTCCATCTTACCCAAAGTTTATCTTAAGAGTTAATTAAGAGACTCAACTAACCTTAGAAAAGGCTTAGCACAACCCCTTGAAGGTCTCAAGCATTCATCACATAGCAGGACAGCTCAAAGCTGCTGTATATGGGGAAAGTATTAAAGAAGAATTCGATGAAGAATTCCTGTATGTAATTAAATAATCACTCCTCAATAAATGGATCATACTGGAAACAAAGTGAAACCAATTTCATCTGGAGACTGTTAGAAACATTTTGTGTTCCCATTTTTCACAAGTTAAATGAACACAGGACAGTGTTCATTTGTTGCATTTCTTATCTCACTAAAGCAGCTCAATTTCTCTAGAGCTTTTGGCTGTCTGCGGCAATCCCAACCAAGCCTTCTTCCTGTCACCCCTAAACCCTTTAGGGACTTCTTTTCAGCACTTGAAAACATGAGAATGGTCATACTGGGTCAGACCAATGGTCCGTCATGCCCAGTAACCTGTATCTGAAAGTGGTCAGTGCCAAATGCTTCTGGCAGTTGGTGCTTTAGGGACATCTAGAACATGGGGTTGGGGCCCAGACCATCTTGCCTAATAGTCCTTAATGGACCTATCCTCCATGAACTTATCTAATTCTGTTTTGAACCCAGTTATACTTTTGACTTTCACAACATCCCATGGCAATGAGTTTCACAGGTTGACTGTGCACTGTGTGAAGAAGTACTTCCTTTTGTTTTAAACCTGCTGCCTATTAATTTCATCTGGTGACCCTTAGATCTTGTGTTATGTGAAGGAGTAAATAACACCTCCCTATTCACTTTTCCATATCATTCATGATTTTAAAGACCTCTATCATATCCCCCCTCAGTCATCTCTCTTCTAAACTGAACAGGCCCATTCTTTCTAATTTGTCCTCATATGGAAACTGTTCCATACCCTAAACATTTTTCTTGCCCTTCTCTGCACCTTTTCCAATTCTAATATATCTTTTTTGAGATGGGGTGACCAGAACTGCACGCAGTATTCAAAGTGTGGCAGTACAATAAATTTATATAGCAGCATTATGATATCTTCTGTTTTATTATCTATCCCAGTGTTTCCCAAACTTGGGCCGCTGCTTGTGTAGGGAAAGCCCCAGGCGGGCCGGGCCGGTTTGTTTACCTGCCCAGTCCACAGGTCCGGCCAATCGCGGCTCCCACTAGCTGCGATTCGCTGATCCCGGCCAATGGGAGCTGCTGGAAGCGGCGGCCGGTACATCTCTCGGCCCTCGCCACTTCCAGCAGCTCCCATTGGCCGGGAGCCGCGATTGGCCGGACCTGTGGGGGCAGGTAAACAAACCGGCCCGGCCCTCCAGGGGCTTTCCCTATACAAGCAGCGGCCCAAGTTTGGGAAACACTGATCTATCCCTTTCTTAATGATTCCCAACATTCTGTTCGCTTTTTTGACTGCTTCTGCACATTGAGCAGATGTTTTCAGAAAACTATCCAGGTTGACTCTAAGATCTCTTTCTTGAGTGATAACAGCTAATTTAGAGTCCATCACTTTGTATGTAGAGTTGGGATGATGTTTTCCAGTGTGCATTACTTTGCACTTATCAGTATGATTTCCTCTGCCATTTTGTTGCCCACTCTCCTACTTTTGTGATATCCCTTTGAAACTCTTTGCAGTCAGCTTTGGACTTAACTATCTTGAGTAATTTTGTACTGTCTGCAAATTTTGCCACCTCACTGTTCACCCTCTTTTCCAGATCATTTATAAATATATTGAACAGCACAAACCTCAGTACAGATCCTTGAGGGACCTCGCTATTTACCTCTCTCCATTGTGAAAACTGACCAATTATTCCTACTATTTGTTTCCTATCTTTTAATCAGTTACTGATCCATGTGTGGATCTTCCTTCTTATCCCATGACTGCTCACTTTGCTTAACAGCCTTTGGTGAAGGACCTTGTCAAAGGCTTTCTGAAAGTCCACGTACATTATATCCACTGGATCACCCTTGTCCACATGCTTGTTGACTCCCTCAAAGAATTCTTGGAGATTGGTGAGGCATGATTTCCCTTTACAAAAGCCATATTGACTTTCCCAATACAGTAACTCCTCACTTAACATGGTAGTTATGTTCCTGAAAAATGCAACTTTAAGCAAAACGATGTTAAGCGAATCCATTTCCCCATAAGAATTAATGTAAATGAGGGGGTTAGGTTCCAGGGAAATTTTTTTCACCAGACAAAAGACATATATATATATACACACACACACACACACACACACTATAAGTTTTAAACAAACAATTTAATACTGGTACACAGTGATGATGATTGTGAAGCTTGGTTGAGGTGGAGGAGTCAGAAGGTGGGATATTTCCCTTACTGCTAAATGATGAACTAGCAATTGGCTGAGCCCTCAAAGGTTAACTCTCTCACTTTACAAGGCAGCAGGAATGGAGGGAGACGTGCATTCCCCTTTAAGTACACTGCCTTGTTAATTAGATCATCTTGCCGCAGCTGCTGCAAGCTCCCTCCATCCTGAGCGCTGGTGTGTCCCCCCTGCTCTATGGAAGATGGGGTAAGCGGGGTGCAGGAGCAGGGGGACACCCTGACATTAGCCCCCCTCTTCCTTCCCTCCCCCCCGCACAGCAAGCAGGAGTCTCGGGGAGCAGCTCCAAGGCAGAGGGCAGGAGCAGCACATGGCAGTAGGGAGAGGGACACAGCTGAACTGCAGGCAGCTGCTGCTGCACAGGGAACTTAGGGGGAGCTGATATGGGGGCTGCCGGTCCACCCTGGTTCCAAGCCCCCACCAGCTAACTGCAAGGGGCTGCTCTTCCTGCAAGCAGTAGATAAAGCAGGCGGCTGCCAAACGACATTAAAAGGAAGCATTACAGAACTTTAAACGAGCATGGTCCCTAATTGATCAGCAATGTAACAACGAACCAACATTAACTGGGACAACTTTAAGTGAGGAGTTACTGTACATTGTTTATCTATATGTCTGATAATGCCATTCTTTACTAGTTTCAATCAAATTGCCTGGTACTGAAGTTAGGTTTACTTGTTTAATTGCCAGGATTGCCTCTGGACCCTTTTTTAAAAATAGGAGTTACATTAGCTATCCTCCAGTAATCTAGTACAGAGGCTGATTTAAGTGATAAGTTACATACCACACTTAGTGGTTCTGCAATTTCATATCTGAGTTCCTTCAAAACGCTTGGGTGAATACCATCTTATCCTGGTGACTTATTCATGTTTAATTTGTCAATTTATTCCAAAAACCTCCTCTATTGCTGCCTTACTCTGGGACAGCTCCTCAGATTTGTCACCTAAAAGGAATGATTTGGGTGTGGGGATCTCCTCCACATCCTCTGCAGTGAAGCCTGGTGCAAGAAATTAATTTAGCTTTCTCCACAATGGCCTTGTCTTCCTTGAGTGCTCCTTTAGCACCTTGATTGTCCAGTGGCCCCACTCACTGATTGGCAGGCTTCCAGCTTTTGATGTAGTTAAAAAAAAATTGTTGTTAATTTTTGTGGCGCAGGGGGGGGTTGTAATAAATTAACTAAAGGTTTATTAACTAGGAAAAAAGGAAATAAGGGAGTTATTTACAAAGTTAAAACAGGAAGCATACACACACAAATGAGTTACAGTCTGAGATTTAAAAAGGTAATATAAGCTTCTATTATAAGCAGCTCTCTATGTCCCTTAGGGCTGACCCATGCCAAGCTGCATGAGGATCTCTTGCTTATGTTTAGGGATCTTTGCCCCTCAGAGTCCAGACAGCATAAAGGTAGCATCTGAAGAACTACTTTCCTGACCTGCCTTATCATACTTTTACAATTGACTTGCCAGTGTTTATGCTCCTTTTTGTTTTTCTCACTAAAATCTGACTTCTAATTTTTAAAGGATTCCTTTTTGCCTCTAACCGCCTCTTTTACTCCGTTGTTTAGCCATAGTGGCATATTTTGGTCTTCTTACTGTTTTTTTTTTCCCCTTTGGCGATATACATTTAGTTTGAACCTCTATTATGGTGTTTTTAAATAATCTCCATTGCGTATGCAGGCATTTCACTCTTGTAACTGTTCCTTTTAACTTTTGCTTAACTAGCTTCCACATTTTTATGGTGTCCCCTTTTTAAGTTAAATGCTACTGTGGTGAGTTTGGCATTCCCCCTCCCCCCCTACAAAGATGTTAAATTTAATTACATTTTGGTTCCTGTTAATGAGGGGTTCAGTTATATTCACCTCTTGGACCAGATACGGTTCTTCACTTAGGACTAAATCAAGAATTGCCTCTCCCCTTGTGGATTCCAGGACAAGCTGCTCCAAGATGCAATCATTAACGGTGACAAGAAATTTTACCTCTGCATACTGTCCTGAGGTGACATGTACCCAGTCAATATGGAGATAGTTGAAATCCCCCATTATTATTGTGTTTTTTGCTTTTGCAGCCTCTCTAATTTCCCTGCGCATTTCACTGTCACCACCCTGGTCAGGTGGTCGATAGTATATTCTTACTGCTATACTCTTATTATTCAAGCATTATTCTATCCCTAGAGCTTCTATGGTATAGTTTGATTCATTTAAGATTTTTATTGTATTTGACTTTATGTTTTCTTTCACACAGAATGCCACTCCCCCGCAGCACAACCTACTCTGTCATTCCTAAATATATTGTATCCTGGTGTTAGAGTGACCAGAGAGCAAGTGTGAAAAATGATGGGGGGGAGGGGTAATATAAAAGAAAAAGCCCCAAATATCGGGATTGTCCCTGTAAAATTGGGACATCTGGTCATCCTACCTGGTGTTACCATGTCGCATTGATTATCCTCATTCTACCAAGTTTCCGCAATGCCTGTATATAAATATCCTCATTTAATGCCAGACACTCTAGTTCACCCATGTTAGTATTTAAACTTCTAGCATTTGTATACAAGCACTTGTACATTTTGTCAATATTCAGTTGCTTGCCTTCATGTGTTATATGTAAACTTGCTGTCCCTCTAAGTCCAACACCATCAGCCCCCCTGTGATTTCTGTTCAGTAGTCATATCTCCCTACAGGCTTTTTTTCTGCTTCTCCAACCCTGAAAAAATCTAGGGACAAAACAAGATGTACAGAACACAGACTTGTTGATTGTCCTACAGAAAGCAAAGGATTTGCATGATTTAAGAGTTAACATTTGTAAAGCCAAATGCACATACTATATTCTACAGTTAATGGGATACTGTAAAGTGTGTTATATGGGATATGTTATACAGGACGTAAGACTAGATGATCACAATGGTCCCTCCTGGCCTTAAAATAAACAAACAAACAAAACAAAACCTCAATTTAGGTTTTGTTATAACAAGATTTACAAAACCTAACCATCAAGAAACATCAGTGAAGACAAAGTTTTTGGTTTAGATGTAAATGTTCCTCTACAGGATTTGTCATTGCAGAATTGGTGACCTCAAATGAAACTAAGTTGACTACTTTCACTGCCCCAGTTGAGTAAAATGCCAAAAAACAAGTCAGCATGAATGATGAAAAGTCAGTGAGATTGTAAAGCCTGCTTCCCATTCAAAGGTGTGAGGTGCCTAATGTCAATACACATAGGGACATTTGCTTTTTGTTTTACAAATGTGATTTTTCACTTGACAGTGTCCCTCTAACAGAAAAAGAGAATGAATGAGGAGAAAGGTGTGATCATTTGTTCTGTACTACAGTGAAACATGTTTTAAAACCACCACACCAGGCAATTGGGGTGCTTAAGGGGATTTAAAAAAGGAAGAGGGGACTTGTGAGAAAATGTCCCCAAACATATTGAGTATGTCTCCTCAACAAGGAAATTGCATAATTAGGGTTTCATTGTGTATGACTGGGGTCCCCCTTTCCTCCAGTTTGCTGTGTAATCTTGCGGGAGTGGAATAAAGCAGACTTTTCAGGGGAATAAGGTAGTGGCAGATGATAGCATCCTTTTTGCTGCTCCTGGGGATTGAATCACCCCCTGATGCCTACATTAGTTATCCCCCCCTCCTCCATTGTCATGGGTCACACTAGTAGGGATTCATTGTGATCGCCAGGGACATTCTTGCCACTTAGACTTACCTATTGTTGAAACCACAGTCCCCACAAAATAAAAGGCCCCGGTAAAATCCCATCGGGGTCTGATGTCATCGACCCGGATCCCGGCCACACTGGCCTCTTGGTACTCCCGGAGGAAGTCTTGCAGCTCTGCCCGGCTCAGGTTGTGCCTCTGGCTGAAGTTGACGAACCTCTCCTCCCACTTCTCCTTGGCTTCCCTCTCGGTGGGCAGCTCGATGGCCGAGAACACGGCGGCCCCGCACAGCATGTACAGGATGATGAGCGCGGCCAGCAGCAGAAAGCGGGCGTTATCCTCATTCAGGTGACCCAGGCTGGAGCAGCAGCAGCCGCGCCACGCCATCCTCCGCCCCGGGGGACCAGGCCGAGGGGGCTGCTGGAGCCCGGCACTACGTTTGCACCCGACTGCAGCTCCCCCAAACTCCGACAAGCGTAGCGGCGTCCTCGGTTATACTCCCGGGGCCAGGGCTGCCAGGGGCCGTGAGCAGCGCGATCCATGGCCACCCCGCATCTCTGCCGGCGGATCCGGCCGGCCTCTCCAGGGCACTTGGATGACAGAGGCGTGCAGCGCTTCGTGAATCTTTATCGCCACTTTCCCGCCCTTCAGACGGCTCTCGGAGCTGGGGCTCATCCTCGGGCGCTCCGGGCCATTTCTCAAGACGCCCACTTGGGTCTGCTGGCTCAGAAAGTGACTTTCCGTCCTCGGACAAACAATCTGGTCTCGGGGGCGCCCGACACAGCCTGGTCTGCTCTTCTCGTCAAGTTTCGGATCCTTTCCTTCCTCCGTCCCACACGCCTCCACTTAGCCAAGGGACCCCAACAACGCAACTTCAGCTTGCCACGAGGGATGAGAGGGACCGAACTCCATGCGAAGCTGCTGTCTCCGGAGCGCTCAGGTGCAAACGTGTGAACTCATCTCTCCATGCTCCCAAAGCGAGACCTTCTTCCTTTCCTTCACACAAGTCAGAGCCATACTGTCCCTGACCTTTCCCGGCATGTCTGCGCCTTCAGAGCGGCCGCGGGAACTTCCCGAGCTTGCAGCCACGCAGGAGTCCCCCCTCGACTTTAAAATGCAGTGGAGAGATCAGAGCAGCCCCCTCCATGGTCACCAAACAGTCCCCAGAGTCTCAATCCTTGCACAGTGCAGATCACAGTGTGAACAGTTGGGGAAAGAGCCAAGCAGAGCCTGTGGCCCTCAGGACGGAACTTGTGCAGAAGAAAGTGGAGTGGAACCTAGAATTATCAATTCGGTTCAGATCGAATACTGAAGCTGGAGACCCGGGGCATCTTCCTGCCCAGGGAAAGTCCCCATCGGCTTTCGCTCCCTGTCAACGCCGGGTTTGTAAACTTGGTCAGCTCAAATCAAACTCGACGCCCCGCGGGAGCGGTAAAGCTCAGACGGAGCCTGGCACCTGCTGGCTAACACCGCTCGGTAGTAACCGATGCGCTAACGCAGAGCGACGCCTCGCACGGACCACGCGGAGTCAAGGTAGAGCTCACCAGTCCGAGGGGTTAACACCCCGAGTCAGAGCTGATCCTGGGGCCGTGCCCCTCGGGCACTCCACCTGCTGGGGGGCTAATCCTTCTCCCGTGTTAGAGGGTCAGCCCTACAGTGGAGGGTGCCAGAGCGGGGCTGTGCTGACAGTCCTTCAGCCCCGCTCGCTCTCTGGAGGGTAGTTCGAGTCACCCCGGGACCAGCCTGCTGCTGTGTCAGACGCAGAAGGCAGAGGATGAGGCTCAGACGGTCCCTCGGTCTCCCTTGCCGGCTGGCGGCCGCTCTTTTCTCCTCGGGGAGTCACAGCCCCTTCCCCCTGCCCGGGAGCCAGGGCAGGCAGCACCCCTTTGCGCGCGGCGCCCTCCCGGGCAGTAGCTGGATCAGCATCTGGGGGAGCCTGGCTGCGCGCTGCTTCGCTCGGTCTCCGCCTTGGTGCCCTCCCGCTTTTCGCCAAGTGCAGCCGGGTACAGCGACGCCTCCACCAGCCGCCGCCTTCCTCCACAGCGCGCCTGGCAGCCCCCACCCCCGGCGGCATACAGCGCTGCAACAGGCGGAGAGCAGCAACTGCCGATCCCGCGCTCCCCCGCCTCTGTGGGTCGAGCAGCGCCCAGGCGGGCTGGAGCGGGGAGACCCCTAGGAAGGAGGCAGCAGCAGCCCCCCGAGGCCGAAGGAAGGGGACGGGTGAGCTGTCCCTGGCACTGCCAGGGCGCCTGTCTCCACCGTGTCTGGGCGCCACTTGCGAGCGTCCGCGGGCAGCAGCTCCGCTCCTATAAGGGAGGCGTCGCGCGCTTTCCTCAGCGCACTGTGCTGAGCGCGGCGTTTGGCCGGCGCAGTCGCTCAGGCAGCTTTTGCGCGGCTCAGTGGGCGGTCTGCGCGGTGCTGGATGCGGCGGGGGAAGGGAGGCGTGAAAACCTGTGTGTTTTGAGCGCACTGTGCCCGGGAGCGCGTCAGGCCTTGGCGTGGGGAGCAGGGCAGCCAGGGAAAGGGGCAGGTCCTTCCCTAATAACAGGCCTTTTTACACCTGACGTCCAGAAGTGGACGGCAGAAGAAGCCTGTGGCTGCAGAGCCCCGCAGATGAGGTGTTATTGGCTTCTCCTGGAATGTGGGCGGGATGGCCAGCCTATAATGGCTAGGTAGAGGGCCGGCTCAGACTGTACATGCAACAACTTTTAATGATTCGGGACCTGTGCACATGTCTGGCCAGTGTTACAATTTGATCTGTGATTCTTCTGTTCCCTCCTATTGTTTGTCATGCTCATCTGTTGCTTCTTGTCTTAAATTATGTCCTGATCCTGGAAACACTTAACCACAGGTGCCTAACTTTAGTTGCACCAGTAGTACCACTGAAGTCCATGGATTACTGCTCAGATGAGTAAGAATACCTAGCTCTTGAAGTTTGTTCATCAGTAGATCTCAAAATGTAAAGTTATGCATGTGCATAAGTGTTTTCAGTATAAATCTCTTTGATTGTAATTCTTTCAGGGCATATTATGTGTTTGTACAGCACCTAGCCCAAGGGAGCCTATGCCTGATTGTATATAATACAAATATACAACTAATAATGACAAGTATCAGGGGGTAGCCGTGTTAGTCTGTATCTACAAAAACAACAAGGAGTCTGGTGGCACCTTAAAGACTAAGGGCTTGTCTATACTTACCGCGCTGGTTCGGCGGCAGGCAATCGAACTTCTGGGTTCGATTTATCGCGTCTTGTCTGGACGCGATAAATGGAACTCAGAAGTGCTCCCCGTCGACTCCGGTAATCCTGCTCGCCGCGAGGAGTACGCGGAGTCGACGGGGGAGCCTGCCTGCCGGGTGTGGACCGCGGTAAGTTCGAAGTAAGGTACATCGACTTCAGCTACGTTATTCACGTAGCTGAAGTTGCGTACCTTACTTCGATTTGGGGGTTTAGTGTAGACCAAGCCGAACAGATTTATTTGGGCATAAGCTTTCGTGGGTAAAAACCTCACTTTTTCGGATGCATAGAGTGAAAGTTACAGATACAGGCATTATATACTGACACATGGAGAGCAGGGAGTTACTTTGCAAGTGGAGAACCAGTGTTGACAGGGCCAATTCAATCAGGGTGGATGTAGTCCACTCCCAACAATAGATGAGGTGTCAATTCCAGGAGAGGAAAAGCTGCTTCTGTAATGAGCCAGCCACTCCCAGTCCCTATTCAAGCCCAGATTAATGGTGTTAAATTTGCAAATTAAGTTTAGTTCTGCTGTTTCTCTTTGAAGTCTGTTTCTGAAGTTTTTTTGTTCAATGATAGTGACTTTTAAATCTGTAATAGAATGACCAGGGAGATTGAAGTGATGTTATTCCATTGTGCCAGAAAAGGGCACCTCTTTCAGGTCTAACTACAGTAGAACCTCAGAATTAGGAAAACTTCTGGAATTGAGATTGTTTGTAACTCTGAAATGTTCTGAACTCTGAACAAAACATTATGGTCATTCTTTCAAAGGTTTACAACTGAACATTGACTTAATACAGCTTCGAAACTTTATTTTGCAGAAGAAAAATGCTGCTTTCCCTTTTTTTAGTAATTTACTTTTGACATAGTACTGTACTTGCTTGCTTGCTTTTTTTGTCTCTGCTGCTGCCTAATTGTGTACTTCCGGTTCCAAATGAGGTAAGTGGTTGACTGGTCAGTTCATAGGTGTTCGTAACTCTGAGGTTCTACTGTACAACTTGTTGCTCTTTTCTCAACAAGTTATTAAATCCTCCACTATCCAGCAATGAAAAATTGAGAGTCTGTGTGTGAGATGCAGTTCTGCAATTGCAACATGGTTTAAAGGTGCAACATGTTGAAAAGCCCTCTATCAGAATAACTTTTGGAAAGATAATTGTGAAGGAAAAGATGAAAACAAAGAGCTAAACCAAGCAATATCCAGCAATTATTATAGTGATGAATTCTAATTTAAAATGGTGAAAGCATTAGAATGTGGACACATAATAGACATTATTAACTCGGAGAAAGAAAGATGGCTTTTCCTTTTCAGTGCAGGAGGAATAACTGCTATTTTATTAAAATAGCAGCTCAGTGACATATTACTACAATGCTTACGTACTGTATTTTATTATGTATTATTCATATTGCACTAAAAGTGTTCTAAGAACATAAGAACGGCCATACTGTGTCAGATCAAAGGTCCATCTAGCCCAGTATCCTGTCTTCCAACAGTGGCCAATGCCAGATGCCTCAGAGGGAATGAACAGGTAATCAAGTGATCCATTCCTTGTCTCCCATTCCCAGCTTCTGGCAAACACAGGCTAGGGACACCATCCCTGCCCATCCTGGCTAATAGCCGTGGATGGACATATCCTCCATGAATTTATCTAGTTCTTTTTTGAACCCTGTTATAGTCTTGGCCCTCACAACATCCTCTGGCAAGGAGTTACACAGGTTGACTGTGCATTGTGTGAAAAAATACTTCCTTTTGTTTGTTTTAAACCTGCTGCCTATTAATTTCATTTGGTGACCACTAGTTCTTATGTTATGAGAAGGGGTAAATAACACTTCCTTATTTACTTTCTCCACACCAGTCATGATTTTATACACCTCAATCATATCCCCCCTTAGTCGTCTCTTTTCCAAGCTGAAAAGTCCCAGTCTTATTAATCTCTCCTCATACAGAATCTGTTCTATACCCCTAATCATTTTTGTTGCCCTTTTCTGAACCTTTTCCAATTCCAATATATCTTTTTTGAGATGGAGCAACCACATCTGCATGCCGTATTCAAGATGTGGGCGTACCATGGATTTATATAGGGGCAATGTGATATTTTCTGTCTTATCTATCCCTTTCTTAATGATTCCCAACATTATGTTCACTTTTTTGACTGCCGCTACACACTGAGTGGATGTTTTCAGAGAACTATCCACAATGACTCCAAGATCTCGTTCTTGAGTGGTAACAGCTAATTTAGACCCCATAATTGTATATGTATAGTTGGAATTATGTTTTCCAATGTGCATTACTTTGCATTTATCAACATTGAATTTCATCTGCCATTTTGTTGCCCAGTCACCCAGTTTTGAGAGATCCTTTTGTAGCTCTTAGTTACGTCCCAGGCAGACTGTGATCTTGAGTAGTTTGGTATCATCTTCAAATTTTGCCACCTCACTGTTTACCCCTTTTTCCAGATCATTTATGAATATGTTGAATAGGACTGGGCCAGTACAGACCCCTGGGGGACAACAATATTTTTCTCTCTCCATTCTGAAAACTGACCATTTATTCCTACCCTTTGTTTCCTATCTTTTAATGTTACCAATCCATGAGAGGATCTTCCTTCTTATCCCATGACTACTTACTTTGCTTAAGAGCCTTTGGTGAGGGACCTTGTCAAAGGCTTTCTGACAATCTAAATATACTATATCCACTGGATCACCTTGTTCACATGCTTGTTGACCCCTTCAAAGAATTCTGGTAGATTGGTGAGGCATTATTTCCCTTTACAAAAACCATGTTGACTCTTCCCCAACAAATTATGTTCATCTATGTGTCTGACAATTTTGTTCTTTACTATTGTTTCAATCAGTTTGCCCGGTACTGAAGTCAGGCTTACCGACCTGTAATTGCTGGGGTCACCTCTGGAGCCCTTTTTAAAAATTGGTGTCACATTAGCTATCCTTCAGTCATTTGGTACAGACGCTGATTTAGTAGTCCTGCAATTTCACATTTGAGTTCCTTCAGAACTCTTGGGTGAATATCATCTGGTCCTGGTGACTTATTACTGTTTAGTTTATCAGCTTGTTCCAAAACCTCCTCTAATGACACCTCAATCTTGGACAGTTCTTTACATTTGTCACCTAAAAAGAATGGCTCAGGTTTGGGAATCTCCCTCACATCCTCAACCGTGAAGACCTATGCAAAGAATTCATTTAGTTTCTCCGCCTCGATTGTCCAGTGGCCCCACTGGTTGTTTAGCAGGTTTCCTGCTTCTGATGTACTTAAAAAATGTTTTGCTATTACTTTTTGAGTCTTTGGCTAGCTGTTCTTCAAATTCTTTTTTGGACTTCCTAATTGTATTTTTACACTTCATTTGCCAGAGTTTATGCTCCTTTCTATTTTCCTCACTAGGATTTAACTTCCACTTTTTAAAGGATACCTCTTTGCCTCTCACTGCTTCTCTTACTTTGTTGTTTAGCCCTGGTGGCTCTTTTTTGGTTCTCTTACTATGTTTTTTAATTTGGGGTATACATTTAAGTTGAGCCTCTATTATAGTGGTTTTTAAAAGTTTCAATGCAGCTTGCAGGGTTTTTACTTTTGGTGCTGTACCTTTTAATTTCTGTTTAAGTAACCTCCTCATTTTTGTGTAGCTCCCCTTTCTGAAATTACATGCTACAGTGTTGGGCCGCTGAGGTGTTTTCCCCACCACAGGGATGTTAAATTTAATATTATGGTCACTATTACCAAGCGGTCCAGCTATATTCACCTCTTGGACCTGATCCTGTGCTCCACTTAGGACTAAATCAAGAATTGCCTCTCCTCTTCTGGGTTCCAGGACTAGTTGCTCCAAGAAGCAGTCAGTTAAGGTGTCAAGAAACTTTATCTCTGCATCCTGTCCTGAGGTGATATGTACCCAGTCAATATGGGGATAGTTGAAATTCCCCATTATTATTGATTTTTTTAATAGCCTCTCTAATATCCCTGAGCATTTCACAGTAACTATTACCATCCTGGTCAGGTGGTCGGTAATATATCCCTACTGCTATATTCTTATTATTCAAGCATGGAATTACTGTCCATAGAGATTCTATGGCACAGTTTGGTTCATTTAAGATTTTTACTTAATTTGATTCTATGCTTTCTTTCACATATAGTGCTACTACCTCACCAGCCCGACCTATTCTGTCCTTTCGATATATTTTGTACCCTGGTATTACTATGTCCCATTGATTATTCTCATTCCACCAAGTTTCTGTGATGCCTAATATATCAATATCCTCATTTAATATGAGGCACTCTAGTTCACCCATCTTATTATTTAAACTTCTAGCATTGGTATATAAGCACTTTAAAAATGTGTCACTTTTTAGCAGTCTTCCATTACATGATGTAATTGAATGAGACTTCTTTTCATTTGACTGTTTCTCATCAGATCCTACCTGTATTTTTATCATATTCCATTCTCTCCTTCTCACTAGGATATAGAGAATCTCCATAAGTAGATCCTCCCCTAAGGGATGTCTCTGTCCGAACCACATGCTCCTCCACACCTGTCAGCTTTCCCCTAGACCTTAGTTTAAAAACTGCTCTACAACCTTTTTAATTTTAAGTGCCAGCAATTTGGTTCCATTTTGGTTTAGGTGGAGCCCATTCTTCCTGTATAGGCTCCCCCTTTCCCAAAAGTTTCCCCAGTTTCTAATAAATCGAAATCCCTCCTCCCTACACCATCGTCTCATCCACGCATTGAGACTGCAGTTCTACCTGTCTAACTGGCCCTGCACGTGGAACTGGAAGCATTTCAGAGAATGCTACCATGGAGGTCCTGGACTTCAATCTCTTACCTAGCAGCCTAAATTTGGCCTCCAGGACCTCTCTTCTATCCTTCCCTATGTCATTGGTACCTACATGTACCACGACCCCGGCTCCTCCGCAGCACTACACATAAGTCTATCTAGGTGTCTCGAGATCCGCAACCTTCGCACCAGGCAGGCAAGTCACCATGCGGTTCTCCTGGTCATCGCAAACCCAACTATCTATATTTCTAATGAGTGGATTGCCTAATACCTGTCTCTTCCTAATAACTGGAAGAGATACCCGGAGAGGTATCCTCAGTGCGAGAGGATACCACAACATCATCTGGAAGGAGGGTCCCAACTATGCGATCATTTCCCTCTGCTCCAGTTGGATGTTCTCCTTCTCTGAGACTTTAATTCTCCTCAACAGCACAGAGGCTGTCAGACCAGGGGTGGGACCATTCTACTGTGTCCCGGAAAATCTCATCTATGTACCTCTCTGTCTCCCTTAGCTCCTCCAGCTCAGCCACCCTGGTCTCCAAAGCCCGTACATAGTCTCTGAGGGCCAGGAGCTCCTTGCACCAAATGCACACATACGCCACCTGCCCATAGGGCAGGTAATCATACATGCTGCATTGGGTGCAATAAACTGGGTAGCCCCCACTTTGTTGCTGGACTTCTGCCTGCATTCTCTTTTTATTCCTGCAGCTTGTTCCTTTGTTGTTTTGTTTTTATTGGGGTGGGGGGATGTTTTGGGCTTAAGTTTAAAGAAGTTTAAGGGACTTATTAAAAAGACAAGGTCCCAAATCTTAGTATGATGTAAATGTCAAAGATATTTTTGCCTAGTAGTAGATAGTGAGGAACTTAATATTATAGAACTTGATAAATCTTTGTTTAAAAAATATCATGTAATCAGATATCAGGTTTATTAACATATTTTAGCAATATTTTCAATTTTCTACTATTTTTCTCACCAAAGTTTAAAAATAATCTTTCACATACTTTTCCCATCATCCACTAAATTTAATACCTAGTACTGTAGGTGGTCTTTTAA
The DNA here is from genome assembly GCF_011386835.1 of Chrysemys picta bellii. Taxonomy (NCBI): domain Eukaryota; kingdom Metazoa; phylum Chordata; order Testudines; family Emydidae; genus Chrysemys; species Chrysemys picta. Next base: position 123,653,212 of record NC_088794.1, on the reverse strand, counting down.
AAATATTACAAATGGGTGCAAATTGCAAAATTCTTATCTTGCATCAAAGCTTGGTGGCTACTGGGATCTGGGATGTTGGGCTGAGTCCCTGCAATGTAGTTTTTTGCACTTATGAGCTCCTCTAGTGAAAAGTACTATAAAGTGCTTTGCAGGGAGTTAGTTTTATTTTCCATATTTTACACGTGGGGAAACTGATGTACAGAAAGGTAAGTGACTTGCCCAAGGTCACACAGCAAGCCGTGGCAGATTCTGACACAGAACCCAGATCTCCTGTATTCCAGTTTTGTTGTTGTTTTACTTCATACCATCTCTGTATGGCATGAGCTCCTTTAAAAGTATGTTAAATTGTGCTGTAGAGTGTTACTTTTTCTTTATTATCCTTACTATTAGCCACAGACCCTGCTGTGTGGCAGGTAAAATTAGCAGTAGTGATGAAGAGAGAAGTTAGTGTTAATTAACCAAAAAATGGAAAATTAGATGCTGGTTGAGAGCTAGCCAGACAGTGCCAAGTGATTACTTGAGTAAGTCATTCCCAGGCTCAGCACACCTTTACTGGAAATATGGACAATTTCCAATAGGAAAGGACATACTTCCCCACTAGCCTTCACTGCAGATGTGAGTCCAAAGCACAGACTGTGGAACAATGTTCTCCCAGCACATCCAGAACCTCCGTGAGAAACACCAGCCTTCACTCAAACCTCCATCCCCTCAAGATCCTTCTCTTGCTTGCTACCATCTTGCTAATTCAACACAAGATGCTCAAATTGTTTGCTATCAACATATAAAATGAGATTATTACATAGAAGCTCCATGTCCACCACACAGATAATGTAATACTGATATATAATAATTCTATGGGGGAGGGAGGTAAATTCTCTGTCAGGGAAGGAAAGTTTTAAGATCTTCTTTTCTCTGATGTGCTTTTGTTTTAAATAATACTTTGCTTTAAGAAGGCTGTCTGGTGACAGTGTACCACTGTCACAGCTCACAGAGGGAACAGAACTGCATGTACTGACCTCAGGTTAGACCTGCTGAGGTAATCACAGTTGGTACACACAGGGGACTGCAACCCAGAACCTGGTCTGAGGGAGAGAGAGAGAATCACATAATTGCACCCTGAGAGAGGTGATGGCCCAAGATGGGAGTGCACTTGAAGAGGCCAGGAAGGGTCAGAGGGGCAGTTAGCCTGGTAACAGTGACATGGAACATTTAAATATGTGATTTTACCAAAAAGGCCCAACAGATCGTTGTTTTGAACCCATCAGTATCCAATGTCAGTGTATATAGCACAATATTCTGTTTGTGACCAAGCTGCGTCTCGTCCACTCTCCATGCTAGAACATTACTTCCCAAAGGTATATTAATGTGATACACAGGGGATGTAAGTGTTTCTTGTAGAGAAAATAACTTTCTTCTCAGAGTCTAGTATGATTCCAAATTACTACACGACACAGCATTCCAGGCTCTTACTCTTTCACAGGGCATGGAGTTGATATGATTGTTTCAAAGAACCAAAGATGATGTTAATGTAGATAACCAGAGAACAAAAATCTAAATTTAAATTTGGATCAAGTAAACAATATGTTTAAAATTCTTCCTGGCAAGTAAATTAATTGAAAGGCTGCGTAAACATCTTGTGGGTCAGGCAATATGATGCAGTGTCATTAACCTCCACAGAATGCTCATTCATAGTATCACACAGATGCAAATTAGCTGAGCTTACATTACATCCTCAGGGCAATGAAACAGTTAAGCATCACTGGATTTATGCATTTGGATATTTAGCACTGATCTTAGAAACGAAGACTGAAGAGGCTTTTTAGTAGAACTATAAATAGTTTAATCACCATGTTAGTGGCTGTGTGGTGTTTGATTTCAGAGATAGTTTTGTTAGTACTGTCAAGGGGCAAGCCCTTTCTTTAATTAAGGAGACATGCAGTAATTCAATATCCTTTATATACTAACAATTATTATTTTTCCAACAAAAAATATGTCCTGCCGGAATAATGCCATCATTAGGGGACAGTAGATAATGTGGAACAATCTCACTGAGGATATTTAGTTAGTGTGTCTCATTGATAGTATCATTGATGATTTTTAATTAAGCATCATATTTGGAAGAGTTAAGCTGGTGCTCTTTTAACCAAGATGGGAAGTTTGGGTGGGATCCATGAAGGGAATTAAGCACTGCAACACTGAGCATCACAGAGCCTAACTTCTAGGCACCTAGACAAATCACAAGAACAGGACTGTGATCCTAGGGTCCTGCACAAAAAATGGGGAGAGAAAAACACCTAAGAATGCGATCCACAAAAGCCAGCACATTAGGTGGGGAAATGTCTAAACTAACCAGTGGGAGTTGCTGACTACAGGAGTGTGTGCTGCTGGCTCTTCTGATGTGAATAAATAAATAGTCAGAGGGCCAGAGAGAGAGCATGGGAATGACTCTGCAGTCCAGGGGTTGGAGAGACCCCAGGTCCAGTGCCCCTGTTCCAACCACTTTTTAATTATATATCCACAATTGAACAGGTTCAACAGGAGAGACTGAGGGATCCCCACATCAGAATATCCCATAGCCCAGGGGCTAGCACACTTTCCTGGAAGGTAGAAGACCTCTGTTCAAATCCTTTGTCCCCCTCAGTCACTTCTGCCACATCCCAGATGAGTGTTCTAACCTGTGGACAAAAGGCTATAATGTAGATGGTAACACACCTTCTCCAGTCAGATTTTTCAGTGGTGCCTAATCCAGTAGATGGCCTCTGAGCCAGGGATGTTGGAACAGGGGGGATTAGGGGACCATTGCCCCATCACTTTTAAAAGTGGGAGGGCTATGCTTTCCCACTTTTTAACCTACTTTAAGGGCAAGTGATGAGGGGAGGAGGTGGAGAGGAACAAGCGGGAGGCAGGGCCTCCAGGGAAAAGGCGGAGCAGGGATGGGGCTCTGGTTTGGGCACCATTGCAGGCCCCCCTCCCCTTCTAGGTAGCTTCCAGTGCTCCTGCTTGAGCACACCTACTGGACTGGTCCCTGCATGTGACTTAGGCAGCCGAACGCCTGTCTTTCCTGGTTTGTAAATCACTCTGGCTATGTCTAGACTGCAATAAAACCTGTGGTAGGCCCTGTTAGCTGACTCGGGCTTGTGGCGCTCAAGCTGCAAGGCTATAAAACTTCAGCATGAAAATCTGGGGCCAGGCTGGAGCCCTGGCTCTGGGACCCAAAGTGTAGACGTATCCTCAGGGGCTTAGACAGGAGATAGACACCTAGAGGGAGGCAGCAGTGTGCATGCCCAGAGGAAGAAACATAGGGTATGTCCACTGGAATTAGACACCAGCAGTTGACCTGGGCTTGTGGGGCTCAGGCTAAAGGGCTGTTTAACTGAGGTGTAGACATTCGGGCTTGGGCTCCAGCCTGAGCTCTGGGACCCTACCACCTTGCAGGGTCCTAGAGCCTGGGATCCAGCCTGAGTCCCAATGTCTACACCGCAATTAAACAGTCCCTTTTAACCCAAGCCCCACAAGCCAATGTCAGCTAGCATGGACCAGCCATGGGTATCTAATTGCAGTGTAGCCATATCCATAGGTGCCAAGTGAATTTAGGCTCTTAAAGAGTTCAGTGGGAGTTTGTGGATCGCAGGGGAGGCAAAACTGGGACATAGGTGCCTAAACCTCTGAGCTGCAACTGACTCCCAAAGTTTATGCATAATTTGCATGAGAAGCAAACAAGCTAGCATTCCATTCCCTTTGAAGCTAAGTAAGACTTCCGTTGAACCTTAAAGATAACCCTGATTCTTGGCAAACTAATTTTAAAAATGAATTTTATCTGAAATATCTGACATTTGGGATATCCAGAATAACTTACAGCTAGATTCTGCAACCCTTATGATGAGTACTCATTTGTGCAGCTCCATTGACTTCAAAGGGACTATGCATGTGGGTACATACTACTTAGCGTGAGTAAGGGATGCAGCATCTGGCCCATAACTAGTGGACACATCTATTAGTCAGTAAAAGCCAGTTGAACACAGAAGTTGTACAGCTTGGATCTGTTCATTTTATAATTAAAATAGGCATGATTCAGAACTGAGAAATGTAAACATTTTCTGTATCTTCCATTTTCAATGCTAAGCAAATGGTGACTATATTGATCTGCATGTTTCCTTGTCATTAAACAGTGTCAGTGGTATTTCTCTCTTCAATAAAATACTTGTAGCCATGGAAAGTTGTCTATCAGGGCAAATATTTACTTAATAATTAGAACATATAGTATATACACATTTTCATTGATGGATCTCAAAATGCTTTACAAATGAAGTTTTACAGTTGGGGAAATTGAGGCACAGATACAGAGAGATGAAGTTACTTGACCAAAGCCCCCTCTGACTGACACCAACACATTCAAAAAGAGTTCCTCCACTTTTGGAAGGCAAATCATCAATCTACTGATTAACTCTAACCTTTTCTGATGAGTATTCAAAGCAGGGTTTTTTGCTGTGTCCATGCAATTATATACCATAGAAACTGATAGACATAGTGCAGCTACATCACTGCAATAAATGTGTGGTGTTATCTAGTGGCTGTTGAGTTATTTTTGTTTTCATTTCAAGATAGCAAGACCACGCAATGTACAATGCTTTTGTTTTAATTTCCAGTAGCCAAGTGGCTCCAAATAGACATCCTGAATGTGCCTCCTTCCTCCAGGGCTTTTACAGTGTCCATCTTATTTTGCTGATTTCTCTACGGTGTTCACAGCCATCCTTCAAGTTCCTTCTTCTACATATCCTTTTGCTTCTTAAGGAGGAGTAACCTACATCTACTATTCGCACTAGGCTGGAGCAGACTTTACCCACCCCTGTGGAACTGAATGGTTTGCAAATATGGAGAATGAACAAGAGTATCACCCATATGAAGTGCACATGGAAAAAAGCTTAAGAAAAACAATGCATTTGATGAGAATAAAGTCAAGTTTTTGATGCTTTTAGAATATAAATAAGGTCAGGAAAAAACTGCTTTTCATTCATTTTATTGCAAGTTGGACTGCTTTCCTTGAAAAGATGTAACAGGACAGAAGAAGATGCTGAATGTCTCAGTGTACAAACAGCTGTAGCTGAGAGTGTTATAATAGGAACAGTTGTTATACAGCAGAGCCCATGAGGGCAGACCAAGACACCCATCAACAGATCATGAACAAAAGGCATGAGTATAGTTGGGGAAATAAATTGTACTCATGCTTGGTTGGACAACTGGACACCTTCTCCCTAGGGTTATCACACTAGAGAAATAAAATTTAATTTTTAGTGGTGTTTAGATGGGAAAGTAATACACTATTAAAAGTAGCAAGTAGATCAATTAAGCTGTGTAGCAGAACCAACCAACAGGGTAACATATTGCTTACACATTTCTTAAGAATAAATAATTCAATAGGAAGGAAAGCAGAATTAATGAATGAGCATTCCAATATAAACAAGTATGCATAAAATAGTTAAAAGTCAGTAAGGTTTCTACTGACAATCACAGGAACAAAGCCCAAGTTGCTTGCACACAGCAACAGGACCATTTTAAGAGAAAAAACGAGGAGTCCTTGTGGCACCTTAGAGACTAACAAATTTATTTGGGCATAAGCTTTCGTGGGCTAAAACCCACTTCATCAGATGCATGGAGTGGAACATATAGTAGGCAGGTATAAGAGAGATTCATTTGATTGCATATCACATGGCATCATCATCATTTTGGTTCTCTTGAAACAGTCCTGTCACTGTATGCTAGCAACTTGGGCTAGTTCCTATGATTGGTATTTGAAAGAAACACTTAAATTAAGTGATAATGTCCATATAGCACCTAGTAGAATAGGCTCTCCAGGTGGCTTACAAACATTCATTAAGCTCCCAACTCTGCCTCTACAGCGTAGGGTCCATATGGATATGAATTTTAGAAGGGGAAACTAAGGCACAGAAAAGTTAACTTGTCTAAGTCACACAGTAAGTCTGCGGCAGAATCAAAAATAAACCCCAGAAGTTCTAGCTCTCATTCCTATGTTCTAAGCACCAGAGAATATTTTATTTGAACTGAAGAGGTTAATTTTTTACTTTTCACTCATGCAGGGTACATAGCACTGTGGAAAGCTGCACAAATTCACATGGAAAGCAGTAATTGGGGAATTAATTTACAGAGAAAGAAGAGAGACAGTAATTGTGAGACATTTGAAGTGGGAAAATTGTAGCATACTAAAAGGAAAAACACAAGGAGCTGGCAGAAGGTGTAAATTGAAGTGTGAGGCAGTTTATTTGAACTCACAGATCTTTACAACCTCATTAGTGCTTTTCTTGCTATATACCTGTTTTTAGCCCCTCAGGATGAGAGTTACCGCACTTTAAGTGGTCCAAATGCAGAGTGCATGAAGATGGTGGGTGTGAGTCTCAAGGCCAGATTCTGATACCCTTACTCATAATGAGTAGTACCCTACTCTGCACACAGTTCTGAAATCAATGGGACTATTCATTGAGTAAAGTACTATTCCCCCTGAACAAGGGTATCAGAATCTGGTCCTAAATTTGTATGACATGGGCAGGAGTAAAAAAAGGAGTAAGATCTAAATTACACTCATTTATTCAGCTTGGAATTAGGCTCTTGCCATCTAAACTGTGATCACTTGCATTTTTTCTGCTGGTTTTATTTGGACTTACTCCATGCACAGTAATTTCTTCTAGTTGTTTTGTTCATATTTACTGTGTTTATCTGCAAAGGCATCAATATGTCGAAGTTCCATAGAGTGAAAGTTCCAACACCACAAAATACAATGAATTAATGTACTGTATTGTGGGACTGGAAGCACTGGTTCAGAAAGCACAGTGGCCATTTAGCAACACCAGCAGACAATGAAGTTATTGTAATATGTGGCAGTTTTGTATGTAGGATGAAACATTTGTTATATCTTTAGGGTCTTGCTTTTTTCTTTTGTGCTGGTGGCTTCTATTCAAAGTGCAAAGGAAAGACTCAAGTCAACTTCATGGGGCCTTGGATCAGGGCCTTCAATAGGGCTTGATACGTCCTGAACTAAAGGACAATGCATAGTTGTGCTGCCCCAGGAGCCACCCAGGAAGAAAACTCAGTCTGGAGAATCACACACTCTCTCAATTTCACCCTTGCACTGGGGAGAAGATAAAATGTATTGGAGCTATACCCTGCACAGCTTATGTCATCTGCAGGAGAGTAATAGTTCTGCAAAGCCTGCTTCCCTCCCTGTCCCCTATGCTGTGATCTGTAGCATGGGTGACTCACACATGAGAATAAGAGAGAACCTTAGGTTCCCTTGCATTGTCACATAGGATTAGTGCTGATCTAGCTTTTATGAAATTCAACTTTCTGTGTTAAGTTATTAGAAACGGCATCTGCTATTTTTCTTAGCAATGCAGTAACAGGCAACAGTGCAGAATGTAGATGCATTAACAGAAGCTGTCAGAGGGTAGGCTGCCTCCCAAGCACCACCTCCTGGCCTGAGATCACTCTACAGGTAGCCTGCCTCAGTTTTCTCCTTCAAACTCCCCAATAATTCCACAGAGGTTTCTTTCTGTGCAAAAAGCCCTCCCCTTAGGGTTGGGTTTCGTAACATAAAAGTAAGTTCAGAACAAAATTCAAAGTCCCAAGAATAAAGTCCAACTCAATTTGCTGCTCTTATCGGGCCACTCTCAGCCAGAGCTGACTGGAGTCTTGTTCCCCTGGTATCTCAAATCTGTCCTGAAGCCCTCTTGTCTCTGCAGCCTGCAGGAATGTTCTTACTCTCTACAGCTTCCCGATCCCAGGTTTCTCTAAGAGTTCCATTCCACACGGGTGTCTTGAGTTGCCCCCTCTTCTCTGCAGCTTCCTGTTGCTCTTTACAAGGATCAGCTGCCCTCTATCAGATCCCATCACAAGGCTGTTAATGAGACACAGGTATGCTGGACAAATGCTCTCTTAAAAAGGGTCCAGTCCACCGTGTGGCACAAAGTGACTATAGGGCGCAAGGAATCCTCTTGTTGACACGGTTATCAGAAATAATTTTTTATTTTGAACTAGTGTAAGAACTAGTTCATTGCAAGTGGGAAAAAGGGTGAAACAACTGCAGTTTATCAAGTAAAAAATATTATGCTGAGTAATAGTTTCTCCACAACTGGTCAAAGAAACAGCTTTATTTCCTTTTTTTTTTTTAAGTGATTTTTATAAGAGTTAGGGGAAAGATGTTGGGTTGACAGCAGTAGATAACAGATTATCTACAGAGCACATACAGTATGGGAAAGTGCAGTCTGAGTTCCCCATATAAACCCAGCAATGTGTCTTAAACCTGACCTGGAGAGAGCTTCTGTTGCAAGGCTCAGCTGTATCTTTGCCCTCTCTCAACCTCTCTGCGCATACCCCTTCCAAATGACAGGTCTATACCAATGCTTCTCTCAGAGTGGAAACCTGCACCTCACCCCACTTTTAGACTGAATCAACCATATTTAGAGCCGTCTGGAAACTGGAATTCCCATTCTGTGGAAAATTATGAAATAAAAAAAAATCCAAAATGGAACAAAAAATGAAATTCCAAAATTTCTCATGGAATAGGAATTGCAAAATTTCATTTAGAAAAAGTTGAAATGACATTTCTAAAACATTTCCAAAGATTTCCAAGCTGCCTGGGGCCCTGTCAGCCTACCAGGCAGGGAACTGGCCAGCTCAGGTAGCCTCGGAGCTGGGGCTCCCTGGGCTTCTGGGCTGTAAAAGAGCCAGGGACCTTGGAAGGCCTGAGAGCTTGGAAGGCTGAAGCCTGGACTGCTGAGGAGCTGGGCTGCTGAGTTGGCAAGAAACCAGGCAGGGTCCTGCTGAAATTTAATCAAAATAGAGGCATTCCTATGGAATGTTTTGATCCTGATGAATCAGCATGAGTCACAGACAGTCCCCTTAGACTCTTCAAGCTATCTCGCCACCCAGACAAACTGGACTTAGTGATAAATGATCACTTACACCAAAAATAACATAATATTCAGAAAAACAAGGAGTCCGGTGGCACCATAAACAGATTTATTTTGGTATAAGCGTTCGTGGGTAAAAAACCTGGCTACCCCCTGATACTTGACATAATATTCAGGTTACTTCCAGTCCCAAGAGACCAATCACCCCAGATCACCTGGTACCCTAGATCTTACAACAAAGACAATATCTGTAGCCAATCCTGTAATAAACTATCTAAAGCAGTGTTTCGCAAACTTGGGATGTTGCTTGTGTAGGGAAAGCCCCTGGCGGGCCAGGCCGGTTTGTTTACCTGTCGCGTCCGCAGGTTCGGCCGATCGCGACTCCCACTGGCCGCGGTTTGCTGCTCCAGGCCAATGGGAGCTGCTGGAAACAGCGGCCAGTATGTCCCTCGGCCCACGCTGCTTCCAGCAGCTCCCATTGGCCTGGAGCAGCGAACCGCAGCCAGTGGGAGCCGTGATTGGCCGAACCTGCGGACGCGGCAGGTAAACACACCGGCTCGGCCCGCCTGAGGCTTTCCCTACACAAGCGGCATCCCAAGTTTGGGAAACACTGATCTAAAGGTTGATTAACTAGGAAAAAGAAATAAGAATTATTTACAGTTTAAAGCAAGCAAACATATACACACAAATGAGTTACCAATGGGATCCTAAGAGTAACAGAGTTAAAGTGATCTGTTAATTCAAAGTGCCTTTCAGGGCAGACCCATGAGGTAACCCCTGGGGATCTCTGGCTTGTTTGGTTTCTCTGACCCTGTGAGAGTTCAAACAGCAAAGAGATGAAAAATCTTCATGTCAGCTATTTTTATTTTCCTCGTCCAGTATTCAAAGCGATGGGATGAGGCTTTCTCCATGGGTGGACGGGGCAATTAACAAAACTTTTTTCTTATAATGGTCGATTTACATTTTGATAGTCCTCCTGGATGGCAGGGGGGGGAAACAATTCCTATGCCTGGGTTCACAAGTTCAGGGCAAACATTTTCAAAGTTATAAAGCAAAATGTACATATTTTCTCATAGCATGGAATACAGATATAAGTGAGATTAATGCATGCAGCAATTTACAAGCATTTCATAGAGTCTAAACACGAAATACATTTTTGTAAGACTAATACCTATTTTGAGCAAAACTAACATATAGGTGAACTGGACTGTTCTCCAGCTATGAGTTTGACAGTTCTTAGTTAATGCCTGCAGTCTGGACAAGAGCTGGCATCTGGCTTGCCAGCATCACAATCCCTACTTTACAGGTGGGGAGACTGAGGTAGGGACATTAAAGTTGACCTGCCCAAGGCTACATAGCAAATCCATGCCAAAACCATGATTAGAAATCAGGTGTGCCTGACTTTTACCATGGCGCTCCAGCCCCTGAACCATAATAATATGCATATTAGCTTGCCTAAATCTTGACGTCTCCCTGCCAGTTTGAGGTCACGCACAGCAGTGGGGCTGGGCACAGCAGACTGCACCCCTGCAGTCTCTACCTCAAAGTTTGATTCTCCCAGTCAGCATCTGACCTCTCAGCTCACAGGAAGTCTTATCCAGTTCAAAGTTCCTTTGTTCAAGAGTTCCCACACAAAGATCTCCTAAGGTTTCCAGTGGTCTACCCCTGATCAAACTGGTTTATCCAGAAGGGCTTGGGGGGTAGCCTCTCAACAGTGGATTCACTAACACTTTATTGTCCATTTGAGCACCAGGAAACTGAATGAGAGTCAGTGCCAGGTTGCTGGAGACTTTGAGAGAGCTCCAGATGGAATTTAATCCTTAAGTTCCATAGTGCCAACCATACCACAATACTCAAACAGAGATGCACACAGCATTGATAAAAACAATACAGATGTATCCACATTCTTCACATCTTTGCTCCATGCTTATTAGTCCTTAGTCTCCCTACTGAGAGTGCAAAGTGCTCCACTTGTGTTGGAAGTTCTGGGTTTGGGACATCTGTCACTAGGAATTTCTCTGAAATTCACCTTGTAGGAACCAATGATTAAACATTAAAGTGTTGCAATACTCAGAAAAGAGTCTGTAAAAATGGTGGCTCTTCGAGTGGTTGCAGACATGTATTCCACTCAGGTGTGTCTGCACTGAGAGCACCAGAGTCGGTGACTTTTTTCTTTACATCAGTACCCGTTGGGGCGGCACATGCATCTTATGCCTTGTGGCCCCTTCCAAGTTTTCAGTTCCTTCTTACCACGAGTAGACTTAGTCAGAGCTTTTTGTGTGCAAGTTTTCGTCTCTTGTTTTTTTTCTTTCTGTATCACACTTGTGTCGCTGAGACTTGTCTTATAAATATTTTTAATATTTAGTACAGATTTAGTTAGTTTAGTTATTATAGTAATTTGTGGTGCTTAGCACTGTAGGGCATGCAGCATTCTCCAGGCTTCAAACACTGCCCATCGTGTTGTTACCCCCAACACCAGAATTAGGGTACCCCAGGATAGTCTACCTATTGCCCCTCCTGAGGTTAACTAACGAATCTCTCGAAACAGAATTTAGAGACCTCCAGAATAGCCCACCTATTGCCTCCTCAGGTTTACCAAGGGTTCTCTTAAAACAGACTTGTTAGAACCACATCAATCTGTTCTCCTAAGATATCAGTCTCCAGGGTGGCTAATGAAATACCTGGAAAACATGGATACAGCCTTCCAATTAATGATTGACACAAGCAGTGTTCCCAAACAAGGTACCCTTTTATTGGTGCAAACAACAATAAACTAAAAACTAGGGCTGTCAAGAGATTAAAAAAATTAATCGTGAGATTGATCGTGCTGCTAAACAATAATAGAATACAGTAACTCCTCATTTAACGTTGCAGTTATGTTCCTGAAAAATGCAACTTTAAGTGAAACGATGTTAAACGAATCCAATTTTCCCGTAAGATTTAATGTAAATGCGGGAGGGTTAGGTTCCAAGGAAGTTTTTGGGGGGCAGACAAAAGGCATTATATACTGTACAGTACTGTACTGTGGTGGGGAGGTGCCCCTGGCTTACCCCTGGGGCTCAGGGCTGGGGGTGCAGGATCTAGGAGGGAGTTAGGGTGCGGGAGGGCGCTCAGGATCGGGAGCGGGATCTGGGAGGGAGTTAGGGTGCGGGAGGGCACTCAGGGCGGGGATGCAGGAGGAGGCTCATGGCTGGGGCAGGCAGGAGGTGCAGAGCACTTACCTGGGGCAGCTCCTGTTTGGTGCAAGGGGTGTGCAGGTGGCTCTGCGCAGCGCGACACCACCCCCATGGCCACGATTCTGGGAGCCGCGATTCTGGGAGCTGCCTCCTCCCCCCCGGCAGGCAGGGCCACCCGGAATGCAGGGGCTTTAAGGGCTGCAGGGCCCCGGGCTAAGGGGGCCCCGGGGCCCTGGCCTGCAGCTCTAAAGCCCCTTTCGGAATGTGGCCCTGCGAGCACGGGCCGGAGGACTCAGGAGGAGCAGGGGCAGCCGCACAGCCAGCGGCCAAAGAGAAGCGGCGCTTTCCCCTTCAAAGCCGGCCGGAGAGAAGTGGCGCTTTGAAGGGGAAAGCACCGCTTCTCTCTGGCCGCTGGCTGCGCGGTTACCCCTGCTCCTCCTGAGTCCTCTGGCGGGGTGGCCCTGCCTGCTGGGGTGAGGGGGGGTAGCTTCCCCGCTCACTCGCTCCCTCCCAGAAAGTCCTAAGGGGGAAGCACTGGGAGGGAGGGAGGAAGGAAGGGAGGAGGAGGAGGTGGAGAAGAGGAACTTGTGCAATGCTCCCTTGTAAAGTCAGCCGAACGACATTATAAGGGAGCATTGCACAACTTTAAACGAGTATGTTCCCTAATGGAGCAGCGACGTAACTTCTAAACAACGTTAAGCGGGAGGATATTAAGTGAGGAGTTACTGTACCATTTATTTAAATATTTTTGGGTGTTTTCTACATTTTCTACAATGTCAAACTTTAGAGCCTACAAGTCCAATCAGTCCTACTTCTTGTTCAGCCAATCGCTCAAACAGGTGTGTTTTTATTTGCAGAAGGTAATGCTGTCTGTTTCTTGTTTACAATGTCACCTGAAAGTGAGAACAGGCGTTTGCATGGCACTGTTGTAGCCGGTGCCACAAGATATTTACATGCCAGATGCGCTAAATATTATGTCCATTGATGCTTCAACCACCATTCCAGAGGACACGTGTCCATCCTGATGACAGGTTCTGCTTGATAACGATCCAAAGGAGTGTGGACCGACGCATGTTCATTTTCATAATCTGAATCAGATGCCACCTGCAAAAGGTTGATTTTCTTTTTTGGTGGTTAGGGTTCTGTAGTTTCCGCATCGGAGTGTTGCTCTTTTAAGACTTCTGAAAGCATCCTTCACACCTCATCCCTCTCAGATTTTGTAAGGCACTTCAGATTCTTAAATCTTGGGTCAAGTGCTGTAGCTATCTTTAGAAATTTCACATTGGTATTTTCTTTGCATTTTGTCAGATTTGCAGTGAAAGTGTTCTTAAAATGAACATGTGCTGGGTCATCATCCGAGACTGCTATAACCTAAGCAAATCAGTCCCTAAAGAAAAAGAGCTGAAGAGACTGGACTTGTTAGGGACAAAAAATTATTCTACTGCCTTGCTCCAGATGAGAACAAACCAGCAACCTCTGCTAGCAAAATATGGTTTTGATTATGATCTCAATTAGGATGCAATGGCTAAATTCAGTGACAAGCTCCCCAACGATTCCAAAGAGTTTAAGGTCTTCCTTACAGAGGGTAGACTGATGGCAAAAATCTCACTTCAGTTGGCTCTCATCACCACAGATGCCTCCTCAAGAGCGATGACCTCTACAATTATAATGAGAAAGAGTGTTGTGGTTATGCAGACTTTCAATAATCTATTGAGGACTTACCTTTCTGTGGACAGTTCTTGTTTTCAGAAAAGATCAACATTTTGCCTTCTTTTAAAGATTCATGTGTCACCCTACGTTCTCTGGGAGTGTACATTCCAGCCACCAAGAGGTGCCAATATAAGCTGCCTCAACATTATTCACAACAGTACAAGAGGCAACTCTTCTATCTCTCAAGACATCAGGACACTGAAACCTCAAATGAGGTGGGTCATACCAATTCCAGTTCGATTCAATCATCTCAACCTCAGCCCTCTGGGGGGAAGCAACCCTTTTATTTCTTTGAGGGCAGCAAGGCAACCAGCAGCCATTTTCCCATTCCCCTCCCACCTTTTGGGGACAGACTATCTCATTTCCTCAGTACTTGGGAGGTGAGAAGTACTGTAGGACTGGGATACTGAACCCAATTCCATTCTATGTTCCCCTTTCAATCCCTCTTCACCTTCCCTTTTCAGGGACCAGTCTCATGAGCCTGTGCTCCTTCAGGAAGTTCAGTCTCTGCTCAGCATGGGAGCTACCGAGGAAATTACTCTGCAGTTTCAAGGCTAAGGTTTTTACTCTCACTACTTTCTGATCACCAAGTCCAAAGGGAGACTGAGACCCATCATATTAGGCCTTCATGCTCTTAAAGAGTCAACAAGCAAGTGAGATTCCATATGGTTACCCTAGCACTGATTCTTCCCTCCCTAGACTACAACAATTGGTTTGTTGCCCTCGAACTTTGAGATGCATATTTTCACATGGTGGTGCTACCCAGCCACAGGAAATTCCTTAGAATTGTTGTAGGGGCCACCATTATCAATATATGGTATTCCCCTTTGGCGTCCTGTCCGCTCCTCATGTATTCACCAAATGCCTGGCAGTGGTAGCAGCCTTCCTAAGGAAGAAGGGGATACATGTCTTCCTTTAAGTCAAACACTGGCTGGTTTGGGGGTCGGGTCATCCAAGATCCAGGTTCACTGTAACATTGGATTCATCATTCACCTTTTCAATTGCCAGGGGCTGATCCTGAAGAAGGAGAAATTGATATTTATTCCTACTCAGAGAATTGAGTTAATTGGGGCCCTACTTGATCCATGAGTTTGACTGCATTTCTATCTACGAGATTTCAAGTGATTCACGACCTGTCTCTCAGGTCTCACCATCCACCACGGCTTGGATTTCCAGAGATTACTGGGCCACATGGCCTCTTTTACATATGTAAGCAAACATTCCAGACTAACAACTCTACCACTTCCAGACATGGCTGAAATCAGTTTATCAACTACGCAAACACCACTTGGACAAGTGCTTCCTCTTGCAGTGATAAACACCTTAGACTGGTGGATGGATTGTGGCAATGTGTGCGCGAGGGGCCCCTTTGCTCATCCTTCTCCAACTCTGACAGTTGTAATTGATGCTTCTGGAACAGTATGGGGCTCTCACATGGAAGGCACTCGATCCCAAGGGATCAGAACACAAGGAGAATCTCTACATCAACGTCCTCGAGTTCTGAGCAATTCAGAGCTTTTGGGGCTTTCTTCCATATCAAGGGACTGTCGGTGCAGACTCTCACTGAAAACACCACTGCAATGCACAATCTCAACAGATGGGGTGGCCCTTGTTTCAGTCAGTTCTGTTAAGAGGCATTGGGCTTTCAGGAGTTTTGCATCACAGAGGACATCACATCTGTAGCTGCACACTTAACTGGAGCCCAGAATTGGCCAGCTGATTTCCTCAGCAGGAGATTCTTCCTTAACCACAAGTGGTCCCTCAAGAGCAGTATATTGAGGCCCATCTTCCAGACATGGGGCATTCCTTCAATTGACCTGCTTGCAGTAAAAGATAACAAGAAATGTAACTCATTTTGTTCTTGGACAAATCAGTCTGGGTTCAATGACTGACAGTTTCATGTTGAATTGAAGTCCAGGTCTAATATATACATGCCCTCCCCCTCATCCCCCCCCCCCCCCCCAATCCCTTAATACCTGTAGTTCTGGCAAGTCATTCACAAACTGAAACGAGACCATGCCAAATTAATCCTCATTGCCCTGGACTGGCCAAGGCAATGCTGGTTTTTGGACTTCCTCAACCTTTCAGTTCATCCTCCTTGCTTTCTGCCTCTTTTCCCAGACTTGCTGTCACAGCAGAACAGTCGAATACTGCATCTGGACCAGGGCAGTCTCATGCTTGGCTTCTGAGTGGCTAGATCAAGAAGAGACAATGTACTCTAGCAGTTCAGGAGATCCTCCTCAATAGTAGAAAGCAATCAATGAGATCTACTTACCTGGCTAAGTGGAAATGGTTTTCCATTTGGTCCACTAGTGGTGAGTTACAACCTTCGCAGGCAAAGATCCCAGATATCCTAGAGTATCTTCTACATCTGAAATCATCAAGTCTGTCTTTGAGTTTCTTAAAAGTGCACCTTGCAGCAATCTTGGCTACCCACCCTCCAGTCTAGGGTCGATCGGTATTCTTCAATACCAGGATTGTTAGATTTCTTAAAGCTGTGACTTGTCTCTTCACAGTTATCATGGACTCAGTGCCCTCTTGGATCCTGAATACTGTACTGGCATCCCTCATGGGCCCACCGTTTGAACCTACGTCCACTTGTTCTTGGCCTCACTTAAGTCAAAAGAGCACTTTCTGTATAGCTATAACACTGGCCAAGAGCATCAGAGGTAAAGGCACCGATGGTGGTCTCAAGCTGTCCTGCAGTGACTCAAGAGCATGAGTACCAACCTCAGGGCAGACTGTGAAGAACCAGGGCACAAACCCCAGATTGGCTGAGAGATCTATATTTATATTTCACCAACCAAATATATCAAGGGTAAACTCCTCAGGCACTATACAAGCATAACCATGGAGCCACAGACAGTCCCCTTGAGTACTCTGATCTATCTTGTCACCTAGGCAATCTTACTTTTGTAAGGATACAAAAAAGAATTACAGGATAATTTAGGTTACTTCCAGTCCCGAAGCCCAGTCACTTACCCCAGGTTAATTGGATCTTAGATCTCACATCAAAGACAATGCCTGTAGCCAATCAGGTAATAAACTATATAAAGATTTATTTAAAAGGAAACAAGAGTTATTTACAACATTAAAGCAGGTAAATAAACATGCACACAAATGAGTTCCAATCTTTAGGTTCAAAAGATTCTTTAGGTTCAGCAGCTTCTATAATAAGCAAGCCCTATATGTCCTTTAGGGCTAACCCAGGGATCTCTTGCTTATGCCCAGAAAACCTTGCCCTCAAGAGTCCAAGCAGCGCAGAGTTACAGTTCCTCCTTGTTAGGGGGTTTTCTCCCTTCCCCCATTCTGCTTCAAACTGCCAACTCAGCTGATGGGAACAATTCTTTTGTACGTCTCCTCTTCATTGCGGGGGGGGGGGGGTGGGAAGAGGGAGGCAGCACGGGGAGCAAACAACAAAGTCTTTTGTCCTTTTTGATGTTTCACAACAGTTTGTCTGGTGTCAATGGGCCTTCCTTTTGGGCAGGACATAACACCTTCTGTTGAAGGACAGTATTTCACACTTAATGTCTCTCTCCTGTCTGGTTATTTATATGGTTACAGAGGCTTCCAATGCAAATGCTCATATATTACTTTACAATATGGCATACAAATGTTATAAGCAGGATTAATGCATGCAGCAACTTACAAGCATTCAATAAAAGTCTAAACACTAAACATGTTTATAACTCTAATACCTATTTTAACAATACTAACACAGAGATGAAACAGACTGAGTCCAGCTATTTGTCTGTCAGTATTCAGCCTTATGACCACACCTGAAGTTTTTATCTACAGTTGTGTCAGCTTTGCATTTAAACCAGACAATACTTCTCTGGTTTTCTTCCCCAAATTGCAAATTAACAGAGATGAGGAACATCCACGTAAGTTAGATGTCAGGAGAGCACTGGCTTTTAACTCCTTCACACAGTCTCCTTGTCATTTTGCGTCTTATGTAGATCACATGAAGGGCCAAGGCAGCGTCAGCACAAATGTCTCATTGGATAACCTCTTGCATTATAATGGCATACAGGGCAGTCAATATTCCACTTCTGCAAAGACTCTTGGCCCATTCTGCAAGGGCTCAGGCTGCATCCATTACTTTCTTCAGGGATGTTCCCATTCTGGACATCTGTAGGGTCCTCAGTAAATACATTTACTTTGCACTATGTGGTCACAACCACCTCTAGATCGGATGTGAACTTTGGCAAAGTCATATTTCAATCATTATTCAAGTAGGCTCTGAACCTACCTCCAAACAGTACTGCTTGGGCGTCACCTGAGTAGAATACATGCCTGCAACAACGCGAACAAGAAAAAACAGTTACTTACCTGTTCTGTAACTGTTTTTCTTCCAGTTGTGGGTGCAGATATGTATTCCATGACCTGCCCTCCATCCCCTCTATATTGGAGTCAAACCACCTGCTCTGTTGTGAAGGAACTGAGGGGGGCTAGGGCAGTGGCAGCCCTTATATTGACTCGGGAGGGGCCAGGAGGATGTGTAGGGTGCGTGCACTACCCCAACAGGTACTGCTGTGGGGAAAAAGTCTGTGACTCTGGTGCACTCGAAGACACCTAAGTGGAATACACATCTGCGTACACAGCTCAAAGAACAGCAGCTACAGAACAGGTAAGTAACCATTTTGGGGTTTTGTTTTGGGTGATTTTTTGTTTGCGCGCAAGATTTCTTGTTTATTAGGTCTCAATGATTTTAAGAACAAATCTGCTCCATTTACAAGACTTTTTCCTGAGTTCCATCTCTGCAAACTCAACATAGAATGTGAGAGTGCAACTGGATTCTTTCTAGCACTGATTTCATAAGAAGTAAAGATTAAACATATGGAACTTAAACTACTGTTTTACTCCAGCTAGCCCTGCAGAGCCAACACAACTTTCAGTGAGTGAATTGGATTCTAGTCTGATTCAGACTAGAATCCAATTCACTCACTGAAAGTTGTGTGGTCACTCACTGAAAGTTGTGTGGCTCTGCAGGGCTAGCTGGAGTAAAACAGTAGTTTGTTAGACTAGAACAATCTAGTCAGCAAAGTAAGCAGATAGGACTTACAATATACAAGTGGTTTTTAAAAAATATACTAATTTACTGGCTAAAACTACACATTCAAGGCCATATTTAAAAACCAGAGATTTACCATGGAAAGACCCTGCTGTTCTGTTATTAACTTTTCAGAATTAAAATTGAAGCCAGACACTGATCAAAGTCCATTTTAATAACTTCTTTATCTGTAAATCAATAGTTCAACTACTTATATAAATTAGCTTGTTTCCATGTTAACCACTCCTACCTTTTGGTATATAGTGAATGTAATTAACTCAGTGACAGTATTTAGTTAAGAACAGAAGATGGAAAACAATCATACGGCAGAGTTATTACTGCAATATACACCATCTGTCACTTTGCATTTCCTTTTTGGATGTCATAAGCCATTAGTACATAATGACCCCTCTGAAGTTATATCTGTAGTTCCAAAGGCCCAATAGTGGAAGCGTCAAGTCACTGCACACAGATAAAATTAGCTTAGAGACAGATTGTGCCATTTTTAAATTCTCTCTCAATTGACTGCAAGTAGAAATAAGAAATTACAAATTGGGTAGGAATGTTTCAACTTCAAATGCTATATTTTTGTCTGTTGTAGCTATGTCTGTGTACCAGGGCAGGGGGAGGGAGGGGAGAATTACCCTGTACCATTTATGGACTTGACACATGGTACTTTCCCCTCAGAGCAAGGGGGCATCTGGAAGGCAGATTGTCACTCTCTGGATTGTGATCTGTCTTTGGGCTTGCTCCAGGGGCAGCACAACAAATGCATTGCCCCTTGCTCGGGGGTAGGTTAGTTGCAGAACTCTCAGAATAGGATACATGTTTATTAGGGACATTAAATGAGTTTTAAATGGTCAAATTCTAGATCAAAAAGGGTCAAAATGTTGTATGCACAATGGGGCACCCCTCTGACTTCAATTTAGCCCTAGAGAATAGATCTGTGGGACGAGATCCTTGATCTGAACACCTACATTAATTTTTCCATGGTGCACAGTGGAGAACAAAACTGTAAAAACTCTGTGGTGTCATGCAGAAGATAGTGGCAGTGCACTGCAGGAACCATGCATTGCTGACAACAGGTGTCAGCAGTGGGTATAATTGAACCCAACCTCAAGTACAGATCCAGGACAAACTGTGCTCAGAACAGTTTCAGAGAATGTGCTTCAGAGCTATCGGGAGTTGAGCATATTTTATTCCTAACAGCTCCGAGTATGTGTTAACCATGCTTTGTCCCAGTCTATGCCTGATTTTGAACCAGTTCAAATGCATCCGTTGCTCGCAGCAATGATCAGCAATAGGCAATTTTTGTGGTATAGACATAGGTTATAGAAGTTATTCTCACCACTGTGTAGCCACCTCTCAAGGGGTCTGGCCAGTGCAGTTCTTCCCCCTGCACCTAAATGACATTATTTTCATTAAGAAGAACAGGAGGACTTGTGGCACCTTAGAGACTAACAAATTTATTAGAGCATAAGCTTTCGTGGACTACAGCCCACTTCTTCGGATGCATATAGAATGGAACATATATTGAGGAGATATATATACACACATACAGAGAGCATAAACAGGTGGGAGTTGTCTTACCACCTCTGAGAGGCCAATTAATTAAGAGAAAAAAAACTTTTGAAGTGATAATCAAGCTAGCCCAGTACAGACAGACAGTTAGATAACAAGTGTGAGAATACTTACAAGGGGAGATAGATTCAATGTTTGTAATGGCTCAACCATTCCCAGTCCTTATTCAAACCGGAGTTGATTGTGTCTAGTTTGCATATCAATTCTAGCTCAGCAGTTTCTCGCTGGAGTCTGTTTTTAAATTTGTTAGTCTCTAAGGTGCCACAAGTCCTCCTGTTCTTCTTTTTGCGGATACAGACTAACACGGCTGCTACTCTGAAACCTTTCATTATTTTCATTGGCATCCAAAACAGAACAGAGAGGGCACCACAATGGCTCCAAGGAGCTTACAGAATCCACTGGACAGGACATAGAATCATAGGACTAGAAGGGATCTCGAGAGGTCATATAGTCCAGTCCCCTGCACTCATGGCAGGATAAGTATTATCTAGACCATCCCTGATAGGTGTTTGTCTAATCTACTCTTAAAAAATCTCCAAAGATGGAGATTCCACAACCTCCCTGGGCAATTTATTCCAGTGCTTAATCACCCTAACAGTGAGGAAGTTTTTCTTAATGTCCAACCTAAACCACCCTTGTTGTAATATAAGCCCATTTGCTTCTTGTTCTATCCTCAGAGATTAAGGAGAACATTTTTTCTCCCTCCTCCTTGTAACAATCTTTTATGTACTTGAAAACTGTTATGTCCCCTCTCATTCTTCTCTTTTCCAGAATAAACAAACCCAATTGTTTCAGTCTTCCCTCATAGGTCACATTTTCTAGACCTTTAATCATTTTTGTTGCTCTGCTCTGGACTTTCTCCAATTTGTCCACATCTTTCCTGAAATGTGGTGTCCAGAACTGGACACAATACTCCAGCTGAGGTCTAATCAGTGCAGAGTAGAGAGGAAAAATTATTTCTTGTGTCTTGCTTATTAGACTACTGCTAATACATCCCAGAATGACATTGAAACTAATGAAGTAGAAGCAAGAAAACAGAAAGGGCAAGGACAGGAGTAACAATTTACAGGTTACTCAGAGGGCTGGTACTTGGCATGCCTTAGCAAAGAGGATAAGGTTTTCTGGTTTTTTATTTGTTTTCACTAAATGGATCCCTTAACTTGGTTAATTTTATGTAGGTGTCACAGCAGAAGTGACTATTATGAAGGGACTTGAATGTGGGGGGAGGGCTTATGTAGCAGGTCTTCTTTTGGATCTGCAGAAAAAGGAACATTAAATTACTACTGCTTAAAGCAGCATTACTCCCCTGGGCACTCTGCAACATCCTCCTCCAAAAGGGATCACAAAGACTAAATGACAGAACTGGAATAGTTATCCTGACAGATTTGGTTGGGATATGGCGGGGGTTGTACAGGAAGAATTGCACTGTACTGTTGGGCTTTTAGACTGGAATAGAAATTGCAGAGCAGCTCTGATGCATGTGACCTCATTGCCTCATGTAGCTCCCTGGCACTCAAGTCCAGCTACTTGCACTGAGTGTTTTGGACAGGATTTGGGCTTTGGAGAAGGAAAAAATGGGGAGAAAATGAATTCAACTCTGTTAAGCTCTAACAGGAGAGGACAGTAATTACCAAAGACGTTGGTTTCATGTTGATGAAAAATGTAACAAAATTTCCTTTTATTCACTTTCTAATTTCAAAATGTACATACAAATCTCTTACTATGGTCAAGAGGGGCCCGAAAACAGTCCAAAAGAATACTAACAGATTTGAATATATTCTGGCTAAAAACAATGGGAACCTTGAACATAAGCTTACACTGTCATTTTAACACCTTCCAAAATGCAATGGCCACTACAATAAGAAGAGTATATAAAATGGTAGTTTAAAATTACAGTGTTATATTTTGGGAGGTCTATAAAGATCAATATAGCTACATATTCTCCAAGGATTCTCCCTTCCTCTCCTCTCCAAAACAATTCCTCAATATTATTGACATATGACATAAGAAGAAGCTAGTTATCCAGTGCACAACTCCACATCTGAAAATCAGAAATAATTAGTCTCACAGCTATGGTAGGAGGCTCAGTGTCAGATGCTGAAATCTCACAGTGGGTTTGAAGCTTTTATGATGGAACCCACATGTTTCCATGTGTATCAGGTGCTTTGGTATAAGGAATATTCCAAATCCATGGGCGATCTGCAAAATAAAACAAGCAAAAATAAATACATAAGTAAAAAATAAAAATATGCTTATGACATATACCTGGCCCCAGTGAAGTCAATGGCAAAAAACGGGGGAGGGATAGCTCAGTGGTTTGAGCATTGGCCTGCTAAACCCAGGGTTGTGAGTTCAATCCTTGAGGGGGCCACTTAGGGATCGAGGACAAAATCAGTACTTGGTCCTGCTAGTGAAGGCAGGGGGCTGGACTCGATGACCTTTCAAGGTCCCTTCCAGTTCTAGGAGATAGGATATCTCCATTAATTAAAAAATTTAAATTCAACTCCCATTGACTTTATTGTGGTTCATCCCAATTGGAAGTTCAACTTACTGATAAAATTTACTGAGCTATTGCTAACAGTGAGATACAAAGACATTTTAAAAGGCCGTTGTTTTTCCCCATGGATTGTTCTTTTAAATGTGGATATTGCAACCTGACAATTGTCCATTAACTATGATGGAGAGTACATTTAATACAGATCTTACAAACATTTTGATATCACAAAATTTGCTTTGGTCCATCCAGTGAAAATCAGGTACACCTCTACCTCAATATAACACGACCCAAAATAACACGAATTCGGATATAACGCGGCAAAGCAGTGCTCTGGGGGGGGGGAGAGGGGGGCAGGTCTGCGCACTCCAGTGGATCAAAGCAAGTTCAATATAATGCAGTTTCACCTATAACGTGGTAAGATTTTTTGGCTCCCGAGGACAGCGTTATATCGAGGTAGAGGTGATATTGCGCAGATATTTTGATCCTACAGCAGCATAAAAGGAAGATTACAGCATGGAGATATCAATATTTTTCACTGGGACAGCCATGATTATATTGGGTAGAGAAGATGTTGTCAAGAGATCTGAGAGTGGAGCTGCATGACATGAATGCCTGAGTTCATGACTCACCTCTGTTAATATTAAAACTTTGTATGTCCATCAGCAAGTCACACAGAGTCTTACAGTCACTCCCTATGCTTCCAAAAATAGAGGAGCCAAACCTATCAGAACCCACCCTCGCAGGAGGGAGGAAAGTGAAGTGATAGAAAGGAGAGACGTGGGCGTGCTGGCTCTTCAACATGCTCCTCTCTTTCTCTCCAGTTCTTCAAAATTCACACTTATCCACTATATCAAGTCTATGCCTGAAAACCCTGCATAGGGCCATAACTAGTGCGGAGTGAGCGGGGCAAACACCCAGGGTGCAGAACTGCCAGGGGTGCAAAAATGGGGCAGCGCGCAGGATCGGGCCCAGCAGTGTCATCCCCCCCACTGCAGGATCGGGCACAGGCGGAGTCCAGGATGCTCAGACCCCCCCACTCCCACCAGGATTGCTGGCCTACTGACCCCCCAGGAGCAGGCTCTACGGCACTAGGACTCTGGCACGGTGGCAGGCGGGAAGGGCACTGAGTGCTAATTGGCTCCTATGAGCACACTCATTGCTCAGTAACATCTGCTGAAGATGCTGCCCTTGCAGGGTCTGAGCAGGGAGCAGAAATTGATTGCGTGTGAGGGGGTGTCAAACAGCTGGAGGCAGGGGCAGGAGAGGGGCCAAGTAGCAAAACTGGAGGGTGGGGATAGGAGCTGGGGTCAGCCCAGGGGTGAGGCGCTGCCAGATGGAGGCAGACAGCAAAGCCCCAGCACAGAGAGGGGCCAAGGGAGTAAACAGTTACCCCAATGGGATGAGCCACCTGCCCTGATTGCTGAGGGGCTTCCATGCTTAGGAGGAAGTGTTCAGACAAGAAAAATGAAGAAGTCCTGGTCTGCTTATGATTTACAGTTAGGAGAAACAACAGTAGAAACAAAGAAAGTAAACACTGCACAAGTAGCCACACTCAGTAAGGGGTAAAACACACCCTGCTCCCTCCTGGACTGTGTTTTCCTGTTACTGTGACCTACCCTTCTTGTTGCTACCCCAATCGTTACTACAGAGAACAAAATAAGGAGTCTCCCTTTGACCCATTGTTATAATGCTCCATTAACGGCCAGCAAGGTGCACTCAAACATCAGGGAATTGACACCGTCAGGGCAGACTGGCCCAGAATGCTAACCACATCTTGGCTTTTCTTTTAAAAGGCCTCTAATTTCGGGCTAAGGACAATTTTCAGTTGTGCCCAGACAGATAAAAATACAGGCCATTCACTGTACAGGTGAAGAGACCAATAGGGAAATCTACATTGGGTGCAGATCTGATTTGGGGCTGCTGGTGAGATATGCACCAGCAAAGAAGCATGTCTACTGTGACCTGTGCTTGTAGCATTCTGGGCTGTGACCCAGCCAGTCTGTTCCTGACACCCTTCTCTATGAGACCGGGGCCATCACCTCGATATGTTCATCTAGCCATTTTAACTATGGTATTGGCACTGTCTCACGCTGAAGCACAGCATAATATGATTTCACAATCACCACAGCTATATACTTTCTTCTGTCTCCACACATAGGTGTCAAGGGCCTCATCTGGCCAGAAGTCAAACATAGAACCATAGGGTCAGAAGGGACTGCAAGGGTCATTTAGTCTAACTTCCTGCCAAGATGAGTCATGCCTCTTATCAGCTGTCACAACATAGCTTTCCCAACGGAATGATACTTCTCATACTGGCCATATACAAACAAGCTATGCTGTTATAATGAAAAGGGGCATAATTGCAATTTGCTTGGCAGGGTTCAGCCTGAGAAATGATCAGGTATAAGCCAACCATAATATTGTAGCAGGAAGCAAACAATAATCAATACTCTTCTTAGAAAAATAAAATCACAATGCAAAAGGTAAAAACCAGAAATCTAAACCTCCCCCTGCCCCACCCAAAATGGCTGTTTCCCTCATATAAAAGCCAGAGAAAGAGTGGCTTCTGCTTATACAGAGTCAGCTGCTATGTTGGTAATTCAATTTCTAGATAATCCACTTCCACAATAAATTCATTCTTTGCTTACTCTTGAGTCCCACTTATTCTCCGCTGTGTCATTGAGAGAGGTGGCTGTTTATTCTAGCCAGTCTCACTGTGGGATGATGTAAAATGACCAGTATCACTTTTTTTTTAATAAACAGAAATGCAATTTTATGTCTTTCTGAATATGTTTCATGCCATTAAGTCAGTGCAGTATCCATATTTATGTTACCATTATTTTCAGTCAATTTTTTTTAGTACCTATCAATGAGTTTACTTAAAGGGTATATAGGAGGATACTATAGGGATGTTAAAGGACTGTGTGAAAATTAATGTGGCACTTAAAAGAATCATATAATAGCTTTTATTGTCTATGCAAAAATAAATGCATTATCATTACACTATAATATCCTGACTCATATCATCTTAAAAAAAAAAACAGTGAGGGGAGCAAAGATGCTTGCTTGCCCAGCGTGCTAAAATGCCTAGTTACAACTCTGACCCAGCACTACTTCAGTGTTAAGAATAAAATAGCAGTTCCACACCACCTTGTTGCCTTCCATATGCTGCTTCCCATCAGCCTTACTATGCAATAGAAACATTGAGGCACACTGTAGTGAAACACTGGTACCTTCACAGTTATCACAAGAGCAACTGCAGAGTAGACCTAGGCCTGAACCAAGCTCCCTGCAACTATTTTGCAGGGAGTGTCCCCTATACTTTGGGAATTACTGGTATAGCTCTTCATACTCTTAATGCTTCCTTTCCTTTCTTTCATGCTTTGATTAGAAATGAATCAGTGAGCAACACTGACACTAAAAATATCATTGGCAGCTAAGTTAGCAGCCATAAAGATGAATGGGGCTGTGCTCACCTCAACTTTATTGTTCAAGGCTCTCTGCAATTCAGACAGATGATACTGCATCAGTTACAATTGGATCATGTTTGGAAGGTTCTCTCCACAATTGTAACAGGCTATCCCTGAAAGCTGAGACTATAGAGAACAAAGGATACATCTTTGGGAAATGCTATATTATAAAGTGATAACATGAGCTGACAATAATATGTGTTAAGTTTGCCGTAAATTGCTACTTATTATTTTACTAACATGATACATTGTATTATATGTCAAAAACCTGCAGAAACCTTTTGGAAACCTCATGTTCTCATGAAGCACGACAGATGGTGGTACAGAATGTACAGCCAAGAAGAGAAAAGATACAAAACAATGGAGCTTGCTTCAGAAAGAATGAAGTACAAAATATAATTACTGTATCTCTGTGGTCCTCTTTCCATTGCACCAGACCCTTGTAAAACTATGAGTGAGTAAATAGGGAGCACAACTGAATAATAGTTGATCTTATTTCCTGCTGATTTATAAACAAGCAAGTTATCTGAGTGAACATCCAAATTCTCATTCCATAGAATGTTAAAATATTTCTCTATCTGCTTTGCTAATTAATTCAATTCAACTTCTCTCAGACCCAAATGCATACCTTAACTCTCTCACATTGCATTTCTTTGTGAAAAAGAAAAGGTGAAGGGGATAGCTTAATCATCTAAGCATCAGGTTTGGAACACCCAGAATCACTGAATCCAAAGGTTCCAGTGCCCACTGGTTCTATTGAGCTGTGATCCTGCCATGCTTGGTATAATTAATTTTAAGCAGTTTGCAGGTGTCTGTTTTTTAATTTATTGGGGTTTGGGGGGAAGGAGAGAAGACCTTAAAAACCAAGATCCTTCCTGTTCTTTGGGATAATAAAGATGCTGTGGTGCTTTTCATGTTTGACCTAAAATCCTTGGCCAAAATTTACCCTCAGCCTATTATTGTGTGGAGTGCAGGCTATCGGGCTGTTATCCTCCACTCAGAGATAGCTGTATTTCAGTGGTGCTGTATGTACAGTCAGAGCATTTTGTGATCCTTCTGGAAGAATAGTGCTGTACAAGTTTAAAATGCTGTTTAAATAACCATATAATTGACAGTAGAAATAGATAACTTATGAGAGGCTCTCTTTTCCCTGTTGATTAAATAATTATCTTAAAATGTTTTCCCTAAAGAATTTGTTAATTCAAAGGAATTAAGGATATCAGCCTCTGTGACTGTGCCATGAATCAAATATTTTTTCCATTTATTCTGAAAATTACTCTAATTATTGGAAGCATTAAAAAAATCTCTTTTCTCCAAAGCATCAGACTTGCTCATTCTCATTATACGAGCAACTACTCAAGCTGTTCATCAAAAATGTATCATTAATACATAGCACATTAGTCAACTGGATTGTGCAATGTACTTTACAATGTTCCATTTACCTTATACTTCAGCATAAATGACGCAGTCAGCAGAGTCACTGGCCATTATCACCCAGCTGGTCATTAACCCCAATTAAGCATTCAGCATCACAGTTGTGACTTATAATAGAAATTCTATAAAATGGTATTCAGTTTTACAAAAGGTTTCAGAGTAGCAGCCGTGTTAGTCTGTATCCACAAAAAGAATACGAGTCCTTGTGGCACCTTAGAGACTAACCAATTTATTTGAGCATAAGCTTTCGTGGGCTACAGCCCACTTCTTCAGATGCATAGAATGGAACATATATTGAGGAGATATATATACACACACATGCAGAGAGCATGAACAGGTGGGAGTTGTCTTACCAACTCTGAAAAACCAATTAAGTAAGAGAAAAAACTTTTGAAGTGATAATCAAGATAGCCCAGTACAGACAGTTTGATAAGAAGTGTGAGAATACTTACATGGGGAGATAGATTCAATGTTTGTAATCGCTCAGACATCCCCAGTCTCTATTCAAGCCTAAGTTGATTGTATCTAGTTTGCATATCAAGTTCAGCAGTTTCTCGTTGGTGGAGGGGTTGGTTGTGGTGGGTTTTTTTGTTTTTAAAGTTTTCGGTTTGGTGAGTGCGACAGGAAATACTCCAATCTTAAACTGTTTTAAATTATCCCTGTATTTTGTTTCTTTGTTTTTACCTGAAGTAAATGTTCCTCCCTTTCTAGCTAGGTAGGTAAATTAATATGGTACAAAATTCTGCTGTTGGCAAGTACCTGCACTTGTAGAGTTGTTCTTATACAAAATGCTTTCCCAGTCAGTTTCACCCTCTCCTAGTGCAGGGTCTTGGGGGATGCACATGTCCAGGAACAGCAGAGATGTTATCTTCAGCTGTTGCTGGGAGAAGGAGACACTGTTTCCTCTCCATTTCATGGGAGTCCTCCCACAAACAATGAAAAATACCTTTTCTGCTCCTACACCAGCCCTCCCTAATGACTCTGCACTAGCAAAGGACAAAATTGACCAGGACCATGTATTTCACATTGCTTCTGTGGGTGCTACTGGGGGAATGCTTTCTGAACTAGCATAGGTACAATTACAGGAAGGAAGAAAGCAGGGACATTAAAAATGCAAGGGATATGGAACGAGAAAAGAGAAAATGAAAAATGGAGAAGGAAAATGGATGGGGGGGTGGGGAGGGAGAAAAGAAGAGGATATAAAATGGCTACTCCCACAAGCAATTGATTAGCTATATAGAGAGATACATGACACACACACATGCATACTACCTAAGGGTCTCGTTTTGTATATAGATAGTTTTATATAAACTAGACCCTGGTAGCATGTTGCTTGTGACAGGTTTCCCTGTATTCTGAAAGACAGAGCCTTCTGTCATTATGATCTCACTTAGAAGAGTGTGTTTTGCAGCTTAGTCTCCAGAGGATCCCAAGTGTAGTCAGACACTGCAATATAGTTTCTTCTCACAACCTGGTTCATGTTAGAGTTTGAATGAAGATATCAGTCATGCCTCATTAACAAGAAATATCATTAACAAACCTATGTCAATGTATAACCTAATTCTATATTGGTAAAATATAAAACTATGTTTAAACATCTGGGTGAACTTTCTTAGCTTGCCTTTAAAGACTTGTCATGCAACTATTTCTCCACAAGTTGTGCTAATATGCAGCAGTAAAATCTGGCTAGATTCAGAAATTGTATAATAAAATAATACTTTGCACTTGCATCAGGACTTCCACCCAAGTAGCTGAAAGACATTTACAAACATGTATTAGGGCACACACTGCCCTTCTGAGATACTGTAGGTGAGAATTATCACACATTTTATGATGAGTCACAGAGAAATCAAGTGACCGGCCCATGATAAAAGAAGCATCTTGTGGCAGAGCCAAGAATTCCACCTAGGCACCTGATTATCTTCTCATTTGTATTAGTGTAAATTAGGAGTAAGTCCACTGGAATGACAGACATTACACTGGGTTAAAATATGTGTGATAGGGAATCAAGGCCTAGGTCTCCTGAATCCAGTCCTATACCTTAACTACAAGATAATTCTCTCTCCTTAAGTGAGGCTAACTAGTACTGGTGAAAGAGCATCTTTCCTCATTGGGGAGAAACAGAAATCTTGTTATATGAAGAATAAACAATTTTTTTTTCCAAGAAGCAAGACTTATGTTTTTCCCCCAATTTGTTTAAACCTATGTGTTCAGAGCTGATTTAATAATGGTTGTATTCAATGATACTACACTTTGTCTACAGAATTATGAGAGGGTGAAGGTGAGATATGACAAAAAGTTTGCAACTGAAGTTACATTTTAAAAATAAAACATCTGGCATGCATCTGAAAGTATCCTAAGAGAATCAAGCATCAATGTCACTAGGAGAATGGATGAAAAAAATATATGTAACAGCCGATTGTTTATGTGTACATCTCCCAGATTGAGTTAGGCTATATCATTTTTTTTTTTTTTATGTTCAGGGAGATCTTTGCCTACATTAATTATCTGAGTTTTGAATGGATGACTCTCAAAGTGATACCATCATGTAGAACTTCATATGCTGTATATGCTGTAATAACATGTCCTTTTGTTGTTTAAATGGCCTATTGGTTAAAAAAACAACACATGTAGTTATGTGAGAGACTAATACCTGGAAAGATGACAGGTGAACTATTCATGTTATTAAAGCAGTAGCAATGTCTACAATATGAATTCCTTTTGTAAACTCCATAATAAGTGTGTTTGGCACAAGTGTATGGAAACTAGCGATAAACTTGTCAACATCAACTGTTGCCCACAAAAGGACTTCAGTACTGTTAAAAATAGCTACTTATCTCCAAAGAGTTGGCAAATAAGCTTTAGTCACATACACATCTGTAAATTAGGTGCTAAGAACTAAGGACAGCCACTTCATACAGCAAGAACAACATTATTGGAGTAAATAAAGGCAACAGTAAAATAAATTTCCAGATTTCAAATAAAACTGTTACTTAACTTTACAGTAATTTTTGTTCTTTGACACGTGTTGTGCATATATACATTCCACCGTAGGTGTATATGCGCCCAATGCACTTGACACCAAGACTTCTGCCAGCAGTACCACTAAGCAGCTCATGCACCCCTGTTCTCCTCATGTACTAAGCTGAGGGAATACAAGGGGCATGGTCACTGCCTCCATCTTCATTCCTTTGCATCACGGTCTATAAATGCCCAAAGTAGCAGGGAAGGTGGGAGGATTTTTCTCCTTTGAGTTATAGTGTGAATATATGTCCCACTGCAGGTGACTCACTAGCTAGTTCCCTTACAAATGGCAGGATTTTGGGGTTACTTAAATAGAGACTGCAGCACTGATTTACCAAAGTTGGTGTCATCTCAGGAAGCATGAATGATGGCATAGTGTCTGGAGATGGTTTGTACAGACCACCACATTGCTGCTTTACAGATATACACTATAGAAATGTTGCTCAGGAAAGCTGATGAAGTGGACTGAGGCCTGGTGGAGTGGGCTGTTATCCTTGGTGGAGGAGAAACTTTAGTCAGATTATAGCAAAGCTTATTGGAGTGAGAAAACAATGTGAAATGAACTGAAATAGAGGTTTCAAGGGGGAACCTATTAAATGGGATAACATCAAATTTAGATCCATGAAGGTACCAGGTCAGATAATACCAAGACCTTTTAGCAATCTGGAGACCAAGGGATGAGAAAAGACAGAAAACCCATCCATTGGAGGGTGTATTGCGGAGATGGAAGCCAGGTGGAATCTCACTGAACTAACAGACGGGTCAGAGGATTTCAAATGCAATAGGTAGTCCAGTATGTGTCTAGCCTCAGTATGATTTCATTATAACTTGTAGGATTCTGGCCAAATTTAAAACCTTTTCATTTTGCTGCATAAGTGGTTCTGGTGGAATCCTTCCTGATGCTCACCAAGATGGCCTTGAGAACGTGGGAGCATAAATGTCTTGTGAGAACTCAACCAGGAATCATCAGGTGGAGTGATTAGAGGTTGGGATGCAGATACCTGTCCTGGTTTTGAGACAGGAGGTACACTAGGGGTAAAGTTATGAACAGCTGATGTAGGTCTGTGAATCAATACTGTCTTCCCAAGCCGATGCCATGAGACTTAAGGTTGCCTTGGCCCTCTTCAGTTCCTGAGCACTCTGAATGAGAGGGACAGGAGGGAACACACACAACAGATGATTCAACCAGGGAAAGAGAAAGGCATTTGTCACGGAGGCCAGGCAGTGGCTTGCACTGGAGCAAAACCTCCTGCATTTGCTATTGAGCATGGCTGCAAATAAATATATTATCAGGTACCTCCACTGGGGTGAAAGATCTAGAGGAGAATGTCTTTCCTAATTGTCCACTCATGGTGGTCGAGAAAGTCCCTGCCTAGGGTGTCAAACTGTCTGGAGTGGCTCGGAAGCATGGGTACCAATCTCAGGGCAGACTTAAAACCAGGGCACAAACCCCAAACAGGTTGTGAATTCTGTACTGAGATTTCACCAACCAACAAGTGTGAACTTCTCAAGCACTATAACAGCCTTAACATGGAGTCACAGACAGTCCCCTTGGATACTCCAGTCTATCTTGCCGCCCAGGCAAACTTGCCTTTGTGATAGATGGTTCCTTACACCAAAAATCACAATAATATTCAGGTTACACCCAATCCCAAAGGACCAATAATTTACCCCCAGTCAATTGCACCTTAGATCCAAAGACTACCTTGTAGCCAATCCTATAATAGTGAATAAATCTTTAGTTAATTTAAGAAAAAGTAATTAGAGTTACTTATAAGGTTAAAGCAGGTAAACATACACACAAACTAGTTACAGTCTTAGGTTCCAAAGGGTAATAGAGGCTTCTATAATAAGCAAGCTCTAAGTCCTGCAGGCCAAGCAGCTGGGGATCCTTTGCTTATGCTTAGAAAACTTGCCCTCCCAAAGTCCAAACATACAGTTCCAGTTTCTTCTTGTCAGGGATTTTTATTCCCTTCCCCCAGAATTCAAGCTGACAATTTCACATGGATGACATCTTCATGGGTGTTGAGGTGAGTAATTAAAGTCTTTGTTCTTTGACGTTTCACAATGGCTCATTTGGTTACAATGGTCCTTCTTGGTGGGCAGGACCTAACATCTTCTGTAGGAAGCCAGCATTTTACAATTGGTGACCTGTTTGCATCATAAACTTCTGTAATTGTGTAAGTAATCAAACATGCACTATAACCTTATAACATAGGGTACAGATGTTTTTAGTGAGATTACTAGATAAAGCATCCTATAAGCATTTCATAAAGTCAGAACACTAAACACATTCTTATAAACTTAAGGTCTATTTTAATAATGCTAAACACACAGCTGAGTCCAACTGGTTTCCAGTTATGTATTGGTCAGTGTTCAGTTGAGGTCTAGGAGCCTTGGCATAAGCTGGTACTTGGTCTGCCAGCATCACAATGGGAATTTGTGATAGTGTTCTTCAACCCTGGAAGGTGAAAAGCTTTTAACAAGATATTGTTCCTTAAACAGAGATTCCAGCGGTGGATCACTTCTTGTCACTGTGGAGGCAATCTTGTATCTCCCTGCCTGTTCAGGTAAAACATAACAGTAGTGTTGTCTGTGAGGACTTGAATCACCTGATTCCTGATGGTGGACATAAGTATCTTGCAGGCCTGATGAATAGCTCAGTGATTCAGCACATTTATATGGAGTGAAACCTCCTGAGATGGCCAAAAAGCCTGTTCCTGAAATTATCAAGATGCCCCCCCCCCACCTTTGGTGGATGTGTCTGTTATGAGAGTCATAGCTAGTACTGGTTATAGAAAGGGAATCCCTCTGCATACATTTAGAGAGGGTCTAACCACCACTCGAGGGACTGAAGCACTCTTGCAGGTATGCTAATCAGCATGTCCAGTGGATGCCTGCTCAGTCAATATAACAAGGCCTGCAGAGCAGACATCTGAAGTGAATTCTAGCATGATGAGTCACGTACATGTACGAGGCCCCACGGCGCAGTAGTTGTAGGTAGAAGTGAACTGTTCTCTCCAGACTGGACTTGAGAGAGAGAGCAAGAGAGACACTATGGACTGAAATCTGTCCATAGGGAGGTAAGCCATGGCAGTTGTGTCTAGGTCCACTTTTATGAAGGTTATTTGTTGTGTTGGTTGTAATGTCAGTTTGTCCATATTTAGGTTCAAGTTTAGACAACAGATGTCTGATGACGAAGGTGCTGGTTTTGATATGGGTTCTTGATCTTCCATGAACTAGCCAATTGTCCAGGTAAGGAAATAGGAGGTGCAGATGTGCTGCTACCACTGTCATGCAATTGGTGAACATTCTTGGGATGGACGATAACCTGAAGGGAAGCATCGTAGACTGGTCCTGGTTGTTGCCTGCTATGAACTGACGTATTGCCACATGAAAGTACATGTCCTACAAAGCGACAGCAGCATACCAATTTCCAGGAAAGAGATAATGGAAGCAGGGGTGACTATACTGAGCTTGATTTTCTTGGTGAATTGGTTCAGTTTTCTTAGATCTAGAATGGGATGTAGGTGATCTGTCTTTTTGGGAATTGGGAAAAACTGGGAATAAAAACCTTTCCCTCTGTGTTGGTAAGGAAATATTCCTCTATCACTCCCAATTCCAAAAGAGATCATGCTTCCGAAGCAATATGGTCTTGTGAGATGGGTCTCTGAAAAGGAACAGGGAACATGGGTTGGCAAAGGGGAAGGAGGCAAATTGGATGACATCCCTCCTTTACTGTACTGAGCACCCATTTGTTCAATGTAATCTCTTTCCAACCATTGCAAAAGAGAGATACATGCAAGGGAGGGAGATGAGATATGGTTGGTATGCTGTCCATCCTGTCAGAATGTCTGCTTGGAAGCTGAAGTCTGACAAGAACGGATTGCTGTGGATAATACTGTCTGGCGACACCCAGGAGGTCCAGGCCTTCTATTGAAGATGTCCTGGAACCTCTGCTGATAAGAGGTTCTGTAGTATGACAGATTTAAACTGTTTCCTCTTTGTTACTGGGGTGGAGACGCTCCAGTGAATGAAGAGTCACACAGGAGTCTTTTGAAGCGTGAATGGCATCATCAGTTTTCTGGGGAAATAGTTTTAACACACTGAAGGATAAATCTTCCGTTGTAAAAATACACCTCTCTTAGGATGCCAGAGGTCTGCAGCCAAGAGGAGTATCTCATCGAGATGGCTGTAGCCACAGAGCATGAGGCACCATCAGCAGCATCAATAGCCACTTGAAGCAATGTTCACGCAGTGAGGTGCCTTTCAGGGATTATGGCTGAGAACTGTTCTCTCTACTCCTCAAGTAATTTGTTTGCAGATTTGAAAATTGCTGACTAATTAATAAGTGTGTATTTAGACAACAGAGCCTGGTAATTAGAAACCCTCATTTGAAGGCTGGTGGTAGTATAAGCCTTCGTGCCATATAAATCCAGTCTTTTAAACTTGTCTTTTGGAGTGGCTCTAGGGCAGGGGTGGGCAAACTATGGCCCGTGGACCACATCCGGCCCGCCACCCGTTTTAATCCAGCCATTGAGCTCCTGCTGGGGAGCGGGGTCTGGGGCTTGCCCCGCTCTGGCACTCCAGCCAGAGAGCAGGGTCAGGGGCCACTTTGCGCGGCTCCCGGAAGCAGCGGCATATCCCCCTTCTGGCCCCTATGCATAGGGGCAGCCAGGGTTCTCCACTCCACATGCTGCCCCCGCCCCAAGCGCCGCCCCTGTAGCTCCCATTGCCCGTGATTCGCGGCCAATGGGAGCTGCAGGGGTGGCACCTGCGGACAGGGCAGCGTGCAGCAGAGCTGCCTGGCGATGTCTCCGCGTAGGAGCTGGAGGGGGGCCTTGCTGCTGCTTCTGGGAGCCAACTGAGGTAAGCGCCGCTTGGAGCCTGCACCCCTGAGCGAACACTCCGCACCCCAACCCCTGCCCTGATCCCCCTCATACCCTCTGAACCCCTCGGTCCCAGCCTGGGGCACCATCCTGCACACCAAACCCCTCGGTCCCAGCCCCACCCCAGAACCCGTACCCCGAGCCAGAGCCCTCACTCAAACCCAATTTCATGAGCATTCATGGCCCACCATACAATTTCAATACCCAGATGTGGCCCTCGGGCCAAAAAGTTTGCCCACCCCTGCTCTAGGGTGAGCCTGCCTGGAATGCTCATTAGCTGCCGTAGTCACAAGGGAATCTGGGATCGGTGGGTAAAGAAACAGTCAAAATCTTGCTGAGGAACCTGCTAGTGTCTATCTATCCATTTGGCAGTGGGTGGAATAGAGGCTGGCATCTGCCAGAGGGTTTGGGCCAATTCCAGCAATGCTTCAATAATGGAAAGGGCAGGGCCAGAGGTCTGTAAGATGTCCAAGAGCTTGTGTGGGTTATCTTGTACAAGTGTGGGTAATGATGGCAAGGCCCCAACATTGGAGAGAAAAGACATCTGTCTTTCCAGGTGCAGATGAGAAAAATGTGGTCTTGGTACAGCTGCTACCTGGTTCAGCTATTTCTTACCCAAGCCCCAAGTTCATCTAGGCAGTGAGCAATTCATTTCAGTGATCTGGCTAGTCAGATGTGATGGAGACAGAGCTAGCTGTCAACAACCTTCCTAGCCATCTCACAAACAC
This sequence comes from Chrysemys picta bellii, assembly GCF_011386835.1. NCBI lineage: Eukaryota > Metazoa > Chordata > Testudines > Emydidae > Chrysemys > Chrysemys picta. The sequence goes on along the minus strand of NC_088794.1, from coordinate 123,616,729 downwards.
AGGGAACAGAAGAGGTTACACTACAGATCACGGTGACACCCTGCAACAGATGGAGCTCTTGGGGCAGAGGAACAATTGCCTACAGCCATCCTTTGCATTCTCTCAGAAAGAGAACAAAGCCATTCAAGAGCAGTTCCATCCACTCAGTTCTATCCACAAATGAACCAAGCCGATTTTCAGATAACAGTGGTGTGACAAAGTATAAAGCAGCATAGAGCACACAAGCGTCTTAAATTAAAGGTCAACCAAGGTCTAGGTTACCTCTCTTTCTCTCACCTCCCTCCTGCCCCAGTGCTAGTCAATTCCATATCCATTGTTTGGTAGCAATTTTGAAATTGAAAAATTGCCACCATTTTTATGCTTGTTTTCTTAACAAAAAGAAACTCCAGGTAATTGGAGCACTTGGTATTAAAATATTCTTGATCAGGCTCCACTGGTGGGTTCCTATAGAGTTCCTACCTCAACTTAAAGTCACTCCATTGTTGCAAACCACAATGGAGCACAGGCAAGAGCAATACCATCCTACCTTCCCTTGAAGGGAATCCTCCCAGGGATCCTGGATGGCAAAAGGTGGTATAATTTACACTACCCTGCACCAGCTTTGGAAAACCTAACTTCCATTCCATTCAAGAGTGAGCAAGAGACATACTGAAATACAGCTGAAAGCTAAGGGAAAGCAACAGAAATATTTTAAATTTGCTATGTGCCATACAAAAATGTACTCATTCATTATTGCTATATCAGTGTCCTCTTAAACACATTAACACAATTCTCAGTGAACAAAGCAACATCTCAATCCATGATTATTCAGTCAGAGTGGGATAATGAATCTCTGTGGGAGGTAAAATAATAAGAAACAAAATAGTTATCTGTCTCATGTGAATCTGGCAATCTGTACTATTTAGAAAGCCTTGAAAAAGAAGGGAAAAAAGACATAGCAGGACAGATCAGTTTCTTAGCATTCTGGAAGTCATCTGATCTGTCTGAATTTGGGATTTACATTGAAATCCATTATGTGAAAGAGCCCAGAAGCCTCAGATAGTCAGGTTTTCCCTGTGAGTCTAGAAGTCTGTTGAGTCTATCTATAATGAAGTATCAGGCACACTTTTCAGATTCAGTGACCAAGTTAAGAATTATACAGAATTTTGCTATAATCACTTGTATCATCCCTGATGTATGGTGAAATAGTTTAAAAAAAGAAAATAGGGACCAAACTGCCTTATTGCTATTGATTTTAATTGGCTTTAAGGGGAGCTGGATCAAGCCCAAATATTACTGTAGATGGAATCAGATTGCTATGGGACTCATCTGCTGAAGCGCTTTTCACTACACATAGTGGAAGTGGTCCACAGCTCCCATAAGGTAACAGCATTGTTATTAAACTGGAGTCTAGGTTCTATTTGTTGAGTTGTCTGAGGCTTGACCTATATACTAGATGAAGATACTCCAACAGGCTGTAGTTTTCCTGAACTACTTTTTCTTGGGTAGGATGGTCTTGCAGACTCTTTATTAAACTGATCCTTTCACATTGGTTTTTATAATATGAGGGGTTCAGATGTCTGGACCACTTTGCATGTGTCTGGTCCAAGACCAGAATTTGTACTAATATGAAAGAATGTATTTTCTTCTGTATATCAACTTCTAACAGCAATCTTATATGGAAGCCATATGGCCATGCTTCTGACTGTTTACCATGTGTTCAATATTTCCTTCAGTTCTCTCATCTTCTGTTATTGATGGGGATTTTTCTGGTTATATGAAAGTGCCTTGTATGGTCTTTGGCTTCTCCATGACTGGAAAATCTGTCCGTTTAGGAAATTCCCCTTGAGCCTTTTTGTCTCCAGGAGTAGGAATCCAGTCAATATAGTATCTTTAGAGGAAGATTTCATTTGAATGGATCCTTATTTACCTAACCACATGCCCTCAGAGTTAGGAAGTGGAGGTAACCGTCTCAATAACTGATTTTTTTTTGGTGATGTTTCCATCCCATCATATAAATATTCTTTGGGCATCTATTCCAATAAGAATTTAAGGAGCTCTCTACTTCCTGCCCATCAAGGAACTGACATGGAATGTTCTTGGAGTGGATAGAGGAAAGAGAAGGCCACACTGAGACACTGGTAGTTGGTCTAAGAATGAGATTGGCTTGCCTCTGCCTCCAAAGACCAAACATCTTTCAGAGGTGAGTTCTGGCCCATCTCATGTTAAATAGCTGAGAAACAAGAATAGGAATCCAGTCAAACTAGTATTCTTTAAAGAAACAGAAATCACAGTGTACAGAGGTATAAGGGCAAGAGTCCTTTTGGCACTGATTATGTTTTAAAATATATTTTGATTAAATATAATGCCACTGAAAGGGTCGGTAAAATGCCAGAATAGTAGTTGGAAGAGGAGGGAGAGAGGTAGGAATTTTTTATAGAGGAGGAAAATAAATCTAGTAGGTTTATGATTAAACATATTTCTGGATTTTAAATTCGAATCTTTGTTTTACAATGACAAATCTGAACACCACATTTCAAGGAAATCTTTAGAAAGGCATTGCTTGAATGAATTATTTTATATACTGGGTGTCAGTTAAGTCCTTGGCATCAGCAACTAGATTTCCCCAAGCACATCATCAACTGGCTGCAAATAAGAGTTTAATTTGTTTGCATGTGTAGGCATGTGCAGTTCCTACTGGAACTTCAGTTAGTATTTGCCATTTAATGATTTATTGGAAAAGATTAGATTTAATTAATGGTAAACATCATACAATAAAATAAATGCTATACCTTTCAGTTAGTAATTTACCGTTATATTGAAAGAGGAACAGATTTAGTAGTATTTACTACTACTACGGACAATATGCTGTATACTACTCTTAAGACACAATGTGAGTGATATGGCTACATCTGCATTTCTATTTTAAGTCTGTATTGTCACCAGGGAAATTGAAATGGCACTTAAGAACATATCTGAGTATGTGGGGAAAATGACGTCCTGAAGAGCTCTTTAATACAGCAGACCAACCCTTTTTCCTTTTAGCTTTTCCCAGCACATTATACAAACAGGGTGACATGCTCTATAACCCTGTATGTCTTAGGATGATGGGCTCAAACCTACTCTCACTGAAGTCAATGGCAAAACTTCCATTGATTTAATGGGAGCAGGATCAAATTTGATGTGATCACAGTTTTGTGGATGATTAACACTGCAGTGGATGTGACTTAAAACAGACAAGTCAAGACAACAAGGTTGGGAGGAGAATATGACTATTAAGGAATCCACCACTACATTTCTGAGGGTCTCCTGAAAGATTTCAAGAAGCTCAGGATAACTGTTTGCATTATAATTTTTTTAAGTAGATATATTTCTCTTAGTCTGAGGTATACTAGAAGCTGGTTTGTTAAAAAAAAAAAAAAAAAAAAGTAATAATTTGGGGTCAAATAAATTGGCAGTCTCTCTAAGTGTGTACGAACCAGCATTTGTATAGTCCACCATCGTGGCCCTCCCCAGTCAAATTTTCCCTAGACCCTGAGGTAGTCGTGGTGGGAAGGAAGGCACAGCTCAAGCTATCTGTCCAAGGCAGTAGGAGAGAATCGCTTCTGAATTACTGTCCTTGAGCTCCCCTAGAGCAGTATATGTTGCATTTCCTCTTTGCCTGGGAAACAAACAATTCCCAAGTGAGGGTTCCCCACTGAGTGAAGATGCCGTTTACCATTGAATCATGTAACTCTCGCTCACAATTGGTAATTAAATGCCTTCTGGAGGTGTCTACCAGTGAATTCTGGGTGGTAAACTGTCAATAGGGCAATATGGTTCTGGATACACAAGTTTCTCCATCTATAGAAACAGTCAACTCATGGGATGAATCTTGCCCTGCTCAGCTTGTTTATGGTTACTTGGTTGTTATGTTGTCGGACATTATCTGGGCACGCCAGGATTGTATGAATGGCGGGAATGCTTTGCAAGCTTCTGCTACTGCTCTCAGTTCCAAAAGATTTATGTGCATTCTGGCTGCCAAAGTAGACCAAGTGTCTTGCACTGTACGATTATCCATGTGGGCTCCCCAGCCTCTCAGGGAGGCATCTGTAATTATCGTTTTGTCAGGTGTGGGGGATAGAAAGGGAACTCCCATGCACATGTGTCCAGGGTTCCTCCACTATGTCAGTGAGGCCCTCATCTTACTGTGGATTGTCACTATGGTGTTCGTGCTGTGCTTATTCAACATATAATTTTTTTGAGCCAAGCTTGTAGGCAAGGAAGGTGGAGACTAGTGAATGGCATCACGTAAATATATAACACCATATGACCCAGGAGAGTGAGCTAGATCCAAACTGATATTCGAGGGCTGTGCAGAACTAAGTCTATCAGAGTGATCACAGTGTGAAATCTGTCCTTGGGGAGGTAGAGGTTTCCCCTGATTGAATCTAGTGTCATTCATATAAATTCTGTGGTCTGCATCCAAGTACGGGTAGACTTCTCCATGTCTATGCATATTTCCACGGGTGGTAGAAGGTGGTGCAATACCTGCCAGTCAGAAGCCTGTCGTCCAAGAATGGGAAGATGGTGAAGCTACCTTGTCTGAGCTGAGCTGAGCTGCGCTGCTACTACTGAGAACACTTTGTGAAGACTCTGGAAGCTGTAGCTAACCCAAATGGGAGGACCCAGTATTGGCTGTGGTGGGAACCCACCACAAACCTGAGGAATCATCTGTGGAAGGGGTGAATATCCAGATGAAAATATACATCTTTCATACGGAGAGCTGTGAACCATGTGTCTCTTTCTAGGGATGTATTATTGGTGCCACTGTAAGCACATGGAATTTCAGTTTGCAAATAAAAATGTTGAGCCAACCCAAGTTGGGAATGGATCTCCAGCTTCTTTTCTCCTTGGGAACTAGGAAATAGTTTGAATAGAACCCTCCACCCCTCCCCCCCAATGTTGAGGGTGTACTTGCTCTATTGCTCCTTTTGGAGAAGAGATTCTACCTCTTGAAGGAGGATACGCTCATAAGAATGGTCCCTGAAAAGGGTCAGGGAATGGGGTTTTGGAGGAGGTGGGAGGCAAAACTCAATGGTATAGCTGGAATGGATGATATCCAGCACACACTTGTCTGATATCACCCTCCAATTGTGTGAAAATTTTGCTAGGCATCCCCCGAAGTGGATCTCAGAATCAAGTAGAGATGTCATCAATATTGTATTGCAGCTCTCAGGCATCTAGTCAAAAATATCTCTTGGTTGGGGGAGGAGGTTGGGTAGCTGTGGTTGAAGTGGAAGGTATCTTGGCCTCTGCATTTTCTGTCATTTGTGAGGTGGCTCATAAGAGTGCTGGTGATAGAAAGATTGAAGTAAGTGCCTCGGTTTGTATGGCTGTTCATGGCATTTTCTCTTTGGGGCCAGTTGTACATATACCCAGGGAGTGGAGGGCTGCCCTGGAGTCCTTCACCAAGTGTAAAGACTCATTTGTCTTCTCACTGAATGAGCCTAAACAAAGGTCAAGTCCCTACAAATGTTTTGGATCTCCATGGAAAACCCCGAAGACTGCAGCCATGATTCCCACTACACAATTCCCACTGGTTGTTGCCATGGATCTTCTTGTTGCATCATCCACAGCTTATAATGAAGTTTTGGCCACTAGTTTGCCCTCATCAATAAAGGCTCGAAATTGAGCTCTGTCCTCCTGAGATAACTTGTCCCTAAAGTCCAGGAACTTAGAGTAATTCAGGAAATTGTATTTGGTGATAAGGGCCCAATAGTCTGAGATTCTAAACTGAAGGCTGGTAGATGTGAACACATTCCTCTCCACAAGATCTAGAGACTTTGGCTTCCTTATCTGCAGGAGTGGTGCTTGGATGTTGCTGTCTGGATATTTTCAGAGCTGCCTGGACCACTAAGGAGTTCAGGGCAGGGTGGGTGAACATGAATTCCACTCCCTTACCTGGTACAAAGTACCACTTTTCTACCCTCTTGGGAGTCAGGGCAGGTAGCCAGTGTGTGCCATTCAGCCATTGCTGGTTCTAGTATGGCTTCATTTACCGGGAGCACAACCTGACTGGATCTCAGACTGTAGGATATCCAGGAACGGAATAAATAGGGACCAGCATCCGAAGAAGTACCTTTTACCAGATTCTGTGGGCTTCCCTGAAGCATCACCATAATTCTCAGTTTATTCTAAGCTTTCAAACTACCCCTGCACTGCAGCATCATGCATATATCAGTTTACTGCTTTATCTGTTCTATGGGTAGGGTCACAGCCTTGTGGAGTTTGAGATTTTGAAAGTGTCTCATACTATTATGGGGTTCATAACCCTTTCTCCCCTGCAATTTATATCCCTTTTTCGAAGGGAGATTCAATTTTTTAAAAAATTTACTCCTGACTAAATTAAATCCTGGGCTATACATGAAAGACTGAAGAAAACATTGAAAGGAGGCTGATACAAGCATATATCTTATGGATAAGGCTATGATTTAGTCATGAGTATTTTAGTAAAAGTCATGGACAGGTCAGGGGCAATAAACAAAAATTCACAGCCCCTGACCTGTCCATGACTTGTACTATAAATACCCCTGACTAAAACTTATCTGGAGGGCTGCTACTCTTGGGGGGTGGCGCTGCTCAGGAGAGTCCAGTGGGCTCAGGGCCAGAGGCACCAGCTTCCGGGGGCTGCTGACCAGCGGCTACTCCAGTCATCCCCCTGCTCCGGCTGCCCCTGGGCCAGGGGCCGCCAAGCTGCGACTGCTCCATCCGCCCCCAGGACTGCTGCTCAGGCAGTCCCTGGGGCCACCTAAGCAGGCCCCAGGGCCGCCCGAGCAGCTGGCTTCAGAGCTGCTCCAGCAGCGGCCAGTGTGGCTGTCGCTGGGGCTGCCTGAGCAGGTGGCCCTGGGGTCAGCCACACTGGCTGCTGTAGAAGTCATGGAAAAAATCACAGAATCCATGACTTCCGTGACCTCTATGACAGACACATAGACCTACTTATAGATTTATTTTTTCTTTTGAATTTTAGTTCTCACCTTCTTTTCCTTATTTCACATTCTCTCTGAACTTTTTTTGTGCATCATTTTTCACATTCCTCATGTAATTGTTCCTCTCCTCCATATCTCTGCTTTCCTTCTCCCAAAGTCTTTGATTTCCCATAACCCCTAGACTCTCTTAAGGTAGCTTTGCAAAATCATCGTAACAGAGTATCTGCATGGGAACAAAATATACTTCCCAAGCCTTACTATGGGAAGGGGAATCACAAGACTATTTAACTCACCTGTCTAAACAAAACAAAAAAACCCAAACATCAAATCTGCCAAGACAAAACAAAAACCCCTGTGAAGTTTACAGAGACCCTGAACACCACGCTAGAAGGGAATTCAAGACTGACTTTATTTCCTGCTCCCACAGGCTTATACCTCCCTGCTATATTCCCCCTCACGCTCTATCTTCTCACAAGTAACACCACAAAAAATTCCTAATCCCTTGCTTTCAAGCCACAAAGCAACCTGTTGGAGGGTTGTCCTAAGTGAAATGCCAACACAGTAATGTTGGAGTCAAGCTTTGCAATGCAGAGCATGTGACCGGGTTTGAAATTGGACAAAACAATTTGGCCTCAGGGTAGCATTCACATTTTTTCCTTCTTCAAGGAGGTACATCTTACCTTTGCTTCCATACTGCTCTGGGGGCAGATCATAAGGCACAGGAAAAGATGTCACTGGCTCATTACTTCCTGAAAACATTTTCTTCTTCACATGGAAGTAACCTGTATCCAATCCCTGTGAAAAATACACAGGAAATGATTTACTTTTTTTTTTAGTTTTTTTTTTTTTTTAGTTTTATGAAAGTAAAACATTCAACTTATCACAGCGTGGATTTCCTTCACCATCAAAGAGAGTAGCTAAAAAAAAGTTTTCCTTCTCTTTCTGGGGTATAAACAGTGTACCAAAGCCTGCTCCTATCTTGAGAGCCCAGTCTCCCTTCCCTGCTCCAGTCCTTTCTTCCTCTTTTGATAACCACCATCTTGGCCCTGCATGTGGAATAAGTACTATCTGCACCCACCCGCCTTGTCACGTAAGCCTCTACTAATCCAATTCTATACTCAAGCAGGGAAAACAAGGCGGTGGGAGTTGTCTTTACCTGGAAAGCCCCGTACAAACTGCCCGAGATTCTTGTAGGACCCAGATGGGCAGTGTATCCAGTTACAGCCTGAAGAGATGGTTTTGCACATAAACCGAGTCATGGTCACATGACATGGAAGCCTTATGATGAAAAATTTAATGTGGAGAAAATATTTCTCCTTTCTTTCCTCTGCTTAATTTTATCACAAACTTATTATTTAGATGACAGAAGTGTGTGTTATTCAGTATGGCGTTAAAATCCAAGTAAAACCACTACACTAGTAATGAGGACACAAACATCTCTTCAAAAGACAAATCTCCCAGGCACTTTTGGATAATGTAGCACTATTATGCTGTGAAGTTCACTGAAGCTTTGAAAACTCTGGTATGAAAAAAATAAACCTCTAAGTGTATTACAAAGTTTGGCAACTGGCATCACTATACAGAATGGACACTTAGAGGTTAGCGATTTGGGGGGGAGGGGGAGGGAAGAGAGCTATCCGTGTATGCAGTACAAGGAAGACAAGGTGTCCTTGAAATGTTTCACATAGATTTGGCAGATGCTATTAGGTTAGCTATCAGGTCAATGGAATTCCATTATCAGACTTTTGTAACAAATTACTCAAAACCAACCCTTTTAGAAATTGAGACTCCTTTGGGTTGCGTGTGAAAATAGCATCAGTCTATTTTTTTTAAATGAAACTAATCTAAAAAAAATTAAATATTTGAAAAAAAAAAAAACAAGAAAACTTTTGAAGAGAATATTCTAAGACTGAGAATAAACTTCCATCCTTTTGACATAAACAGTCCTCTACAAACACCATCATAGCTGTGCTGTTTGTTAATCTTTGACATCTGGCGTTATTTGAGTTTTGCTAGATTCCTGGATTGTTTCTGTAACAATGGAAGCACAGTGTCAAATAGCCCTTGAGTTAAACCTTTGTTTATGGCATAATTAACTGAAATTATTGGTTGAAATGACAGGAGCATTTATGTACAGTAATCCTCAACTACTTCGTGGTGTTCTCTACTGAATTTTTACTTGATCAAAATGTTGTTGTTTTGAAAAGTGAATGGTATGTATTACCATGCATTATATTGTAACATGGAAGACTGATGTAGAAAAATGGTCTTTGATGTTTTTTCTTGATATTCTGGAAACTCTGAAGGTATTCATGACACCTCATCTCAGTTAGTAATAGAGGGAAGGAAAGAAAGTTACACTAGGGTGGCTCCTGATGGTCAGTCCATGAAATAATGTAGAACTTAATTTGGAGGCAGATGTCCATTTTGTCCCATGACTGAAAGTAATGAGCATCCATGAGCTATTGAGATAGAAGGCAAGAAGGTAGGAGATGGTACCTAAGTGATAACGGACACTTTTATCTAATAAAGGAGGACAGAACAAGGCCCTTGGGGCAGATGGGCAGCTTTGATTTAAAAGGAAAACTTTGATTTCAAACCAAAGGTTAGTCTTGGAAAGCCAACTTGAAAAGTTTGTCCAACAGATATGCTTACATGAACCAATGTCCATGTCAAATGTACCCCAGAGGGCTAGGGCATTCCCCGCAAGCAACGTATATTGTTGTAACTGGGCAAGGGCCACTAAAGTTAAGGAAGTGAGTGAATAAGCTGAGATGTGCAAGTTGGAAAGTAGGAATGCTGACTGGAAGACGTTTCAATGACCAAGTTATATAACTGACTAGGAGAACATAAAGGAGAGAAGACCATCTATAGACTCATCAAGGTAAGAGAGAAAATGATGAGAGATGTGAATGAGTTTGTTAACAATGAATATGGAGCATTGCAAATGAATGATGAACCAATTAACAAAGTTTGGAGTGACTATTTGGAAGAGCGATGAATGAGGAGAATCCAAGGGAGGAATTAAAAACATTTAAGCTGAACCAGGGCATGATATATTGCATACAGGAAGAAGGCACTTAGGAAAAATGAAAACAGAGAAAGTACCTGGGACAGATGAAGTACCAGTGGTTATGGTGAAGAAATTGGGAGGGAAAGGCATTAATATCTCACAAGTCCGTACAATGGTATTCTCAAGAAAGGAAAAATGCCAAATGAATGCTGTTAAAGTCTTGTGGAGCCTATTTTTAAACACAAAGGAGATACTACACTGTGTGCTAATTATTGCCCAATTAAGCAGACATCACATGCTAGGAAAGTACAGGAGAAGATTACTGAAAAGTGTCTGCATAGGATGGTTGAAACTTGGAAGAGTCAGTACAGATTCATTCCAGGAAGGAGTATAATTGATGCCGTATTTGCTCTACAAATTCTCATGGAGAAGTTCAGAGATTATGGACAGCAACTGGGTATAGTCTTTGTGGACCTGAAGGTGTACAATAGCATACCGTGAGAACTAGTTTGGTGGAGCCTGAGACAGAGACGTGTGTCCAGTGAACATTGGTCTGCATCAGGAATCAGCATAGAGTCCTTTTTTGTTTGCTGTTAAGGATATAAGTGGGAGTACAGAATGAGAGCTGCTTTGAAACATGCTGTTCACTGATGACTTAGTGATATGTGTGGAAGACTGTGAGACCCTATGAACTAAGCCAACTATGAACAATGGCAACCTGGTTTTGAGTGCACTGCATTAAGAATGAATATTGGTAAGATAGAGGCCATGATTACTGAGGGAGGAGGTTTCACCATAAAGGCTATCACAGGCAGAGAGCAGCTGCTTCTACAGAGTCTCTATTTATCTATTTTAGTTTCATCTATAGCAGTGGTTTTTAACCCCATAGTCCCTGGGCTATGTCTAAGGGGTCTGTGAAAGGTTGCTGTTAACATAGAACAGTGGTTTTCAACCTGTGGTCTGCAGACCGCTGGGGATCCGCAGACTATGTCTAAGTTTTCCACAGGGGTCCACAACTCCAAATGAAATTTTTTAGGGTCCACAAATAAAAAAAGACTGAAAACCACTATTCTATTGCATTCACCACTGAAATTCTAAGTGTCAATCTTCGTTCTATAGATGAACCTGGATGCCTCTAAAAGCATCTGGAAAAAAGGAGGGAGAACCGGCATAATTAGGTACCCTTAGGGACAGCTAAGAGGAGGAGAGATAAGATTTGTTCTCAGGGAGTGGAGCTACCAGTGGAACAATTAATTGTTTCTCATGTAAACAATTGGTGCAGTTACCACTATGAAGTTCAGCAACTGCGAATAGGAGGGCTGGAGGTCTATGAGATACTCTATCAGTATGTGGTCCACATTATGAAAAAGTCTGAGAGTCCCCAGATCTAGATAATTTATTCTAGGGCTCTGTGCAGGAAATCCAGGGACAAGAAAGGAGCAGAAACAGAAAATACATATAATTAATTTGTTGGGAGTCAGTTGGCTTCTTGAGAATTTATCAGATGTATCCACTGGCTGTTTCACAACCAGTAGCATAGATATCAAGTCCTTATGGGTACATTTAACTTAACAGATAAGTGTATAATTTGTAAACGATGCATTTTCTCTCATGTCACTTTAAGAACAAAAAGTACATACAGTTCAGAAAGCTGATGAGTCATTTATTTAAGAATAAAGCACAACTTGGATCAAATAATAGCTTTGAAAGTTCGATCTACAGATTTTTTTTTTCTTATTGCTACAGATTTTAGCATTTAACAATTTCTAGCATTTCAGAGAGAGAAAAGGAAATGAAAACAGGTAACATTAAAATCATTTAAAACCAGCAACTTTTATAGAAAGCTACTGTAATAATAAAGTAAGTATTAGATGCATGTACTTCTTGGCCTGGTCTTCTCAGAATGCTCATATTGGACTACAGGTCTAGCTGTATTTACACTGACACACAAATACACTGCAAATCTCAGTAAAACCATCCGTCCTGGAGCATGAGACTACATACCCATATATTCACTGTGCCAGAACACACACACAGAAAACCAAAACAAAAAGGATGGAAAGGGAAGCTCTCTGAATTTACTCATAGGAAATGTTTTTGTTTTACATCCAGTTTAACCAGGCTTTTCAACATACAGTCAAACTAGAACATTTTATGAAAAGTATGATGTATTCCGAGTGGATACTCTTCATATCTAATGTTGCTGTTAGCTCTAGGTGAATAGTCTCATAATCCTAGAATGACAATCAGCCAAAAACTAATCCAATGCACACTACTCTTGTCAAATAAAATAAAGCAGGCCAAACTCTCTCTGACTCAATACTTGAGAAAAAACTCAGAGAGTCATGATATCACCTGCCATGTTCCAGGTGGGCCTTGAGTGGTTGATTGGAGGGAAGGCTTTGAGCCGGGCCAACTGCTTCGAGCCAGGAGCCTTATAAAAAAGCAGCTGGTTGCAAACCGAGTGACAGGCGAACAGAGGGAGTTTGCCTGGGAGTTTGCTGGGGGGGAGGGAGGAGGACAGGGGGTTCCCACAAAGTGGGGTGGTTTTTTTTTTTTTTTGGCCTTTCAGGCTTTTGTGAGCAGTAAATACAACATCTGAGGTGGTTCTTAGAAGGAAGACATTATGCATAGTGAGCGATCAGCTGTTGTGACCTGCACAGGATGTATCATGTTTGTCTTTCTCCCAGAGGATAGAAGCGACTTCGTCTGTACGAAGTGAAAGCTGGTCTCCATATTGGAAGAGAAGGTTAAAGGACCAGCGACCCAGGTATCAACCCTGCGTTGCATCAGAGAAAATGAAGACTTTCTGGATAGAAGTCAGCATTTGGTACTGCGAGCACAGCTGCTGAAGAATCAGAGAGCAGTGCAGAACGGGGAAGAAAATTGGCAGCATGTAATAGAAGAAAAAAGAGGAGAACCCATGTACCCCCAATGCAGACAGAGGTAAGAAACCATTTTCAGGCTCTCTGCACAGGTACTGCAGTGGAGAAGGGTTTAGAAGACTCATCTAAGGGAAGGGATCAGAAGGAGACCACATCAATCCGAAGGCATGGGATGCATTGTCCCAGGGGGTTCCACGACCACCACTCCCAAGAGGAGGAAATGGGTGGTGGTGGTTGGGGACTCCCTCCTAAGAGGGACAGAGTCCTCCATCTACAGTCCAGACCAGGAAACTCGAGCTAGAAACCCGGAGCTAGAATTCAGGATGTGATGGAGTGTTTACTGAAACTGATCAAGACCTCGGACTGCTACCCCTTCCTACTTCTCCACGTGGGCACCAATGATACTGCCAAGAATGACCTTGAGCGAGTCACTGCAAACTACATGGCTCTGGGAAGAAGGATAAAGGAGTTTGAGGTGCAAGTCATGTTCTTGTCCATCCTCCCTGTTGAAGGAAAAGGCCCAGGTAGGGACCATCGAATTGTGGGGGTAAATGTGTGGTTATGCAGGTAGCGTCGGAGAGAGGGCTTTGGATTCTTCGACCATAGGATGTTGTTCCAGGAAGAAGGATTGCTAGGAAGAGATGGAATCCACCCAATGAAGAGAGGGAAGAGCATCTTCACAGGCAGGCTTACTAACCTAGTGAGGAGGGCTTTAAACTAGGCCCACCGGGAGATGGCGACCTAAGCCCAGAGGTAGTGGGGAAGTGGGATACTGGAAGGAAACAAAAGGAGGAAGTGCAACAGGGGAGGCCTCCTGATTCATACTGAGAAAATAGGGCAATCGTCTAGTTATCTTAGATGCCTGTACACGAATGCAAGAAGCCTGAGAAACAAGCAGGAAGAACTGGAAGTCCTGGCACAGTCAAGGAACTATGATCTGATTGGAATAACAGAGACTTGGTGGGTAACTCACATGACTGGAGCACTGTCATGGATGGGTATAAACTGTTCAGGAAGGACAGGCGGGGGTGAAAAGCTGAAGGAGTTGCATTACATGTAAGAGAGCAGTATGACTACTTATAGTTCCAGTATGAAACTGGAGAAAAGCCTGTTGAGAGTCTGGGTTAAGTTTAGAGGTGAGAGCAACAAGGGTGATGTTGTGGTGGTCGTCTGCTATAGACCACCAGACAAGGAGGATAAGGTAGATGAGGCTTTCTTCGGACAACCAACAGAAGTTTCCAGATCACAGGCCCTGGCTCTCAGGGGGGATTTCAATCACCCTGACATCTGCTGGGAGAGCAATACAGCAGTGCACAGACAATCTGGAACGTTTTTGGAGAGTTTTGGGGACAACTTCCTGGTACAAGTGCTGGAGGAACCAACTAGGGGAAGTGCTCCTCTTGACCTGCTGCTCCCAAACAAGAAAGAATTGGTAGGGGAAGTAGAAGTGGGTGGCAACCTGGGCAGCAGTGACCATTAGATGGTTGAATTCAGGATCCTGACAGAAGGAAGAAAGGAGAGCAGCAGAATACGGACCCTGAACTTCAGAAAAAGAAACTTTGACTCCCTCAGGAAACTGATGGGCAGGATCCCCTGGGAGGCTAGTATGAGGGGGAAAGGAGTCCAGGAGAGTTGGGTTTATTTTAAAGAAGCCTTCTTGAGAGTGCAGGAACAAACCATCCTGATGTGCAGAAAGAATAGCAAATATGGCAGGCGACCAGCTTGGCTTAACAGAGAAATCTTCGGTGAGATTAAACACAAAAAGGAAGCTTACAAGAAGTGGAAACTTGGACAGATCACTAGGGAGGAGTCTAAAAATATTAATCGAGCATGCACGGGTGTAATCAGGAAGGCCAAAGCACAACTGGAGTTACAGCTAACAAGGAATGTGAAGGGTAACAAGAAGGTTTCTGCAGGTATGTTAGCAACAAGAAGATGATCAGAGAAAGTGTTGGACTCTTACTGAGTGGGGGAGGCAATCTAGTGACAGATGATGTGGAAAAAGATGATGTATTCAATGCTTTTTTTGCCTCGGTCTTCACAGACAAGGTCAGCTCCCAGACTGCTGCACTGGGCAGCACAGTCTGGGGAGGAGGTGAGCAGCCCTCAGTGGTGAAAGAACAGGTTAAGGACTATTTAGAAAAGCTAGACATGCACAAATCCATGGGGCCGGATCTAATGCATCCAAGGGTGCTGAGGAAGTTGGCTGATGTGATTGCAGAGCAATTGGCCATTATCTTTGAAAACTCGTGGCGATTGGGGGAGGTCCTGGACGATTGGAAAAAGGCAAATGTAGCGACCATCTTTAAAAATGTAAGAAGGAGAATCCGGGGAACTACAGACCAGTCAGCCTCACCTCACTCCCTGAAAAAATCATGGAGCAGGTCCTCAAGGAATCCATATTGAAGCACTTGGAGGAGAGGAAGGTGATCAGGAACAGTCAACATGGATTCACCGAGGGCAAGTCATGCCTGACCAACTTAATTGCCTTCTGTGATGAGATAACTGGCTCTGTGGATATGGGGAAAGTGGTGGATGTGATATATCTTTATTTTAGCAAAGCTTTTGATACGGTCTCCCACCTTTTTCTTGACAGCAAGTTAAAAACGTATGGATTGGATGAATGGACTATAAAGTGGATAGAAAGCTGGCTAGATTGTCAGGCTCAACGAGTAGTGATCAACGGTTCAATGTCTAGTTGGCAGCCGGTATCAAGCAGTATGCCCCTGGGGTCTGTGCTGTGGCCGGTTTTGTTCAACATCTTCATTAACGATCTGGATGATGGGATGGATTGCACCTCAGCAAGTTTGCAGATGACACTAAGCTGGGCAGAGAGAGAGAGAGATACGCTGAGCTCCTACCATTGCAAGCATCAGTGAAGGAAACTGCCTCATGTCCAGCCAGACCTCATGTCAATGATCCCTGTATTCTCCTCTTTCCTCCACGAAAAACAAACAAAACAAACAAAACAAAAAATTTCTACATGGTAGGATTAGTGCGCAATTTTAGGGAAAATTTCCTAGCATAAACAAAGGCTCTGACTTTTTTCAAATTCCTTGGGGTTCCTATTCTCATGTGTCTTCGGATTTGAAGAAACAGACTTATATATCCTCAACCTCCTGCCTGTGAATAAATTGTTTCCACCCTTCTGCAATAAATTAAAGCAGCTGGTGGAAGGAGAACACACTTATTTTACATCTATTATTTCAAGCCCTGTGTCTGCAGCAGATATTGGAAACTAGTGTTGGGTGTTATGTTCACATTTGCAGGGTTTTCTTTGCAACCGTAAGGGCTACAGCCTTTTCAAAACAAGATATCACTTGGATTTTGCAGATTCTGATGAAACTCACGGGGCTGACTCTTCTCAAGCAACAGGAGGCGGTCCCAACTTTTACTGAAGGGTTGGAAGGGATGTTGGCCTATCAGACTCCTCCTGTGGAAGATGGATTTCTGGTTGGTTTAGTGTGGATTTAAATCTGGTTTGTTTGAATAGGTTTCCTCTGTAATACTTTTTACTCTATTAATAAATATATGTGCTTGAAAAAGCGGTGTGGTCACTGCTAAATACCACTGTCATTGTCCTCTCCATCACTCATGAAGGAGGGGGTTTGCCCCACACCACCCAGCTCTGGGTCCTGCCTTCCCACTGGTTCCCCTTTCCCACAATCAAACTGATTGTGGGCAGCCCCTCCCACTTCCTGGTTGCGAGCAGGTCAGGACACCCCTCTGCAATAGGGGAGGCAATAACTAGCAGAACTGGGTGGTGTAATGGCAGAGCTCCGTCCCTGCTGGCATGATGGACTGACGATGGGCCGGCCAAATTTGAGTCGCGCTGCAACCTGGCACATGGGGTCCTATTCCCTGTCTCCATTTTGCTCCCCCGTAGACACAGGCTCCACCCCAAAGGGAGCCCATACACCAGGATCCTCATGGTCACAGGCTCCAGCTCCATCCCACACTACCCAGCTCTGGTTACATCCCAAACATATTGGCATATGGAGGCACATGACTTTCCAAATTACACATGTGCAACGTATAGGGTTGTCAGCTAGCTATTATTATTGAGTGGCCCTGGGGAAACCAGTTTATTTCTACTTGTTACTCAAGTCATCAGATTCTGAAATAAGCATAGTCCCTTTGGCTGAGGGGACTTTTACCTCTGCTAGTCCCCACCTGTGTTTTTTTAATTGTGTGTTTTTAAGACTGATAAATGCATATATGTGGCAAAACAAGAAAACAGAGCAGGAATCCACTACCTACACATGCTGGCCTTTGTTCCATCAGTAGTAGCTGAGTAGATGTGTGTTAATAATGCAAAGAGATCTGTCCTTTAAATGCCTCACCCCGTCTCAAGTAAGCTCACTTTGCTTGGCAGCAGCTGTAGACAGCAAAAGCCAGTTTGCTAGAACGTTGTTCACTCCCTTTAGCTCAGCTGCTGACAAAAAGTCATCAAATAAATCTTGACCCAGCCAGGCGATAGTTTCTGCCTGAGTCACTTCATGTCTATCATCAACAGTTATTAAAATGAGCTTCTTTTTCCTATTTCTTATAGAGTTTATTGAAACCAAAATGATCACCCCTTCTAGTCAATTATGAGGTTTTCTAATTTCACAACCCAGCATTGTCACTAAATGTTCTGTTGTACATCAGGAGAACACCATTTGAGGGTGTTATTACAAGTCTTAGATAATTCATAAGGACTTCTGAGAGCAACATATTTTGCTTCCCTATGATTTTAGTGATTAAAAAAATCAGGGAAATGCTGCCACCACTATTGGAAGTCACCCAGTACTTGCTTTCAATTGCTTAGTAAGTGTCAAGAGTGTGATGCGGCACTTCTCCCATGATAAAAAGCCTCAGCAGGAAACTATCAATTCTATTGTAGCAATTAGAGACTGTAATTACCAAATTATTATGCATAAATATTTTCGTAAAATCTCATTCTTTAAAAATGCTCTGTTGGTTAGTTATATACTGTCAAATTAAATGATGAAATTATGTGCTTGGTGGACATGATCTTGGAGGGATGAAGAGAAATTTTGTTCCCATGAAGACACACCTAAGAATTTTTAGTCTATAGATTGTTTTCTCTGGCAGCCAGAGAATCATCTCCCTGAATAGGGATGAATTTTGTAGGCCTTTAGGCAGGAGGGAATTTGAATGCTTTCTGAACATAGACCAACTGTTGATGCTGCTCTCATTTTGATAGCAACAGATTCATGTAGCACTATCCAGCCTTTGAGGATTTGTTTTGTTTTCTACCTAGGAATTATTTTTAGCGTGCTCATCTACAAAAAAGTATAACACAAAGCAGCAATAACAACATACTAACACTTTGCAATTATATTGCATTTTTTATCTGAAGATTTCACAAGCTTTACAAATCTATCCCTGTTTTGCATGGAAACTGAGGCTCACACAGGTTAAAGCCAAAATTTTCAAACACATGTTCTCTAAATGTGGGTACCCAACCAGACATAGCTAAGTCTTGATTGACAGAGGTGATAAGTACATGCAACTTCTACTGACTTCAACTGGATTTGTACATGCTTAATCTCTCTGAAAAATCAGACCATAAGTGTTAAGGTAACTAAAAACTGAGATACGCAAATTTAGTGGATGTACAGTATTTGAACATTTTTGCCTATTTGCCCTACAATGAGCCAAATAGCAGAGTAAGAAAGGAACCCAGGCTTCCTGACTCTCAGTACTCTGCTCTACTCCTTCCCCTCATATTATCTCTCAGAACAGAGATTTTATCTACTGAGCATATCCAGTAGCAATGCTTCAACTTTCCAATTTTGCCTTTGATAACTAGACTGGAAACTACTGATACCATAGTAACAAAGAAATTTGAAAATCTGCTCTTTCAAAGCAGTGAGTCTGGGAAAGGGCAAGGTGGAACTGTCCAATGGCCATCATCAGTGGATTTCAGGAAAGTGATCAGAGTGGATTAGAAATTTTATTTTCAGCTCCAAATGACAAATTGTGTGTGACAAAATATGCTTCTCCCTTTCTGAACCCACAGGACATTGTACTCAACAAAATGGGTGCAGCAAAAGAGCTTAAAAGTAGAGATTAATTAGCTCTGAAAGTATGACAACACATTTCTGCTGAGTTACGCAGAATCTCAGCCCAGACTCAGGCTAAGTCTACACTACCCGCCTGAATTGGCGGGTAGAAATCGATCTCTCGGGGATCGAATTATCGCGTCTCGTCGGGACGTGACAATCGATCCCCGAATCGACGCTCTTACTCCACCAGCGGAGGTGGGAGTAAGCGCCGTCGACGGGGAGCCGCGGAGGTCAATTTTGCCGCCGTCCTCACAGCGGGGTAAGTCGGCTCCGATACGTCGAATTCAGCTACGCTATTCGCGTAGCTGAATTTGCGTATCTTAAATCGACCCCCCCTGTAGTGAAGACCTGCCCTCAGAGAGTAATCTCAGAGCGGAGCTAGCAAAAGATTCTGAATCTTATCCATAAAGTATTGCATATTACTGTATTTATCATAAGGAGACTATGAAAACCCATCTAGGTACCAAATTCCTGCCTGATATATGGGTAAACATATGGGTTTTCTTTAAAGCACTAAGTTCTATAACTCTAAAAAAACTACTAAACCCCCAAAAATTAAACAAAAGAAATAATAAACAAGTATACAATGGGATAGAATAATGTGGTTACAGACTTTTTTGTAAGATATCAGCATTTGCAGACTGTCACAGTATCTAGGCTTTCGTTGCTGAATTATGAACTTACAAATGCTGAAGGCAGGAAAAGGACTCCAAGTTCATATGAACGAATCATCAGTTGTGTGCCGTTTTTCTCCAGAGCTCCCCAGGCAGCTTTGGAAAGATTGGCACTGCAAAGAGAGACAGACAGCAGGTCAGTGTGGCACAATCTTCACAGCAGCAAAACACTCAAATACTACAGCTGCAACAACAATGTACTTGAATTAGAAGTAAAACCTTTCCCCAACCAGAAAGTCCTTTCACAAAGAGAATAATTAGGGCCTTGATCCTCATTACTATTCCCTCAGTGCAGTGGGGAACTGTGTAAGTGCCACATAACAGGGAAGTAGTGCAGTACATATATAGATAAGTACTATGTATTATGAAATTCAATATGAATTTAGTATAGTTGATGCTCCCAGATTCACAATGTGCAAATAACCAACTTCAGCCTTTGCATTATTAGGTGGGAACCTGAATAAGGAATCGTGACTAACCAACCACATTTGGCCTTTTCCCTTATCTATCATCCCTGGAGATGAAAGGATCTCTCCCTAAATGGGATTATTTTACATTTCTTGAGACATTTATGAACGAATATGTATGGAAAATTAATAAAGCATAAGGCATTTTCCCTCATTGACATTTTCTCCTTTGATAAACTCCATGAAGATTTATTACTTTATAAAACATAATTTTTAAAGCAAATGTTACATTATACTTTCAGCCCATAGTATCCCTGGCTCCCTTATCAGCAAGAGAATAGCTTTCAAATTGAATCTGAATCAAGAAAATATATGTGGTTCCATTATCAAAATCTGTTCACATTAAATTTGAACTGATAAACACATAATAGATGCCTTCTAGCTAGGGGTTAGGAGGGAGATTGATTTTGCATTAGTGATCTGAGTTGGCTGGATCAGTACCTAGTTTGGAACATAAGAGCTGACATATAGGGTCAAACCAATGGTCAATCTAGCCCAGTAACCTCTGTCTGACAGTGCCAGTGACAGAGCTTCACAAGGAGTATACAGAAAAGGGCAGCTGAAGAATCCTCACCAAACAAGGAAGGAATTTTAAAAGCCAGTATACAAAAACTGAAATCAAGTACTTCTCTAATATTTTGACCTCTAAAGATATGAACATAAATATTATGAATAAGATATGCTGACAAACATTAATCTATTTTCTTCTATTAATCTATCATTCTTTTGTCTTTGGGAAAATAAAGACTGTTTTCTTGAAGATAGGCTTGAGAAGGAATTTTATAGCTTGGGAAATGAATAAATCATGTTTCATCTTTGAGTATTTGTCCACATGGATCCCTCTCTTGATGCTCATGCATGCAAGACTGGATTCTTTTGGCCAGCAGGGTCCATTGGGGCCACACCCCTATACGTCCTCGCACCACCCAAGGGTATAAAAGGGCAGGCGCAGTCCCTACTGTCCTTCAGTTCTTTCTTACCACCCATGGCAGAACGACTGAATCGCTGCACTGTCCGCCTGCTTTCCTAGCAACCAAGAAAGAAAGAAAAACTAAACCACTGTGCTGAAAACCCAGAGATTAAATCTTGCCCCTTGTATGACATTTCTATACCACTAAGCGATGGGCATTCTAGGTGCTTTTTTGTTTAGGCAAGGGGCATATTCCAGAATGTTGCTCTATCTGCCACTCATTTTCCAAAGGCCCACTGAGATTATTCCTTCTGGAGTGCTCCAGGAAGGCCTCTTTGGACACAGAAAGGAAGGACCTAACAAAGGCACAGTCCCCTGCCCAGTCCCTCTTAATGAGTGCCCTGGAGAGCTGCGATTCTACCCCAAGCTCCAGGGAAACATTGGACCCCAGTCACGGGCTTCAATCTCTGTCGCAATAGCTTTGAAAAGGTGCTGGAGGGATCATCATTGCTCCAGAGTTGAGCTAAGACACAGGTCACCCTCCCCCAGTGCCTATGAAAAACAGACACAAAAATCACCATAGGTCTCACTCTTCTCAAACTCAAAGGGCAGCCAACATCCTGAGAAAGAACCCTCTGGTGCCTTGGTACCAACTATTAAACAGGTGCCTATAGTATCTCCACTGCACCTCTGGATCATTCTTCTTCTGGTACTGACCTCCTCACTAGCCAGTTCCTCAGCATCATCCCTATTGGCACCTAGGGCATGTGTGTGTACTGGGTGATTTAGCTGTGGGCCCAATACAAGAGTCACCTTGCTGGATAGGCTGAAGGTGGTGCTGGTCAGACTCCTGGTCACGAGACCTCGGTAACACAAACAAAATAGGTAATACCAACTCTATCCCCTACTTGAGAGTAAGTGACATCAGAGTGCCTTAGTATGCCTGAAAGGGTAGCCTCACCTGTGGAGATGGTGTGTTCCTTCTCAACCTCCCCATCGGTACACAGGAGGGTTCCTTTCCCACTCACCCTCCTATCCCTTCACAAGGATCACAATGGGAATCCAGGAGGGACTTTAGGGATTGCTCTCAGCGGGAAAAGGCATGGACTTCAGAGACCAGCCCCACAGTATCCTTCTCTGCCTCCACCAATCCAAGATTCATGTGCCTATCAACCTTGGCCCTACTAGGCACCCTGGGGTATGCAACCCACATACTTGCAAGCCAGTAGCTACTGCCCCCACTCCCAGGGCTAGATCCTCTTCTCCTATGAGGCAATATAGATGTTTCCAGCCAGGTCAATTAATACAGCCTCAGATACTAAAGAGATGGGAAGAAGAGAGAAGCGTATATCAGGCAGATGAGGGAGAACAATTAATCCTGGCCACAATTCCCTTATCCTTCCCTAATGAGGCAGTGAACCCCTCAATGTTTTCGCCAGTTGATGATTTTAAGGCATTCCAACATATTAAATGCATGGCAGAGGCTCTTGACATAACAGTGGAGGAGATGCAAGAGAAACCACACAAACTGCTAGACATTCTGCACTCTCCCTTCCTTGCTTGCCAGACTGATAAATAAGGGGATTACTGGAGCTTCCAAAAGACCTCCTGCCTCAATTCAAGCCACATCCAAATGTGCTGACAAAAAGTTATCAAGCCCCTTCCAAAGGTTCTGAGTACTTTTATTCTCCCCTTGTAACAAGGATCTCTTGTTGTAGCTACTCTCCAGGGATCCAAATCCTAAACAAGGGCTTCCCAAATCAACACTTAGGGAGAAAGACCTTAAAGCTGGACCTATTTGGATGAAGTCTGTCTGTCAGCCAGCCTCCAGATGCTAGTAGCTAATTACCAAGCGCTTCTCAGAAAATATAATTATTTACACTAATCTCAGGTTCATTTTGGAACACGGGGAAAAACTAAAATCTATAATGAATGAAGGGCAGCTGTGTGAAAATGAAAAGTTAATGTAAAGAGAGCTGATTAGGCTCCTAGGTGAACTGGTTCACATCCACACAGATTCTCTATGATTCTGACACATATTGCTCATTGAAACAAAGATGACTCAGACTTTTTTTTTTTTTTTTTAAATAATTTACAGATAAGCAACCCTTATAAATCCTAAAAAAAAAAAATCAAGGAGGTTCTGTCTACTTGGTTATAAACACTACTACTGGGGGAATTCTGTGCCAAAAAACTAAAAATTCTGCAAAATTCTGCATATTGTATTTGTCAAAATAATACAATATAATCATGTCAGTTACAATTATTTTGTTACTTTATTTCAAAATATTTGTCAGCAAGTATGTCGAATAATACAAACCAAAAAAAAGTTTTTTGACAAATAGATTCCTTACTAGGCATATTAATACAGAACTCTGCGTAATTTATTTAAATTACAACATAGAACAGTATTTCCTGCACATGTCAGAAGCAGTGCAAAGGCTTTGGGGAGTCAGGGGTAACAGAAGAGCTGAGGGAGAGGGAAGGAGCCTAGGAGTGAACCTGGAGGGTGTTGGGTGTCGGTGGGAGAGTTTTCCTTGGGGGTGGGGGTGCGGGGGGATTGTTAGGGTGTTGGAAACTCTCCTCCATGCAGACCCTGGCTGACCCCAAGCCTCTCCCATTCAGTCAGGCACATCCGTCTCTGTTCCCGCACCCCTCCTCCCCATGGGTCTCTGCAGCCCCCCTTCCCTGTCCCAATCCTCAGCGCTGTTATCCCACTAGCTCCTGAGCCCATGCTCCAGTCCGTCCCCCCCACTAGCCATTCTGAACCCCAGTCTGACACCCCCCCAGCAGCCCTGTGTGGCCCACTCTGTTCTAACCTGGCTCTGCTAGAAGGGTGCTGTGATGAACTCTACTTCTGGGGGAATTCTGCAGCACTGGGCATAGAATTTTGTATTTTCCCACATAAAATACATTTTGCCCACCAGAGACTGCTGTGGTGCTAGAACAGCCAGCATGAATGCAGCTGGGTGTGTGGCACTACAGCTACCTCTGGTGGGCAAAAGACAGAACTGCAGCACTTAGGTAAAATGTATTTTATGAGGGAAAATACAAAATTATGCAAGATAGGGGAATTCTGCGCACCCGCAGATGTGCGGAATTCCCCCAGGAGTAAAACACCCAGTAAGGAACTCTCAGCAATGCAATCACAATTTAGCTGGTTGAGTATTTTAATATTGAAATAAATTAAATCTTCCTCCTTAGATTTCACTTTTATGTGATTCCCAACTGTTTCATGACTTTCCCCCCACCCCCATCACAGATAATACAAACCTGAATAGTACACTAATAAGCAGATTTGGAAATTTTCACTTAACAATTCACAGCTGACAGTTTTATGATTCTACACACACAAAAAGAAACACACATCTAATGAGTATCTTTTAAAAGACTATGTTTAGGGGTTGCTTAAACTTGGCAAACTCTTTTTCTGGTGCTTTCCCATGTGGACTTTACAGATGTTCATACATACATGCATGCATACAACCATTCTTTCAAACCCTCAAAAAAAAAAAAAATCAAAAGGCTGAGATGTCTCCCAGTTAATAAAAACCAAAGACAAAAAAATAAGATAACAGGTGTTGGAACTCTTCAGTTCTTCTAGCCTTTGGGCTCATGTGGAACAGGAAATGTAGCTGGGCACAGCACTTTCATGCTAGCAGGCTCTTCAGGTGCTGGCAGACTAGTCACAGACTGGCTTAGCCTGTTGGTTGCCATCTTCACTTTGTTTCCCCTAAAGAGGCAAGCCTTGGGTATTAGGAGTATCAGTCTTCCCTCAAATGGCTTGTAGACCCAAGGGATAATGGATCTTCATTTTACGCATGGGGAGAGTCTCAACTGCTCCCCTTTATAGCACCACCTTCAGAACTCTTCAGTGAGTTCAGAGAAGTGGTGAGTGGTACGAAGTATGACTTGAATTGAGACAGCCTTGCCCAGTCAGGTTAGAGATGGGTAATATTTAGATTAGTATTGGATTGGAAAAGTCATGCTTACGCCAACAATTTAATATATATATATTAACACACACACACACACACACACACACACACACACACACACACGATCCTCAACAAAAAAATCAAAATGAAAGCGGCACAAAACCACTTTTGAGGAAGTTCACAAGGCCCCCACTCGGGATGAGAAGGTCTTGCACTGATATCTGGCACTATTCATGGAAAACGGGCCATCAAAATTCTATGAAAATAACAGGTAGCAAAAACAGCAGCAACTCAACATGCATCCATCAGTAATGTTAAGAATAAATTTGGACATCTTATGACAGATGTTTGACTCTTTTCTTGCAAACAAGACAATTTGGCAACAGTTCTAAGAACTGGTTAATAAGATATGCAGCTTATCTCTTTAAAATTTTACTTTTAAAGCTTATCAAGATAAAACCCATTCAAAATAAAAATAAGTAACATTTATGCAAGGTCTGTATTCTGACTCTCACTATTCCTCTCACAGCTGATAACCTACACTTCCCTACAAGCAGCCCTAGATCCATCATGTACAGCAGCATGGATCATTGCCACATCTGAAGCGATGAGGAGGTTGTCCTGTCTCCAAGCATCGGGAATATGGAAGGAGGTCCAAATCACAGTTGAGGACTCTCTTTTGGTGGACAATGACCTTCTTAAAGATCAATAAGGCATTCCACTCATTGAAGAACTCCATGGATATCCTGCGTTCCCTGAGCCTGTACATCCCAGCCCCAAGAAAGAAGCAAGACAGACCCAAGAGCTCCTTCAGATAGCATCGCTCTGCTCACTACTACTACAATCCTCATAGGACTTTGGAACCACCAAGGAAGAAACAGGGGTTTCAGTGCAGACAACCCTGTGCCTCTCTCTAAATTGTAGCACCATCAGCATCTTTCTCCTGGCAGTAAAACTAATGCCTTGAGGGCCCGAAAGAATGTCCTGGGGATCTTTATTTCCATTTCCCCCCGCACACACACACCCTTTGGCAACCATCTCTTTTTTGGGAAGTCTGAAAAGGGATCGCCTCAGACCAATGGGTCTTATCGTTTATCAGCAGCGGGTACTAAATTCAATTCCAGTCCCTTCCTCCATCTTACACTCCTTCCTCATCCCTTTTCATCAGGGATCTCTCTCAAGAGATACTCTAGAAGGGAGTGAGCCTCTTGTTTCAATAACTCATAAGTAGAGGAGGTGCCCTTAGAATTCATGGGTAGGAGTTTTTATTCCTACTATTTTCTCATTCCAAGGAACAAGGATTGGTATCGCATTTTGGCCCTTTGATGTCTCAACAAGTTGATATGTCGTTTCAAGTTCAGGATGACTCTGGTCTTCAGAATCCCTTCATTAGATCAAGACTAGCTTGTGGCTCTCCACTTCAAGATGCCTATTTCCATCTATCTATCTTTCTATCTATCTAAGTCAGCCCATAGGCAATGCCTCAGATTCCTAGTAGGAACATCTCTCTGAGTACAGGGTCCTGCTCTACGGTTTTTCCACAGCATCAAGAGTGTTTACCAAGTGCTAGGTAGTCACGGCAGTTCATCTAAGCAGACAAGGGATCCAGGTTTACCAGTATCTTGCTGACTGGTTGATCCAGGGGAGTTCACATTACCAGATGACTTGATCTGAGTAACCTTAAAGCTCTTTGCCACAATGAATCTCAAAGTCAACACATAAGAATTCACAGGAGCCATGTTAGATTTTCAGGTCAGTGAGAGCTTAAATTCTACAAAAAAGATTCCAACTATAGCAAACCTCAACCAACCACCTTCAAACTCACCCAAAGACCTCAATGAGAGCATGCCTCTGACTTCAGGGACACACAGCCTCATGCAGCTATGCGACACTGTTTACCAGACTTTGTCTATGTGCCATACAAAGGTGACTGAAATCAACATATCTACCCAACAAATACCACATGCACATGCTGGTCATGGTCCCACAAGAAGCCTTCTCCTCTTTAAACAGGTACAAAGACACACTTCAGATGTGCAAATAATGCATTAAGAACTCAATGATGCAGAACATCTTTCACAAGGAGGGATACACATCCATAGACCTATTTGACACAGGAGAACAAGTGTCAAGATCCAAGAGGGATGCCAGTCTGGCTCCCTTGTCAAATGTCTTGGCCATCTGCATGGACACCAGGACTGATGTATGCCATTCTGCCAATCCCCATGATACTGAGAGTTCTGAATAAGGTAAAATAAAATGCAGGATCCATGATCTGATAGCCCCAGCATGTGCCAGGCAGTTTGGTATTCAGATCTCGTGAATGTCTCAATACAGCCCCCACTAGCTTTAACTGCTCTATTCAATGTAGTATCACAGCAAAAGAGTCAGATACCCAGATCATTACATCTAACAGCCCACATACTGGCTGTTTGACATCCACTGAAGAAAGATGTTCAGCTGAAGTTCAGAGCTTTTTTTAACAAAGCAGGAAAGCCTCAACTATGCCAATACATAGTTAAGTGGAAGAGGTTTTCCCACTGGGCATCTCAGTACAAGCAGTCTCCTTTGACAACACCATTTAATCAATATTGGACTATTAACTAGCCTTGAAACACTCAGGATTTTCTATTAGTTCCATAAAGGTCAATTTATCAGCAATATCTGCACATCACTGTCCTATCCAAGGTAACACCATTTTTCTCCATCTGACAGTGGCAAGATTTCTTACATTTTTCTCACAGAATGGGAGCCCTTCCCTCCTGGGACCTCAATATAGTGTTAACAGGGTTCACAGATTCCCAAGCCAGATAATTCTCTGATCACCTAAGTCTGACCTCCTATATAACACAGGCCATAGAATTTCTCCAAAATAATTCCTTTTGAGTCTCAGTAAATTGTCCCAATGGTTAATTAATCCTCACTGTTTAAAAGCCTTATATCCAGACTGAATTTGTCTAGATTCAATGGTTGGAAGTTGAAGCATGTTATATCTTCCTCTGCTTGACTGAAGAGCCCATAATTAATTTGGGTTCTCCATGTAGGCACTTACAGACTGTGTTCAAGTCGCCCTATAACCTCCTCTTTGTTAAGGTAAACAGATTGAGCTCCTTACAGTCTGTCACTAAAATACATGTTTTCTCATCCTTTAATCATTCCTGTGGCTCTTCTCTGAACCCTCCAATTTTTCAATATCCTTCTTGAATTGTGGACACCAGAACTGGACAGAGTGTTCCAGCAGGGGTTGCACCAGTACCAAATACAGAAGTAAAATAACTTGTCTACTCTTTTCTTGAGATTCCCATTTATGCATCCAGAGATGGCATTAGCCCTTTTGTCCACAGTGTCGCACTCAGAGCTCACGTTGAGCAGATTACCCCCCAGTCCCCTCCATATCTTTTGTCAAGAGTCACTGCTTCCTAAGTCTCCCATCTTGTACGTATGGCCTACATTCTTTATTCCTAGGTGAATAAATTTAGCCATGTTAAAATTCATATAATTTGCTTGAGTCCAGTTTACCAAGTGATCCAGGTCACTCTGTATCACTAACTGGTCTTCTTCATTATTTATCACTTCTCCAATCTTTGTGTCATGTGCAAACTATCACTGATGATTTTATGTTCTCTTCCAGGTCACTGATAAAAATGTTAAATAGTGTAGGGCCAAGAATCAATCTTTGTGGGACCCCACAAGCAACACAACCACTCAATGATGATTCCCTATTTACAGTTACATTTTGGCACATCAGCCAAATTAATTCATTTAAGTGTGCCATGTTAATTTTGTATTGTTCTACTTTTTTTAATCAAAATGTCATGCAGTACCAAGTCAAATGCCTTATAGAAGCTTAAGAATATTACATCAACTCTATTATTTTTATCAAACTTTATATCTTTTTTTGATGAGAGTACAAGTTAGTTTGTTCTGTTTTCCAGAGCACCCACGCCCCACACCACCTTTGGGACTTTAGCAACCTTCCAATACCATCAATCAATCAAGACTGACTTTTTAGTAGCCTTTACATCAGCTTGACTGGCTGGGGAGATTCAGGCTCTCGTGGCAAGTCCCCCTTATATATGTTTCATAAAGACAGTGTTATTTTCAGGCTCATCCCAAGTTTTTGCCCCAAATTGTTTCAGAATCCTATATGAACCAATTAATTAATGTCTCAGTTGTCTTCTCTCACACTCACTCAACCTTGGAGGAAGCTACTTCATATTCTTGATGTAATAAGGGCATTACCATATTATCTTAACAGGACAAAATTACTCAGGAACACACCTAGGCTGCTCGTGGCCTTTGCAGAGATGGTTACGGGTCAGGCAATATCCTCACGGAGATTAGCAAAATGGACCTTCAAATGTAGACGAACATGTTTTGAGCTAGCCAGGTTAGACCTATCTAGCCATATAATAGCTCATTTCACTAAGCCTCTGGCAGCCTCAGCTGCCTGTTTGATGACTGTCCCTATTTCCAGAGGCTGTAGGGCAGCTATGTGGAGCTCAGTCCACACTTTTACTAGACACTATTCTTTGGTAGGGGCTTCCAGGTCAGATGCCCATTTTGATAGAGCTGTCCTATAATCCTTGTTTAGACAGGACTACCGGTTTCCAAGAAAACAGGTAACTGCTTGCTAGTCACCAAGAGTGGGATACACGTGGACAATCAAAGAATGGTTACATACCTTACAGTAACTGTGGTTTTAGATGTTTTGTCCACATGGCTCCCATGACCCACCTCCTTCCCTGCTATTAAGAAATCCTACTCCTTCTTTGATTCTGTATTGGCAAAGGAACTATGGGATGTTGGGGCATGTTCCCTTCATTAAATGTCCTTAGATGGGTGTGTGTGGGGGGGGGGGGGAGGGAAGAATTGGGGGGGTGAGGCAAAAGGATATCTAGGGTATGAATGCAGCCCCAGTGGACACTAGCAGCCAAAAGACTCTGATCTTATGCACACAGGTTCCTGTGCGCCAAGAGTGAGATCTATGTGGATGAAATACCTTGAAAAACCAATTAGCTATATGAGGAAATGCTATATATCTAGATCTATCTATCTAGATATATAGCATTTTCTCATATATCTATCTCGATATAGCTACAGAAATAGCCAACCTCACCAAATTCCTAATGAAAATTTTCCCTTTTACAGTGACAAGATCTATTAAAAAACCACAAACATCCTGCATGGTAGAAATGAATTAATACTGATCAACTTCTGTGGACAACCTTTACATCATCTCCAAGAATCACAGAGAAACATCTGGGGGGTGGGGGGGAAATCACCAAATCAGCACGAATTAGTCCCTTATATTCAATGGTAAATCTCCTAAAATGTCTAAAAGACATTCAGTAGCAAGTACTGAACATTACTTCCATTTCTTAAGTTATCTCACCACAGTATGGATACTTGAAAATACTCCTTACACTTGTATTTTGTATATTTACTTTCACTGTTGCTCTGAGAATGACTGTCTACATCAAATAGAAAGAGAAATTGTTTCTTAAAAGAATAAATAAGATAAGGCAAATTACTGATTTCCCCTTGTGATCCAAAGGTAAATGATAAAGAGAGTAAGAAAATAGTGGTATAATAGAATTCATTTGTTCTGTCCAAATTTTCTCTCCTGTTCTTTTTTGCCAAATATGACATGCATTTTGTGCAAAACAGTACTATATAAGGGAAAATTAGTGAAGAATGTTAACTACCAGTTATTCCCCTTCACTGATTTCTGCATCAAATAGTGGGAAGCCTCATTTAATTGATTGTAAGTGGTTATTTCCACTTAATGTTTTGGTTATGGTCATCATGCTTTATTTTTATTAAATATTCATTCAGTTACATTCCTAAATTACTTCTTAAATGGATGATTAACTTATGCTGGTGGAAGCCAGGGTGAAGCCATTGTGCTTAAAAGCAGAATGCCGATATCAGGGTGTTGAGCCAAAGCTGCAAAAGCACAGAAGCACCCAGGTTTACTGAAAAGGCAGGGACAACCTCTTATAGTTCTGGGTGAACTCTCAAAGCATTACCCTATCTTTGACGGAATTATGTAACATTAAGAGACACACTAGCTGGGATATAACTTAATTTCTCTCAAGAAAAGACAGTGGACACATTAGATACATTATGTTAAACCAAAAAGACACTGGTCAAATTCTCTCATGTCCTATTCCCTTGCACTTGTATTGGTGGGATTGTACAAGGTATAAGAAAAAACACAGTATTTAGTCTAGGGTGTCTAAGTTAACATTTATACAGTGCTTTTACGTCACACACACTATGTTCCCTATCCTGACGGCACTTTAGCATGTGTATAACTTTACTCATGTGTAACCCCACTGATTTCTAATGGTTCTTCTCATGTAGTCAAGTAACGCATGTGAGAGTGTGTGCAGGATTGGGGTCTATATGAGGGAATGCAATATATAATCATATTTACCCTCTTTGTAAAGTGCTTTGAGCTCTACAGATGAAATGTGACACATAAAAGCTAAGTATGATAATAGGTAAAAAGCACTATTCAGTATTGGGTTAAGATAATGCATAGAAAATTAGCCCAAAGGTAAATGTTTGAAAAAGCTAAACCCTTGTTTTCAGAATGGAAACGCATTTGTAACTTAACTACTGCAACAAAAATATCCAAATAGTCTGGGTGGCTAACATTTTCAGTCTAAAACTACCCCTAGATTTTGAAACCAAGAGGAGAAGGAGGAGTCAGTTGAGAGTGAAATTAAGGTTTAAAGAGGATTGTTATGGGAAGGAGAAGAACAAACAAAAAATAAATGGAGGCATCTGGAAGAAAGGAACAGTTAAAAAAAACAAGATTAATATTTCTGGCAAAACTCCTAAGCTTATGCTGTTGACTATTTTCCCCCTACAGCCACCACTCCTCCAACCTCCCCTTCCAAACCCTAAGTCCACTTAAGGTGCTTCTGTGTCAGCATAGGCAGCAATCAACACTTTGCAATTAAACGAATGGCTGGGGTGGGCTAACAGTAGGGCTGACAGACCCCTGAGGAGATCAATTTCATCAGCTCCATGTCAGCCCTACTGTCCACCAACCTAGGGAACAGACATGTGAAAACTGATCCACGATCCAGGAATCCCAAGTTCAGCTATCAGATTTTACTGTAATTTTCAAGAAGTAAACAAAGATATGTAGAATTTGGGACTAGAGAGCAGCCGTTGTTCACGTAGTCCATCCCTCACTATGAAGGGGCTGCATCTGACATCAGGTACATCCAGCCAACCCTTTCAGTAGCATCAGTGTTCAAAGCTTAATAGTTTGATGTTCAATATTCTCTTTTTCTATACACAGCAATCCTTACACCTCAGCTTCCCTGTTAGACAATGACAGCAGAGAAATTTAGTAAATGATCTCTACCAATACTTCTCCCCCCCCTCCCCTGCCCCACAATTTTGACCTATGTTTAAAAGTTACTTCTAATTGTTAACAGTGAGGAAAATCATAGAATGACACCCAATTTAAACTATAGTAGGGAAAAAAATAAGAACTTGTCTCTAGCAAATCTTTTGAACTACCGGTTAGAGTTATAATCCACACTCTGTTTGACTGTATTAGTTTATACTATCAAGAGTGAATAGATTTGAATATGCTGATGTTCCATAGGGATCTCTTGCTAAGGAGAGGGTCTCATCAGGAGCAAGCACAACTTACAACAGTAGCAACTCCATAGCATTAGCTAATATTAGCTTGTACCATTGCTGACACATGCACACGTCCTCAATATTTCAAATGGAAATTCTGTTCTAGTTAAAAAAGGATACACTATTTTGAACTTCACTCCAGAACTAAGTCACTGTCTCTCTGCAGCAGTGACTTTCAGCAGCATTCTTTGAAATATACCAAGTTTTCACTAGAATATTGGACTTTCAGAGGAGACGTACATACCAGCTAACATTTCTGAGTTTTACTGAGCACCATTAAACTTTTTAAAATTGCCCTTTGAGCATACTATTTAAATCAGGCCAAGCTGAAGAAATATTAATACCCCCTTCCCCAAATACACCCTCCCCCCACAAAACACCAGAAATACATTTGTGTGGGGGCTTGGGGCCTGGAATATTAAACTCCGAGCAATGAAATCATAAATGACAATATTTGGACATGACTAGCTATTAGCAACTCAGCATGGATACAGCCCAATGCGCTGCAGAGATATACTCTTCAAACGAAACAAATACAGATTTAATCTACTTGACACATTAATATTCCCAAAGACTTGAATCATGGTACAGAATAACATCACGATTTCTTATTTATGTTACCCTAATGTGCTCCTTTCAACTTTCTTACTTTTATTCATAAAACTACTTTCTACCTTATCTTAATTGATCCAGTCCCTCTGTGTAGCAAAACACAAAATTTTCTAGAAAAAGATTAAAAAAAGAGCCTACACCCAACAACTATGCGCCTTCCTTATGTACAAAATGACACTTACTACAGTTAAGCGTGGAAGAATTCATTTCTTTTTTTTTATAATTTTGATGGATAATACTAATATTTATTTTAAGCATTTTTAAAGATGATTTAAATATTCATAATTGCTTAAAACCCATATCATGCATTTTTTCAATTTTTTGTCTAAATTTTCACTGTTGCAGGAAATTATGGGGAGAGGCCTGACAATTTTTTAATGATAGTGGATGCTGAGATTCAAAAAGTTAAAGCTTTATCACCATTAAGACAAAAATTGTCCACATCACATCAAACTATTGGGGCTGTCAAGCGCTTAAAAAAATTAAATTGCAATTAATCACAATTAATCTCGCTGTTAAATAATAGAATACCATTTATTTAAATATTTTTGGATATTCTCTACATTTTCAAATATATTAATTTCAATTACAACACAGAAACAAAGTGTACAGTGCTCACTTTATATTTATTTTTGATTACAAATATTGACACTGTAAAAAAGAAACACACCTCTACCCAGATATAATGCTGTCCTCGGGAGCCAAAAAATCTTACTGTGTTATAGGTGAAACCGCGTTATATTGAACTTGCTTTGATCCAACAGAGTGCGCAGCCTCGCGCCCTTCCCCCCCCCGGCGCTGCGTTACCACGTTATATCGGGTCGCGCTATATCGGGGTAGAGGTGTAATATTTTTCAATTCACCTAATACAAGTACAGTAATGCAATCTCTTTATCATGAAAGTTGAACTTACAAATGTAGAATTATGTACAAAAAATAACTGCATTCAAAAACAAAACAATGTAAAACTTTAGAGCTGACAAGTCTACACAGTCCTACTTCTTGTTCAGTCAATCGCTAAGACAAACAAGTTTGTTTACATTTGTAGGAGATAATGCTGCCAACTTCTTGTTTACAATGTCACCTGAAAGTGAGAACAGGTGTTCGCATGGTGCTGTTGTAGCCAGCATCGCTAGATATTTACGTGCCAGATGCAGAAAAGATTCATATGTCCCTTCATGCATCAACTGTCATTCCAGAAGACATGCGTCCATGCTGATGGTGAGTTCTGCTCGATAATGATCCAAAGCAGTGCGGCCAGATGCATGTTCATTTGCATCACGTGAGTCAGATGCCACCAGCAGGAGGTTGATTTTCTTTTTGGTGGTTCGGGTTCTGTAGTTTCCTCATCCGAGTATTGCTCTTTTAAGACTTCTAAAAGCATGCTCCACACCTCATCCCTCTCAAATTTTTGAAGGCACTTCAGATTCTTAAACCTTGGGTCGAGTACTGTAGCTATCCTTAGAAATCTCACATTGGTACCTTCTTTGCATTTTGTCAAGTCTGCCGTGAAAGTGTTCTTAAAATGAACAACATGTGCTGGGTCATCATCCGAGACTGCTATAACATGAAATATATGGCAGAATGTGGGTAAAACAGAGAAGAAGAAATAATTCTCCCCCAAGGAGTTCAGTCACAAATTTAATTAACGCATTATTTTTTTAACGAGCGTCATCAGCATGGAAGCATGTCCTCTAGAATGGTGGCCGAAGCATGAAGGGGCATACGAATGTTTAGCATATCTGGCACGTAAATACCTTGCAATGCTGACTACAAAAGTGCCATTTGAACATCTGTTCTCACTTTCAGGTGACATTGTAAATAAGAAGCGGGCAGCATTATCTCCTGTAAATGTAAACCAATTTGTTTTTCTTAGCGATTGGCTGAACATAAAGTAGGACCGAGTGGACTTGTCAGCTCTAAAGTTTTACATTATTTTGTTTTTGAGTTCAGTCATGTAACAAAAAACCCCTACATTTGTAAGTTGCACTTTCACGATAAAGAGATTGCACTACAGTACTTTTAGGAGGTGAACTGAAAAATACTATTTTTTTTTAATCATTTTTACAATGCAAATATTTGTAATAAAATAATAATATAAAGTGAGCACTGTATACTTTGTATTCTGTGTTGTAATTGAAATCAATATATTTGAAAATGTAGAAAACATCCAAAAATATTTAATACATTTCAATTGGTATTCTATTGTTTAACAGTGCAATTAAAACTGCAATTAATTGTGATTTATTTTTTAATCACAATTAATTTCTTTGAGTTAATCTCGTAAGTTAACTGTGATTAATCGACAGCCTTACAAAATATACAAAGCAAATCAATAAATCAAACTCTAGTAAGTTCTCAAGCAGTATTTTTCTTACTTAACATGTGTTTGTAAATTTGATTATCAATGGACTTTTTTGTGGATTTGTGCATGCACACTGAAATTGACATTCACCAACATTTACCAATAAAATCTATTTATTCCAAGCCTACCTATTGTTTCTCCTCCAAAGGAGGCAAAAGTTAAATGAAAGCTACAATTAAATAAGACATTTCCAAAATTAGTCTATTTTTTCCTACTTTTTCCAGGGACCTGTTGCATAAGAGAATGGTCAAAGCTCACACTGCATTTCTGAGGTTGCAAGTTTGCTCCCATGGACCTTTCTTTTTTTTAAAACAAAAATAATCTCAAAGCAATAGTTAAGGGGTTAAGCGATCCATTTTCTTGTTTGCAGAAAAAAATCTTATAATATGTAGCATTGCCAAAGCTAGCAAGCCAAAAATAAGTCATGCCCCCCCCAAAATCATTGGATTGACTGAAAAATCATGAGATATTTTTAATAGATTTTAGGTTGTTTTTGTTTTCTGAGTCTTTAGAATACACTAAGGTAATGTTTTCAAATTTTCTCCATAACCATGAGGGCTAGAAACTTCTTTTAAAAATACCTTCTACCTCTCCCCACACACATACAACCACACCCAAAGTTAACACTATCAAATCCCTAGACTCCAGCTTCTAAGGTGAGAAGGAAAACAATTTAAGACTCACAATAAAAGCTCAAAAGTTAGCAGCACTGAAATTTTTTTCCTACCAAGATTATATTTTTAAATTACTGACATATTGGAAAGTTGACTCTCTTGAAATTAGCCAATTTAAGAAAATTCATAGGCGGCATCCAATTAAACCTGTTCCCAAAATTATCCTAAACTGCTCAGCCAGAGATTTATTAGTATAAACAAATAAACCAAACTGGTTTAGATTTGCTCAGAATTGGCTTAACTCCATTCTCATCAATGTCAATGAGCGTTATCTCTGAAACCAAAGGGAACAGAATTAGGGCAATGCTGAGTGCTTCTGAAAATCCTACCCCGTCTCCAATGAACATGCACTCATATAAACCAGGACTGAATATCGACCCTACTGATTAGCCACTGTCCAAAAGATTGAACTGAACACTGCCTCACACAAACATAGATTTGGAAACACGGATGACATCAGGGAAGCATGCATATAATTGTATCCTGTGTTAGGACTGGACAATCCTTTGCCTCCTTTGATGAGGATGACCAGAAAAGCCACTCTCATATATACAAATGAATTTCTCTAGTTTTAGAATCAGTTTCTTTAACTGGATACATTCTCTCTGGAGGTTGGTTGGAGCAGAAGCTTTGCTATCTATCGTTCTGCAAGGGCAAAGGACTCTAATGATCTATTATTTTGCTTTCCAAATTTAACAATAGTCACAGAAAAAATAAAAGGAGCATCATGACCGGAAATCTGAGAGAGACATTAAAGAGGAAGAAATTCCCATCTGTGAGTTCGTATTTGAGATTGTTTCTATACCTTCTAGTCCCTTCAAAAGCTGACTCTACCTTCTGTATTTGACATACCTCAAAAAAGAGTACCCTGTAACACAGGCTAATTTATAGCTCAAAAATCTTTTCCCTCATTACATCTTTATACCAATCAATAGTTTTTGCTTGTTTGTTTCTAATAAAAAAAAAATGAGAAGTTAAAAGCCACAAGACTTTGGATAAATATAGTGAAAGTGGAAGTCACTTTGAGGCCACTCCAGTAAAGAAATGTTTTGTTTTTTTTAAAATAAGACCATTCCAATCAGCTGCTGCTTTAGTGCTTCATCTGAAAGCAAGTGTTCCTGTAAAGCAGTAGCTTGCTGGCAGTTTCAGAGCAGCAGGTGAAGATCTGGAATAAAAAGCACAGCAGCAGGGAAGAAATTCTAGGGGGTAGGGGAAAGGTCATAGTTTATATATTTTTGAAGAAGGAAAATTGCAACCATGGATACAACTCAACCTAAATGTCTAGGAGGCAAAACAAGAATTGGAGATTTGCAGTTTTATTTGCTTCTGTGACTAAACCTTTAATCTAATTATAAAGCTCTGTTGGCTAGCGGTTAGAGTATGGGACATGGTGTCAAGAAATCAGATCTGCCATAGACATGGCATGACCTCAGGTAAATCTCACTCTCTGCCTTAATTTACCCATTGGTAAAATGAGAATACCACTACAAGGATGTTATAAGAATTAAAATTTGTGAAGTGTGTTTAAGTCCTTGGATAAAAGAAGCTTTATAATCACCAGGTACTACCAGGGCCGGCTCCAGGCACCAGCGAAGGAAGGTGATTGGGGCGGCCAATGGAAAGGGGTGGCACGTCCGGGTCTTCGGCGGCAACTCGGCAACAGCTCAATCGCGCCGCTTCATTCTTCTGCAGCAATTTAGAGGCGTGTCCTTCGCTCCGAGAGGGACTGAGGGACCCGCCGCCGAAGTGCCACCGATTGGCTTTTTTTTTTCCACCCCCCGCTTCACCGCTTGGGGCGGCAAAAAAGCTGGAGCCGGCCCTAGGCATTACTAATGTAACAGTTACTGCTCCTGTACCTACTGGAGCTACAACCAGTTGAATGTGTCTTAAATCCCCAAGTGGCATAAAATTATTCCAGCTCCTATGTCTAATTAAATTTTTGCAGAATTTAAGATTTCATTTTCACAGCCTTCCCCCACAGTGGTACTTTTATTTAGTGTAGACAGTTCAAATCTATAGCCATATTAACTCAAACAATAGCAATGCAAGATATGAACACCCTCCATTCGTCTTTATAGGCTATTAAACGCTAGCCCTGAGCAAACCATTTTCCAGGACCAATGCACTCACAAAGAGAGACCATAAGGAAAGGATTATGTCAAATGTTTGAAAACAGAGGAAAATGGACAAAAATCTAGTGCAACGAAACAGATAAATGTCCTGGCTCTGTAGTCCACACAAATGTATGTTCTATTCACAATATAATGTCAAAATAATAATAATCTGACATTTGAATGAACACAAACATAAAAAAAATCACATTTACTATTATTACCGTATTACCGCCTCTGTCTGAAAGTTTATTGCTACACAGTGTATTCAAATAGAAACGGTTAAAACACTGTTAAATTGTTAAAAGCAAGAAGTAAAACTTAGGAAATGACCGTAACTCTGTCTCCTGGTGGAATCAGGAAAATATTACTATGTAATTAATTTTTTATCATAATACATAAAAACAAGGGGGGGGATTAAAGTTGCATGGGCAACTATAAAACTGGCATTTTCTAACTTTTGACTGCTGGACTTGTAACCTCAACATTCTGCTACAGTAGTTTGTTGGTATGTAATTTCATAGGGGCTTTTGTTTGTTTGTTTTAAAGAGAAAAAGGTAAAAATAAATTTTATTATGTACAGTTGTCATATTGGCCTGGGGGTAGTGTAGCCCAACTCTCCCCATCCCTCAACCTCCAGGAATTAGGGAAGCTTCTGCTCCCTATGTTTTGTAGACTCAGATTTTAACACCAGAAGGGACCATTAGATTATCTAGTCTGCCCTTTTTTATATCACAGGCCACAGAATTACATCCCTCTACTCCTACATTTAGCCCAATAATTTGTATTTGACCTAAGCATATCTTCCAGAAAGGCATCCCTCTGAGACCTCAAGAATTGGAGTCCATCACTTCATTACATAGTTTGTTGCACTGATTAATCACCTTCATTGTTAAAACTTTGTGTCTCATTTCCAATTTGAATTTATCAGCCTTTAGCTTCCAGTCATTGGCCTTTCTTTGCCAAATTAACAAGCCCTATAGTACTCAGCACTATTAACACCCATATTTGATGATTCCCCCATTGACAACTACTTGAGACGTGTCAGTTAAAATTTTCTTAATCCATTTAACGTGTGCTTCATTGATACTGTATAATGGTTTTTAATCGGAATGTCATACGAAGTACTAAGAGAAACAAGATGGGTGAGGTAATATCCAATAATTATTGGACCGACTTCCGTTGGTGAGAGACTAGCTTTCAAGCGACACAGAGCTTTTCTTCAGGTCTGGGAAAGGTACTAAGAGTGGCACAGCTAAATACAAGACCCACCTTGTCTCTCTAATATCCTGGGACCAACAGGGCTACAACAACACCTCACGCAGTACTAAGTCAAAGATCCAAGTATATTACATCTATATAGTTAAGTTTATCAAACAAACTTGTAAGCTCTTCAGAGAATGAAAGCAGGTTTGTTTGATGAGACCTATTTTCCATAAAACCACATTGACTGGCATATTCTCATCCTTTCATTCTTTACTGACTCAATCTGTATCAACTTTACCATTCTTTTGCCTGGGATTGAATTATTTCTAATTGTGGCCTTCCTCTCATAACCAGGATAGGCTTTTACCAAAAGCATTTCTCTTCGTTGAATGTGGAAGCATGGCTTTTTGACCATCTGATGACTTCTTAAAGAACATGCAATTTACATTAGAAGGAAAAATAAACAAACAGGAAAAAAAATCAACAATTTCACTCAGTTTTGGAAAATTAGCCCTTTTGAAACACCACATACCTATATCTGGTTAGGACTGCCTCTGTCCACCTATACTGAATGTAAATCAGGTCATAACCACTGGCCCCTAGGTAAACACCAACTTCCCGTTCAGTGATCACCCCTTACAATGAGGTCAAAATTAAAGCAAAATGTGTTCTTCCCCCAGAGATGGGGTGTAAAAGAACAGAAACTGCCATTTTAAACTGTTTACAACTCAGCAAAAGCTGAATGGAATCTTATGGGACAAGCCAAAGGCTCATCTCTCACCCCAGGACTTTGTCCCTGCTGAATCTCAAAGGTCTGCTGCAAAACAGTGGAAATGTTGGAGCTTTTTTCAAAAAAGAAATTGCAAGAATCTTTTATAATGGAAAGTATGAGGAAGCATTTTATAAATATAGGGGTCATGACTAGCCTTCCCTATAACAGAAGTAACACACACATTTATTGGAACTTAAAGTTAGCAACAAATCATCTCTTTTTTCAGTTTATGTGCACTTCACAGCTCTCTGTATATAGTCAATTTCACTGTTTCCCCAAATAGTAGATTTCTATTTTGTTGAAAAAAACCTTTAAGTATCGGCAAGAGAGCAGAAAAGCACTTATAAATAACAAAACAGCCCAGACATACTATTTAAGGGTGACACCATAAACTGGGACTTGTGGAAATTAAAAAAGTTAAAATTAAAATTAAAGAAAGCCCTAAGTTGACATTGTCCCTTTAAGCATCACAAAGGACTCTGAGGCTAGGTCTACACTACCCGCCTGAATCGGCGGGTAGAAATCGACCTCTCGGGGATCGATTTATCGCGTCCCGTTGGGACGCGACAATCGATCCCTGAATCGACGCTCTTACTCCACCAGCGGAGGTGGGAGTAAGCGCCGTCGACAGAAAGCCGCAGAAGTCGATTTTGCCGCCGTCCTCACAGCGGGGTAAGTCAGCTGCGATACGTCGAATTCAGCTACGCTATTCACGTAGCTGAATTTGCGTATCTTAAATCGACTCCCCCTGTAGTGTAGATGTACCCTAAGTGGCAATCTTGCAAATTTCAGGTGGCAGGACTGACTTAACTGGCTAGCAGTACTGTCACTAACTTAGCTGAATGACTTGCAATTTCATCCTCTGAGGTTATTATGCTAACCAGGAATGGGAAAGGCAGAAAACACAGTTCTGACACTCAGTACCAGCAATTATATAGAACTTTTAATCCATATTTTCACATTATTTCACAGGTTTAATACACAGTTGTTTGTAATTTATACTGAGGTAACTTGGCATCATTGCTGCAGATTATTCAAGAACCATAATGTCTGAAATAAATGTCAGGTACTGTAGTTACCAGTTAGTATTTTGTGAAAGATTTAAATAAACTTGCTAGCACTGTCTCTCATGAATACTTAATTATGTATTTGCAATGGGTCCAACTCCTTACTCTCACTCCTACAGTCCCATAAAAACACCATGTAAAATTTTATCTTGGTAAAAATATTTGCAAGCAGCTGTACTGAAAGAGGTTTTTCCCCCACTTTATTTATTGTTTCACTTAATTCTATAGCATTCTTCCTCAATGCCCACTTCTGCCGTGATGCATACAAGAAATCAGCCTATCAAAGAAGGCTAGGTAGCATGGCAGATGGGGAACACTACTTAAATTTATTTATCCTTAAACTATCAAGCTGTGTTATCAAGTTTGACCTTTTTGTTACTTTCATTCTCCCTGGGACTCTTCCCTAATGTTTGTCATATGCACTTGTTGCATCTTTTATCAATCTAGATTAAGCTCTTCAGCGCAGGGACTGTATGTTCTCATGCATTTGTACTGCACTGAACACAATGGGGCCTGGACTGAATGCAATCTTTCTGTGCCAATCCTCAATGTCCTTAAATAAATTTATTCCTAATCCAAAGCAGTTAGGTTACTATATGCCCCAAAGGCAGAGGGTTTGTATTTATACTTTTTAATAGGCTTTTAGGAATTGAATTAAATCCTTTTGATTCACTATGTCAAACCCCAGTGCAAATTTTCCAATGATGCATTTATCTTCAAACAAGATGCATTAGAAATAGACAGTAGCAGCACTGCCCTACTTATTGGCAGAAGACTAAGGAAAACAAGCTGGATTATAGCCATTAGGGATCACAGATTTTTGCCTTCTCCTCAGCATTTTTTTTTCCTGAAGAGTACTCTGTCAATTAAAAGAATACAATTTCAAAAAGAGGAAAGTTCCGGTTTTACACAAAGCATAGTGTTATTTTAAACACAATCATTTACAACAAAAGAACCTGTTTTGGGAAGCATTTGCAATGCCTTATGGGGGCAAATGAATAAAGCAGAGAAACTGGGAACACGGTTTCAATGTCACATGATGCAGTTTTCTTCATCCCATAATTTTTTTCACCTCTTTTCAAAAGAGGTGTTCCCACAAAACCGTGTGTCCGCCATCTGTCTGAGAAGCATGGATCTTGCACAACTCTGCATTATTGTGATGAGTGTTGTGGGCATTGCATGCTGATCCTGCAGTACTTGCAGATCCACCAGAGGAGCCGCAGGGAAGATGATAATTCCTTGGAGGCTAGCTTACTGTGGGACATAGAAACAATTCAAGGTGGTTGTTGGCATTCACGGAACAGCTGCAGATGGTGGAGAGCTGGTTCTGGGCCCGAGAAACAAGCAGTGACCGGTGGGATTGTATTGTTATGCAGGTAT
This sequence comes from Chrysemys picta bellii, assembly GCF_011386835.1. NCBI lineage: Eukaryota > Metazoa > Chordata > Testudines > Emydidae > Chrysemys > Chrysemys picta. The sequence goes on along the minus strand of NC_088794.1, from coordinate 123,573,963 downwards.
GGGATGACAAGCAGTGGCTGCAGAACTTCGGCTGCGCAAGGCCACATTCCTGGATGTGTGAGCACAGCTTGCCCTAGCCCTCCGGCACAGCAACACCAAAATGAGAGCTGCACTGACAATGAAGAAGTGAGTGGTGATCACTGTGTGGAAGCTTGCAAGACCAGATTGCTACCGATCAGTTGGGAATCAATTTGGAGCTGGGAAATCCACTGTGATGCAAGTGTGCAGAGCCATTAATTGCATCCTGTTTCAAAGAACTGTGACTCTGGGCAATGTGCAGGACATAGTGGATGGCTTTGCAGCAATGGAGTTCCCGAAATGCAGAGGGGGTATAGATGCCATGCATATCCCTATTTTAGCATCAGACCACCTTGCCACAGAATACAACAACAGAAAGGGCTACTTTTCTATTGAATTGCAAGTGCTGATGGATCACTTGCGACATTTTATAGTCCTCAACATGGGATGGTCACGGAAGATGCATGGCGCATGCAACTTAGAGAACACAGGCCTGTTCAGAAAGTTGCAAGCAGGGACTTTCTTTCCAGACCAGTGGGGATGTGGAAATGCCAATAGTGATCCTGGGAGAATCAGCCTATCCCTTACTCCCATGGCTCATGAAGCCGTACACAGGCCACCTCAACAGGAGCAAGGAGTGCTTCAACTACAGGCTCAGCGGGTGCAGAATGACAGTTGAATGTGCCCTTGGCCATTTGAAAGGCCGCTGGCACTATCTACTCACAAGATTAGACCTCAGTGAAAGAAAAAAATCCCAATCATTATAGTTGTCTGCTGCGTGCTCCGTAATATCTGTGAAGCAAAGGGGGAAAAGTTTCTGCTGGGGTGGGAGGTGGAAAGGCTGTCTGCTGTTTTTGAGCAGACAGATACCAGAACTATAAGAAGGGCTCAACAGGGAGGCATGCAACTCTGGGAGGCTTTGAAAGACCATTTTAATAGCGAGCCACAGTAATGCTGGCTTTGTTTTTTTGCACTCCAGTATGAACCTTGTAATGAGTGCTCTGTTGGTAGTACTAGAACATTGCCAATGCGCCTGTTGATATTATCTGTAAATGATGTCAGTGACAGCCAGCATATGTTGTGAATAAAAATGAAGACTATAACTGAATGAAACTTCATAGATACAGGGAAAAGAACAGTCATTTTCATTTCACAAACACACACACCAACCATGTCTCTCACAGGCCAGTGTATGTGCAAGTGTGACTGTCTGTACTGTCCCCCATGGTGGAGTGGTAGGGGAAGTGCAGTGGCCCTGGAAGCCACATGGAATTGAGGGAGGAAGTAGGGAGGCCATGGAATGCAGTTCTCTATGGACTGCAGAGTGAGGAGCAAACAGGAAATGGAATTTCAATGGGGCTTTACAAAGGGGAAAGGTCTGTACCTGGCCGCCGGGCAGTGGAGTTCAAAATGGTGACCAGAGCGGTCACGGTGAGGCATTGTGGCATACGTCAACTTCAGTGGCCTCCAGGAGGTAAGTAACGTAGCGTCTACATTGACACTGCGTTCACCTAAGTACGTCGACCTAAACATTATGCCTCTCAGAGAGGTGGAGTTAAGTTAGCATAGCGGGCAAGTTACATCGGCAGAAGCAACATTTTAGTATAGATGCTTACAGAATTAGGTTGACCTAAGCTGCCTTATGTTGACCTGACTGCAGTGTAGACTACGCATATGAGTCAATGAGAAAAAGGCTTTTCTGGCAAAGGCTGTACTGGTATTTTTCTAAACCAATATATCAACCAAGCTCTTAAGAGTTGTTGCAGCCTCCCTTACAGTCTAATTTTCCATAGACATTAACATAGGAACAAGTTACTAATTAAGATCCAATATCCCATTGTTAAGAGGATTTCTGCTGAATGCTTGGACATGCTTTCAGCAGCTCATTTTTGGCTACTTTTACAGGGAAATTCAAATACAACACACCAGTTGTGGATTTGGTCCAACACCAGCAAGTTTCTAATGTAAAAGTTTGTACCAATTTCCAACTATTTCTTTTTAAAAAGGAGCAGAAACTAAGCCATGTAACCTCAGGGGTTTCCCTGGAGACTGAGTCCAAATGCATGGGCTGAGACATTGACTGGTTGCTGCTGTAGACCAGTGTATGTGTATGGAAAAGAAACTAGAGAGCCAGGTAAAAAGTAAGCAAACAGCAGGAGAGGCAGTGGTGTGTGGTCCTATGAGGAAGCCAAGAGACAGATCATCTTTTGGACAAAGTACTCCCTGAAACAGCAGACTTGGATTTCTGACTGTTTCCTGTTTGTTTCTACTGTGTTCAGAGAAACAGGACTGTTTTCGTGTACATTCTTTTTAAATAAACAGGATTGCACCAAAGAATGTATCCAAGTCTTATCCCTTTCTCCTCCTAACCCAAACCACCTGTCAAGACACCAAATATTGGCTAACTGCTTGGGCTATGGGGCAACATTATAATTTATTATTTGTCTTGTAGTAGTGCCTAGGAGTCCTAATCATGGACCAGAGTGACATCACTGTAATGATTTATGCTTGATTCACATTCTCAAGATTCTTTACAACCATAATAGTTAGCAACATTTATTTTAAATTAAAGCTTATATTCGGACACACAACTCTGTGGTATGGGTGAATTCCATAGCACACACTGCAGCACAGAATTATAGAACGCACAAGGTCCTGATTTGGGGTCTGCAAAGACTAAGATGAATTCTACAACTATTTGAAGGGATAATACTCCCCAGAGGGAGACAAATTATTTAGCATTGTACACGGGTGTATTACTAGAAATCTTTGGAAGAAATTGCAAATAGGACATTTTAGGCTAAATATCAGGAAAAGCTTCCCAACAATGAGATACTAGTAGGACTGTTGTTATAGTTTAGGACTCAACATTGCATTTTTCCTTCAGGCTGTGCTATGGCAACTGTTTTGCTAAGAGACCTACATTCCTCTCGTTATTTGCCAACTGCTGCTTTAAGAAAGGATAAAATAGTATTTCAACAGGGGATCTTATTACCTAAAGGGCACATCTCAAGACAGGGAAACACATACAATTTAGTTTTCTCTGTTCAGTATCAAGCAATTTTGAATTAGAAAAAAATAATAATCTAGATTTAGATTTGTAAGAACCTCCGCTCTGGCTAATTTAAGTAGCACTACTGAACTCCATTACAGTATTTAATAATTTTCATATATTGTTCTGCAGTCTATATAGTACTCAGGGGCACAGCTGATGCCCACACACAGCTTGCTGAATTTGTCCATAACTGGACAGATTCACAATTTTAAAAAAAGAGAAGCTTAATTAAAATTAGATAATGCAACAGTGCTGCCATAGCTCATTTAATTCCTTTTTCCCTTTACAAAGGCACTTCAACAGGAGTCTGAACACCTAGGTAGATAATGCACCTTTCTCACCCATCTGAAAACTATACTAATGTTTTTGCTCAGTCACATTTCTTTGGTTCCACAATATATATCCTGCTGATTGCTAGGCAACCATAACAGTTCCACCACATGCATGCAGTCAGTTGTAAATGATAGTGTTTTGTTAGTTCCTCACACACACACACAGAGAGATTTCTCATAACTTACCTTGTTTACCAATTACCAGAGTTAGCAATGTTCAGACAAACACTCCTACATCCCAGCTTCTATTCCTACTCAATCCTGAAATGAAATCCTAGCACTGTACTTTTAAAAAAAATAATATTTTGCACTAATGTTGTGTTTTCTGTCTGAGAACATAAGAATGGCCATACTGGGTCAGACCAAAGGTCCATCCAGCCCAGTATCCTGTCTACCGACAGTGACCAATGCCAGGTGCCCCAGAGGGAGTGAACCTAACAGGTAATGATCAAGTGATCTCTCTCCTGCCATCCATCTCCACCCTCTGACAAACAGAGGCTAGGGAACACCATTCCTTACCCATCCTGGCTAATAGCCATTAATGGACTTAACCTCCAGGAATTTACCTAGTTCTCTTTTAAACCCTGTTATAGTCCTAGCCTTCACAACCTCCTCAGGCAAGGAGTTCCACAGGTTGACTGTGCACTGTGCGAAGAACTTCCTTTTATTTGTTTTAAATCTGCTGCCCATCAATTTCATTTGGTGGCCCCTAGTTCTTATATTATGGGAACAAGTAAATAACTTTTCCTTATTCACTTTCTCCACACCACTCATAATTTATATACCTCTATCCTATCCCCCCTTAGTCTCCTCTTTTCCAAGCTGAAAAGTCCTAGCCTCTTTACTCTCTCCTTATACCCCTAATCATTTTAGTTGCCCTTCTCTGAACCTTTTCCAATGCCAGTATATCTTGTTTGAGATGAGGAGACTACATCTGTACTCTGTATTCAAGAGGTGGGCGTATCATGGATTTATATAAGGGCAATAAGATATTCTCCATCTTATTCTCTATCCCTTTTTGAATGATTCCTAACATCCTGTTTGCTTTTTTGACTGCCGCTGCATGCTGCATGGACCTCTTCAGAGAATTATCCACGATGACTGCAAGATCTCTTTCCTAATTAGTTGTAGCTAAATTAGCCCCCATCATATTGTATGTACAGTTGGGGTTATTTTTTCCAATGTGCATTACTTTGCATTTATCCACATTAAATTTCATTTGCCATTTTGTTGCCCAATCACTTAGTTTTGTGAGATCTTTTTGAAGTTCTTCACAGTCTGCTGTGGTCTTAACTATCTTGAGCCAGTTTAGTATCATCTGCAAACTTTGCCATCTCACTGTTTACCCCTTTCTCCAGATCATTTATGAATAAGTTGAATAGGATTGGTCCTAGGACTGACCCTTGGGGAACACCACTAGTTACCCCTCTCCATTCTGAAAATTTACCATTTATTCCTACCCTTTGTTCCCGGTCTTTTAACCAGTTCTTAATCCATGAAAGGATCTTCCCTCTTATCCCATGACAACTTAATTTACGTAAGAGCCTTTGGTGAGGGACCTTGTCAAAGGCTTTCTGGAAATCTAAGTAAACTATGTCCACTGGATCCCCCTCGTCCACATGTTTGTTGACCCCTTCAAAGAACTCTAATAGATTAGTAAGATATGATTTCCTTTTACCGAAACCATGTTGACTTTTGCCCAACAATTTATGTTCTTTTATGTGTCTGAATTTATTCTTTACTATTGTTTCAACTAATTTGCCTGGTACTGACATTAGACTTAAGAGTCTGTAATTGCCGGGATCACCTCAAGAACCCTTTTTAAATATTGGCATTACATTAGCTTTCTTCCAGTCACTGGGTACAGAAGCTGATTTAAAGGACAGGTTACAAACCATAGTTAATAGTTCCGCAATTTCACATTTGAGTTCTTTCAGAACTCTTGGATGAATGCCATCTGGTCCCGGTGACTTGTTACTGTTAAGTTTATCAATTAATTCCAAAACCTCCTCTAGCGACACTTGAACCTGTGACTATTCCTCAGATTTGTCACCTACAAAGGACGGCTCAGGTTTGGGAATCTCCCCAACATCCTCAGCCATGAAGATTGAAGCAAAGAATTCATTTAGTTTCTCCGCAATGACTTTATCGTCTTTAAGTGCTCCTTTTGTATCTCGATCTATCTCAAAGCACTTGATATATATTGAATAAGCCTCACAACACCGTTCTGAGGAAGTATATCCAGTATTCAGATGGAGAAACTGCACAGAGGTTAAGTGTACAGAGGTGAAGTGATTTGCCCGAAGTCACAGAGCAAGTCAGTGAAAGACCCAGGATTACATCTCAGATGTCCTTACTTACAGGCGACAAGCTCTATTTCATTTCCTACATGATAGCATGGGTTATAGATCCCTTAATGAAGCAGACTCAAATAGGAGGAAGCCCTTATTGAACAACAGCATCATCATCATCCAGCTCTTATATAATGCTTTTCATCTGTAGAACTCAAAATGTTTTACTGAAGAGGTCAGTACTGTATCATTCTCTCCATTTTACAGATGGAAAACCTGAGGCACAGAGAGATGAAGTAACTTGCCCAAGGTCACCCTGTAAGCCAGTGATGAGACTACTTTCTTTGCTTAGACCCTCAAATCCATAATAAAGCTCTCCTGGGACTACAATCATTCAAAGCTACATTTAATTGGTTTAAAATGGTAACTAAATTATGGACCGGACAGCCAGCAGAGTAAGTTCTATTTGTTGATTTTTCCTGTTGTTCTCATGGACCCCAAAAGTCACTTCATCCAAATATTCATTTTTAAACATGCCTGGTCCTGGATGGAGGACTGATCATGCAATAGCTGACCAACTCTGTCAGATAAAGACATCCAAAGATACAATAACTGAGTTACTTTGCTGGCTGGGTCTACGTTTGGGGCACATCAACAGACAGCCCCTAGAGGATGTGGCTTCCTGCCTGGGGAAAGAAAATGTTTTGGAGTTAGCATGAGGGAAATTGCCTCTGTACCCTCTTCCAGTAATAAATAAGTGTTCTGTTGTTTACTGAGCTCCTGGGTCTCAAACTCTTTGTGCTGATCCACCAAAAAGGCGATGATGAGGTCATGCAACACTACAATGCTAGATTGACAGCCATAGCCTCAAGTCAGAAAGGGATAAACAGTGTCACTGCCACACTCTTGGTTATCTTTTGAGATGCCCTGAGGAGCAGTAGAAATGGTGGGAGGACACATAGCAGGTACCTTGCCTATATCTGCAAGACGTCATTCACTATTTTACATGTGAGGTCCTGCCACATAGGCACACAGGGCACTTTATACTCCTGAGGGAATTCTGTGCCATGCAGAATTTTGCAGAAATTAATCTTGTGCGTGCAGAATTTCCTTTCCCCCCACCCCCAGAAATGGGCTGCAGAGATGTTGGCCGCCACTAGGGGCTGCTGGACCTGGCAGAGCCCAGCTCGCAAACAGAAGACAAGGCCAAGAGGGGAGGAGGAGGAAACTAGAGGGTTCCCAGCACGCCCTAAAGGAAAGAGATGGCAGCGAGCAAGAAACTCCATACAAGCCTGGGACCCAGCATCAGGCTGTTTCCTCCTGGCCTCTGGAAGGTAGGGTGACCAGATGTCCTGATTTTATAAAAAGAAGAACAGGAGTACTTGTGGCACCTTAGAGACTAACAAATTTATTAGAGCATAAGCTTTCGTGACTACAGCCCACTTCTTCGTGGGCTGTAGTCCACGAAAGCTTATGCTCTAATAAATCTGTTAGTCTCTAAGATGCCACAAGTACTCCTGTTCTTCTTTTTGCGGATACAGACTAACACGGCTGCTACTCCGAAACCTGATTTTATAGGGACACTCCAGATTTTTGGGTCTTTTTCTTATATGGGCTCCTATTACTCCCCACCCCCATCCCAAATTTTCACACTTGCTGACTGGTCACCCTACTGGAAGGTAAGGGGTCCGGGTGTGTGGGCCAGGGTGGCCTCACAGCTGGCCTCTGAGGGGTAGAGAGTGAGAGTGTCTGGGCGGGGGGGGGGGGGGAGGAGAAAGCAGCTGACTTCTGGGGGGTAGGAAGATGTGATTGTCTGGGCCGGGGAAGGACCCAGAGGTGGGCTCTGGGGGCAGGGGGGGAGTATGAGGGGGGAAGAAAGAGGTGTGAGTGTCTGGCCTCCCAGCTGGGCTCTGTGGGGGAAGGTGCAGAGAAACAGGAATTGGGTTGTTTCTTTAACTCTCTACTTCTGGGGGAATATATATATATATATATGTGTGTGTGTGTGTGTGTGTGTGTGTGTGTGTATTGTTACAGACATACTTGCTGACAGGTATTTTGAAATAAATTACCAAAATAATTGAAACTGGCATGATTAAACAGTATTATTTTGACAAATAAAACATGCAAAATTTTAAAATATTTTGCACAAAAAACTTTTTGGTGCAAAAATTTGCCCAGGAGTAAATTTACCATTTCTGGATGCAAAAAGGTCAATCACTAACCCACCAAAATTGATTTAGGATCAGCAAAATATTTCTTGATGCAAATTCCACTCTGCTAATCAGATGTCTGCCACGTAAATCTTCGTGTTCATCTCCCATTTGGCAGGCATTGCATATAGAGATGGAAAACTTTGCTCTGACCAGGATAGGAGAATTTCTCTCTGGGCTATGGCTGACTGCGTTATGAAAATTCTATCAGACACAGACTGTCATGACCAGAAGAAAGGTCTGTTATCCACAAAAGGAACAGTGCTCTGAGACCTCAATGAATGATTGTTTTCCAGCTGGTGGATGCTGTGTTCTCTTTTTCTGAAGTGAATTAGGAAGATCCCTTAGAAAAGAAAATGCGAGATTCTCCACATTTATCACTTGTGGGAGTGGAGAATATACAACTGGAGCTAGATCTCTACCAACAGATCAGACAGGGCAAAATGCAGAGGGGATTAGTGGATAGGTGTTATATGTACTCTAGATCATTAAAGCATGCTTGTATAGAAGCTCAGAATTCCCAATAAAGTCCAATAAGAAATGGATTTTTCTTTGAGATACCACTTGTTTTTCATTATGGCCATCTTCATCTCATGTTAACATTCTTCTGAGATGAGACCTTGTTCTTAATAGTATTCATCCCCAGCCCAGGCCCGTGACTGACATCACTGACACCATGTGTCAGTCCTGAATCCATGATACTCCAGGAACTGTATGTGTGTTTCCATCAGCTTTCTTTCTGTAGAGAAACCCTCATTAGTAAAATTGCCCAGGAAGAGAGAAATAGGTGAACTTCTTTCCTAAAGCCAATATTATTGCTACCACGATACTTGAGAGAGATCATAGGAGCAAATGTGAGACCAAATGGTAATGGCCTACAGGTGGGAAAAGAAAAAAAAATGCTGCAATCCATCAGCAAAACATGAACAATTGTCTGATGATAGTAAAGTAGGAATGCTTTGAAAACAAGCCTCCATTAGGAACATATTTAGATGTTTCATACATGGACCTGTTCTGCTTGTACCTGATTCTGAGGATAGAAATAAGATGGGCAGCAGATTGCAATGCTCTGATCTGAAGTAGATTATGGTTCATTCCATTCATGTCATGGTCTTTCCATGGGTTGCTGAGATTGAGAATGGGGCAAACCTCTTCCTGAAATTCCTGCACAGCTCCACAGGGTACTTGACAATGTGCCATGACCTCATTTGATCAAGGCTATCGGCAGCCCTTTTACTCTTCAATTGAGACAGCCTGGCACCAATTGGGAATCTAACTGCACATAGGGCTGGTTGGGAGACCTGCAGATAGCTCTGAATCAAGAGAGGGCCGATACTGGTCCTGCATGCGTTCTAGTTACCACTTGCAAAGAGGTGTTTTCTTCTGCTGTATTTCACAGACTGCTTCAACTTTCCATATGACCTCTATTCCTTTCTATAGCATCTGACAGGACTCAGGCTGCAAGACAACTTTTTTGATGACCGAACAGTCTCAGCTTTCCATAAAACTTCCCCCTCTATCACTAAAATACCTGGGAATTGATTTGTATGAGCATCTGATCTCAGACACCAAAGCCCCATATACTTGCATAAAACCAATCTGAATCCCATTCCCCTTAACTCCTTCCTTCCCAGGGACAAGACCTCAGGCCTTGTGATTTTTAGGTTGAGAGGAACCACACATAGCAATGCTTTTGAAATCATGTGCATGCATGTCAAATGTCAGATGACAGTTCATAAATTATTTATATTGCCCTGATACCTCCTGAGTTTTTATGCCCAAAGGAGGGGCTGAGATGATGCCTGCTCGGACCTGGTAAAAAGTCTCCCCTGGTTAGAAATGCTGATTCCTGGACCACCAGGGAAAATAGCCACATTTATCTTTAGTAGTGATATCAGGTTAAATTTTGACTGGTGCACACTGAGGAACCATCTGGCCTTATAAAACAGAGGCCAGGGTCTTTTCTGCATTCCTCTCCCATGCTGCACTCTATGAAGGTGAGCAAGGGGAACCAGGCACTAATTTTCTTATTCATTTATTTTCCCCTTTTTGAGTTTGTCCCCACAACCCTGCTTCAGAGGGAGGAGTAAAATTGGGCTCAGAGACTGCTGCAAATAAACTTCAAGTGGCAGTCTCCTTATGCATGTGCCACCATAGGGACCCCAATAGTATACAGAAGAGGGAGGCTGCTGTGAAGTTGACCATAGGCCTGAGTCTGGCCCTGGCAACGTTCATGCTGTGTCCGGTGCCTTCCATCCACAACCCACAGGGAAGGGGAGGGGGAGGAAATGGCTAAGTTCTGTGATCTGAGATGTGGCTGCTGGTGCAGGCTATAGGGACTCAGGCATGATCTTCCATTTGGCACACTGCCCTTCTGACTTCACTCCCCTCATGGTATAGAGGGAAGGTGAGCTGCCTTCCCCAGAGCCAGTTCTTTTCCAATCCTGCCTGCTGCCCTCAAGGCGAGCTTGCCCTGACTGGACTGCAAGGAAAACTGTGTTCTGCCCACACAGCCAGCCAAGCTCCCCAACAAAACATTTGATGGGGGGGAAAGGGGAAAAGCGGAGCCTACACTGAAGCTGGGAGGTGTAATTCCCAGCTTGGGCAGAGGTACACATGCCAGTGCTACACTAGCCTATGCACTAAAAATAGCAGTGTGGCTGTGGAGGCTTGGCTTAGCTACTTGAGTACAGTCATGCCCGATCTGCTGGGTACCTGCCTGCACCACCATGGCCACGTTGCTACTTTTAGCTTTCTAGCTCAAGCAGAGCGATCATGTGTACGTCCACCTGAGCTGGGAATGACATGGCCCAGGTGCAGTGTAGATGTACCCAAGGACCCTTCCTTTTGCCTCTGACTTTCCTCAGCCTCGTTTGCTCCTTGAAATCTTCAGGAATACCAACTGCTGCAAATGCCTCCAAAGAGGAAGTGGAGCTGAAGAGACACTCTCCAGAATCCAACTGCAGTTCTGGGACATGGCTGGGAATTAGACATTGAGCTGAATTGTTAGTCTACAGCACTGAAATAAAGTCTGGAATTTCCCTTTGCACCAGCCACGGCTGGCTGCAGAAATGATTGGAGGGAACTTCAGGAGGCAGCTCTGGTTCTGCTCCAAGCTGCAAGCAGACTAGAGTACCTCTGTAATAGATACGGGGACCTTAGCACAAAGAATAAACTGCTGTCTAACTTCAAATTGATTGCACATCTATAGCAGAGGGTAGGATTTGGCTCTTATATAGTGTAGGCAGTAGGACAGTTGTTTCGGTGCACTAGCTCTTTGTCAGTGAAGGCCTGGCTCACATGCAGAAAGGTGTTTGATGATCTCATCCTCATTCTAGTTGTACACACCACAAAGATAAACAATTGAATAAGATTAGCGGCCTCCAGAGACGTCCAGGATTAGAACAGGAGGTGGGGAGTATGTCAGGACTGAATTGCAATAGCAGAGCTATGTGGGAAATTTACACAGAACATCGATTGCACTATGAGAGGTTCAAACTAATGCCATTATTCAGAGGTACTCACAAATTTAGAAAAAATAGAGCAATCAACAGGCAAACCAGAGTCTAGATCTAGCTACAGATTTGATAGGACTGAAAGAGAATGCAAAGTCACTCCTGGTTCTATTTACACAGCGATAATCCACTTGAGATTCATAAAACTAAGGGACTTTCTAGATTGCTGTACAATATGCAACATTCCATTTTCAGCTGGAGAGAAACAAAAACCAATACAATTAAATTACTCAATTAAAATGAGATTCATTCAAAGGGCAGGGTTTCTCTATGGAATTTTTCGCTGCCCAGTGATGCAGTAGCTATGGCAACTATGCAACACAAAGCCTCCCAAAACATACTGCAGTGGGAGTCAGTGTGGCTAATAAGTTTTTTGCATAAACTATTGCATATGGAGTGGTGAGTTCATGCAATCCCTTTAATGAAAGATGACTAAATAAATAAATAAGAACTCAGAATATTTTCCTGTCACCGACCTGAACTACCACTACTTCTCAACACAATCACTGAAATGTAAAGAAAGGGCAGTTAGAGACTCCACGAGTTTAATAGCCTCCCTTTACCTATGAATGAGATGGCTGACTTTTCATGGTCATCAGGCAAAAAATAATAAACTCTCAGAGTAGAAGTTACATGAGTTCATGGCTTAACAGCCATTTGTCATTTTATGATTAAGAGTTCTTCAGCTAGTGTTCTTGCACAAATCAGCTGAAAGTTGTTGGTGCAGAAAACAGAAGAAACCTGTTAGGGCTATCTAGTCCATCTCTTTGCTAGTGCAGGATTGTTCCCAACAGTGCATTTTGTAGTTCTCTGGCCAGTTTGCTTTTAAGTCCAAAATGTTGCGGCTTTCATCACTTCCATTGGGAGAGCTTAACAGACATCTCACCATCCAAGGAAGAAAAAAATAAAAATAAAGCCCCCAAAGCCCACACTGGATCAACATTCAGAAGGATTTCTAGTGACTCTGAATATAGATCATGAAAGAATTAAATACAATGAACTAGAAAATTTGATCTCTGCTACTAACTCATGTGACTTTGGACAAGTCATTTAGCATCTGTTTTCCCATCTGTAAACTCAGCTCCAGGGGTGTTGTGAAGTTTAATGTTTGTAAATCGTATCAATATATGCAGCTAGGAGATGCTACAGAAGAGCAAAGTATTATTATTAGGTCTTGGATTTTTGACAACTTCAGCATATGCTCATATACCACCATTTGCTTACCTAGATAAGTCAAAAATTTGTTCTGAGCAGCAGGGAAGCCTATTTTTATTTTAATAGGCATTATTTACTTGTGATTGTGAGGGTCATCTGTTCAAGAAGATACATGTAATTGAAACAAACTGGAAAGATAAAAGCTTGGGTGGAAGACTTCCATGCAATTCATCAGGTGAACTACGTACACAAGGGGAAAAAAATAGACCCTCAGCTCTAGCCACCACAAAAAAAAAATCAAGTGCTGATTTCAGAATGTCCCTGGGTGATGATGCCTAGTGCATAGATTTCAGAGTAACAGCCGTGTTAGTCTGTATCCGCAAAAAGAAGAACAGGAGTACTTGTGGCACCTTAGAGACTAACAAATTTATTAGAGCATAAGCTTTCGTGGACTACAGCCCACTTCTTCGGATGCATATAGAATGGAACATATATTGAGGAGATATATATACACACATACAGAGAGCATAAACAGGTGGGAGTTGTTTGGCCAATGTACATGGCAGAGGGGCATTGCTGGCACATGATGGCATATATCACATTGGTAGATGTGCAGGTGAACGAGCCCCTGATGGTATGGCTGATGTGATTAGGTCTCTACGCAAAAGAATTAATGGACACAAATCTGACATCAGGAATCAAAATACTCAAAAACCAGTGGGAGAACACTTTAACCTGTCTGGTCATTCAGTGACAGACCTGCGGGTGGCTATATTACAACAGAAAAACTTCAAAAACAGACTCCAAAGAGAGACTGCTGAGCTACAATTGATATGCAAACTAGACACAATCAACTCCGGTTTGAATAAGGACTGGGAATGGCTGAGCCATTACAAACATTGACTCTATCTCCCCTTGTAAGTACTCTCACACTTATTATCAAACTGTCTGTACTGGGCTAGCTTGATTATCACTTCAAACGTTTTTTTTCTCTTAATTAATTGGCCTCTCAGAGTTGGTAAGACAACTCCCACCTGTTTATGCTCTCTGTATGTGTGTATATATATCTCCTCAATATATGTTCCATTCTATATGCATCCGAAGAAGTGGGCTGTAGTCCATGAAAGCTTATGCTCTAATAAATTTGTTAGTCTCTAAGGTGCCACAAGTACTCCTGTTCTTCTTAGTGCATAGATTGTCACACTTAACATTTTCAAAACCTTGTACAAACATTACAACAGGATGCTTCTGTTAAGGCAAGAAATTCAGCACAACATTTTGCCTCTCCTCCCATTGAGTTATACAGTAATTTATTTTTCTTTTCACATTTTCTACTGACAATACTTTGGATATTGGTCATTCTATGGATCAAAGACCCATAACATGCATGGTTCATACCCCAGATATCAAGCTAACTCACAGCTGCTTCTCGTTCTGATTAAAATAATAATACATAACTTTTAATAGTCTTCTTGTTACGTTGTTCACCCCAGCCCTCCCCTCATCTGTTTATTGCCTCCACCCATTATCTCATCTTAGATTCCAAGTTCTTTAGGGCAGGGATAATTTTCTTGTTATATGGTTGTACAGTGCGTAGCACAATGGGTCTTCAACCTGGATTGGGACCTCTATATGCTACCACAATACAACTGATGTTAAATATCACAGGAGCCCTGCATCGCTATTTAGGATGTTAGAGTCGGTCATACTGTTATAAGCCAGGACACCTGTCTCATGGAGAGGGGAGGCTGGGCTTTTACAGAAGAGGGTGAAAAGACACTAGCTCCTCTGCGCATCCTAGTCACCTAGCCATTTTTACCAGTCTGGATAGAGGCAGAAAAATACAGCTGCAGCAGAATTGTTTCTATGCAGATTAAAATTTACCCATGAGAGACATCAGTGGCTCTTTAAGGCAAGTGATTTTCCATTTAATTAACGGCAACACAATAAAAATGAGTTGTTAAAGTTGATATTTCCAATAATGTGTGGTTTTGTACAATGCCTACCACAATGGAGTCCCACTCTTGGTTGGCCCTTTGGCATTACTGTAATAAGCATGAATAATAATAAATATGTTTATATGGAAGTATCATGGATGTACACCATGTATTAACTTGTATATAGGCCAATACATTGTTCAAGGGATTGTTTCAAACATTTCTAGCATCCCTTTTAGACATCTTTTTTTACATGGTACTTTGAAATATCTAAGATGACTTACTATGCAAACACATTTTGCCACAAAAAATATATTAAAATCAAAGCATCTCTTATGCACTTAAGTTGTCACAAGGTACAATTTACTGATTTTTAGTACTTAAACACTTAATTTCTTACAAAGTAGTTTTCTTTAATGAGTGGGGATTCATTCATTCATTTCTGCTCTTTGGGATGGATCCTGTTTCCACCCAATAGCAGCAGCAAAACTTTTACTGAACTCAGTGAGAACAGATTTATGAGAGACTACAAAGTCTTCCATAAATGCACAGAAGAATCCTTAAATGGATCAAGACAAGGTGGACTCTACATACAACTTTTCATATTATTGCTTTTCTAAGTACCAAAAAGATTATAGAGATAGTTGAACTAGCCCTACAAGAAAAATGAAATCTGCATACATTAAATATTAACTTTAATTATAGATATATGGATTCCAAGGCCAAAAGGGACAATTATAACCATCTAGTCTGACCTCCTGTATAATACAGGCTATAGAATTTCCCACATCAAATGCCAAGAACCTATCTTGTAGAAAAAACATCCAATCTTGATTTAAAAATTGCCAGTGCTGGAGATTCCACCATGACTCTTGGTAAGTTGGTCCAATGGTTAATTACTCTTGCTGTTAAAAATTTACACCTTATTTCCAGTCTGAATTTGTCTAGCTTCGACTTCCAGTCACTGGATCATGTTATACCTTCTCTGCTAGATGGAAGAACCCATTATTAAATATTTGTTCCCCATGTAGGACTTATAGTAATCAAATCACCCCTTAATTTTCTCTTTGTTAAGCTAAATAGATTGAGCTCTTTGAGTCCATCACTATGAGGCATGTTTTCTAATCCTTTAATCATTCTTGATGGCCTTCTCTGAACCCTCTCCAATTTATCAACATCATTCTTGATCTGTGGAACAGAGTATTCCAGAAGCGTGCCAAATACAGAGGTAAAATAACTCCCCTACTCCTACTGGAGATTCCGCTGTATATGAACCCAAGGACTGCATTAGCCTTTTTGGCCACAGGGTTGCACTTGGAGCTCACATTCAACGGATTATCTACCACAACCCCCAAATCTTTTTCCAGAGTTATTGCTTCCCAAGACAGAGTCCTCCATCATGTAAATATGGTCTGCAGTCTTTGTTCGCAGGAATTATGAATGTATAGTTTATTTACCTTGTAACTAAAAACCACGCAATCTTCTGGAAGTCAGGAGATGGCCTCATGTAAGTCTTAATGTGAGGCATAGCATGGCTGCGGCCTGAGGTTTCTGCTGACCATTTGCTGCAAAACAAAAAAAGGAATTTACTTCAAATAATAAGCTTTAGTTTTGTAGCTCCCAAAGTCACTGTACCATATAACAAGTAATTAATTTTGTACCTATGTTGGGCACGTGGCTGCAGCAGCCCAAGTTTGATATATTTTCTTAGTTAGCTTGCTATAATTAAAATTCACATTATCGAAAACAAATACTTTGAAATCTCTTTCAATTACACATCTAGATACTGCTTAAAGCCCATTGCACAACTCAGTGGGAAGTCAGGCCATATTTATATATTACAAGGATTTTTTTTTTTTTTTTTTTTTACACAAACAGATACATTTCTTGTGTGCCCCAGGATGCCTTGAGGAAACATTCCATTCCTCCATCCCAGTTATCCACCACCAAACACTAAGAACTGATTCCAAACTTCCAGTCAAGTAGAAGAAGATAGCGTGCCCTTTGAATAAGTCATTTACTAGTTCCAATCAGGAGTTCATTAACAGTACTTTTCATTTCTTTGGCATGTTCCAAGATTATCTCAAAGCACATTACAAAACATTAGTGAATTATGTCTCCACAATCCTGTTAAGTGGGGCAAGCATTATCTCCATTTTAATCAGTGGTGAAATGAAGGCAGAATGAGATTAAGTAATTCTCCCAAAGTTACACAAGATGTTTATGATAGAGTGAGGAATGAAACCCAGATCTCCTGACTTCTGTTCCTTCGCCATAATCTAGAAGACCATCCTTCTTGTTGTTCGCTGAGCTAATATTTAACCTTTTGAGTGCTCACCTATGTCCACTTTCCTTCTGCCTCTCTCCACAAACTAATTATTGTATTTTAACAAGAGGAACATCAATTCTCTTCCATTTAAGCACCAGAATCATCTAACTACAGTAAAACCACTTAACAGCCCAAGAGACCTAGATAGATAGCGGTGTTTCTCCAAACATGAATAACTAGAGCTATCAGAAAGGGATATGTATTGGTATGGCTAAGAATTTCCTTTGATAGGGCAGCACAGATTTTTTGGGGGGGGAGAGGGTAGATGGGAAGGAAGAGGAAGGAGAAGAGTCAAACTCTCCACTCAATTTTTTCTTTTAAACTTATTTTTCAAGTCACTTTAAAAAAAAAAAAAGGTCACTGGAGAGTTTAGTAACATGGAAAGGGAGACTGGAAAGAGGATTTTAAAAAGGATTCTGTCAACCTAAATATATTACATAACAAGGGAGAAAAACATTTTTAAAAATTGGATAACAGAACTGTAAAACCAAAGTAATTGGCAAGAGATTCTGGGCAGATGCAGTATCTGTTTAACTCATGTTTGAAATTGACTAGATTTCAAGTTGACAGTGGGGTTTTTTGGCATATTTTAAAATCCTACCAAAACAAATTCTAAACCTGACTGCATAAGATGGGGGAAATCATTCTTCGGCAGCAAGGTTGAAAAGGAAGAAAAGACTGAGAGAGCACATTTCAATATAACAATAACTTGAGGGTTACTTCCTGTTAAATATCTTAGGGCAATAAACACATCTGAATCAGAATTTAGTTAGCCCTGAGTATGGTTAAAGGCTGATCTTGTGCCACCGTAACAACCTCAGCAGTGTTCAATGTGCTAAGGGCTAAATAAGGAAAGTTGAAAGGGACTAGCTTTGAGAGATTATTATAATTAATTACTTCAAGTTGTGGTTTTATTTTTGTTGAAAGTTAAAAAAATTATGTTAAGGTGTGAACTGAAGGCTGAGGCATGCGTGGCAGGGGGAGGAAAGAACTTTGTGTGAACATCTTTGCTTATTGGAATTATGTAATCAGCATTACAATCAACCAATTTCTGCTATTATCCTCTTCTTTAAAAAGACTAGAGTTCTTTGTAACCCTGAGTAGCAGCAGTTTAATTTCAAACTGGAAACCCATTCTTCCCGTCACTTTTGCCAATACTTTATCGCAGTTTCCTTTTCTCTTGAGATTTTGCAACATTTAACAGCCCATTGCTCATTTATTAGGACTCCACCTCTGTTTCATTTGGCAGTCTGCTATTCACACTGTCTTTAAGGGACATGTGTCTCAATTATATGCTGTATCAATAAAGTATAAATAAAACAGAGCTATTTTAGCAGACTGCCAAATTATCACTGCCGCATTAAAATGGGGTAGACTTCCCCACCACCACAACCCCAGGTGTTCTTTAAAATTTCAATCAATCAATACAGAGCTCCTTCAAAAACCACCCTAGAATAGAAGACATACTTACTTCCTACACTTACCAGCTATTCCATCTCAGTGCCATTCAAGAATGATTTCTTACAATATATTCTGGAGTGTCCTGTCCAGTCCAGTCTTACATGACTGGAGAGTTGGGGCTTCCACCACATCTCTTGGGAGATTAACTCAAACAGACTTTAGCCTTTTTCCCTCTGCTCAGTTTCATCTCACTACTTTTAGACACACTCCTGAACTGTTCTAAATAATTCTTCCTCCTACTCAATGCTTACAATCTTTTTTCTGAAGAATTGTAGACTATTAAAAGTGTATTTTGAGATTCACCTGCATTTTTCCATACCAGCAGATTTTAATAGCATCTCCATTTGCTCCTTACTCACTAGGGATGAGATTTTAAATGACTCAGGAGTACAAGTTGAAAGTCAACTGGACTTGTGCTCCTAATTCACTTAGGCACTTTTGAAGAATTGCATCCTTTATTTTTTCACTTCCCAAAAATTGCTTACCTGAAAGCTATATCTTCATAGTGTGCATTTCGTGATTTCATTCTCTATTATTCTAAAGTCAAGTAGCTCCTGGTTTCCAGATTCCATATTTATCCAGATTCCCAAACAGTAAGTAGATAATGGATGTTTTTTCTCCAGTTGGGAGTCACTACTTTCTGATTTATGAAGCTGCCTTCTATATAATTTAGGAACCAATCTGATGATGTGTCTGTGGCTATTTCCCACCCACCACCTACCTACCTATCCTCCCCAAGTACAGCATACTGCAATACAAGGTGACTAAAGAGTAGGCCTTATTTTTTTATTTTGGCTTTTCTCCTATCCTGATGGACAATAAGGTGCCACAGTCCACTTTTGTTTTTCATTCCTTGTACCCTTCCCTAAAGTATTTCTCCACCACCTCCACTGCTATGTAGGTGCTATAAATCCTTGTGATACGTAGCATCACCCTTTCACCTTTTCTTCCCATCTCTACTGACATTCTATATACTGTATGAAAATCATCCCATCATTTTACTTTGCCCACTAGATTCTAATCTACTAGAATCTGGAAATTATGGAGAAGTTTTTTATTTTTCAAGCTAATTCCATTGTATAAGGATTTTGTAGTACAGCAGCATCTGTCTTATTTGTCAGCTTTTACTTCACAATTCCATCTTCAGCCTTGATTCGTATGTTGGAAATAAATGCTAGCTTGCTTTTCTACCCCAATTGAAGAAATTAAAGATGGAGAAGACTAAATAGCCCACATACCAAAGCATCACGTGCACTTTGAACACCACGTGCTTTGTCAAGAATTAACATTGTTAATGTGCTACAATATACTTATAATACTTCACAGAAATCTTTATAGTGTCATGCATTTTGGAGTACAAGATGATCTTTCTGTTATGGTCTAATGCAATAAGTCATCTCCTAACTACCACTTTTAATTTTTGAAAAGTTACTCTTAAGAAGGCAATTTTAATTCTACCCCATTTAGAAAAAGTAACTGGGTTTGCCACGCATCTTATGTGTTCTACATTTCCACTACAACTATAGCTTACCTGACTAATGCATAGCCTAAAATGAAATCTGTACATCAGACTGATGCAAGTTTGTGCTCTTCTAGGTTTACCAAACAAAGACCAATGAGATAATTCCTCCATCAGCTAAACACAAGGAAATGAACAAAGTCTTTAAGATGATATGCCAATTAGGTAAGATCATATTATAATAGGTAGCATTATTTCAAAATGCATATCTTTGCTACAAAACAGAAGAAAACACTTATGTACTCCTTTGCATTACATGGTGATAACTCATTTGCAATTGTTATAACCACCTGCAGGGTTTCAAACACTTGATGCTCTTTTACATACTTGTTGGATAAAACTTTTTTTTTTGTTCCACTCAGAATTCATGCTTTCAAAAACAAAATGAGAAGAAAGGGCAACCACCCAAACAGAGAATTCAAAGGACTTTATATGAAAACACACAGTATATTTCATCTCTGCAAGTTAAAATAGCCACTCCAGCCTCTCTGGTTTTTGGTACCAATAGGATGAAAGAAACCGGAGCCTGCTTTTTTGCATGTGATTCTATTCAGGGAGAGGGGAAGTTCAGCTAGCATAACACCATGGAACCTCCTCCATGCAAACTCTGCCCGCCCATGCATATGATTAGAGATTCATTTTCTTTAATATCAGCCCCCTGCAAATCCACCGAAATTAAGAATGATTAGTTACACAGATTTCTGCTTCATGTAATTAACCAGCCCTCCAGGGGTTGGTGATCAGGCCCAGCCATGACCAGAGGAGCCCGTCAGCAACACTTATGCTGATGTGAGAACAAGTGGTGCCTGGGAAGTAGCTGAGACACACTGCTCCTCTGAGGATGCCTCAAGGTATGAGAGACTTTGGTTATTGTAGGGTTACTATGTAGGAGGCAAACCTACTCTTCCCTCAGTTCAACAGGCTTCAAGACAGAATCTTCTACCTAATTTCATCCCCTTCACTTTTTAATGTGGGAGGGAATGACCTAGTCCAACACTAAATACTAAGAAATATGATTAAATACCAGTCCACAAATGTGATTTAATTCTCTGATGATCATACAAGGTTGGCTGATAAAAGGTAACAGTGCTGATGTAGTATACTTAGACTTTTGTAACGCATTTGACTGAGTACTGCATGATATTCTGATTAAAGCACTAGCACTATACAGTATCAATAGTGCACACATGAAACTGACAGAAAATAGCTAATGGGGAATCACCATCAAATGGAAATGTCCACTGGGGATTCACAGGGACTGGTAGTAGGCCTGGCACTATTCAACATTTTCAATGATTTAGAAATAAATATAAAAATCAATGCTGTTATAATTTGCAGATGGCAAAAATTGGCAGAGCAATAAATAAGGAAGACGACAAGGCAGCCATACAGAATGATCTCAACGATTTGGTAAGACTGGCTAATTCCAACAAAATTAGTTTTAGTACTGCCAAATGCAAAGTTTTATATATCTAGGAACAAGGAATGCAGGCCATACCTACATCATAAAGGGGTGTATCCTGGACAACAACCAAGAAGTATTTAGGGATAATAGTGGACAAGCAACTCAACATGAGTTCCCAGTTCAACGTTGTGGCAAAAAGGGCTAATACAATCCTTGGAAGTATAAACAGGGAAGCAGTCAGTAAGAACAAGGTGGTCATCTTACCTCCATATTGCATTGGTAAGACTGATACTGCAATATATAGTTCTGGTATTCCTATTTTTAAAAGGATGTTAAAAATTGGAGAGGGTGCAGAACAGAGGCACAAAAATGATTTGAGGGCTGGAGAAAATGTTTTCCAGGGAGAGCTTTAAAAACCTTGATATGTTTAGCTTATCAAAAAGAAGATTGAGAGGTGATTTGATTATAAGCCATAAGTACCTTTATGGGGAGAAAATGCCATGTATTAAAGGGCTCTTTAATCAAGCAGAGAAAAGCATAACAAGAACCAGTGACTGGATGCTGAACCATGACAAATTCTGTTTAAAAATAAGGCCTACATTTTGAACAGTGAAGATGATTAACCACTGGAACAAACTACCACAGCAAATGGTGGATTCTCCATCTTTTGGTCTCTTCAAATCAAGACTGGATGCCTTTCTGTAAAATTTGCTTTAGCCAAACCCAAGTTATTGGGCTCTATATACAGGAGTAACTGGGTGAAATTTAATGGCCTCTGATATACAGGAGGTCAGACTAGATGATCTAATAGTTCCTACTGGCCTTAAACTCTATGTATGAAGTATAAAGTACAGAACTCCAGGATTTGAACTTCAAGCATTGGATGTAACAGAACATCTTGTGTTATCATAAGGACAGACACTGGCATGAAAGGTATTCTAGTGAAGAATTTGTCTATTAATCTAGACAAAAATATAGCCCAGTGATAAAAGAGAACATAGCGAGCAGAAAAAGAAAAAAAATAAAATAAACGCAGTCTGTATCAAAAAGACCACCACCCTTGGAACAAACTTTACTGTTTTTACAATTGCACTGAAGTGCCTGACACATGATTTTCCAGGGTCAGAAAAGTGCACCTATGATATTAAGTGTGCACATCTCCTTCTTGTAAGCGTGTACTTCAAAGCTCATCTATTTAAATTCAGAACTGTATAACAGAGCTTTGGCGTGGAGGTCTACCACAATCTGCCACACACTTTCACAATATTGGGAGGTATTTCTAGCTTTCTTTTTGTGGGAGTACAAGTAACCATTACACCAGTACAGTATCTCAGAGTGTTTCCTTCTCTCTATTCCTTTTCCCTTCCTTTAGAATAGTATCTGTTTATTTCTGCCAATTCCTCCATGTTGTGTCTCCAAGTCTTAGTCCCACTCATTTTTGTCAGTAAGGGAGACCCTTCCAAGACACTAATTTCGTCTCTTACTTTCTCACCCACCCCAAAGCCCCACATCACAGCAACCCTCCAGCAGCAGATTCCTCCATAGCGCATCAGTATTGCTTTTCAGAATAAAGGGACAAAGAAGGTTACATGTTCGAGGACTACTAGACACTCAGACCAAGGATAAACAAAAAACTGATTGCTTCTGCACTGCATAAGTTGTCATGCAACACTCCTCAAATTCCTAACAGGAGTCGCAGCATGGATAGATTTCAGTGCAAAACCTGGGAAAAGGAGTCCTGGGGGGCCGGGGAGAGTGTGAATATCATTGTTCTAAAGACATTCTGATTAATGACAAAGGAATATTCTTTAGTGGTCACAAGTACTTTGTATACTGCAAAGGCCTAATCACTAATGCATATAAGGTCACAGGTATTTTTAATGAGTATGTCCAAACAAGGAGTTAGTAGTATGTATTTAATCTTAACGTCCATTTCACAGTATTTGAGTATTTAAATTCTTACACTAGATATTTTTAAAGAAATGTTAACTCATTTAAAGTAATTTCAGAATGAGCTTTTATTTGCAGTTCTCTTATCACAGTTCTAATAGAAGGTCTTAAAATGAAACTGCAATGAAACATTTTCTGATGTATAAATAATAGCTGGTACAAGCTGTCTGAGCAAGACCTATTTATACATATTTTGTTCTCAGTCGGTGAGAATACTTTTTCATTTTTGTTTGTTTCAGAATTCTAAAGAAAAACAAGTTAAGTGCTTCTGGCTGTAGACAGAAGGAAGTACATAAGCATCTGGAAAAGTGAACGACATCTGTGTCGCCATGTACAAAGAAGCCAGTACATTGCAGATGATATGCTCTACAATTTGCAAAGGAAGGGCTAACTGACATGGTACTTAAAATGCTGGTAGCTTGCCTACACTAAGGCTCTCTAGGTTGTTCCTTCTAGTGTTAACAAGTCTGAGAAATGTTACAAAATTTCCCTAGTGCAGATAAGGCTTGATTTTTAAATTGGTGTCCCTTTAAATTCTTGGAGATAGCACAGCACTTGCATTAAAAAAATTGAACGAAGAAGTCATTTAAAAGCCTCCTGCTTTCAGTCACAACACATTGCAACAAACTGCAAATCTGGTGTAAGAGTTAAATCAATAATGAATCCAATCTGAAACAGTTTTGAAATCAAAGGAATTGCATAGTTAAATCATGAACAGAGGGGCTATGTAAAAATGGTAGTTTTCTTACTCCACAGATTTGTGCATTGTGTGTAGCCTGAATAACATCTGCTCACTATATACTGGCAAAAGTGATCACTACTTCCTCCTTACTCACTCCACTATTAACTATATTGGCTGTGCAGTGATATGGGAGCATCAGCTGGATTCTACTCTGTTTCATGCATCAGAATTAAATCCATTCCCATTTCAGAATTTTAATACTGCTGACGAGCCAAAAAGTTCCAGCTGAACTTTCAAAACCTGGTTTGCAGGGCTGGCCAAACATCAATTATTTTCATTTGTAAGTTAACAAATTTATAACTGATAACATGGAATATCACAATGCCATTTTCAGACAAACATTTTTAAAACTGTAATCAGCCTTGAAAGTTCCATTAATGCATTTTTCCCCATTTAAAACCATAAAGAATGTTTTATCATAGTCTCTTGCAATGCACATGGAATGAAATTAGACAAATTATCAGGTAGAAAACCAAGCTCCATTGGGCTGCAGAAAGACTCTAGGCCCCATTCCTTTTCACTTTCAAATGGAGTATTTGTACTGACAATAAATCCTTACTCAAAGACTTCACCTGAAGTCCTGGCCCCAGTGAGATCAATGGTAAAACTCACACTGACTGCAACTGGACCAGAATTTCACAGAGATTGGTATTTTAGAACAAGTGAGGTCATAAATATGTTATAAAAATAAATAAGGGTCTGGCTTGCACCATAGCTGCTGCATTGCAGTAACAAGATCTTCCTGATCCTGTTCAGACCAGCTTCAGTTGGGGCCAATATCAAAACTCCTGCCCAGATCTGGAGGATATGGGGCTCAGGGCAAAATAGCAGTACAATCATATCATCGTTCCAGGTCGGAAAGGAAGATTTATACAATGTCTTAGATTTCAGTTTTAAAAGTAAATTTCTGGTGATTAGCTGACCTGGACATTTCATAACAGGATTTCATAGAGTCTGCGAGTTCTTGTGACAGAGCATATACTGAATCTCTGTGTGGTACGTAAAACACAGCTAGATTTGGAAGCAAATAAATTGTTTAACGAGTCTAAAATCCCACAAGGCATCTGACCAATTTGCCTAAATTTGCATTCCACACCACAACGTATTATAGTAATGTAAGTTTAACCATACTGTCTGGAAATCAATGCTGTAAAGGATCAAGAGACAGTTTCACTTACTGGAAATAAGAGTGCAGCCAAAGTTGTTTCTGTGCAGTTTGTATACTGTATGGAAGAGAGCCACCAGCTCAAAAGAAAAAGAAACAACATTATAAACACTGGTATTTGATTTTTGAAAGACATTTTGAAAACAGTCCAAAAATACATTCTCAGTAAATAGTGAGGGGGTAGGAGAATACATTAGCTCCATTTTCATCTCATAAAATGTTCCTTTGAAAAACAAATCAGAAGCCTCCTGTGATACTAAATGGTTTGTCTTGTCAGAAAGAAAAACCTTAACACAAATCCCCAAACATTAAGTAACCAATTTACACCAGAAAATGAATTCAGAAATATCAGATTAATGATTCACAGTTCAATCCCTTTTTAAGATACCTCTGTGGATATTTTTCATTATTATGCCCAATGGAGCGCAAAGCCCATAATCAAATCCATAGATAGATGAGCATTATTCACCTACACAAGAAACAGTGAACAAGAAAGCTTCAGCCAGGTCAGTGACCATTTTATGAGGCAGCACTTTAGAACATGGGTATCACATGCTAGACATTGAGATAGGACATTTCTGAAAACATGGTCTGTGCCCAAATTTGAAACATGCACACTGACTTCAGGAATATGGACCTGGGAAGAATGAACTTAACTGTAGAGCACAGAATGTTAAAATATCACCTGAGCAACCATTGCTACTCCTAGGATAAGTACCGTATATACTCGTTCATTAGCCCATTCGTTTAGAAGCCGACCCCCCAAAATGGAGAAGTAAAAATAGCAAAAACAGTATGACCCTTTCATAAGCCAACCCTATATTTCAGGGGTTGGAAAACTTTGGCTCCCGGCCCGTCAGGGTAAGCCGCTGGCGGGTCGGGACGTTTTGTTTACCTGGAGCATCTGCAGGCATGGAGCTCTCAGCTTCCTGTGGCCGCGGTTCACCGTTCCCAGCCAATGGGAACTGCGGAATCTTCCTGCAGCTCCCATTGGCTGGGAACGGTGAACCGTGGCCACAGGGAACTGAGGAGCTCCATGCCTGCAGACGCTCCAAGTAAACAATACGACAATGTATATTAGATATTCAATTCAATGATTCCATAGAGTTTAAAATGATCAAATTTTGGTGTAGACCCGTTTATAAGCCTCCCCCCGCTCTTTGATGCGTCACTTTTTTACTGAAAATATTCAGCTTATGGACGAGTATATATGTTATATTATTCTCCATTATGTTCCATGTCTAAGCCCTGGTTGAACATGAATCAAGCCTTCTAATATTCTTGCTTACAAAACCCAGTGTAGAGAAGACTTTTGCATAAACACAAGCACATCCAAATCATTCAGTTTGTTGCCAGATCCCAGGTACCACTAAGACATAGTTCTGACCTGGAACAGTATTCTGTATCTGACATGCAAACTGGAATAGATTTGTCATTTACATGCCAATACACAGAAAGCTTTGCAGTGCTGGTGTCTGAGCTCCAAAAACAAATCACAAGACTGGCTTGTTAGCCAATAACCCAACAGTCTTCCCAACACAGCCAGCAGCTTGAGGCTCATTCAGAAGAAACACCAATCACTGAAACATTTACACATTGTCTAACAACGCATTATCACAAAAAACTTTAGAAATAATTTTTCTATTCATTTATTTACCAGGATATCCTTCCAAACTTTGCCTCACATTGTCCACAGTAGGGTAAATCTTTAAAAAAAAAAAAAAAAAGTAATAATCAAACCAAGCTAATTGAAATAATGCAGTTCTAATAAAATATTACTAACTTTGAAATAAAGATATTAGAATCTTATTATTTTAAACACTAACTATTCTGACAAGTCATATTCCTAGCAAATGATGTGGAATAAAAGGACACACTCCTCCAGGAAAGCAAGAAAAGTCTGAACACTTAACACGACACAGGAGTCTTTTTAGAATTAAAAAAAAAAAAAAAAAAAAGCTATTAACTAAATTTCATTGAAATTAAACTACCCAAAGTGGAAAATTAGTTATGAACCAGTAACAAACATTCAACACTTATTCTGTCAGTTATCTTATACTGCTGCTGAGTGAATATCCATGAAATTCAGGGTTGAAATCAGCAGAGACTGCAATAAACATATTCCAAGTAATGCCCCTGAGGTCACAGTGGGCTTTTCCCTGACTGATAAGTCTATTCCTAACTTCTAGTTTACAAGACTCTGTCCTCTCTTTTTTTTCTCTTATGTCTAACGATGGAGGAGTGCAAGTGACATGGATACTGCCACTTGAGGAGATACACAAAGAGGGGATTATAGGATGTGGAATGAAAACAGAACACCTCACATTTTGGGAACTACATTTTAGAACACTTTGGTGATTTGAACTTAAAACAAAATTGATGTTTCTGGGATCTCATCAGTTTCCAAAATAGAAAACATAATACAGCCGTGGGAAGAAAATACCATCTTCTAGATTAAATGTAAAAAAATTCTCTCCACTTGTGGTCAAAGATTTCAGAGGACTTTGAGGGACTATATATGTTGCCTCTTGGTGTTCCAGGCAAAATACATTGTCCCTACTTAAGGTATATCTACACTGAAAATGCTACAGCAGCACAGCTACAGTGCTTCAGTGTAGACGCTCACTTCAACGACAGAAGGGGTTCTCCTGTCACTGTAGATAATCCACCTTCCTGAGAGATGGTAGCTGGGTCAACCGAAGAATTCTTCTGTCAACCTAGCACTGTCTACACCAGGGAGTTAGGTCAGTACTGCTATGTCCCTCAGTAGTGTGGCTTTTTCACAACCGTGAGAGATTAGCGATGCCAAAACATGTAAGTTTTCAGCGTAAACCAGCCCTTATATTTTCCTTGCAATTTCAAAAGAAAAATTATTCTACCCTTCTCTTCCCAAAACCTATTACGTTATATTTCTGTTTGAGAATGACTGCTACATCCTACTCCAGTGGAAGATGTATTTTAGTGATGGCCAACTCTCATATATACAGTTTGTAAAATGATCTAGGATCTTTCTACAATTCCATAACTCAATTTCTCCCTCCTTTGGACTGTTTTTATTTTTTTTAAACCCAGATGGTCACAGTGCTGTTGGCAAAATCTTACAGTAGAGCTAAAATAGCTACATTAAATCCTTTTCTTAAAAATGTTTTGTCATAACTATAAAGGGAAGGGTGTGACAGCTCTCCTGTGTACAGTATTATAAAATTCCTCCTGGCCAGAGACTCCAAAATCTTTTTACCTGTAAAGGGTTAAGAAGCTCAGGTAACCTGGCTGACACCTGACCCAAAGGACCAATAAGGGGACAAGATACTTTCAAATCTTGGAGGGGGGAAGGCTTTTGTTTGTGCTCTTTGTTTGGGAAGTTCGTTCGCTCTTGGGACTGAGAGGGACCAGACATCAATCCAGGTTCTCCACATCTTTCTAAACAAGTCTCTCATATTTCAAACTTGTAAGTAAACAGCCAGGCAAGGCATGTTAGTTTTACTTTGTTTTCTCAACTTGTAAATGTACCTTTTACTAGAGTGTTTATCTCTGTTTGCTGTACTTTAAACCTGAGGCTAGAGGGGGGTCCTCTGAGCTCTTTAAGTTTGATTACCCTGTAAAGTTATTTTCCATACTGATTTTACAGAGATGATTTTTACCTTTTTTCTTTAATTAACAGCCTTCTTTTTAAGAACCTGATTGATTTTTCATTGTTTTTAGATCCAAGGAAATTGGATCTTGATCCACCAGGAGTTGGTGGAAGGAAGGAGGGGGGATGGTTAATTTCTCCTTGTTTTAAGATCCAAGGGGGTTGGATCTTGATCCACCAGGAGTTGGTGGAAGGAAGGAGGGGGGATGGTTAATTTCTCCTTGTTTTAAGATCCAAGGGGGTTGGATCTTGATCCACCAGGAGTGGGTGGGAGGAAGGAGGGGGGGATGGTTAATTTCTCCTTGCTTTAAGATCCAAGGGGTTTGGATCTGTATTCACCAGGAAATTGGTGAAGAGTTTCTCAAGGCTTCCCAGGGAAGGGAACTAGCTTTGGGAATGGTGGCAGCGGACCAGATCTAAGCTGGTAGTTAAGCTTAGAAGTTTTCATGCAGGCCCCCACATTTGTACCCTAAAGTTCAGAGTGGGGAAGCAGCCTTGACATGTTTAAATTAGTTTTTCTACTGGGATAGAGAAAATGTCACCACATATACAGTATACAGATGTGGTTATATACTAATCAAGAGGTAACTCAAGGGGGCTAGTTTTGCCCAAATTACCTTGACAAAAAAGGATAGAATTGTGAAATAATTATGAAAGGCAGAAAAACACAAAAAGCTAAACCAAAGATCTAGTCTAGTTATACAGAAAATTGTCATCTCTACTGGTTACAGACAGAAAATAATTCCATGTTTTCTGCCAATTCATCCCCTTTATTATTGAGTGAAATCACAGAGAATAAAACTTAATTCTCATCTGCTGATATACCACCAATGTCTCATATCTGACTTAAGAAACATTGGAGAATTGTCCTGTAAGTTGAAAGCCCGATTCTAAGGCTTATTATACTTTAAGTGTAGCGCTATGATTTTGTCCATCACATAGGTACAGTAACTATTTTATTCCTTTATCATTAAATAATTGTAGAAAAAAATTGTTCCACTTCGGCAATTTTAAGTGGAAAATCCTGGATAATTTTTTTCAGAAATCATGGCAAACTGATGTTGACAACAATGAGACTTGTTTGTGTTATCCTACTCTGAACACTAGAAAAAACATAAATAGGTAAACAAATAAAAATACCAACCACCACCACCTAGAAAACATACCAAATGAATAGGAACGTCAGGTTTTGCTAGAGTCTTCACACTACTGCCTAGCGTAACCAGGCTCTCTCGAAATTCTGAGCACAACCACTTGGATTGGTCAGCTCCCATTGATCCAATACTTGAAAACTGTCCTATCACCGGCCAAGATTCTTGTGCTGGTATTGGTGATGTATACTCTTTCAAAAGCTATTCGGGAAAATAAAAACATTTTGTTAGACTTCAACATGTCAAACTACATCACAAACTACATAACAAAAAGTTTATAGCCAGGTTTCAGTATTCAAGCTCGTTTGATGCTCTCTATAATTAAGCAGTTCATTTGCCACTAGTGAAAAAAGTTGGATTATCTATTCAAGAGTCCAATATAAAAAGCTACTCAACTAAAAAAATTTTTTTTTTTTAGTTTCAAAACCATGATGGCTCTCTTCCACGAGGAAAAGAGATTATGAATAGTTTTGTTCAAATGAGCTAAAACTGCCAGATACTTCCTGAAACATGGAGGCTGGGACTATCAGAAGAATCTAAGAAAGTTAGTCACCTAAGTCTTTTGAAATCTGATGGATATTGGGCACCTAACTCCTTTAGCCTCCTTTGAAAATTCCCAGCCTCAGATGCCCAGGAGAGAGTGAAAGTGATACAGAGAGAAAGGAAAGAAGGGGTGTGTGTGTGCGCGCGTGAGGGGGGAGGGAGAAAAAAATTTCCTCTTCAAAATTCTTTCTAAGATATTCTTACTGAAAAGCTAATTAGGAAAATATGCAAAACCAAGTTCACAAGGATGTAAATGCCAATTAAATTATCTGAGAAAAGGTTAGACACAACAAAGGCTCTAACTGGCTTCCTGATGAGAGCTGCATTCACACTCTAAAAAGGTGTGAGTTTTTCATTCCAACCATAAAATAAATATACATATTCAAACATTTACTTTACAAGGGGGATCTAACCTTTATAATTTTCTTGTCCAGTGAAAGGTTGAAAACTATCTGCAGTCTCTGACTTTCCATTATGTCATAATGAGGGAGCGTGTAGCTCAGATTTCAACGGGAGGTCAAAGGGTGGATACTTCTTTGAGTGGAAAATGAATGGGACAAAATGACACATTTAGCAGGTCACTGACATTTGTGAAAGACAGGTAAAAAGTTTGGCAGAGCATGAAATTACCACATGCCAAAGAAGTGTTAGGTATAGAGTGCCTTCTCAACTTTGGAAATGTGCATATAACAGACATGAGGTATCTTCTTACAGTTCTGAATAAATCTGTACAGAACCATACAAAATAGAGTATTTTACAGTAATCCCTAGTGGAAAGATATTCTATAGTAAAATATGTTATTTGACTTTTTCCTCGGTCATGCCTACTGACAACTTCTGCTATGCGCCTACTCAGGTAAGTATTCCTCTTCCACTAAAATGGCTTCTGATCTGCTATTTACCTACATATGTAACAAGTCGGTCATCATGATATATAGAGTCCATAATCTATGGTTTTGCCACTGCCTTTAGAAAATGTCATTCTGACAGCCATATATGTTGGAAGAAAGGAGCTAAGTAGCTTACAGTTAACATTAGAAAACTGTAATGAAGAGATGGAAACATTAAAAATAACCAGAAGAAGTCCGCACAAAAGTTATTTATGAAAAGAGAGAAAGAAAATAAGAAAGAAGAGAAAAAAGTGAATGTAACAATTCCAATACCTTTCTAAATCTAAGGTGACCCCATTTTTCTTTTTGGTTGCCTTGGTATCGTCCTGGGGTTGATCCAAGTAGATATACTCTTAAAAAACATTAAATATGTTAGTTCATTTAGGATTTGAAGTATTATCAACCAAATAAAAGAGAGGAGATAAAAATGAGTCGGGGACATAAGCCATTTCAAGCAAACTAGCATCCAGAATTGCAAGGTGAGGAACAGAAAGTGGAAGATAGAGTACTTTATTTTATAGACAAAGCCATCATCTTCCATTTAGCATGTAAATCTCAATCTGAATCTAAAAAACTGCACATTAGAGAGAAATTTACACAGACAATTTTCATTTACAAGATTCAACACTGATTTCAATTTAAGTAACTTTATCAGCATGGCCTGACATATAAGCATTACCAAAATACAGTATACATAAATACAACAGAATTAATAATACAGAGTAGCTGGATTGTATTCAGTGTATTATGTTACTATTGTCCATTTCTGATTGCTAGCCTGGTAGCAAATGCCAGACTCTCCATATCGTTTCTTTCTTTTCTCCCAAAGTTATATACAGTTTTATTCTTTGCTTTTTAGCAGACAGTCTTTTACTATTGCTAATAGAAAATCCCTCTCTACATTTTTTTGTACAGAAAATGTTTCTCTCTCCTCTAAAGTTGGGTTCTCTGCATTTCCAGCATAGTTTACAGAGGGTCTTCTAGCTTCCTCTTCCCCGCCCACACCCCAGTTGGTGCTTACAAATTCTACATTTAAATAAACTATTTTTCATTTAGTTCTGGGGTCCAGTGGCTTATCCTAAAATTACTATAAAAAGCCAAGGAACTGTGTACCCCTTAACGTACATTAACTGACAATATTAAATTGCATTTCTAGATTAGTTTTTCTGATTACAATTCTTAAAATCCATATATCAGAAATCTCTTAAATAAAACCCTCCCAACTCTGTATAACCTACATTGAGTGCCTAGCCTCTTAAAAGAGCACAAAGGTATTCACATTAAAAGGTAGCCTGAGATGATACATACCTGGTTTCTGAAAGATCATGCTCTTGGATGATGTCAGCCCATTCCTTGAGAGTAGGGGAATTATAACTCATCAAATAGTGTATTAGGTCAGACTTAAAATTGGTTACAGATTCACCAGCAGAACCAGTGGTTCCATGCGGTAGCCGTGGATATAGGGGGCTTAGCCATATTCTAAAGAAGTAGGAAAGAAACACTAAGACACTATATTTATTCATGTATCGTATATTGCATTATATATATTCTAAGAAACGTAGATCCAGTAGTCCAATCAGAATGCCAGATAGAAATAGTTTAATTAGGGGATGATTCTAGTCATTTTATTAATTGCTAATAATTACTAATAAAATGACTGGCTTAATCAATTTGTCAAGCATGCACAGTAATCTCAGCTGACTCAGCTCACTCTTCAGATATAAATGGAAGGTTAATTAAGAGCACAATTTATTATTCTGTCAAAACAGAATGGCAAACGTATTATCCATTATAAATTTCTTGGAACACTAGCCTGCAATTACACTCCCTGGGTCACAGACTGTGCACCACTGACTATTTATCCCCATCCCGTAAATCTACAGTGCTATAGATATACAAATGTTAAATAAATAATAGTCTGAATGCCAGTGTTTGGACTGACTAGTAATACTTGTATCCAGAATTGTTACTATAAATTGAAAATTGCTCTGCTGCAAAATAGATTTATCTACTAATTCATGAAATGACAGAGAGTTAAATGAACCAAAGCTAGAGGACCTGAAAGGTCTGTATGCTTTGAAGAAATAAGGGGGACGATCATTTGTCACTCCAAAATTTCTTTCAGCACAGAAGAAGTGGGGACACAAGAAAGGGGAGTGAGTCACAGTCACCTCCCAAAATCCTTTCTATTATGGAGAAGGGTGCGGCTCTGCCACTATCCTCCTTCAAAGGAAGTCAGTAGTGTCCTCTTCAGAAGATTAGGGTATTAGGGTTCTAGATGGAAGACTATTGTTGCTGCCATGAGCCTCCTCACAACCCTAGCTCTCCTGTTCAGGGTTCTCCAAAGCCTTATGAAGAGGATGGGAGAGTTTTTTCCTGAGACTATTAGAAGATCAGACAACTTTTTGAAATTAACGAGACACAAGGAAGCTGTTAGTGGGGGGGAGGGGTAGGGGCGAGAGGGAGAGGAAGAAGGGAGTAGGACAGAGGTTACCTTTTTAAAATTATAAATTCTGTGGGGGAGGGACAGTCTTTCCAGGTGTTCACATAGTACAATAGGCCCACCATCCTGATTTGGGGCCTTTGGGCACTACTGCTATATAAATAATAAGGGGTATTCATAAAGATACAGATGCCGAAAATACCTTGCTGCTGTTGCTTAACCCTGCAGTACAAGTTCTCTCAAGGTTTCCAAAGGCAATTCATGATCACAGAAAGCAAAATATTATGTTGATATTCCAAAATAGTGAGCAATACTACTTTCAAATTCAGGAACAATAAAAATAGTTCTACCATATGTTGGCCGAAAAGACAGCACCTTTGCATTAGTGATGGATGTAGCATAGATCTGCATTTGTGTGAACAGTGGTTTTTATCACGTCTAACAATCAACTAGTTGCTTTAACACATTTTCTCTTTTTTCAAAAACACATCTCTTGTCCGTCAGCAAGACTGTCATCCAAAATGTAATTTTCCTTCAGGGAAAGAGATTACGGAAGATTATTTATAGCCAATTTCAACCACCACTACACAAACCAGAATTAAGCACATACATGCTTTTGTAAGAACAAAAAATTTGGGTCTTATTTTCTTCCCTATGGCAAATGGTAAAGCACCCTTATGAGTTAATCTGCATTCTGGGTAGACTGTAAGCCCACCATCGAGATATCCTTTCCTATTTCACATCACTGTAGCTATAGTAACCAAAGCCTTTGTTAAATTCTCAAAGGATATGTACTGTCTTCCATAATTGAAACATCTACAATTCCAATTGGACGCATCATACTGGGAATACTGCATGTTGCAACAACTAGATACCAGAGTTAATACACACAAATTGTGATGGACTAAGTTCTGATAAATAAGAAATTATTCTTTCTTAAATGATTGAGAAGTAGGGAAACTTGCCAGGAACTCAGAAAGGCCTGGTTTCATGCCTGTATGGTTCTCTGTAAAATCCAACTGGCAGAAAGAAGACCGGAGAGTAGAAAAGCAGTGAAGTCACACGCATCTCTAAAAAAATAAGACATTTTAAAACCAGAAATACTGGTTATGTTTTCTGCTGCTTCTCAAAAACCCCTAATAGGCTTTTGCTTCAGTGAGATGGAGACCATAAAAGAGTGATTTAAGAAGGCCCCAAACACTTAAAACTCACTCTGAAACCAAACACTCATAACTGTCTTGACAGAATGCTTATGAGCCAATATTCCTCACAAAACTGTTCAGTTATGCTGTCTCCCATACAGTATCTGTTTTAATCAACAGAACTGGGAGTATATCTGCTCAGTAGAGAGACTATAAAAATTTTTTAAATGTGTGGACTTTTAAGTAGCTGTTTTGGTTTCTTCATAATAGTTAGAACTTTCTATCTAAATGGGTCAATCTTTACATAATTAATGAAGACAGCTTCTCATAACAAAAGGGTTGAAATTGGCTCAAAAACCTGAAGTGGTCAGAAATGAAGAAAAAAAATGATGGCGTGCTTAGGTTTCTTATATATGGTAAGGATAACATTTCTTACATGTAGCTGTAGCTAAGAAAGTCATGATTTATTGGTGCAGAAGTTGCTACCACTGTTTGTTATAGTTGTGGTTTTGGTGTGGGGTTAAATTTGAGTTCTCCAGTCGCAATGCCACTTACTCAAAATTTGAGTATCCAGGTCAAATTTAAGTGAGTGGCTTTGCAACCTGGTGCACAGCATCAGAACACTACTCAAACCTGCAGCAATTATAAAAAGCTGCTGTGTGCTAAAAGTTGCAGTGTATGTTCAAAGTTGTGGTTTCCACAACAAAATCTCAACCTGTGGTTTTCTTACAGTCTTACACACAGCTCGGATCTCAGCCATTACCATAATTTTAACCAAGTTCTTCGGGATAGGAGCCATCTTTTTACTCTGCAGTTGTACCGCACTTAACACAATGGAGTCCCACTCATGATTGTGGCCCCTAAGTGCTAAAACCAAACAATTAAGGCCATTTTTGCTAAATGTCCTCTGCTTCTGCTACAGTACAAAGAAACTTAAAGCTCAACAAAAATAACTGAGCTTGCCAAGTTAAATATTTTAAGCAGCCTATTTTCTAAAATTTTAGACTTCTAATAATGTAGGAGTCTGTCATGCCATTAAAGCACACCCTGCCTCAGGTGTGAGTGCCAGAATTTGCCTCAGGAGAATTCCTTAGAACTCCCTGGCAGATAAATCACTGCTACCCTGCTTCAGGAATTGAGGCACACTCCCCCTCATACGTTAGGCCCACTCCACTGGCCGTTGCACAATAAGTGAGGTCATGGCCCCTCCTCAGGGGTGAAAGTAGCTTAAAGGACTTACTGGTACGCCAGAGTCCTGAGCGGGGGCATAGCCTCAACTGGAAGAGGCGGGGCCTTTCAAGATTTAAAGGCCCTGGGGCTCCGGCTGTGGCTGGGAGCCCCAGGGCCTTTAAATCACCCCGGAGCTACCAGCTGCAAAGGCGTCTGGGAGCCCCGGGGCTCGGGAGATCCGGGCCCTTTAAATCCCCGCATGAGCCCTGGCTGCCGGAGCTCCGGTGGTGCTTTAAAGGGCTGGAGCCCTGGGCCCTTTAAATCACCACTGTGGAAGCCGGTCCAGTACGGCATGGCATACTGGCTCTTGCCGGTACGCTGTACCGGACCATACCAGTTTACTTTCACCTCTGCCCCTCCTTCTCCCCATCTGTCAGTGCACCGCCAGAGGCACCTGGAGAACAGTCCTTAGGGTCCCCTGCATATACTGACCGTGACACGCCTTTGCACAGAGCAAGCAAGCAAGCAGAGGGGGAGATCTATTCTAGTCTATATACTTTTTTATAGTATGGTGATGAGGGCAATATTTGAGCATTGTCCAATAGTGCATTAAGCATACTCACTACATATGTCACGCTTGTTCTCTCATCCTCTTCCCAAAGGGAGAAGTATACACAATCAAGTGTCTTGTTTTGGTAGAGGTTTGACGACTGTTTTGGTTTTTTTAGTTTGTTAAATAAATATACTTATTGCTATGCGTTTAAATTAGGGAATGCAAAGTCAAAGAAACGTGCCCAGCATTTGGAGCAAGAAATGGCGAGTTTGTGGCAGAATCCATTGCATTGTCTTGGACCACCCCCAGAGAAGGTTCTGTTTCCCCGCACAGATGAGCTTTACTCTTATTGTTGAGAGTTCCCTCCCATACTACTCATCCTATAAGGCCAGCCAGCCATCTTTGATATGTTCTTAATGGTGATGAAATTTTAGTGAAGACATTTAAGGAATTAGTTGCCTCATATGATATGGGGCTTTTTCAAAACACTAGGCACCTAAATACCTTTGAAAATCAGTTAATAGTATTCAAAGAATCAAGTCCTAAGGAAATACAACTATGATTAATCAGTCATCTGGAAGCAACCACAATAAAGTGCAGTTTTATTCTGAAAAGAGACACTCTAAAAATGGTATCATGGAATGTTTAATTGTATCTCAGTTGTTTCCAGATCAAATTTGGTCAGTTTACAAGTAAGAACATACAGTAGGCCAAGTATATATTCTTTTTAAACTTGGCTGCCTACATTTAGATGCCTCAATCTGGACATCTAAATACACTTCCCTATTTTCAGAGCAACTGCATCTTTCATGGAAGTCAATGGGGATGCACAAGTTTAGTGCATGTGATAGTCACTTCACTTGTTAGATGCCTAAATGAGGATTTGGGTTGCTAACTTTACACATCCAAATTTTTAAATTTTGACCATAGTTTTTCAAATCCCTCCATATTTGAAAATCAGCCTGTGTTTTTCTATTCTCATGAATTAACATCAATAAAAAAGAGTGAGAGTCCAAATCATGTCCCCCGTTATGTGTCCATTGTGATTGCATAGGTAAATCCAGTTTCCCCTGACATGGCATTGCAGAGCCACAGTAGATAGTAAAAGTAAGACAACCTCCTCCTCCCTCTCCCCCCCCCCCCCCCCAAATCACACTACACACGAACACCTCACGGGCCTTCTTTATTTAACAGGAAAAGAGAAGAAGAAAAAAAAGTCCATTCCTCATGTTCATTTTTCAAAAGAACAACAACAAGGAGTCCGGTGGCACCTTAAAGACTAACAGATTTATTTGGGCATAAGCTTTCGTGGGTGAAAAACCTCACTTCTTCAGATGCATGGAGTGAAAGTTACAGATGCAGGTTTTTCACCCACTAAAGCTTATGCCCAAATGAATCTGTTAGTCTTTAAGGTGCCACCGGACTCCTAATCTGTATCCACAAAAACAACAAACACTGCTATCCCCTGATACTTGACTTCATTTTTCAGGTCACCTTCAACACACAATACAGCATGAGACATGTAGCCTCCTTGTTTAACAACTGGTAGGTAGCAAAGCCTCTACTATAACAAAAAAAATGGTTGCTTACCCCTGAGTTTTCTGGTCCCAATCAGCATCAATAAGATTGGATGTGTGTATCACAACTCGAAGACCTTCTTCGTATAACAACAACATCATTTTCCTTAGAAATAAGTGCACAAAATTCATGAAGTATCGTAGTAAGAAAATACAAAGCACAATAAAAATTCAAAAGATTGCTCAATTAAACCCCATTCCTCCCAAATCATTTGGATAATTAACTGCACTATGAAGGACTGGAGCCTTTGTAAGGTCTAGGCAGCCTGACTCCTGAGCCTCTCATATAACTGACCTGGAAAATATAAAAAAAGAGAGAGAGAGAGAGAGAGAGAGAACGAACACGAACACACACGTATATACATACGCATGCACACACACCCCTGCAGTGAAAACAGAGGTTTACAAGGGACCTCCATCTCTTCCTTAGCATAGTATCATGCAGTCTCTTAACTATTACAGAATATAACTCTAAACTCATGTGGCTCATACCATCTTCAGAAATTTTGCTTTAATCTTTGAACATTAGTGTTCAGCAAACTGGGATTAAAACACCCATTACTGAAAATCGATATTGTAGTTTCACTTGTGCTCATGACATAGTTAAGGCAATGTAGTTAGGGATCTCAACATAATGTAGTTTTGGGAAACTCATACATCAAATTCTTTACCCAGTGTGGCTGGACTATGAAATAAGCATTTTTACATTACAGTTTGTGTCAAAGTCAGTCTAACTTCTGTACCCAAAAAGATAATGGAGCAAATAATTAAGCATTCAATTTGCAAACACCTAGAACATAATAAGGTAATAAGTAACAGTCAGCATGCATTTGTCAAGAACGAATTGTGTCAAACCAAACAGCTTTCTTTGACAGGGTAACAAGCCTTGTGGATAGGGGGAAGCGGTAGATGTGGTATATCTTGAGCTTTTGATACTATCTTGCATGACCCTCTCATAAACAAACTAAGGAAATACAACCTAGATAGAGCTACACTTACAAAGTTTGCGGACAATACCAAGTTGGGAGGGTTGCAAGTGCTATGGAGAACAGGATTAAAATTCAAAATGATCTGGACAAACTGGAGAAATGGTCTGAAGGACACATGCAAAGTACTCCACTTAGGAAGGAACAATCAGTTGCACACATACAAAAGGGGAAATGACTGCCTAGGGAGAAGCACTGCAGAAAGGGATCTGGGGGGGGGGGGGGGTCACAGTGGATCACAAGCTACATATAAGTCCACAGTGTAACACTGTTGCCACAAAGGCAACCATTCTGGGATGTATTAGCAAGAGTGTTGTAAGCAAGACACGAAAAGTAACTCTTCCGCTCTACTCGGCACTGATTAGACCTCAACTGAAGTTTTGTGTCCTGTTCTGGACACCACATTTCAGGAAAGATGTGGACAAATTGGAGAAAGTCCATAGAAAAGCAACAAAAATGATTAAAGGTCTAGAAAACATGACCTATGAGGGAAGATTGAAAAAAAATTTTTTGTTTGTTTAGTCTGGAGAGAAGACTGGGAGGGGGACATGATAACAGTTTTCAAGTACATAAAAGGTTGTTACAAAAAGGAGAGAGAAAAATTGTTCTCCTTAACCTCTGAGGGTAGGACAAAAAGCAATGGGCTTACATTGCAGCAGGGGCAGTTTAGGTTGGACATTAGGAAAAACTTCCTATCAGGGTTGTTAAGCTCTGACATAAATTACCCAGGGAGGTTGTGGAATCTCCATCACTGGAGATTTTTAAGAGCAGGTTAGACAAACACCTGTCAGGGATGGTCTAGATAATAATCTGAGTGCAGGGGACTGGACTAGATGACCTCTCAAGATCCCTTCCAGTCCTACACTTCTATGAAAAAGTCTAATCTTTATAAGAATGATCAACTTAAAGTTAATGGCAGCTGTCAAAAATATTCTTTCAGCAACCTCTAAAACACAGTGGTTGAAGCCTGAATCCACAAAAGCAAACCAACAGAAACATACAAAGAAAAGATACACCCCCATGTTACAGTCTTCTCCATTTGTCTTGGCATGAGAAGGGATTTGTTATGTTCCAAGGTCTGCGATTAAAATATTTTCAGTTGCTGGGCCCACAGGAGACCGCAACGCTTCATCTGCAATGGACCAGGTCTTTTGGGTAATGCACTTTTGAAAGGCAGTCAGAGGATGCACCTTTTAAAAACATTAGGGTCGAATAGAACTATAACATTTAATATGATCATTTAAAACAACTCAAAATACATTGGGGGGAACAAAATAAAATGTCGCATACAGAGAATACTTTAATGAAGATGGGATGTTCATGCTATGCTACACAATGTTATTCATACCATTTAACTAATTATAGACAAAACCATTTGAAGGCTTTTTTTAAAAGGATGATAGTGGAGTGCCAGCTGTGCTATTGTTAAGGTTAAGAACTGCATTCTGTTTAAATAAATAACGTAATTTTAAGAATAACCACTCATTCCTGCAGCCTAACTTCTTTGACTCAGAAACCGACAACAGCCTGTCTCATCCAGAAAGAGAAACTGACTGGAACAGTATGACTCTTTTGTTTGTTACAAGTACTGATTTCTTTCCCCCTCTCTTGCTTTCCCCTCCCTGCATAAACAAGAGGAAGGTCAGCTGCAGGCAAATTCATGAGGAAGTTCATTTAAGACATTCATCCTTTCAAACCCACTTTTTAGCTTTTTTTTCCACCTTTTTATAAGTTTCCATGGAAATTTGTAACCAGTTTCAACAGAGCTAGGTGTTGGAATGTCTGAAGTCCAAGAAGTACCTTTTTCTATCTCAAACCCAGAAAGTGTCCAGTGACTAAGGAAGTTTTCTACCTTTGGCTTGCAGGTTGCAAACTCAATACTCTGCTACACCAAGTTGTAAAGAGTCCATTTGTGACACAGTTTTCCCATTTTCCGAAACTCCTATTTGGAGCAGTTACTTAAAAATCTAACCCTTTTGGTCCCAGTTTTGTTTTCTTTTTCTAAAGCAAACCTTTTTGATTTTCCTAGAATTTTTTTCTAAACCAAAGAATAGATGGAAGAAAAGACATGTTAGAGATGTCTCGAAATTTTACTCTGCAAGAGCCTTTTCTGACATGTCTAAAACCTAAGTTGTACAGGAATAAAACATGCCACTAGAAAACAGCAATGATATCAATATGGGGGGAAAGGAGAGGTCCAAAACCATATAGCAGTGGCCTTTCTCCTCTGTTAAACTATATGTGATCATGGGATGATGTGTACTGACATAGCATCAAGGATTAAATTCATTCCAGTTCAGATAACCTGTAAACCAGCATAGGCACCATTAAACACCATGTTATTATTGCTTAAGTAGTGCTTAGGGTATTATGGGTACCATCTGCATTCAGATGAATTGCACCATAACTGTTTTGTTTCACTAACAGACAGAAAAGTTCTTAGCTTGTTTTATCAGTAACAATGCAGACAATGTTCAGGTTCCAATCTTGACAGTGTCACAAGTGTCATTTTTCAGCAATAAATCCTGTCAACCACAAGCATACTATAAAATGCAAGTTTCATCTTAAATATATATATACATACACATCATTTAAAACTTGCCAAAGAGCTTCCTTTTAAACTTGCTTTTGTAGTGAATGGCCATTAGTCCGGATTTGTACATATTTTGAAAGATACATGTTTGTATTGCACTGTAAGAAAGAACTGTAACTGCAAAAGTGAGTGCAGCATATTTGAGTGGCCTGGTCTACTGAAATCTGTCCAAGATTGATTACAGAACAGCAGCCTTAATTCCTGGACTATGTGCAAATTTGATTATTTACTGCTACCTTCAGTTTGCTGACTAAGCAATTATCCTTGTAACTTGCAAGTCACCCTCTCTCCCACTTTCATTTTTTTTTAAATAGACAGCGTGTTTTAATCTCCTAGAATAATTTTTTAAATCAAAGACTAGAAATCCATGACTTATTAAATGAGAAAAAGAATAACAGGCTAAAAACATTAAGTCTCCTTCATAGAGTTAGCTATGGCTGAGAAATGAAACAAAGCACTGTGATCCTTATAAATAGGGCCCAACCAAATTCATGGCTGTGAAAAACACATCACGGACTGAAATCTGATCTCCCCCATGATATCTGGCTATTGTAGGAAAGGGGCAGGGCTGGTGGCACCCCAGCTGGGAGTGCCTACCATGTGCCAGGATCCAAGGGACCACCCTCACATATCCTGTGACCCTCACTTCTGTGCTGCTGCTGGCAGTAATGCTGGCTTTAGAGCTGGGCGCTGCCCAGCTCAGAAGGCAGTGCTGCCACCAGCAGCAGAGCAGAAGAAGAGTGGCAATCACACAACCCCCCCACAACCTCCTTTTGGGTCAGGACCCCCATGGTTACACCACCACAACACTGTGAAATTTCAGCTGTAAACATTTGAAACTGACTATTTTTAAAATCCAATGACCATGAAATTGACCAAAATGGACTGTGAATTTGGTAGGGCCCCACTTATAAACATTTGTAAATACCATAGGGAACACTACATAGTTCTTTGAAACCTTAGTCTCCACCAACGTACAGACTAGCCTTTAAATTCAAAAGCATATCTTTATAACCCAGCTTTCCCACCCTATAAATTGTTCTTTAAAGCATTAGAGATAATGCATACATTTTATACAGCAGCCCCAGCATTTTCTATTATCTTTAAAACTGGACTTTCATGCTTCACAGCAATTACTTACGTGTGGTGAGTTCCAAAGGCAATATCCAGCTTAGCCTAGAACAACAATGAATATTAGGTAATTATTTCATTAAAAAAACCAACATCCTGCTACAATTAAAACGAGAAAAGGTTGCAGCTTGCATTTTGCTTCAGTTTACTGCTCTCTAGTGGAGAAATCACAAAATTACAAGACAGCCACTTTTACCCCAAGCACCTGTAGATGCAATCTCCAATTGCTAAAAGTGAATAATCTTTACATATTACATCATTCTTGTGACTGAGACATTAGGCCCATGCTCTTTTTGTATCATAAGAGAGGTGTTTCCAAAGACACTCGAAGTCTTCTGGGGTGTAACAGTTCTGTTGCAGGCAGCTAAAAATAAGGTGTATTTCATGGGGAGAGAGAAGTAAGCCATACAGGAAACTACAGATGAAAGGTAATTCTAGATTTCTACACTGTTTATTTACACTGTCCAGGGAGAGGAGGGGCAACACCCTCAGACCACTCCAGACCACTGCTTGGGGAATACAATATTTTAATTTGTTAATCACCGGCATCTAGTAGTTGCAATACCATAGGCCACACCTAATTTACATATTCAAATACCTAACCATGTCTTTAGGAGATTTTTTTTTTATTTTTTTTAAGAAATGGCTTCCTTTTATTTCAGTAATAGGTTGAATACAATATATGTTTATTGTGGAGGATCCCACAGAAGTTGTAGGATTTATGATCAGGTACTGAATGACATTATATACAAACAAATCCTCTACTATATAACAACACACTACTAGGAAAATATAGTCGGTGGGGAGCAGTGGTTCCCAAACTTTAACAGCCTGTGAACCCCTTTCACTAGCATGTCAAGTCTCGCGAACCCCCTCTTAAAAATGAATATTTCCAGGGATTTTCTCCTTTACCTAAGTATAAATTATAAAAGCAATGATCTTGTAAATATAAAATTTGTTTTTATGACATGCTTATTACACACTATTATTATTAATCATTACAGTATTTTATTACATTATGAAAACAGCAACACTCTTCCAAGATCTCACTTTCGTAGCTTGTATCACTTTGAATAAGTCTATTATAAGACAAGGCTCCTATGTTTCATCAAGGAGTATCAGATGTGAAACAGCATGAAGGTATTTAAGAAGCCAACACACAAAAAAGAGTTCCTCCTACGCAAGCATTCAGTCTTGAGCAGTCCAGGCAAACAGCGCACGTTACAACAAAGCTTAAACTTGTTCTTCATAATAATTTTAAAAACAATACTAGCTGCCTATTTAATTTTAAAAACAGCAAAAAATATCCACCTCCCTTTCCAGGGGCTCTGGGCTGCTGGCTCCATGCTGCCCAGGGTCCCTAGGCACAGCTCTGTCTGCCATTAGGGGTTTTTCCCCCGAGAACCCCCTGTAAAATTTCACAAACCTCCAGTGGTTCATGAACCCCAGTTTGTCAACCACTGGTGTGGAGACAAATGGAACTCTCATAAAATACCATTTGCCCTACAATATTATGATCTATGCTAGCATAGTCCTTTGTACTACAGTATCCCAGCAGAGGTTACAATATTCTCTTGTCAGAAGAAGGATGAGTTAAGAGTGAATTACCTGGCAAAGGCGAACATTTTCATATGGGTGTGCCTGTGCATGCAGCTCAGCCTTGGATTCTCGCTTTTCACCATGTACTATTAATAATGGT
Source organism: Chrysemys picta bellii (assembly GCF_011386835.1). Taxonomy (NCBI): domain Eukaryota; kingdom Metazoa; phylum Chordata; order Testudines; family Emydidae; genus Chrysemys; species Chrysemys picta. The sequence continues at coordinate 123,529,370 of NC_088794.1, read as the reverse complement.
TTTTTCCTTAAAACAAAATTAAAATGTGATGATTTTAATAAAAATGTTATCAGGTCAGTTAGCAGGTTACCCAGAGGCAGCAATCTACCGTAGCTACTCTTTCATGTAGCTACGATTTCTGGTTCCTGTCTCTCACACTCTAGCAAAGAAAGGGAGCTATAATTTGCACTGCCTCAATAACACCAAGGAATTAGTTTAAAGAGGTGATTAGGATATAAGCTTATGAGAAAGAGGTGCTAGAAACTCAGCTGGAAGAGAAGTGGGAGTGATTTAGAGACCATAAGGGAAACTGTCTCAGAAGGAAGCCTTCCATCATTGTTGTAGCAGGGCTGGTCCCAGGATCTGAGAGAGACAAGGTGGGTGAAGTAATATCTTCCACTGGACCAACAACAGTTGGTGAAAGTGACAAGCTTTCGAGCTACACAGAGCTCTGGGTGACCTGAAGAGGCACTCGATGAAAGAGACAAGTTACATGGACTTCTTCTTTAGGTCACCCAGAACTCTCTATAGCTCAAAAGCTTGTCTTATTCACCAACAGAACTTGGTCCAAACATATTGCCCACTTTGTCTCTCTAAAAAGGAAGCAGAAGATGAAATCCTCTGGGAAGATCTTAGATTCAGAAGTATTGAGAAAGGCTCCCTTAAGCAGTGATCTGCATAGCACTCCTGCTCAAAGTTCACCACAGCATTGGCCACTGTCGGTAGACAGGATACTGGGCTAGATGGACCTTTGGTGTGACCCGGTTCGGCCGTTCTTATGTTCCTGCTTAGACCCTTTGTGTGTGTGTTAGTTAAGGGGAGGAATTAACAAAAAATGTGCCTGTTGCCACATGGACTATTTTGCTTGTATGTTGTTTTTCACTCCCCCTTCGTTTCTGGTCTTTTCAGACTGCTCAGCATTTGGGGCAGCAACTATGCTTGCACAGCACCCACAGAATGACTGGACTGACCCCTGGGTACTATCACAATCCCAAATATTGTTACTATCTCCCTGCCACTCCACTCCATCCACAACTGTGTGTGCTGTAAGCGTGACCAGAGTCCTCCTACCAGATCAGGCCCTGCATGTGACTTTGGCATTCGAATGCCTATCTTACCCTGGTTTGTGAATTGTTGTAGGGCTTACGACACAGTATGGAATATGAGTGACCATTTATAACATTATTGATACCAATATTATAAAATTGCAATGAATCGTATATAATATATGTCATGTAAGGTATCAGTAGAAAAGATAGGATTTGCCAAGTATGATAATCTTGTTCATATGTTTGTATCATCTTTCTATTGAGTGTTATAAATGTGTGATATATCTGTATCTCAAACCTATGCTGTTTTTCTGGGTCACATCCCCAGACAGCTTGGCATCAGCCCACCTAGCCAATTCCATGACCCATGAAGGACAATCAGCTATACAATTAACCCATTAAGAGAAGACAGGGGCTTCACTTATGAGTCAGCAGGATATGTAGAGACATGCTGATGACCAGGGGACTCCCACGTGCTGTAAATTTGTGTTTGGGACAAAGAAAGTACAAGCCACATGGTAAAAGATATAAAAAGGAAGTTGCATCTTCTCCATTTTGTCTTCAATCCTGCTTCTTACCTCTACAATTTCTCTACAAACTGAAGCACTGAACAAAGAAAAGGACTGACAGACCCATCCAAGCTTTGCATGTGTTCCAGAGGGACTCTACAAGCCAGCAAGCTCACGAATGCTGCTAAGAACCTGATATATGGACTCTGAAGTCTTATGTATGTATCTGATCACTTTGACCATTTAACAACTCTCTTCTTGTTCTTTTATAATAAATTTTTCATTTTAGATACTAAAGGATTGGCTGGCAATGTGGTATTTTGGGTAAGATCCAAACTAATATTGATCCGGTAATGTGACTGACCCTTTGTGGATCAGAAGAACATTTTGTATAGTGAGCAGAGTTTTTAAATAACTTCTCACTTTACTGGACCTATGTGCTGACTGGGAGCCAGAGAACTGGAATAAAGAGGGTTGTGTGACTTCTTTTTTTCAGATTCTTGATAACCAGCGTGGGAGATCAGGAGCACAGTTTGTGACTGGTTGGTAAGTCTAACTTCAGTGTTAACCTCCAGTTTTTTTTGCAGCCTGCCCTGACCTTGGCATTTTTAGTGTGGGCTAACCTAGGCACCAGGGGTCAGAGGACTTAGGCTCCCAGGCACCTAGAGTGAGGCAGCAATGTGCGTGCTCAGAGACAGAAACACAGGCACCTAGAAAACTTTTACAGCAAAAACTGAGGTGCCACATGAGTTCAGCAGGAGTTTTGTGCACTGCAGTGAAGTTGAAACTGAGACTCAAGCACCTAAAACAGGGACCTAGCCACCTAACTCTTTTTGTGCATCCAGGCACAAGTAATTGTCATATACAAAAACCATTACTATTTTAAAATCATATTAATAAAACATCCTTAAAAAGTCATACCTGAATTCCTGTGGATACTGTCTTATGAGCCATTCCACATCTATACAATAGTTAAACTTACAATGGAGAGAAAAGGAAAGGCCAGTTAAAAAAAGGGGGGGGGAGGGGGAGAGACTTCACCAAAGCAGCAACTACAGGGAGAAATATTTTGCACTCAAAATTACTGATGCGTAGAGCAGTACTTATTATATTTTAGAGTACATTTCAAGTAGGGCTCACAAACTATTAAAAAAGAGCAATTAATCACGAGATTTAAAAAAATGATGAATCACAGTATTAATCACACTTAATAATAGAATACCAATTCAAAATTATAAATATTTTGGAGTTTTTTCTACATTTTCAAATATATTGATTTCAGTTACAACACAGAATACAACATGTACAGTGCTCACTTTATATTATTGTTTATTACAAATATTTGCACTGTAAAAAAGAAAAACAAAAGAAATACCATTTTTCAATTCACCTGTCCACTCAGTCCTATTTCTTGTTCAGCCAATCACTAAGACAAACAAGTTTGTTTACATTTATGGGAGATAATGCTGCTTGCTTCTTATTTACAATGTCACCTGAAAATGAGAACAGGTGTTTGCATGGCACTGTGGTAGCCAGCGTTGCAAGGTATTTACGTGCCAGATATGCTAACCATACATATGCCCCTTCATGCTTCGACTTGTACATTGTTTTGTTTTTGAGTGCAGTTATGTGTAAAAAAATAAATTCTACATTCTACAGTACTTGTATAAGGTGAATTGAAAAATACTATTTCTTTTGTTTCTCCTTTTTACAGTGCAATATTTGTAATAAAAATATAAAGTGAGCACTGTTCTGTGTTGTAACTGAAATCAATATATTTGAAAACGTAGAAAAATCCAAATATATCAAACCATAATAGAATGCTAATTTAAATTTAACAGTGCAATTAATCGAGACTTTTTTAATCTAGTTAATTTGTTTTGTGTTAATCGCATGCATTAACTGCGATTGACAGCCCTAATTTCAAGTAATACACAATTTTTTTAAGTTTTCATTTTCATACATGTTTTCTTAAAAATGTACTACTTATAACTGAGTATGGAATAAGTAACATTTATACAATGTAACAAGCAAAATACAATGACTTTGGGAACAATGCAAATATAAGATCTTTGTGGCAGGGCTTATCTTTTTCATCTGTGTTTGTACAGTTCCTAGCACAATGGGATCCTGTTCATGACTGGGGCTCCTAAATATTGCTACATCAAACAAAACAAACAAACCAATGTAACTCCTACAACATCTTGCTCTACAGATTTGTGAACAGTTTATCCTCACACACAGAAAAACAGATATAACACTATCCACTTTTCAATGCCTGTCCATTCCCAAAAGATAGGCAGTTAAGGCCTTGTCTATCCTCGTGGTGGCATATAAGGTATGGGTAACTACACACCACAGTGAAAAGCAGGTTGCATCTCTACAGCAGCGTGTAGCTACACATGGCAGTGAAAGGCTCTGGCAGTGGGGAGGCAGCAGGGAAAGGCTCTGCTGGCAGGCAACTATCGGAGCCCTTCCCTGTGGTGGGCAACTATCGGAGCCCTTCCCCACTGTAAGAGTCTTTTTCCCCACTGCAGTGAAAGACTCTTACAGTGGGGAAAGACTCCAGCAGCAGGTAGACAGCTGGATACTACACTGCTAAAAACAGGCTCATGGGAGGCACTGCTTGGGAGTGTAGAGAGCAGCACAGGGTACATACACAAAAGATCTGGCGTGTCTGTACTCTATTCACCAAGGCAGTACTTCCCCATCTACACTGCTATTGATATCCATGCTTGCTGGGCATGCAGTGTCTGTACTCTAAACGCCACTGAAAGTGAAGACATAGCCTAAGAGGAAGTTTCTTAGAATTAGCCTGAATTTTGAACGAACATTTCACTCAAACATAAATGTCTCCTTCAGAAAGCATGTGGCTTTTTAAGTATTTTCCCATTTAGATATAACTGGTACAGTGGGAAGGGCCAGATTCTGATATTAGTTACACTGGATGAGTCCGGAGTAGCAGCCTTGAGGTTAATGGAATTATAGCAGCATAAACCACTGAAAGTGAGTTCAACATTTGGAAGGGAAAAAAACAAAACAGCAAGACCTAAAACTCACCTGAGCAGAAGATACAAGAGTCCCAAAGAGAGGAGACAAAATATCTATTTAAAAAACAACAACAACAACAACAAAAACACACTATTAACCACATCTTTATAAGTAAAATACTCATATACACTTTAGATCTTGTAACAATTTGTTAATTACTATTGCACATGGACCTGGTAAAATGATAGGGAGACTCTCTCATCTAGATTGCTGGCTTAAATGCAGTCCAGACAAGCAGCATCAGCGACTGTTTGTGAAATAATTTGGGGGTGACAATTCAGTTCTCATTGATTGTCTGTCTACAAAAAAAAATAGCAAACTTGTTGGCAGAGAGCAATGGAGAATGAGCTACCCTGTCACCTCTGAAGGTGGGCCCTTCAGAACAGGTTTGAAGAACATCAGCAAGGTAACAAAGACATTTGTACTGATATTGTCCATACTATGCTTGTGCTGGACCTGAAGGACTTGAGTCTCCTGACAACAATTCAGCATTTTCCACTTCCTTCATTTTTAGGGTGAGGGTGGGGAGAAGCAAATGCAGCTAGAGCACAGAGACAGCCTCTGATCCTACAACTGGATTCTTATAGGTCAACTCCTACTGAAGTCAGTGAGGCCACACAAGAGTCTTATTGAAGGATTAAGGCCCAAGACAGAAGCTTCATATTCTTGTGTATTAGAATTTATAACAGATTGCCCACTGATAATGCATTAACAAAATCTGAATGTTTAAAGCACTAAAAGATTTACTTCAAAATATAATCACATACATGCTTTCCCAAAATATTATCAGATGAAATATTTTAAACCTGGTTTTGCAGATTAAATGCACAAAAACTATCCCCTAGTTCAGGGCTCAAGCAAGCAAGATGCAGAACACTTCTGAGAAAGGATGAAAGCCCTCAAGTCCCACTGAACTCAGAGAGATGTGAGAATCCTCAGCATCTTGATTTACTCCTGTAAAATCTTGCAGTATGGATCCCTCAGACAACACATCAGCACTTTGGGCATACAACACTGGTGAGAATATTGGCTAAAGAATCAACCACACCCTGAGGCATGACTCTCTTCACTTAATTTCATTGTGCACAAGCACAGGGCTACAAATATGTACACTCATATTGGTACAAGCACTTCCATGTTGCTAAAGGTCAGCCCACAAATCTCATACAGAAATAAATGCACACTGTATGACTATTTTAATTTGTAATTCATCAGATTTCTATTTAATTAAATACACACAGATCGTTAGTGTAACATTACTGCTGAAGTTCAAGATGTACTACATATGTATTAAGAAATATGAAGTTATTTTTTGCACATCAGCTGTAACTGGCCTATTTATCTGGTATGGCATCTCTGAAGTGTCAATACTCCACACAGAAGGAGTTATTCAACCTTGGGTTGAACCCAGATTTCCAGTAATTTCTAGGACTGCCGATCCGAATGCTTTAAAAATTCAGCAATAATCGCAAATTTGGAGGGGTGTGTAATTCAGCACCTAGGAAATGCACTTTATTCCAGGGAGCCTCCAATGGTGGGAGCTCCTATAGGACCCTAATAATGAATTAAAATCCTTCTCCCTCAGCAGAACCCCAAAAGGCAGCAACGCAAGCACCATGCAACCTCTCTCAGGTAGATGCTTCCAGTGACACACAAGGGTGTATTGTGTATTCCTTGCATTGGGAACTGGTACCAAAGGGTTATGGCCATGAAACACTGTTTCTGTAGGAATTAAACATTTACCTTTTATGTGAAGTGCTCCAGAGTTGTACTTAGACTTAATACCTTTGACTTTAGTGACAAAGAATCTGAAAGGGTTCCCTCCATTCAACAAATCCCAAGTGTCCTGGCCTTCACTTGCTACCTTATAATGTTTTTCTGGCTTTTGGCTCACTGGGAGCTCATCATCTTCAAATCTACGTGAAGGCTGCTTTTTAGGTGCACTATATTTCTCCTCTTTGACTGCTTCCTTTTGTGCATGCTGTGGTTGACCTTCAGATTCAGGCTCCTCATCACTACTTGAAAGGCACCAACCTAAACCTTCTTGGGAAGTTCTCTGGATTTTTGCTGGTGAAATTTCTGTAGAAAAACTTGTATCATTAAATTTCACAGGGGAGGCTTTTCTCTTGTGACCAACTTTTCTGGCCTCTGAACATGGGTACTGTGATCCACTAGTTTTGCCATGTCCACTGTGAGACAATGAAGATGTAGATGGCTTTTCAGCATCATTATTTTCTTCTGTACTTTCATCACTGCTAGATACCGTCCATTTCCCATGCTCACTTTCTTGAGACATGTTTCTGCAAAAAAATAAATAAACAAATAAATAAACACCACAAAAACTGTGCTTTATGCCTACTGTACTTCTCAAAGGGGCGTTTTCCTTGTCAGAGCTTATTTACTCTTCACCATCCTGAACTTTCACCCTGACTTTGAGATTTTCTTATTTAAGGGGTCATCCAGAGAGCTTTTCACTTAGAAACCCTCCAAAAGTATGCAAGACTTAGGTTATGTCTACATATAAACTGCTATAGTGGAGTCACTCACTACAGCGACAGGAGGAATTCTCCAGTCACTGTAGTTAATCCACCTCCCCAAGAGGCAATAGGTCTACAGAAGACAGAATATTCAGAATTCTTCAGTTGACCTAGTGCTGTCTGCGCTGGAGATTAGTTGGTTTAACTACATAGCTCAGGGGTATGGATTTTTCACCCCCCTGAACAATGTAATGTAGCTGGTCTGACCTAACTTTTTAGGATAGCTCTGGCCTTAAATCAAGAATTTATTTTAAGCCCGGGAGACAGACTGCAACACCTACTGACTTTTGCAATGGGAGGGCTCATCAAAACGATAGGCTACTAACCAATGGGGAAACCACAATTAAAAAAACAATCTTGGGAAAAGAAAACTTTACTAAAAAGGCTGAAGTAGGAAAAGGGATTGAGGTTCAGATTAGTTAGTTTCATAACCAGTTCAGCTACTATCCTTAGGCCTGGTCCCCACTAAGCCCCCACTTCGGACTAAGGTACGCAAATTCAGCTACGTTAATAACGTAGCTGAATTCGAAGTACCTTAGTCCGAACTTACCGCGGGTCCAGACGCGGCAGGAAGGCTCCCCCGTCGATGCCGCGTACTCCTCTCGGCGAGCTGGAGTACCGGCGTCGACGGCGAGCACTTCCGGGATCAATCCGGGATCGATTTATCGCGTCTTAACCAGACGCGATAAATCGATCCCAGAACATCGATTGCCTGCTGCCGGACCCTCCGTATACTGCACATGTAACAGCAGCCAGCAGGAAGTGAAAGGCAACTAGTTTATTAATCCAGGAGTCAAATAGACAAATGAAAGACCTGCATCAAAAGACAAACTGCAAGGCCAATAGCCCCTAATCTAGAGCCATGATGCCTATAGGAAATCAGCCAGTAACTAATAGCTGGATTGAGATAGCTGACACTTATTTGTAAAGAGAAAAAAAGGTACAGTACATATAAATTGTATCTATTAGACTGTATCCCTCTTATATGTCACTTTCTGAATTGGCTCTCATTTTGCAAAGACTTGTACACATATTTAACTCGGCGGAGCTATTTGTATCTAAAGTTAAGCATGTATATGCGTTAGGGTTTTAGGGTTTGTCTACACATGGAGTTATTCCAGAACAACATTCCGTGTGGACCCATTTATTCTGAAATAAGAACGCCTTGCTTCTGTTTAGTGTAATTCACTTTGAAAAATCTCATGTGTGTGTATATATATATATATATATATATATATGGTGTCCTTCCAGACCAGCTCCACGTAACACCTATTATGCTCTAAAGTCAAATCTGACTTTGACCCAATTAGCTGTCACGTACAAACCCTTAGACTGAAAGCGCTTCGGGGGGAGAATCCTGCCTTTGTCCAGCTCAACACGGCCCTGGTCCCGAGGGGAGCTACAGCCAACCCACTCGGGACGAGACCCCCCAGGCCCAGCCCGACACAGGGAGCCCGCAGGACCATCCACCGCAGAGAGGCACAGTCCCATGCCCCCCACCCGCCTTCGCACGCCGCGGCCCAGCGCTCCCGGCACCCCGCGAAGATCGCTCCTGCCACCCGCCGGAGCAGTAGGTGCTTGAGGGCCGCTGCACCTGCTGGTCCCGAGATCCTGCGCCCTCCCCTGGCTCCGCAGGCCGGGTCTAGCCCCGCCCAGGTTCCTCACGCACCTGCGCCGCTCCGCCTCCGCGGGCTCAGGGACGCTGCTCGCCAGAGCTCCGGCGCTGACTGAACTGTCCCGCGCAGAGCCGGGTCCCACCTCTTCCCGTTCCGGGGCGGGCTCCCTCCGGGTCCTATCACCCGTCTGGTTCGCCTGGGTCCCTGACGGAGGGGAGGGGGCGGGGCCTGGGAAAGCGGGGGCGGGACCATCCCAACCTTCTCAGCCAATGACGCCTTCCCCGCGCTCCGCACCAATAGCAGGCGGCGTTGTGGTTGCCCCGCGGAAGTTAAGCGAGGCGGGCGGGTTACTATAACGGAGAAGAGGGATAAGAACAGTTGTGTCATGTGCGTAGCCCCCAGCCGAGCCGGGAGCGGCAGGTCGAGCGGGGAGCGCTACGTGCGGGTAGGTACCGGTCCGGCGCGCCCCGCGAGGGGGCGGGATCCCCCATACTCAGGGCGCGGGGCCGATTGGTTTGTAGGATCCGAGACTGCGCGGGAGGCGGGTCGCGGGGACACCTGGGCCCGCTCATGAGAACCCAGAAGCGGCCCGACACTGACCGGGCTCAGCCGGGGAGCGGCCGAATGTTCCCAGGCAGTCACCCGGGCAGCTCCGTGGGGCTCCGGCGCAGGGGCCGCAGCGTGGGCTGCGGGCGGCCCTCAGCTCCACAGGCGCGTTGTGTCTGTTTCACTGGGACGGGGCTCGCCCTTGATCCCAGTCTCTCCCATGCCTCTGAAACCCCTCCGAGCTAGACGTGCTGGAAGGCGGCAGAGAGCTAGTGCCAAGTAGTATTTGCATAATCATTCCTTCAGTGCATTATTAATTACTGCATGAAGTGCTCTGCTAATGAGGATAGTTGTACGACGGTTTAGAGGAAAGAGTGGGAGAAAAAGGGGTTTAAATTAATCAAATTAAGAACACAGCCTACATCAAAACTGGCTCAGCCTAACAAAATGAAGTGACATAGGATTTGATTCCTTCTGTATTCTAATTTACTACAAGCGCATGACTACAGCTAACAAAGAATGTAACTGCAAGCCCCTGTTATCAGAATGCTGATGAAATAGGCAAGTTACACCAAGTAACTTGATAATGAAAGGCATGAACAAATAGAAATTTCATTGCACATTTTTTTGCTTAAAGCCCTTAGAGTGATAGACAGCAGCCCTGTGTCTTTTTTTTTTCTTTGTCCTCTTACATTCCCACCTGGAATAGCTCATAAATATACCCCCCCTCCAATATTACCAAAATAAAAGTGGAACCCATGTTGTGGTTTGTTATCAGCACTTATGGGAGAAAATCCCTCATTAGAATTGTATGATTCAAAATATGTTATTTACGTTAACCTTCCTCTTAATACATGTGTAGAAAATACACTGGTTTTTTTTCTGAAATGCTAGTTTCTCTGAAAAGATTTGCTCCTTCCTGATTATGAACCATGGCCGTTCCCCAGCCATTTGTTCATGCTGTGGCCTAAACCTGCATTGTGACTTAAGTGGAAGTTAAAGATGCTCAGTACTTTAAAGAGAAGCTCAAAGCTTCATAGGAGCAGGTCTTTTGTGTAAGTTGGTTTCCAGGAATCTGTTCAAAATGTTAGGCCTGGTCTACATTACACAGTTAGGTTGACGTAAGGTGCCTTGTATCAACCTAGCTGCAGAAGGGTCTTCACTTAAATTTGGCTCCTGCTAATGTAAGTGCCGCTCTATGCTGATTTAGTAACACCACCTCCCTGAGTGGCATAGAGTCACACTCGATGTAATTAGGTTGGTGTAGTGTCAGTGCAGACACTGTGTTGCTTATGTTGACTGTTACAGGTCTTCAGGAGCCATCCCACAATGCCCAACATTGACAATACAATAGGTACAAGTACTTCTGGCTGGTGAGGATGTGTACTGCTGACACAACGAGCCAAGTGTGTGCACACTCAAGCAATTTAATAATTGTGGTGGCTGTATGGTGACATTAGTTAGGTCGACATAATTTTGTAGTGTAGACATGGCCTTCGACTCCCACAAGGTCCTAAATTTACCAGATATTTATGCACAGTTAAAATGAAAAGAATGTAAACCACACTAATAAGAAAACATTTTTGATGTAGTGAATTAATAACAATTTACTAACTGGAAAAAAGTTTTTATATTTAAAGACATCAAGCTGAAATTTAGGGTTGTGGGTTTTTTGTTTTGTTTTTTAATGAGCTAAAAGCAGTAGTATTCCACTGGCCGTGAGTCACCTTGTGAGATAAGGCATGCAAAATGTTTTCAGACAGCAATATGATTTTTAAGTTGCAGGTTTTAAATGTGATATCTTTTTCCAAATAAGTATTTGTTTATTTCTCACACACAGTTTTAATAAGTAATAACAGTAACTTCAGGTCAGGTGTCCTGTTGTTTCTTAATGGAAATCTATTTACTTTCTTTAGGTTTTTGAAGCATGTGATGAAGATAAAAAAGGATATTTAAGCAGAGAGGACTTTAAGGTCGCTGTAGTGATGCTATTTGGTTACAAACCCTCAAAGGTATGGCTTATTTTTTTTTCTCCATCATGTCTTAAAGACTACGTTTATAAGGATATCTCATTATTGAGAGCACCGTATGCAAAGTAGTCTAATAGATCCAGTTGGGCAGAGCTGTTACAATTCATGACGTTAACAGAAGTATAGTCTGATTCTTAGAAGTCAGGTGTCAGCTGTGTGTGTGTATTTAAAAACAAAAGGCCCAAGCTATTAATTTTCATGTTGTGAATATTGTCACTATCCACATTAATTTTGCAAAATCCTGCTCTGAGGGTGTACAAGGTGGGTGGGAAAAGAGGGTGTAGTGAGCCCTGCTTAGTTTAAAGTGTGATATGAGAGCCAAATGATTGTGCATTAATATATACACAGGCCATTTGCTTATTTCATGATGCTCTTTGAGAAGAAATTACTGTCTGTTACAATAAGTAAACACATATTCGTGGAGTCACTTACGGCTCCAAGAAGTGCAAAATGTACTTCTTCAACCTTGCCTTTTCTGACATATAAACACAGCAGCATGCACTTTGTTTGTTTTAAAGCCTACCAAAATACTATGCAACATACACATTTTTTTGTCTTGGGAGAGGATGAGAGAGAGAATAAAATACATGTGCGAAATGTTAGTCTTGTCGCTTCTTACAGTATTGGAATGCAGTCATATACTTTGGGGATGGGAATGGTACCTGAACAGAATAGATAGAGCATGTATAAAAGATTATACAATCATGGTGTTGTATGTAATCACTGAAATAAATGTATCTGTGTCCATCACCATGTTACTATCCAGACGCATGTTTACACATGTAGCTGGTTAATCTTGCATAGTGTCCACTTAATAAGGAAATAAAGTACTGTGCACTATGTTAATTTCTCAACCAGCTTCTCCCAATTTATTAAAGCAATCACTCTTCATGGAGGCCTGCATGTGCTGCAAGCTAACTTCAAACCACTTGTCACTCATTTAAGTTCTAAAAAAGTATCCTAAAAATTTTAGTGTTGTTTTTCCCCCCATGATCAGATTACTTAAAAATAACAGAATAGAATTTTACCAAACTTTACAAAAATATTTTCCTCAGCTGGCTTTCAGCGTTGGGGAGGCAGGGGAGGGAGGGGGAGCCTGCACACCGACTCCTCGCTCCTTCTCCCTCCCTCCTGCTTCCAAAATGCCGCAAGCCAGCTGATTGCCCTGGGCAGGAGGGAGGCGGGAGGAGCAAGGACTTGGCGCACCTCCACTCCCTCCCCTGCCTCCTGCCCGGGGCAATCAGCTGGCTTGCCGCATTCGGGAGGCAGGAGGGAGGGGGAGCCTGTGCGCCAAGTCCTCGCTCCTCCCTCCAAAATGCCGCAAGCCAGCTGATTGCCGCCAGCCGGGGGAAGAAGGGGAAGGCACTGATCCTCAGAGTCTGCTGGCGGGTGGGAGGCGCTGCGGGGGAGGGGGCTGTAGGGAGGCTGTCAGCTGTGGAGAAAGCAGGCAGCCAAAGAACGTAACAGTGGAGCATTGCACAACTTTAAATGAGTATGCTCCCTAATTGATCAGCAACGAAACAATGTTAAGCGGGACGACTTTAAGTGAGGAGTTACTGTAAGTCCATTTGAGTTCAGTTAAACATATATTTATTTTTGAAAGATTGGGGACTTAGTTAGAATTGGTGTACTCTTTGGCCTTGTCTACATAGTTTTGTTGACGACGTCAGTTTTTGTCAACAGAATAGTGGCGGTTTACGCACTACAATGCTCCTCCTGCCAATTTAACTCTCCTGATATGCTGACAAAATAAAACCACCTCAATGAGAGGTGCATTGCTTTTTGCAGCAAAGTCAGATTGACACAGCATCAGTGTAGACACTGTGCTTGCTTATGTCACCATAAATGGCCTCCAAGAGGTGTCCAACAATGCCCATGCTGACCGCTCTGGTCCACAGTTCGAACTCTGCTGCCCTGCAGCCTGGTACACAGGCATCTGCCCTTCCCCCCTTTAAAGGATTGGAATTTTTGAAATTCCACTTCCTATTTGCTCGGTGTGCAGACCTCACATTGCATCTTCCCAGCTGACCATGGCGGCTCCACACAGCAAACTTTTCTGGAGGTACTTGCCAATCTTTTGCTAAAGGTTCCTTAGCAGTGCTGCTTTTTTTTTCCTTCCCCCACTATAGGAAACTTTGCGGTGCCAGTCAGTAATCACTTCTGCAGGGATCAAAGCAGCACACAGGCAAGCAGCATAGGGACCCAGTCTGAAGCCGCACACATGCAGGAGATGCATCCTTGTTTACCCTCCGGAGTGAGATACCAGCTTGAATTTACCCCCACCTGTGGAAAACGGTGGCAGAATTTACAATAGTGTCCCTAGTCACTTGCACTGATCCCCTTAAAAAAAAAACACCTAGACCCTTGGCTCCATCTTGGACCCTCTCTCCCCTGGGCTGAACTCACCATGTTTAGTGCTGTTGCTGAGCTGTGTGCTTGCCAAGGGAGAGTGAGAAAGAGATGTATTTAACTATTATGATTCAATGCTGTGAGTGCACTCACAATACTGCCTCTGTTCGTTGTTTCCTGTGTTCTGGAGGGGAACTTCCTACACACCAATGGAGTGCCTCCATCAGACAAGGAGGCGACCCAGGAGCATAAGGAGGATATGTTTAGGGAGGTGCTCCGATCATCTGATGCCGCAGATCATGATCACAGAGAGAGACAATTCATGAAAAATTGAAAATAGCCTGGAAAGGAAGCAGCACCAAGAGCGTGTTTTAGAGGGGTGGGAGCGGATGATAAAACTGATGCATGACCAAACAGAGATCCTGAAGTCCCTGATTGCACTGCAGTCAGAATATGTGTGCTTGCCTTCCTCTGCAGCCTATACAGAACTGCGTGCCACGCCCTCCCCTGGCCTGTCGCAGTAGCCCCTTCATTTCACCCCTTTGGACAGGTAATAATAGCTGGATTTGAACACAGCTATGAGTGCCTCCTTTAAGAGAGTGCTTCTCAGAGTCCTCTCCCATGCAAGAAATCAAATCCTGTGTATTGGTTATTGCTGTTTAATAAAAATGCACTCATAGAAAGAAAATGAATCTTTATTTTTTCCTACACACAATGGTTGCTGCTGGAATTCATACACAGTGGCAATTGGCACATTTGCAAACTATAAATCATGCTCAGGAAGCAATCCTCACAAGGGTTGTTCCAGGTGGCAAGTAAACAAGCCTGAATGAATGCATTACCGTATTTTCCGGCGTATAAGACGACTTTTTAACCCAGGAAAATCTTCTCAAAAGTCGGGGGTCGTCTTATAGGGCGGGTGCTGAAACTTCCGAGCCGGACTGGAGAATCTGCGGTCGCCGCATATGGTGGGGGGAGCTCAAAAACGGCCGCGGCCGCATCCCCGCTGTATGCGGCGACCGTATGAAAGCAGCAAGGGCGGCGCTGTACAAGTACGGTAGAAGAAAATCCACTCACCAGGATTCATGGAAAGAAGTGACTTAACGCGGTCCCGATGACGAGGTGAGGGGGCGCCTCACTGGGAAGGTGTAAGTGAAGGGCGGAGCAAGCTGCAGGTGTCCGGGACGCCTGGGGTATGGAAAAAAGAGAGAGAGCAGCGCTGTGCCCAGAAAAACACGCCTCTTTCACCCGTCTGGCCCGCCCTTGTATCCTAGTACCGTACCTCCTTCTCTGCCTCTCAGATCTCGCTCCTGAGGACCGCAGTGAAGCGGCGCAGGCGCGCATGTGCGAGATCTGAGAGGCAGAGAAGGAGGTACTAGGATACAAGGGCGGGCCAGACGGGTGAAAGAGGCATGTTTGCGCTACCGCTCTGATAGTCTTGGAGACAGGGAGGGCTGGGCAGGCAGGGAGAGCTGACCAATCCAAACAGGCTTTGTATACAACAACCAGCCAATTGCCGGTAAGGTACATCGCTTGCCGTCATTGGCTGGTTGTTGTATACTGGGTACCACATACAGTACAGCACCAGTATCTGTACCTGTTCATACAGTATAGCACCAGTACATACAGTACAGTATAAAAATGTCCAACAGCCAAAACCCCATCATGGCTCCACCAGCAAGAAGAAAGAAATATGAAGCCAGTTTCAAACTTAAAGTTGTAAACTTTGCCAAGGAACATAATAACTGCGCTGCTGCAAGACAATATGGAGTAACAGAAAAGATGGTTCGGGACTGGAAAGCAAATGAAAAAGCATTAAAGAGTATGCCAAGGGGTAAGTGTGCATTAAGAAGAGGCACGCCACATTGGCCAGAACTCGAAAAACATGTAGCAGACATGGTGAATGAGCATCGCCAAAACGGTTATGTAGTGACACGAAATAAAATACGTTTGTTTGCACTTCAGTGGGCCAAATCTAACCCAGATCACAGCAACAGATTTAAGGCCACTGTATCCTGGTGTACTAGATTCATGGGAAGGCATAATATGGTACTGAGGCAAAAGACGAAAATTGCCCAAAAATTACCTGCAGATCTTGATAGCAAAGTAAATAGTTTCCATCGATACGTAATACAACAGCGCACTAAACATGGCTATGCGTTAAGTAGTATTGGAAATATGGATGAAACTCCAATGAATTTTGATATGGTTGGAAATAAAACTGTCCATCAAAAAGGTGAAAAAACAATTTTAATGAAAACAGGACATGAGAAGTCCAGTTTTACAGTGGTACTAGGATGCACAGCTGATGGCGCCAAACTGAGACCAATGATTGTTTTTCTTTTAAAAATAATGCCGAAACTCAAGTTCCCTGTTGGTTGTTTTGTACATGTGAATGAAAAAGGCTGGATGGATGAAGAAGGGGTAAAGCTATGGCTTGATAATGTATGGAGCAGGCGACCAGGTGGACTTATTCAAAAATGTAGTCTACTGGTGTGGGATATGTTCAGGGCTCATTTAACTCCCAGCACCAAGCAAAGGCTTGCAAGACTAAACACAGATGCGGCAGTTATTCCTGCAGGATTTACATCGTTGGTACAGCCACTGGATGTGTGCCTAAACAAGCCATTTAAAGATCGCATTCGAGAACCGTGGAATGAATGGATGGTTAGCGGCGAAAAGTCATTCACAAAAGGAGGAAACATGCGTGCTCCACAGTTGTCTGTTTTGTGCAAGTTTGTCATAAAAGCCTGGAATGATATTGATGCAGAAACAGTAATCAAGTCTTTCAAGAAGTATGGCATATCAAATTCATTAGATGGTATGGAGGACGACTACTTGTGGCAAGATGAAGAGGAAGCCGAAGCTGAGACCACACCATCTGATACGGAATTCGATCCATACGATGACTGCCTTACAAATGTATCACAAGATGTCATTGATGTACTTATGATATCAGATGACGAACAGGAGGATTTTGAAGGCTTTTAAAGGGAAACTGTCACGCCAGCAAAACCTGTAAAAATACCGTAGCTTGCAGTTATGATGGGCGTTGCTAACTCGCCAGGGACTTGCCCGGCACTTGCTCTCTCTATTGTTTGTTATCTTCCTCCTATCATCATCAGTTCCAGTTTGGTTGACAGCTTAGAAAACAAACAGCATGGCAGCTCCCATGGGTTTATTGTCTTATCCTTCCTTTCAGCTTTAGAGTGAATTAGGAAAAGTTGCACTGTTTTATGTTTACATGTTTGATGACAAACAGCCTTATGTTTATAAGTGACAGTTTTCCTGCTAAGTACCTGCATGTCATAAGCATTTGAATTAAAATTACCATATTGAAATCAAATCTGATTTTTTTTTAATTTTTATTTGGTGTGCGTTGGAAGAGGGGTAGTCTTATACAGCGAGTATATCCCAAACTCTATATTTTAACTGGAAAAGTTGGGGGTCGTCTTATACGCCCAGTCGTCTTATAGGCCGGAAAATACGGTATATAAAGACACATTACTGGGGCTCATTGTCAAAATGCTGCTACAAAGCCTCCCTGATTCAAATAGCCCCCTTTTTGAGCCCCTCTAATAGCCCTGGTATCTGGCTGCTCCAAATCAGCTGCCATCTGATCTGCCTCCATGCTCCACCCGTGGGGAAACTTTTCCCCCTTACCGTCACAAATATTATGCAGAGTACAGCAGGCTGCTATGACCATGGGAATATTTTCCTCATTAAGGTCTAACCTGCCATAAAGGCAGCACCAGTGAGCTTTTAATCTGTCAAACACCCATTCGTCAGTCATTCTGCACCTGCTCAACCAGTTGTTGAAGCACTCCTTGCTGCTGTCAAAGTTTCTCGTGTAAGGCTTCATGAGCCATGGGAGTAAGGGGTAGACTAGGTCTCCCAGGATCACCGTGGGCATTTCAATATCCCCCACTGGAATTTTCTGGTCTGGAAAGAAAGTCTCTGCTTGCAGCTTTCTGTATATGCCAATATTCCTGAAGGTGTGTGCATCATGAATCTTTCCTGACCACCCCGCATTGTTATCAGCAAAACAACCCTGGTGATCCACAAGTGCCTGCAGTACCATAGAGAAGCAGCCCTTTCTATTGATGTATTCCATCGCAAGATGGTCCAGGGCCAAAATTGGAATATGCGTGCCGTCTATCACCCTGCTGCAGTTAGGGAATCCCATTGTCACAGAGCCATCCCCCATTTCTCACACATTTCTCAGAAACACAGCCCTTTATAGCAGGATGTGATTAATGGCCCTGCACATTTGTGTAAACGCAACGCCCGTGGTGGACTTCCCAACTCCAAACTGATTCATGACTGATAGTAACAGTCTGGAGTTGCCAGCTTCCCCACAGTGATCACCACACACTTTGCCACTGAGAGGGCTCCTCTCATTTTGGTGTCCTTGTGGAAGGGCAGGGGCGAGCTCCGTACACAGTTCCAGGAACGTGGCTTTGTGCATCCAAAAGTTTTGCAGCTGCTGCTTGTCATACCATACCTGCATAACAATGTGATTCCACCGCTCAGTGCTTTTTTTTCTGAGACCAATAGCAACAGTCCACCGTGTGCAGCTATTCCATGAATGCCAAAAGTAACCTGGAATTGTTTCTTTCCGTGGCACCCAGCAGGGCAGGCACCGCAGATTCCTGTTTGGATTCACAGCTCAGAAAATATTGTATGATCAGCTGCATTGTGTTAATAACCATTATCACAAAACTGGTGAGCAGTGCAGGATCCATGGTTTTTGGGCAGAGATGGCGGGCACACAGTTTACAGGGACTTGAAAAACGGTGCAGAGGGTAGTCAGAAGCCCATAGAATGATGGGACAGAAAAAACTGCATCTTTGGGATGGTAAACCCCCATCCATAATGCCCTGCAATCCATTCCCACAACTCCTAGCAGCAGAAGGTGGCACGTTGCACAGTGGGATAGCTACCCACAGTGCACTGCTCTTTCAATGCTAGAGCACCAACTGTGGATGCGCTCTGCCGACACAAGGAGCATTGTGTGAACATACACAAGCGATGTAATTATAGTGGTTTCTGATTGTCGGAGTAACTTGCGTCGACTTAACTCTGTAGTGTAGACATAGCCTTTGGCTTCTTTTCTGGTCATAGACACACAAATGTTTAATGGGAGGGGAAGTATTTATATTTAAGCTATAGTACTGAACTAATGCTGCAGATGATTTTACAAGATATGCTGTTAAATAGTTATGTGATCAGAATTGAATTCCATTAATTACAGTTGATACAAATTGAAATGACTATAATGGATCAAATTCACCACATGGTGTAAGCAGGCTCAACAATATTGCCTGGTATATTTTCTCTGTTCCAGGTGGAGGTGGATTCAGTAATGGCCTCAGTGCAACAAAAAAATTCAGGTAATATGCAAACAGGCTTTCCTTTCTCTCTAGTCTGTTCTCATTCATGACTTCTGTAATCTAAAAATTAGGTTATAAAGACTTTTAAAAGAACTTTTACATAGTTTTATTTTTATGTAATTTATTTCATTTATTTATTTATTTGCTACAGATTAATTACAGAGATTTACAGAGGCTGTTGATGAGTCAGGATTATTTAATTGCTAAATTCTTGGGACTCATGATGAAAATTCGCTTTTGTCTTTGGTGCAAGGCTGGCAGTTTTCCAGGAAAAACTAATTTAGGGCAGGCAATGGTAAATACCAGTTTAAACTGGGAAAAAGAAAATAATTATTAGAATATACTAATGAAAATTACTGAAAAAATATTTAATGGTTTTTTTGGCATATATAATATTTATATAATATTGAAAACCGAAATATGAGTCATGGCATATAAATTCCTTGAGAAAATACCAAACCAAAATGTATAGAGACATTCCAAACTTCAGTATTATGTTACATATATTAGTATTACCCTTACTGCAGTTGTACTTTTTATTTGTAGAACCCTAAATTAATTTCTGAATCTACTGCCTTGTGTAACCACAATTTGAATATGTAACTAAAGCTAAGTATAATACAGTGTGCATTAATGGAACAGTTTTTAAAACAGAAAATGCCTAGAACTGGGGCTAACTAGTTTTTTCCCTGAGCGGTAAAAGCCCATTATTTTACCTGGTAAAAACCACCTTAGGTATATACTATACTATCCCTGCTTTGGTGCAGATGTATTGACTCAAAATTGAGGGTTTTTTTTTTTTTTTTTTTTTTTAAAGAGGAAGACTTTATAGATGAATTGAAATGGTCTCTTAAATTGTAAGTGGAAAGAGGTGGCTTTTAACAAATAAATGCACTTCTGCAGTACATGCATCCCAAATACAGCAGCATTGTGCTAGAGTATGAGAATCTGAAAATGAAATAGACAGAAGCTGACTAGAAAGAAAAGTAAATCTGGCTAGTCTGTTTTCATAATCTAAGTTGAGAGAAATGCAGGAAGTAAGCAAAGCATGTATTGGTAAGTGATGAAAATTGTCTGACAATGTTCCTCTACCACCATTCCATTTTTTGTCTGTTGGATTGATAAACAGCAGTGGAATCTTATCTGCAAAACTAAGTCCAGACACAAGCATAAAGTTAACTGTTTACTTGGATTTTTAGATTATGGATTTTTAAGTGTCCAGTTGACAGATGAGACAACACTTTATTTCTACCTAGAAATGTGGCTTCTTATGTATTGAGGTAGTTTTGTGCTCTGTAGTTATATTAGATAAAAAGCCAGTGCTAAGAGATCAATGAATGGGCAGCACAGTACTGTAGGGGTCGTTCTTTAACAAGAAAATTGTATACTATAATTTTCCGGTCTTATGTGCCACTTTGAAAGAGAAAATAAATAAATGGATTGCAGCCCTTGTTGCTTTTCTAAGGTTTTACTTCCGTAGTTATCCAATTGAAAGGGATGTTGCTCAGGCAGGCAAGTTCAATGTGTTTAGGCATCCCTTGTTATTAAAGAAATTGTGTATATACAGAACCTAGTAGTTGAAACCAGCATGTGTCTATAATTCTAGAAACTGAGAATGTGATGTTTTCAAGAAGCAGTAATGAAAAAAACATTGGGAACCTGAGAACTTGTAGTTTAAGGTTTGAATTGAGACAGTAGGTGGAGCTGAAGGAGCTATGCTTCTGAACCATATTAGAAATAAATTGATATGGAAAAACTGTAAGAAAAAGAAACCACAGAGGTCTTGTTATATTTGTTTAAAAAAGCTAGCTAATACAGTGACATCGTCCTTTATAAATCATTTCAATTGTATAAAATAGGTCTAAATCTGTATATTTCACAGGTATAAGGCACAAGATTAGCCTACATGAGAATTCTGAGTTGAAATTACATTTATTTCTGTCTTGACTTGTTCTATTTTTAAAAACTAGGGCATACATTTTTTCCTAAGATTTCTTTTTTTTATACAAGTACTTTGCTTTCAGAAATACCAGACAGTTAATTAGGGTTGGATTTGACAAACTATATTTGCATTCCAACCTCTTTTATTTAACTCTCACTAAAAAAAATCAGATACATTTGTTTCTAAGTACATTTACACAATCTGTAATAAGCAATCCAGTGTTACCATGCAATTTTATTAGGAGACTCATAGGAAACCAAACCTGAGGCTACAGAGCATTTCATTGGGTTTAGACAGTGCTGGGAATGATGCCAGCTACATTGTTTGTGCAATACACTCTATGCCTTTATTTGTGGAATGCAAGTGCTATTGACTTTGGAGAGACCACTTCTTTGTCCTGTTCTCCCAGTCTAAGGCAAGATGGCATTGTAGCCAAAAAGACCAGGTAAATGGAAATATAATTTGAGAAGAAGTTGAATTTTGCAAATCTCTAGTAGAATATTTTCACATAACCTAACAATATGAAAGATACTGTAATTGTTTCAATTCTTGTTCTTATCATTAATAATAAAGCAGTTACAATTATATTGCCTGAGTCATTCATAGTTGCAGTGGGCAAATAAAGCAGAGGGGGCTTTTGTGGGAGGTATGTTCACATTTTCCATTTTTCTAGGTATATTACTTGAAGAATTTTTAAAACTTATGAGTACAAAGAAGGCTGCACAACTACACCATAGTGAAATAAGGCAGATATTCACAGCTTTTGACATGCAATGTAAGTTTTTCTTCCCTGCAGAGTTTTTTAAGAGAGACTTCCGTACTGAAGCAAATATGCAAAATAGAGCATTAATACAAAGCAAAATGTATTTGGGCAGTATCCTAGATGGGAGTTTTCCAGCCCTATCTTCCGATGTTTCTCTGTTTCCAAGTAAAGTAACTAATATAGTAATGGCATTGCAGGTAGATGATTAACAGAAGGAGGGACAGCAGGCAGTTGAGGCCAGCAGTAGGCTCCCAGGTTCTCTGTTCCACCACATGCTTCTCCAGTTTTTGAAGAAAACCATCTCTAGCTATTCACCTACCCTGACCCCACTTACTGTTACCACTATCGTATCTCCATCCTGATTATTGGAACTCCCTCGGGACCCTCTTCTTCTAATATTTCCCTGCTCACTCATGCACACCACTTGCGCTGCCGATTCCTCTCCGAGGAGATGGGAGGGAATCTTCCCTTCCCCTGCCTGACAGATGAAGAGGAAGAGACAAAGCAGCAAGGATCATCTTCTATGGATTATTCTGGGACCCAGGCTTGGTGGTTCTTTTCCTTTTCTGGTAGGCTATGGGGATGGAATGTGATTCTTCTCCTCCCCTCCCCACTCCCCTTACCAAAGAGGAGAGAAGCTTGAGAATAGGGCCAGTGAACCAAGGGCATGTAACATTTATACTATCCTTTCAATGTGATTTTTTTTTTTTCCTGTCTGTCCCTGGCCTGAAACAGGCTTGGCCCATGGGGAATAGAGGGAGGGCCAGGTGCTGAAATGAGTCAGTCAAGCATCCTCTGAAGCTTGATCAGGACACACAAGAAAATGAGAACAGACACAGAGAGAGATTTTAAATGGCAGGCTGCAACTTTATTAAAATTTAACATTGGATAGGCGCACTATCTGCCCCATCTTCCCATGCCAGGCATTTTAGGTAGGTTCTGTAAACCCTACACTGGACATCTATCATATGGCTCATAACTCAGGATAGACTCTCCAGTGCCTACCCCAAAGGATTCAGCTTGCTCTGCTGAATCTTCTCACCTTTCCCCCAGCAAAGGGGACAGAAGGGACAGACAGACAGGGACTGCAGGCTGCAAGGACTTCAGGTCACCCCTTTTCCATAGACCCAGGTCCATAGCAAAATCCCATGTTTCTTATTTTCTGATCACTATCCCTTTGGCCTTTTATCCATCCTGGATGCTGGCTGCAAGTTGCACCAAATTAACATAAAGCAACCTAGAAGTACAATTCTTATACTCCAGAACTACAAGGAGGGAGCGTGGGTTCATCTAAACATGGGGCAAGAGGCCTGCTAAACCTTGGGCCAGGATTTAAATAAATGATGGTGGGAACCAAGGACCAATTAGTTCACATCTCTCTAGCTGTCCAATGAACAGTGGAAAGAGGCACCTACCCCTATATATTCTCCCGCTTTTATCCAAAGCTGTCAGGCATCTTGTGTATCCAATCCGTTTTCCCATCTGTTAAATTGATGGGTAGCATTATTGTCCTGACCCGCTAGAAGCTGCTTCATAAAGCTTTTTAAAGAGGCGTACGCACCTCAGCAGCTACCCCATGCTCTTTTGTTTTGTCCATCATTGTCTGTCTCTCTCTCTCTCTCTCTCTCTCTCCCTCCTCCCCATACGTACCCAGTGAAAACCCTGTTTGAGTTATTGCTTTCTCTTTCATTTGGATCCTGCAGTGAAGTCATAGGCCTTGTCTGCACCTAAAAGTTAGTTTGTCATAGCTATGGAAGTGAGGAGTGAAAAAACACACCTTTGAGCGCCGTAACTATGGTGACCTAGCCCCCAGTGTAGATGCAGGTATGTTTACAGAAGAATGCTTCTGCCATCTTTGGCACTGTCATTCAGAGAAGTGGTGTTCCTATATCTTTCAGCAGTATAGATTGTGTTTACGCTACAGGGTTATGCTGGCATAGCTCCAGCAACCTAATTTGGTAGTATAGACATTCCCATAATCATAGGTGGTTGGTCTCTTTCGTGGACTTTGTTCTGATGTTATATATTCAGTATCATAACTTCATTGCAGAATTAATCTAGAAGAGAAAATGTACTGTGAGGGAAACCTTGTTTAAATACAACTCTACATGTGGAATTTTGATAATTAGCAAATATGGGAAGAAAAATTGTGAAACACATGTAAAAGGTAATTTTAGTGTATTTTAAAGTGTGCATTTGAAAGTTTCCCCAGTATAAAAGTTTATTTTCAAAATGACAGTTTTTAAAATTAATTCTTAAATATGAAACAGTACAGTACAGATGCTGCAGGGGTAATTCCTTTGAATGGAGTTTTTGGTAGCATACACCAAAATGACAGTACAAAATCATTCTTGAATCACTCATCTTTTGACACCCCCCACTACCCTACGCTATGTGGATCCTAGCCATTTCCTAAAATACTTCGGTTGAAATTATAATAACTTAGAATCATAGAATATCAGGGTTGGAAGGGACCAGGAGGTCATCTAGTCCAACCCCCTGCTCAAAGCAGGACTAATCCCCAGGCAGGTTTTTTGCCCCAGATCCCTAAATGACCCCCTCAATGATTTAACTTACAACCCTGGGTTTAGCAGGCCAATGCTCAAACCACTGAGCTATCCCCCTCCCCTTCAAAGAGTGTACTTAGATTCTGAAAATCTGCTGGACAGGCTTATAAATATTAATGTATTAAAAATTTGATGTTTGGTTCTTGAGCAAGCATAAGTCTTCATAGTATTTTTTTATCTTATTTTCCCACTACTTTAAACAAGATAGAGGATTTTTGACTTTGGAAGATTTCAAAAGAGCCTTCAAGTCCATTGCTCCAAAATTACCTGAAAGGATCATAGTTGAAGCTTTCAGGTAAGACAAACATAAAAGTCTTGTTTGATTCTTGTTCTTAGATAGCAGTCTTTAATTTTCTCTTAATTCAAATATATAAAACATTTAGAAACAATAGGTTATGTTCCAGAGCAAAAGATACAAGCTTCAGCATGTTCTTGTTTCAACATCCTTGTATATTACTCTTGTGGGGATTCTGCGCCGATGTGGGGGCACAGAATTCATATGGCCTGCATTTTTCTGTGGGCCCCGTGCAGAAAAATGCAAAAAAAATCTGCCGGTGGACACATGCCTCTTGCCCGGCAGCCCAGGCAGCACGTCTGTTTCAGCATGCCTGGAGCAGCCTCAGAGACGGGACGGGGGGACTGGGTGTGCGTGCATGCCTGCATGATCACCGTCAGGGGCAGGCGGGGCTGAGGGTATGTGGGTGCCAACAAGCGAGAGAGTGAGAGTCTTTCCCTCCCCCTGGCCACTGCAGCTCTCTGGCATGTAAGGGTAGGGCTTTTTATGCATGAGGCAGGTTAGAGGCACTAATGTAGCAGCCCTGCCTTAGTTAATTGATTCATTCTCTGAGGCACTAGCAGCCTGACTGTGTAGTTAGTAACATTGTTCAACTTACTCAGGGCTGGCACAACCCATTTGGCGACTTAGGCAGTCGCCTAGGGTGCTACAATTTGGGGGGTGGCGACCGCGGCGGTATTTCGGCGGAGGGACTGTCCGCCACCTCTGTGGGGGGCGGCATTTCAGGGCGGGACCTTCCACCGCCTAGGGCAGCAGAAAAGCTGGCGGCACTCCTGAACTTACTGTTGATGGTTAATTGAGCTTATTCTCTGAGGCAGAAATGTAGCGCCTGACTTTTAATGTTAATGTTTTTATTGTTAGTCGACTGTTCCCATTCTTAGTCAATTCCCCCAGGAGCATAAAATCTGTGAAAGTTTTTAAGGCCCCTGCATTGCCAGAGTGATGTAAAGGAGCCTTAATATAAATGACAGTAAGGGAATCCTCAGCTAGGAAGGGCTATGTGCTTTCTCACTTTTTTCCTGTGCCAAAGTGGCACAGTGGGGTTAGATTACAGGTAAGGGTTTATTTTACTTACCCATTTAAAAAAAAAAAAGACTTTGAGGGCAAAATAAAGCGTTTACCAAGCAGTCAATAAAATGTCAGGACAATCAGAACCAAGCACTTCCCAAAGTACCCAGCCAAGTCCAGACGAAGTTACCAAAGGGCAAAGGGATATTCATTCTTTTGCATGATGTGAATGGCCATCACATCACACATCAAAAACAGCTATGTCAGCTTCTCATGCTCGAGAATTCCTTACAAAACTGCATGCGGATGGGGACAAATTATTTTGCACATTGTGCAATGTTGTTCTCAATCATGACTGACGGTCTGTAATTGTGGGTCATTTTGCATCCAAAAAACACAAACTGAAGGAAGATGTGGTTCAAGAGGAAGGCAGAAATAAACGTCAGAAGACTATTACGATTCATTGAAAAACAAAACAGCGGCAGAAAAAGAATATGTGGAGGTGAGTGGAAATATAAGAAAATGTTGTTATAATACAGAAAAATAAGATAAGTAGCATAGCACAGTCATAGTGATGGGATCTCTTCGCTTGCTCTGAGATCTTGAATAGACAGCTCTGTTTTTAAACTACTTTTTTTGTAAGTGATGACTACATGATTATTTACTTGGTCCTGCTAGTGAAGGCAGGGGGCTGGACTCCATGACCTTTCAGGGTCCCTTCCAGTTCTATGGGATAATATATGGAGATATACCTATTATTACTATATATAAATCTAAAGTAAATTCTAGAAATTCAGAAATTAATCTTAGATTAATACGTTTATTCATATATTTAAGATGTTACATGGATGGTAAATATTTGTTCTCACTGAAGATTTATCTAACTACTTCTACTTTCAGATTTGTACTGCCATGGGTGAAGACACTAGCAGGTGCCAACATCCCCTTGTCAAAGACTGACCACCCACTTGTGAGAGAATTTCTTGACAGCAGGGTCCGGAATGGTGGTACAAATCTTGCTAGGACACAACTGACTGAGACGTACTTACCTGAAGTGTACCTCAAAGAAAAGGAAAACTAAAAACTGAAGCTTAAAGACAAAAAATCGCTGTTATCTTTGAATGTTATGATGATGAGGCAAGATCAATTCTGAATGTACCATTTGCACCATTACAACCTGATTTCAGTGGGCATATTAACTTTTTTTTTTTTTTTGTGTGTGTGTGGATACAGTGTTTTTAGATGCTGTTAATCACTCAACTGTTTCACAGGCTGTAGTCAAAGCAGTAAATGAGTACCAGATTGATTATGAAAATGTTGTAGTAATTGATACTGACAGTGCTAGTTACGTGAAAAAGACATTTGAGCCTGAGTTTTCTAAACTATTTCCAAATTCTGTTTGGCACATATTGTTAATTTAATCGGTGAATCATTTAGAAAGCCTTTTTAGATGGTTGATACATTTGTAAGGTGCTTCAAAAATATGTTCTATAACTCTGGTAGTAGGAAAGAGAGGTACTTCCATTTCATGAACCAGAAATTACAAGAGGAGTCTCCAGATGTCAAAGCATCCATGCCTCCTAGCAGGGCCGTCCCTAGGTATATGCAGCATACACAGCTGCGTAGGGCACCAGAAAATTTGGGGCACCATTCCCCTCGCTGGTCGTGGCTGGAATCCTCTCTTCTCTGGCCCCTCCCCAATGCTGGGCTGGTGGACTTCTCCCTGACCCTGTCCCCTCCTTCCTCAGTTGGCCGAGGGCCAGGACAGGAGGAGCGAAACTTCCACATGAGTCAGGGGTGGGGGTGAGTGAAGGGGGGGACTTAAACACACACACACACACACACACACACACACACACACACACACAGTCTCTCTCACACACAGACTGGCTCTTACACCCACATACAGTGTGCCTCTCACGAGTCACAGTTCCCCAATACAGATTGTGTGTCACACACACACACACACACACGCACTCTGTCACACAGTCCCATAACACACAATCTGTCTTTCTCTCACACACACACACAGTGACATGTACCGGCTCTCTCTCTCTGTCACACACATACACACACACTCTGTCACGCGTACACACACACTCTGTTGTTGTTACTCCTTGGTACTTCCTGTCAAAATGCTCGTGGTGAGCCAGGAGTGGCGAGGGGCTGCAGGAGGGCCATGGGCTCTGGCAAGATGCAGCCCCCATGTGACCGTGCGAAGCCTGCCTTGAACCACTGATGCAGCATCTGCTGCATATGAAGCACAGTGTGCGTCAGCAATGGAGGGGGTTCTGGGGGTCTGCGGGTGGGGGTGGTGGCTGTGCCACTTCGACACACTGGGGTCAGTGGACTGCCTTGAGTGGAGCTTAGGGGCACCAGTTTAATAATACTGCGTAGGGCCCCATAAATCCTAAGGATGGCCCTGCCTCCTAGCCCAGGTGGAACACGCTGAAACAGCTGGTTCCATGCTGTCCAGTATCTAAGAACTTTCAGTTCTACAAAGAATTCTTTAATGAAGAGTGCAACAGCAGCTCCCCAGTTTCTGTGCAAACTATTCAGAAAATGAAGAATGACCCAACTAATTATGCATTGTTGAAAGATCACTTTTCTAGCACAGAAATGTGAACAAATTCTCAGTTTAAATCTGGCATTTGAGAGCAGGAAGCCTTGCAAAATTAAAGCATTTGACTTTGTGGAAGAACTGCAGATATATTGCAGTTCACATCTAGAGCTCCCTTCAGAAAACACCTCAGAGTTCTTCAAATTTAGGGGGGCAGAAAACGTATCTCCTGTTAAAAGATTTGCCTGTCTAGATCTCTTTAAAGAGGCATTCCATGAAGCATCTGAAAATCTTGACAAATATTTGTCATTTGAGCAACCAGGTCTCAATTTTCTCAAAGCCTGTAGGTTATTCAATCCTCATGTTTATATCCTGCCAGAACACTGTGAATACTTTCAAGCAATATCTAGTTTTTCTGAGGTACCTGAACAGGAGCTAAAATTGTACAGGGGAAAGATTGTGCCTGAAGCTATTCAAAGTCAACCTATTTTTGTAGACCTCCAAGTGTTTTGGCTTTCAATGGCAGAGAGAATTCCAAATATCGCCAAGCTGGCCTTGAATTGCATAAATATTGTCTCAAATTCTGCAGATGCAGAGCAAAGTTTTACACTGTACAATTTGATCCTTTCTAGCAGAAGGAAATCACTCAGTGAGAAAAACTTGAAGACTCTTTGTTTTCTGTACTATAATTTAAATGAAAATACTGGATTGCACTGAAATGCAGGACAATGATTAGCAAAACTTTATGACTTTCATATATGAAAGTCTGAGCAATTTAAAATGACATTCTACTCTTTGTTGTTGTTGCTGTTTGGTGTTCTGTAATGTAATTTAAATGAAAATCCAGAATTATAACTGGAATGCAGGGTATTAGTTACCAAGTGTTCATAACTTAACTTTCAGGTGTTTAGAAAATGCTGAGTAGTTATTGTGACTTTTTTTCTGTATTGTAGTTTAAATAAATTACTAAAACAATTGAAACTGGTGTGATTATATTGCATTATTTTGACAAAATATGCAGAATTTTACAATTTTTGACGCAGAATTCCCCAGGAGTCGTATGTATATAGAACATTCCATTCAAGGAAAAAGGGATTTGTCTGGGATTTTAAATAGACATTACAGGCACTGATTAAATATTACCAAGCATGAAAAACTAATACATTGCATCCTACAATGTCTCTTCAGAAGTCTAAAAATATTCATTTTCACAATTTCATGACTTGTTTGAGAAACTGGAACTTGAGAGTTGTCTCTTGAAGACTGTGGAACTAACATGCTAGTACACTCTACGTGAGACTACAGCTAAAATTTCCTAAAGTGCTATAATAACTTAGTAGCCTGTGGGTAAAATGTTCAAAAGGCACTTAAAAGCCTGTTTCTAAGTCACTTTGGAAACTTAACCCCAATCTATACTGTTGTATTAATTTAGATGGACTATATGGGCCAAAGGTGTCAACATAACCCAGTCACTGTCCAACATTAAACCGTGTTAAAACAAGGTCTGGAGTTTGGCATACAGAGACCTCAACCTTTTTAGTACCATGGCAAACACACCATTTAAAATCCTTTAAACTTTTATTAAAGGTACACAAAAGAAGGAAAAACAGTTAAAGCATTTGAAATATAAATTATTAAGTAAGGCTTTTATTGTAACTTTTTTCCCCTTTCCCTTTAGCTGTAGAGAGTTTTAGAAGGAACCCTCCCTCCCTGCGCCCCTTCCCCCCCCCCCCCTCTGATAGTCTTTTGGATGGTGTCAAAGATGGTAATAACTGTCCCTTTTGGGCAAAAGAGAAGTTAGTAGAAATGGGTTGGAGCTGCTGTTGTTAGTCTGATTCCGTTTTATCCAAAGCAGTGTTTGGGATTCAGCTGGAGCTGATAGATATGGTGATGTTGTTGTCTGGGTACCTTTATCTGGCCTGGTCTGGTAAGGACATCTCTCAGGATTAGGATGATGAAGGCCTGGAGTCCCAAGAGATGGGGGGTGGAGGAGTGGGAACCATGGTGACGAAGCTTGATTCAGTAGTCTCTGGCTGTTTTTCTGCTCCATCTGTTCTTTCAGTCTTTTCCTCCCAAAGTCTTTTTCTTTAAAGACCCCCAAAGGGAATGGTGTGTGGAATAGCCCATCCCCTTATTTATTTTGTGCACTAATTAGGCCTAATACTCAACACACCAATTTTGGTTCATGAACTTCTGGCCATGATCTGTTTTTAACAAGCATAATTTCAACAGTCCTTTGATTATATTGATGTGGCCTTTTTAGTTTAGGCGAATCCAGTTTTTCGGTCTGATTTTTCTGGCACCTATTCCCATCAACATTTGTTATAGGTTATTGTGCCATTTTTTTATGTCACACTCACTTTTTACAGTTAAATTCACAATTAGAGTAAATTTGAAGGCTCTATTATCACAACAGCACTCACAAAGAGAAAGTTATTTGATCCACAGTTCTAAAGTATTGTGGGAATTCTTATATTGCAAGAACGTTTCTCCCTCTATCCATTTCAGATGGATGAAGTTTGAGTGATTTATAAAAATGTTTGGGTGTTTTTTTTTAATTTTTGGCTATCAGTTGCATAATCAGAGTCCCAAAGCTGCATTGCAGGAAATACTAGTTTTGTCTGAACTAATGAGACATCATATGTATGTTTTGTTCTTATAAAAGTTGTAATAGATTATTATAATACTAACAATATTCATTGTATTGAGAGTCTTAAAATGAAATTATACTGTATTTGTTCCAAGACTCCATGTGAATATTTGGTCCAAATTAACAGTTTTAGTTTTAAAGTTATTTAAAGGTAATTTTGTAATGGTTGTGAGGTTATTTTTTGCATTGTGTTGTTTTTTTCTATTTTTTCTTTTTCTGGCACCACAGTATGGTGCATAGTGAGGCACCTAGCAGAGCAGCAGTCAAAGCATCTTCAGGGTAACTAAAAAGGGGCAGAAGGGACATTAAGTATGGAATAACTTGTATGTTGAGTGACCTTCTTACCTTTGTGCATTAAAGATTTAACACATCACTGTAGGGCTAATCATTTTAGAAAGCTCTTTTCAGAGCATTCTTCAGGATATGGTGCATTACAGGGGAGTGTATAGTATTTGTGGCTGATCAGACTGAAGATAGGCCAAGAAACATCCATTTATAGTAAGCCTTGTATTATATAAGAAGAAGAAAATGCAACAACCCACATTAATAAAAAGAGGACAGAAAAATATTGTTTTTCTTGCCTAGTAAAGCAGTGGTTCTCAACAGGGGGTCCGCGAGCCCTTTCAGAAGGGCAGCAGGGCCCGGTGGCTGAAACCTAGAGCCCGAGTCTCAGCAACTCCCGCGGGGCCGGAACCAGGAGCATAAGGTTTGGAGCCGCGGGGTTGAAGTCCTGATTCCCGGCACCCCCTGTGGTATTGAATCCCCAATCCCCGGTGCCCCCCATGGGACTGAAGTTGGGAGCAGCTGGGCTGAATTCTGGAGCCCCGAGACCTGGTGCTCCCCATGGGGCAGAAGCCCTAAGCCCAGAGGGGGGCAGAGTTGGGAGGCCACGGGGGTGTTGCCCCCACCCAAACTACAGTGCAAGAACACGGCAGCCCCAGGGAAGCGCCACATACCCCCTCCCCCGACCTCCTCCTCTCCCCGCCCACTGACCAGGTTGGAGGCAGGAAGCCAGAGCTGGGCAGTGTGGAACAGCCACTACTTTCTGGCTGGTACCACGGTGGTCTCCTGCTCCTGCTGGTGCAGAGGGTTGAAGCTGCTCCTCAGCTCCCAGCCCCCTTTGCTCATGCAGCTAGTAAGAGCCACCTGGGCGGGGGGACCCAGTTCCATGGTTGGAAGAGCCTTGGGGAACAGGGACCACGGGGGAGCCCTCCCAGCACACAGCCCCTAGCTACCCCCCTCCCCGCACATAGTACCTAGCTACCCCCCTCCCTGCACCCTGAGCTACCTCCATGCCTGCACACAGGCCCCTAGCTATCCCCTCCCTGCACCCTGAGCTACCCCCCCTGCCCACACACAGCCCCTAACTACCCATCTCCATGCACCCTGAGCTACCCCTCTGTCCGCACACAGCCCCTAGCTACACTCTGGCCAGCAGCCTGAGCTACACCCCTGCCCACACACTGCCCTTAGCTACCCTTCTCCCTGCACCCTAAGTTACCCCCTGCCCACATATAGCCCCTAGCTACCCCTCTCCCTGCACACAAGCTATCCCTCTGTCCGCACACAGCACCTAGCTACGCTCCTGTCTGCAGCCTGAACTAAACCCCTGCCCGTACACAGCCCTTAGCTATCCCTCTCCCTGCTCCCTCATCTGTTTTCAAACTTTTTGAGCTGAGCCCCCAACCTTTGAATTATAATTTTTGGTTGTGCCCCCCACATACATACACACACAACCCAGACAGGCGGGCAGCCTGCTGAGGTGAGTTAGGGGGTGGAGATGGATTGGCACTCCCTCCCTGGACCCCACCATGTGGAGCTGGCTCGAGCCCCGTTAGCCCCTGCCCACCCAAAATAGAAGTCAAACTACACCTATACCCAAGCCCCCTCCCCTCCCCCCCCCCCCCCCCCCGGGCCCTGGAGTTTTTATAGCATGTTGCAGGGGGCCTCAGAAAGAAAAAGGTTGAGAACCCATGTAGTAAAGATTTTAAAAATGTTCTGCTGTTACTTTATATTCTGCATTGCAGTCACTTTGGGAACATTGCCTGCAGGTGAATGGGCACATGTAAATAATGTATAATAGCTAGACAAAGTGACCCTTGTGGATGTGTCATTTAAGGATTCTTTTGTTGTATGAGAAGCAGCTAATGTTCGATTTTTCTGTGCTATAATTGTTTAAAATCCTTCTCTTGAAATATAACAAATATATTGACTTACGGTAAGGTCCATACTGGTCTGCTGACCAAAGCAAAGTAACGTTAACCATGATTAAATAAAGTACACTTATTCATATAATTGGTATTCATATTGTTTTACTCTCTACTACTTGAAATATATTTAAACATGGCTTTGTTTTGCAAAATCGTTTCTGAAAATGTTGGGCCCAAACCTGCTCCTAATTTTGCCATTGATTTATTGGGAATCAGGATGTGATCTCATGTATGACAGAACATAACAGAATGGAAATTTTGTGATTTCACATTTCTCTAGTGAAGCAAAAGGTATGCTGCACTGTTTTTTTCACTGAGGTATAGCATCCAGATTTTAGCTGATATGCCCTCACATCAGCTGAATATCAATGAGGAGTCCTTGTGGCACCTTAGAGACTAACAAATTTATTTGGGCATAAGCTTTCGTGGGCTAAAACCCACTTCATCAGATGCATGGAGTGGAAAATACAGTAGAGAGGTATATACACAGCATATGAAAAGATGGGAGTTGCCTTACCAAGTGGGGGGTCAGTGCTAATGAGCCAATTCAATTAAGGTGGAAGTGGGCTATTCTCAACAGGTGACAAGAAGGGAGGACACAGGGACTCCTCGTTGTTTTTGCTGATATAGAGTAACACGGCTACCACTCTGAAGCTTGTAATATGTTTTTCACATCACAAAAAATATGTCATACTTGTAAAATGTTGCAAAACATATTGATCAGTAGATACCATAATGCAGTATTGCCAAGCTGTGTGTCTTATGATTCCATATTTATGAATGTGGTCTGAGAGCTGGAGAGGAATCTAATACAGACTTTGCTACTTGGACTGCAGTTTCTCATATAATAGTGATCACTTAGGGCCAGATTCTGGCACTCTGTGTTGAGTAGTACCTTATTCCACTAAAAACCCCAACTGAAATCATTGAGGGTACTTGTTCCCCTTAGTACGCAAGTTTTACTTTGTTGGGTAAAGTGATGTCTAGAAAGCTTTGCCTAGACAGGTGACCAGAATGAACCATCTGGTGAAGCAGAAACACATAGATACATGAATTTAGGGGCCAGAAGCATCAATATTGTCATCTCACAAAATTCGGATCTCTGTGCCCTCACATCAGCCAAACTAAACAGACCAATATATGGTTTAAACTGCACTGGCTTTAGAATGTTCCTCCTTTGCCCCCAACTTTTTTTCTTTCTTTCACACACACAGAATTGAGCTCTTTGGTTAAATTCAGATCTTAGGTACAGAATTGCTGTGTACTTTATGTAACATCATTTATAATATAAGTGCATGTAAGATGCATGACAATGCATGCTTTGATGACCAAGAGCAGGAGCAAGCTCTAAGATAGGCTTGTTGGGACTAGAAAGAAAAGAGCTTAATGAGTTCATTTTGGAACTATATGAAGTTGTCATCTAAATAACTTTAATTTTAAATTAACTTTCTTTCTTAATATTGTAAACCCTGCAGGTTGGTAAAGGTGCTGTCTCTATAGCATTTCACATACTGCTGCATCACTTTAATTTTAAGAAGCTAAGCATGGAAAGTTTGAGATTTTTCTTATAAAAATGAAGTAAAAAAATGTAAAAACAGCTGAGTGGGTTCTTAGTCCCAGAAGAGACTAGAAAAAAGAAAATATTTTTTTAAAGAAAGAAAATTCAAAGTCATAGCTTTTAATGCCTAGTTAGCTTCTGCTGCTGCAGTATAGGGCATACTTTTGCTGCTGAACGTCAAATCTACCAATCTATTATTTTTAGTAAAAATTAAAAGAAACATGTCAATCACTGAAGCCAGGGCCAGGCAAATCTTAAGGAGAGAAGTACAAAGATAGTTGTTGTACAACAGGGGAGAAATCCTGACCTCATTGAAATCCATGGTAGTTTTGTCATTGTCTTTAATAGATGTAGGATATCATCCTAGATACTTAATGTATACATGCATGTATGCTCACACACACATAGATGTGTTTGTGACTTCAGATCCTAAAATAGTGAATTACATGCTAAACTCAAAAATGTTTTTGAATGAATCACATGTCAAAACGTTCTTTTTCTCTCTGATCACATGCATTATTCCTCTGTCATTATTGTAATTTACATTAAAACAAACAACTACCATAATTTCAATATTCAGAGCCAAATGTACAAATCCTTGTGCAGCACATGAGCTACTCAACAAGCACAAATAACCATATACATTTGCACGTTGAGATCAGAAAAGTACAGGTTTTACATGTTCAATTGCCTGATTCTGTGTGTGCAAAAATGCTCTCATAAAGGTGAACATACATTTTGTTTTGCTCTCTCCTGGCATCGTGCTTTAAAATGAGTTGCCTAGATTTCCATTTATGCATTTTATTACTATTAAAATACAGTTTACATTTTTAATCGTAGACTTTAAGGTCAGAAGGGACCATTATGATCATCTAGTCTGACCTCCTGCACAACGCAGGCCACAGACTCTCACCCACCCATTCCTTTATCAAACCTGTGTCTGAGCCATTGAAGTCCTCAAATCATGGTTTAAAGACTTCAAGATGCAGAGAATCTTCCAGCAACTGACCCGTGCCCCATGCTGCAGCGGAAGGCGAAAACCCCCCAGGGCCTCTGCCAATCTGCCCTGGAGGAAAATTCCTTCCTGACCCCAAATATGATGATCAGCTAAACCCTGAGCATGTGGGCAAGACTCACCAGCCAGACACTCAGGAAAGAATTCTCTGTAGTAACTCAGATCCCACCCCATCACAAGCCATTGGGCATATTTACCACTAATAGTCAAAGACCAATTAATTGCCAAAATTAGGCTATCCCATTATACCTTCCCCTCCATAAACTTACCAAGCTCAGTCTTGAAGCCAGATATGTCTTTTACCCCCACTACTCCCCTTGGAAGGCTGTTCCAGAACTTCACTCCTCTGATGGTTAGAAACCTTCGTCTAATTTCAAGTCTAAACTTCCTGATGGCCAGTTTATATCTATTTGTTCTTGTGTCCACATTGGTACTGAGCTTAAATAATTCCTCTCCCTCCCTGGTATTTATTCCTCTGATATATTTGTAGAGAGCAATCATATCTCCCCTCAGCCTTCTTTTGGTTAGGCTAAACAAGTCAAGCTCTTTGAGTCTCCTTTCATAAGACAGGTTTTCCATTCCTCGGATCATCCTAGTAGCCCTTCTCAGTACCTGTTCCAGTTTGAATTCATCCTTCTTAAACGTGGGAGACCAGAACTGCATACAGTATTCCAGATGAGGTCTCACCAGTGCCTTGTATAACGGTACTAACACCGCCTTATCTCTACTGGAAATACCTCCCCTGATGCATCCCAAGACTGCATTAGCTTTTTTCATGGCCATATCACATTGGCGGCTCATAATCATCCTGTGATCAACCAATACTCCGAGGTCCTTCTCCTCCTCTGTTATTTCCAACTGATGCATCCCCAGCTTATAACAATAATTCTTGTTATTAATCCCTAAATGCATGACCTTGCACTTTTCACTATTAAATTTCATCCTATTACTATTACTCCAGTTTACACGATCATCCAGATCTTCCTGTATGATATCCCGGTCCTTCTCTGTATTGGCAATACCTCCCAGCTTTGTGTCATCTGCAAACTTTATTAGCACATTCCCACTTTCTGTGCCAAGGTCAGTAATTAAAAGATTAAATAAGATTGTTCCCCAAACCGATCCATGAGGAACTCCACTAGTAACCTCTCTCCAGCCTGACAGTTCACTTTTCAGTACGACCTGTTGTAGTCTCCCCTTTAACCAGTTCCTTATCCACCTTTCAATTTTCATATTGATCCCCATCTTTTCCAATTTAGCTAATAATTCCCCATGTGGAACCATATCAAGTGCCTTACGGAAATCTAGGTAAATTAGATTCACCACATTTCCTTTGTCTAAAAAATCTGTTACCTTCTCAAAAAAGGAAATCAGGTTGGTTTGGCATGATGTACCTTTTGTAAAACCATGTTGTAATTTGTCCCAATTACCATCAACCTCAATGTCCTTAACTACTTTCTCCTTCAAAATTTTTTCCAAGACCTCACATACTACAGATGTCAAATGAACAGGCCTGTAGTTGCCCAGATCACATTTTTTTCCCTTTCTTAAAGATAGGAACTATGTTAGCAATTCTCCAGTCATATGGTACAACCCCTGAGTTTACAGATTCATTATATCATTAGTATGATATAACAAGATAATATGGATTACGATGCATAGTGTACTTCTCTAACACACCAAAAATGAACAGTTAATACCTGTGCTTCACTTTGGTATTGGATATAAAGTGTATTTATAGACCTAAAATAACATGATCAGATATACTGAATGAATTCAAACTGGCAATAGATCTTCTCAACCATTTGGTGGTGCTAAATGCTCTGTTTAAGGTAAGAACTGAGACTAGATACAGTTGATTCAAAAGTGTTCTTGGGTATAGTAAGTGTGCAGTTTTTTTATTTTTTTTCAAGGAAATAAGACCAATACAAGAATATTTGCATGTCATACAGATTAATGTAAAATTTCATTTAGAAATTGTCTGCTAAATATATTGTGTTTTTTTCCCCAAAATGTTACTATTCTGTGTAATTTGCTGCTAAGGGTAATGTAAGCTTCAGGTGAATCTTCAATTTATATTTGATCACATTTATTGACCATAGTACGTACACAAATATTGTGGTAAAAATGAATTGTAGAGTTCAACTGTTTCTGTGATCTTACCAGGTATATTAGACAAAATGCACATTGGGTGCTTAATCATGGTACATCTGATTGAAATGTCTGTGTTCTGTAAGAACACTAGCCATTCATTACACAGGGGTTCTAGTAATGCCTAGTGGCGAGTGGTTTAATGGTAGAACACTATTTATTTTGATAAACGGTTGATTTATGAATTAAAACTTTTTTCATAACCATGTTATTCATTCTCTCTTTGAGAGTACATGTATGAATTGTCAGAAAAGTTTAAATAGGATAATGTGAAATTATTAAGCTGAACATTTTATAATGAAAAGTGAACATGGTGTCCTCATTGTATGGTGGCATACCAGTTGTTGCCAGAAAGCAGTGCAAGAGATGTTTTCCATTTTTTATTGTGAAACTTTGATTTATGTTTGGTTAACCTAGTTAAAAATGTACAGCATTATTAATTACTACTATCGAGGAAATATCTGTCTTAGCTGTACTATTTGTGTATAAGAGGAAGATATTTAATTGTTGAATCCTCAAACTATAATAATGAAAGTGAAGTAGCAGAACAAATCTGAAAAATGATAATTATTATGAAGATGAAAATGTGAAAGAGTCAATAAATGACATATGTCTTTTAAAAAAAGAAATAATAATGGACATACAGTTTCTGAAGCTAGCAAGCATACACCAGAGCTCATAGATCAGAAGCACTGTATCCCATTCATGATCTGAATTTTATGCTGCTTTACACTTAAATTAATAGGGCCACATGCCAGAGATGTATTAATATTTTTGTGTGTTCTTTCATCGCTAAAAATGACCTAATTGTTTCATATTTCTTTCTTATAAATTATCCAGTAACAAGAAAATAACCCAGTTTTGAGACCCACCCCACAGCAGAAATCTTATGCTCTTTATGCAAGTTTGATTTATAGACATGTACTGCAGAGCAGAGTGAATATGAAACATTCATCTTCCTATGGCTAGTTGCCATGGAAACGTAGTACACAGTACAATATCATTCCAGCTCTGGTGATGCCTGCAGTAGTTTATTCCTTTGTTGTTCTCATTTCTTAAGCAACTGTCTTGCAGCCTTTCATATTATCACAATTAATCACATACACAAGTCTGTATTGTTATCTCTTCAAAATGATTTCCAATTGATAAAATACATTTTTATGTGTACATGTGTATATATTTGTGAATGTATATTTTTGTTCAATTCATTGGTTAAAAGCTGGTCACATGCTCAGAAATAACATATTATTGCTCATGAACTGATACATCTGTACAATATACCACGTTGAATATCATTGGATCACATACAGAGATTTACAGAAAGCTACTTTCATCCAAGAAAATATTTTCTTGCTCTGGCCCTCCAGCTTCCTTTGAAGTTTCCTATCAGGGACTGGTGTCCCATCTCTACTATTTCTCCATAGACAAATTTCCTGCTCTGGGAGGGCAGGAATTAAATACAGCCCAATAGCTCCTCCTGCCTTCGCCCAGACTGCTTTTGCTAGATGAGGAAGAATCCAGAGACTGTCAGAACACCCAGTCTGTCCCTGCCCTTAACTGGTGAGAAGTAAGGGAAATCGAAAAAACCCCATCATTAATACTAAAAATACCAACTACGTGCAAGGGTGATAAATTAACAAAAATATTGCCCTGAGGTAAAAGTGCTCTAGAGATTATGATATTTGTTTAGGAACCAAAGGCTCCTTCTGATATATTCCCTTGAAATTAATCAGTGGGCCCGATCCTGCAGTCTTCACAAGAGTAAGGAATACAAACCAAGGACCATTAATTTTAATAATAACAGTGGCATACGGTTATGCATAAGTAGGCCAGTTCATAAATAATTAATAATAAAGGGAAGGGGAATGTTCCTTTTGGGAGTTATTTCATAAGAAATAGATCCCTTAATGGATTTTCGTTAAGAATTTTTCTTGGGTTTTATTGTTTGGTTTGTATTTGTTATTTTTTTATGGTTAGGGCCATGAGCTTGAATGGATAACGCCAGGGTGGCAATTAGTGTTGGAAAGCAAATTAAAGCTTTGAAAGTGCCTTTGCAGGAGAAGGATGATGCTTCACTTGATGGAGGTCATTGATAGTCAAGTCAAACTACTTTCCTCAGTTATTTGTGTGGAAAAATTAAAAATGTACTTCAGTGGACAGAAAAACTGTTATAAGTAAATAAGTAAACCTACTCCAATTTAAGATGCAGTCTTGAAAATATAGGTTTTAAACAGATACTATCTAGTACCTAAATCTTTTCCTCTTCTGCGTTCCAGTCCTGCAAACACTCACTCACAGTCTTAACTTAAAGCATGTAGGTTAGATCCATTGAAGTGAGGAGGAGTACTTGCATGCTTAAAATTAAGTGTATACAGGATTGGGATCCAGGAATGCAATTCATGTGCAAATGTATGTATATAGTCCTGCGTATATGCATCAACTGCATCTGAAAAATTAGGTATATTTCTTCCTATGTAGGAATATGCCATTACAAAAAATGGACCTTAAACTTTTGAAAACTACACACCTGGTCTAAAAACATTACTTAAATGAAATGCTTAGATATTTTCTACTTCTGTGTCCTCTTATTTTAAAGACCGTTTACTTCACATAGGGTAAGCCTATAGAATAGCCTTTACAATGTATAAATATAGCATTCATAAAATATGCCAAATTGACAGTTTTGGGGATTGAATTATTATTTATAAACAACTAGTGTGGGTTTCTTCTCTTTCCCCTGACAGTGTCTCAGTTCTGAAAGGGATCATCTCTAAGAGTGAAAGCATTGTTTGAGACTTATGACAATTCAGTCCATGGTCTCTTTTACTGGGACTACCAACTAGGATGTTCATTATTTTCTGTTACATTAGCTGTTGGTATGATACAATTTCTGTCCACTGGGAAATAAACTCCGGACCACCAAACTCATCTTACTTAGACTACTAAGCAATTATTAGACAGCAAAAACTGTTGGTCATGATCATCCAGTACTAGGTTGAACCACTGACCTGGAGGGGAAGGCTTAGAATGAACAGACAGCAAATATGAAAAATCGGGACAGGGGGTGGGGGATAATAGTAGCCTATATATATAAAAAAAAAAAAAAAAGACCCCAAAATCGGGACTGTCCCTGTAAAATCAGGACATCTGGTCACCCTAGGAAGGCTTCAGATACCCCATTAGCTCCCTCAGAATATTCCCATTTTTATTGAAATTAGAGTTAGTTCCGGTTTTAGGGTAAAAGATTACCAGTATCCTCTAAAATGTACCTTTTATTGAAAGTGTAATCTGTCCTAGATATTTTGCTAGCCCAGGAGAGTATAGTATAGACTCAAGAAAGGCAACTATGGATGGAATTTTTCACTTATTCCTAATGATTAATCTAAAGAGTTGTTGTTTATTTGTATTATAGTAGCACCTAGAAGCCTGAATCAAAAGTCAGGCCCCCATTGTGCTAGATGCTGTACTAATAGACAATAAGACAGTCCTTGCCTTGGAGAGTTTATGATCGAAGCAGACAAAACAGGCAAAGGGTGGAGAGGTAGCATTATAATCCCACTTTTAAAGATGGGGGACAGAGGCACAGAGAAATTAAATTATTTGCCCATTGTTACAAAAGAAATCTGTGGCAGAGTCCAGAATTAAACCACCTCTCCTGAATCCTAATCCAGTGCTTTAACCAAAACAACAACCTTTCTTGTTCTGTTTGGAATTAGAAATCAACTTTCTACAAGTGTATTATTCTCTAATGTGTCTCTAATGTTTACATTGTTTTCTGATGCTTGCTGTCTCTGTATCTCTGCTGCAAATTGAGAAAGCTGCCTTAGAACTTACAATATGATTGGTAAAAGGATACCATAATTCTTCATGCTAACAAAACTTTATTGAATTAATGCCTAGTTAAAAAAATTGGTGAAAGGGCTTGTACTTTGTTTTTGACATGACATATTAAGTCATTACATAGTGTAATGAACATGCTTAAACTAATTGTCAGTATGTACTAGCACATAATAGTATGCACTAGATAATTACAGTTCTCACAATCCTTTCATTTGGTCCTAGGTATTTTATTTTAATTAAGAGTAAAATATTGGTAAAAGTACACAAACTGTATGTGTGTTCTAGTAATCTTTATATTCAGAAAATTGTCAAGGTTTTTAAAAGTGTGCATGTTGCTGTCGTACTTGTATTTTTGTGATTGGTTTGTATTACATCTTTCAGAATCAGAATATTTCCCTCAGGAGACAGAAAAAGGCAATGCCACCCACCTCTCACCCCCAGAGTCTAGAAAAATGTGGCTTCTGAAGCCGAAAGAGGAAGCCAATTAAAATGTTCTTTCCTAGAACCTTTGATAAGTTGTACTGACTACCTTCAAAAAGTTTGACAAATGGAGGATTTTGCCGTTGATTCAGCCCTGAGATGACTAGATTGATTTAAAATAAACAAACAAAAAAACCTTCAGACCCTTAGATTCTCTTTCATAGCTGGGAGACAGAAAACTGGATTCCATTCTGAAGTAATAGCATGATGACTTAGGGAGGTTTCAGTACAACCCTAAATTCTTTCTGTTAATCTCAAAAGCTTAAAATCTAAGACT
The DNA here is from genome assembly GCF_011386835.1 of Chrysemys picta bellii. NCBI lineage: Eukaryota > Metazoa > Chordata > Testudines > Emydidae > Chrysemys > Chrysemys picta. Next base: position 123,486,995 of record NC_088794.1, on the reverse strand, counting down.
TCCTAAAATCTCTCTTCCTTCTGACAAAAGAGCTCCAATACAAACTGATTTTAAAAAATCAAGTTGTGTTTAAGGCCTTGGCTACACTTACCCGGTAGTTCGGCGGCGAGCGATCGAACTTCTGGGTTCGACTTATCGCGTCTAGTCTGGACGCGATAAGTCGAACCCGGAAGTGCTCGCCGTCGACTGCGGTACTCCAGCTCGGCGAGAGGAGTACCGCGGAGTCGACGGGGGAGCCTGCCTGCCGAGTGTGGACCAAGGTAAGTTCGAACTAAGGTACTTCGAACTTCAGCTACGTTATTCACGTAGCTGAAGTTGCGTACCTTAGTTCGAATTAGGGGGGTAGTGTAGACCTGGCCTAGCAGACTTACTTGGATGGTAGAAGCACTTTGGGGAGCTGACCAGCTAAATGGTCTTAGTTGAAAGAGAGAATGTGGCACATCCTTCAACTAGAGGGGAAGGATGTGAGCTATGTATCTATATCTCTTCAGCAACTGGTACCAGGACTCAGTCATGATTCATTCAGACAATGCCCAGGTCTTGGGATATTCAAACTGAAAGAGCAAAAGTCTGTGTGCCAAAGCAAAGATTCTTGTGTATTGGCCAGAATTTAATTACTGTTCTAATATCACTCAGAGGCCTAAATCAGGAATGGGGCCTCATCATGCTAAATGTTGTCTCTGCCCAATGGAGATTTACAGTCTTTCAGAGATATTTTGCTCCCATATAAGTAGTTTTTCTGATGTGGGTCCTCAGAAATCAAGTTGATTAGCTGACCAGGATATGTCAGGATTCACTCAAGTGAATGAGAACTGTTTGACTTAATGTGCTGCAAGTGAAGACCTGTAAACCTTGAATTTTTTATTTGAGCCAGCTAAAAAGTCCACAGGTTTCATGCCAGTTCTGGTAACTGTCTCTTGCTATAGATTTTTTTCTGAACCCACTGCATTTAAAAATGTGGGAAATATATGGTTCTCATGCATAACTTCAATGTGGCTTCAGTGGACTTGGTACAAAGATCTTCTGCTAACCCTACAGCTGAGGATTCCACTTTCTCTTGATCGAAGACCCAGCAAAGTGCAGTCATTTAGAAAAGCTTTTTTCTGGCAATTTACAGGCACTCCATGTGAGACCTGGGTCTTTCATTTGCACTGTCCTTGAGAGTGGACACAGTTCCCTCCCAAAGCATATTTTTGGAGGGGCTCCCTTTTTGTGTCTGTGTCTTACGAAAATGACCTCTCCACAAGAAGGCCTTGATTGTCTCCATTCTAGATTTCTTTCCGTCAGGCCTACATCGGGATCTAGCATCTCCTATCTTTGAAGTCCAGATCTGTGTACTAGTGGCAGTAAGGTGGAAGGTGAATTGATTCATAGTGGGTTCTTATTTACGTTGTAAAAAAAATTGTCAAAGCAGTCTGTCAACCAGCCAGTGGCTCCTTTTTGGAATCTTGAAATTTTCTGTTTTACCCTCCTTCATCCCATTCCTTTGAATTTATAACTGTCATCTTTTCCTTCCTCCTCTATCTTCCTCAATCTGTGATAAGGAAGAAACTTCCTTGAATGGATAAATTGTTCTGTAACTTGACCCTTATATGGTTTCTTGCTCCTTTCTTTGAAGCATCTGATACTTAGAGTTGCCAACTTTCTAATCGCACAAAGCTGAACACCCCTATACCGCCCCTCCTCCGAGGCCATGCCTCCGCCCCACCCCTTCTCTGAGGCCATGCCCACGCTTGCTCCATCCCCCCCCTCCATCACTCACTCTCTCCAACCCTCACTCACTTTCACCGGGCATGGGCAGGGGGTTGGAATGTGGGAGGGGGGTGAGGACTCTGGCTGGAGGTGTGGGCTCTGGGGTGGGGCCAGAGATGAGTGCAGGAGGGGGCTCTGGGCAGGGGCCAAGGGGTTCAGAGTACGGGAGGGGGTGTGGGCTCCAGCTGGGTGTATGGACTCTGGGGTGGGGCTGGGGATGAGGAGTTTGGGGTGTAGGAGGGGGCTGGGACAGGGTTTTGAGGTGTTAGGGGGGTGCGGGCTCCGGGAAGGAGTTTGGGTGCAGGAGGGGACTCCAGGCTGGGGCAGGGGGTTGGGGTGTGGGAGGGGGTTCAGGGTACAGGGTGCTAGCAGCACTTACCATAGCTCCTGGGAAGCGGCCGCCAGGTCCCTTCAGCCCCTAAACACACGGGTCTCTGCGCCCTGCTCTCACGCCCACAGACGCTGCCCCCGCAGCTCCCATTCGTCGTGGTTCCCAGTCAATGGGAGTTGTGGAGCCAGCCCTCAGGGCGGGGGCAGCGTGTGGAGCCTCCGTGGTGGTCGCCCGTCATCTAGGGGCTGCAGGGACCTGGCGGCCGCTTCCGGGAGCCGCACAGAGCCAGGGCAGGTAGGGAACCTGCCTTAGTCCCTGGCCCCCCGCTGCACCGCCGACCAGACTTTTAACAACCCAGTTGGCAGTGCCAACTGAAGCCACCAGGGTCCCTTTTCAATTGGGCATTCCGGTCGAAAACTGGATGCCTGGAACCCTACTGATACAGGGCACTATGAGAGACAGGGTACCAGACAACATGGATTACTGGTGTGATCTGGTGTGGCACAGCCCATATTCCTGAACAGTAACAGCCTGTCTAGTTTACTCAGTTCTCTGTTAGGGCTTTATATTTGTGAAAAATTCCATATTACAATTCCTGAATTTGTTCTCAACTGAGGCTTATCATTCCTTCTTAAATAGGAAATGTCACTGTCCAGTTTCTGTTCTAAACCTAAGAATTGTATAATCTCGCTTCACTCCACTCTTTACCTTCTCTGTGCATCAAATGCAGACTATTTTAGATAAATTAAATTTTTTCGTCTTCTTTTTTAATCAGTCTGACAGGATCCCCAAAAGATGTAGATGTATTGGTTTGTCATTGCCTGACACTTCATGTATCAAACTGACTTAGGCAGATGGACATCCAGCTTGTTTTACTTTGAAAGTCCATTCTGCCAGCTCTCTGGCTGCTTATTAGGCAGAATTAGGAGGGGTGGAGCTTCTGCTTGAAATGATGTACAGCCCTCTCCCTTTGTTCCTTACATGCATTTACAAGGTACTATAGAGATGATGTCACTGTCAACACATGCTTCCTTTGACAAAGGGGTGATGGCTGTTTCACTGTGGAATTTTTTGCTTCTCTGTTAATATTAAGGGCCAGTGGGCACTGGTGCTTAGAGCACATTTCTACAGATGTCCAGGTTGCTGAATGGCTCAGAGGCAAAATATCCCTTTCTGCTTATCTGTACATTTCTCTGAACAAACATTCTGGAATCCACAAAGACCTGTTAGCAATGCAGTATTGTGTAAGGTCCCCTCCTCTTCAAAAAAGATGTCTGTGTTATCAGTCAAATGTTCACAAAGTTTAGTTAAGCTATTTTGAGTCTTTTAAGAGCTAGGGAAGAATTAATCTGGAAACTGCTTCCTAAACCAACCAAATGGGGAGCCCTGCTGGGTTGGGAGGCTTCAAAATCAGTGACTTGTGTGTCTGCCTGTTGAAAGGATGTTGTCAGGATTCTGGAGATGGGTGGCATCTCAAAGTGCATTGGCCCAACTGAAAGGTGAAGGTGCATACTTGGGGTCCATACAGATGCAGATAAAGATTGCATTTCATCTCACCTAAATCAGAATAGGCAAAGCCGACCCTGGAGGGCACCAGCTCCTTCGGGGAGTCTCATTGGTCCACATTGTTGAATAGATAACTTGTAGGACCTTTATTTACAGGTAGGGGAAATTTGTCAAGTTATTTCTTGGCTTTCTTAGAAGTCTTATTTTCCAACATGTACAATCTTCTTTCAGTCACTTTGCTGTAGATCTGTGACCAAACTGAATGCCATACTCCACTTGCAGTCTTACCAATGCTAAATTGTGGGAAATAACTAACTCTCCTAAATTTACCTGGGGTATTTCTGATTACAAAAGTAAATATATTAATCCCTTTATTAAAGTCTTGCATTATGGACTCATTTTCAGTTTTTAATGTGGTATATTCCTAGTATGTATGCAGTGTCATACTAGTTTTGTGTTTGTTCCTTAATTATGAACTTCTGGTATTTGTAACCAATTTTTGGAATCATGGAATTTCAGACTTACTTTCTCTAGAAAATGGAATATGACTCAACAATTCTTGTTGTCATGACTGATGGCTTTTGGTTCCTCCTGCTTATTGTAATCGACATTATCTGTTGATTCAGCTAATAAATACTGAGCTGGTTTTCTTACACTTCTAATTTGCAAACTTGCAGCAAATTCTTTCCTTCCTTGTAATGGTATTTATATTCCAGCTATTCTAACAAGTAGTATAAATATGGAGATTATACCGTATGTTATGCCAAAATGCAATGTTATTTCTCTACATAAATTAGCAAATACAAATATATATGCAGCATTCATTCTGCTTATATGTAAATACATAGGCTGTGACTGGGATTTTTCACCGTGAATGTTATTTAATAAAAGCAGCTAACGAATGCATGCTGAAAAGTCATAACTTTGTAATTTTAAACAATTTAAATGTAATCTAAATTGGTTTTGATGTCATGTGTTAAAGAATATCAGCTGTCTGCACTTTTTATTGCTAGCTTCTAAATGTTGGAAGGTTAATAAATCCTTCAAACTACTGTACCTTTTTAATACTGACAAACTGAGCCTCATAATAAATACTTAAAATGGACTCTATCTGAAGTCAGTCTAGTGAAAAAGGTCAATGAAGGGTCACTGATGCATTTAATTAACAAGCATATAAATTTGTTCTCCAGCCCTCACCTATTTTCTGTTGTTGTTTTCAAGTTGATTTCAGTGGATGTGCATTAGATTTATTGCTTGTATGTAAGTGTATAGCACAACAATTCTGTTTTGCAGCCTGTTCCTTTCATTTCATACTTTCATAACTTTCTAAAACATTGGCCTGTGTGACTGGAAATTTTCCAGTTTTGTCTTCTTGCGGTGAATTTTCTTGTGCAAGTGCTGGCTGACACACATCCTTCTATTGTGCAGGAAGACAACAACCATCTTACCTTATGTGCAAACATAAAAAAACATTTAAAAACCTGCTAAGGAATGCTGGGGATTGTAACTATTGCGTGCAGTGCTTCTGAGACTCAAAGATCAGAAATTAGTCTTTCAGATCATTGATTCAGCACCAGACTTAGAAAAGTTGACTTGTCATGAAAAAAATTGTACTAGTCTATCAAATGTTTCTCTGGGCTGAGAAGTTATGTAAGTTTGGAGTTTTTAAAGTTGGATGTAATCTAATTTATCTCTTCCTTTTTTTTTTTAATACTAATAGTCTAAATCCTGAATAGTTTCACAAAGCTTTGAGAAAAGTTTAGCTCTGTCCCTCAGCTATGATATTCCCTGACAATACACAGGGACCTGTCCACAATCCAAAAACAATATTGCAGACCTGATGACTACACAGTTTCAATCAGTAGTGTGGGTGTGGAAGGTGTCTAAGATCCTTTCAAGAGTGTAAATTTTAACCATGTAATAACCAGGTCTTCTGACTTAGATTAATTTGTAGCGTAGTCATGCCTTTGGTTATACATTATGCATGTACTTCTGATTTAGTACCTACATATTTTCCTTTGATTATTTTAGAATCTGCCTAGCCCTGCTATTTAATTCTATGCCATTTACATCTTCACTTCTTGACCTGAACTGTTGTGTACTACTTCATAGCTCTCTTAAATATCTACTGTGTTCTTCCCAAGATGGGGCTTTACCTACTTCATAGGTATAGTTTACCTATCCTTTACCTACTTCATAGGTATAGTTAAATCAGCTTTTCTGCTCTGCATTAAGTGGGAATTCGTAGAATCATAAAATCATAGAAGATTAGGATTGGAAGAGACTTCAGGAGGTCATCTAGTCCAACCCCCTGCTCAAAGCAGGACTAACCCCAACTAAATCATCCCAGCCAGGGCTTTGTGAAGCTGGGCCTTAAAAACCTCTAAGGATGGAGATTCCACCACCTCCCTAGGTAACCCATTCCAGTGCTTCACTACCCTCCTACTGAAATAGTTTTCCTAATATCCAACCTAGACCTCCCACACTACAACTTGAGACCATTGCTCCTTGTTCTGTCATCTCCCCACCACTGAGAATAGCCTAGCTCCAGCCTCTTTGGAACCCCCGTTCAGGTAGTTGAAGGCTGCTATCAAATCCCCCCTCACTCGTCTACAGACTAAATAAGCCCAGTTCCCTCAGCCTCTCCTCATAAGTCATGTGCCCCACCCCCCTAATCATTTTAATTGCCCTCTGCTGGACTCGCTCCAATTTGTCCACATCCTTTCTAGGGGGGGCCCAAAACTGGACAAAATACTCCAGATGTGGCCTCACCAGTGCTGAATAGAGGGGAATAATCACTTCCCTCGATCTGCTGGCAATGCTCCTACTAATACAGCCCAATATGCCACTAGCCTTCTTGGAAACAAGGGCACAGTGTTGACTCATATCCAGTTTCTCGTCCATTATAATCCCCAGGTCCTTTTCTGCAGAACTGCCGCTTAGTCAGTCAGTCCCCTGCCTGTAGCGGTGCATTGGATTTGCCATCCAGGACTTTGTACTTGTCTTTGTTGAACCTCATCAGATTTCTTTTGGCCTGATCCTCCATTTTGTCTAGGTCACTCTGGACCTTATCCCACCCTCCAGCGTATCTCCCTTTCCCCACAGCTTAGTGTCATCTGCGAACTTGCTGAGGATGCAATCCATCCCATCATCCAGATAATCAATGAAGATGTAGAACAAAACCGGCCACAGGATCAACCCCTAGGGCACGCTGCTTGATACTGGCTGCCAACTAGACATCGAGCCGTTGATCACTACCCATTGAGCCCGATGATCTAGCCAGCTTTCTATCCACCTTATAGTCCATTCATACAATTCATACTTCTTTAACAAGAATACTGTGGGAGACCGTATCAAAGGCTTTGCTAAATTCAAGGTATATCATGTCCACCGCTTTCCCCATATCCACAGAGCCAGTTATCTCATCATAGAAGGCAATCAGGTTGTTCCAGCATAACTTGCCCTTGGTGAATCCATGTTGACTGTTCCTGATCACCTTCTTTTCCTCTAAGTTCTTCAAAATGGATTCATTGAGGACCTGTTCCATGATTTTTCCAGGGACTGAGGTGAGGCTGACAGGTCTGTAGTTCACTGGATTCTCCTTCTTCCCTTTTTTAAAGATGGTCACTATATTTGCCTTTTTCCAATTGTCCAGGACCTCCCCCGATTGCCACAAGTTTTCAAAGATAATGGCCAATGGCTCTGCAATCACATCAGCCAACTCCCGCAGCACCCTCAGATGCATTAGATCCAGTCCAATGGACTTGTGCATGTCCAGCTTTTCTAAATAGTCCTTAACCTGTTCTTTCACCACCTCCTCCCCATACTGTGCTGCCCAGTGCAACAGTCTGGAAGAAGACCTTGTCTGTGAAGACTGAGGCAAAATAAGAATTGAGTACTTCAGTTTTTTCCACATCATCTGTTACTATGTTGCCTCCCCCATTCAGTAAGGGTCCCACACTTTCCCTGACCTTCTTGTTGCTAACATACCTGTAGAAACCCTTCTTGTTACCCTCCACGTTCCTTGCTAGCTCAATGATTTCTCTGTTAAGCCAAGCTGGTTGCCTGCCATATTTGCTATTCTTTCTGCACATCAGGATGGTTTGTTCCTGCACCCTCAATAAGGCTTCTTAAAAATACAGCCAGCTCTTCTGGATTCCTTTCCCCCTCATATTAGCCTCCCAGGGGATCCTGCCCATTAGTTCTTCTGGACTCGGCGGCATGGACCTTGTCCTCAGGAATTGCCATGAGTTGTAGCTTATGGATGCAGGCCTCGGGGCTCCCGCCCAAGATTCAGCAAACTATGCAGGACCAGCCTTTCGATGGGGTGTTTACTGCTTGCTGAAGACAGACAGACTCCAGGCTGCATAGCCTAAAGGATTCCAGGGCTACAATGAAATCCTTGGATATGCACACCCCGGCAACCCAAAGAAAGCCCTTTAAGCCCCAACCGCAGCAACAGCGGTCATATCCTCCTCAGCTGAGGCAGAATCCCTACAGACTCAGGGGCAGAAATGGCAGGCGCAAGCCCTGCCAATCCTCAGTCTGGGCAGGGCCAGGGTCCAACTAAACCTTCATCAGGTGGTCATTTTGAAGGTGCACTCAAGGATGGAACATCTGTTTCAGCACCAGATTCTTCCCCGTGTTTTCTGAATTGTCTATTCCTCTTCTACCGTGCTTGGTCCCAAATAACATCGGACCACTGGATCCTTCACACAGTAGAAGTGGGATATTCTCTCCAATTCTGCTCCTCCCGTCCCTCTTCAGGGACCCTTTTCACGAGCAACTCCTTATCCAGGAGGTGCAGTTGCTTCTTGCCATAGGAGCGGTGGAGGAGGTTCCTCAGGAGCTATGAGGAAAGGGATTCTACTCCTGCTATTTCCTAATTCCCCAAGGCAAAGGGGGGGGGGGGTCTCCAACCCATTCTAGACCTGCAAGGACTCAACGAATTAATGGTGAAGTTGAAGTTCCGTATGGTCTCCCTGAGCACAATTATCCCTTCCCTGGATCCAGGAGGCTGGTACGCCACCCTTGACATGAAAGACGCGTACTTTCACATAGCCATTTGGCCTGCACACAGGTGATTTCTAAGGTTTGTGGTCAACCACAAACATTATCAGTTCATGGTCCTCCCATTCGGTCTGTCGATAGCCCCCCCCCCCCGAGTTTTCACCAAGTGCGTATCAATCATAGCAGCCTTCCTTTGCAAGAGACAGGTGCAGGTATAGCCCTACCTCAATGACTGGCTGCTCAGGGGGCAGTTACTCACCTTCTTGAAACTGTTGTGCTTCGAGATGTGTTGCTCATATCCATTCCAAACCCACCAGCCTTCTCCTCTGTCGGAGTAGCCGGCAAGAAGGAACTGAGGAGGCGCCGGGTCAGCAGGGGGTTCCACAGCCGACCAGACGGGTGCTGCTAGAGGAAAAACTTCCTGACGACCGTGCATGTGGCGCTCACACAACTAATGTGTGTATCCCTCCCTCGGGGGAGGGATAGCTCAGTGGTTTGATCATTGGCCTGCTAAACCCAGGGTTGTGAGTCCAATCCTTGAGGGGGACATTTAGGGATGAGGGTTGGGGGAACATCTGTCAGGAACAGTACTTGGTCCTGCTAGTGAAGGCAGGGGACTGGACTCAATGACCTTTCAAGGTCCCTTCCCATTCTATGAGATAGGTATATCTCCATTTATTATTTAATTGGAATGGACATGAGCAACACATCTCGAAGAACAACAATTACGAGAAGGTGAGTAACCGTTCTTTCAGTTGCCAGTGTAGACATAGCCTTAGATAGCATCTCATGCCATTCTTCCCACCAGGAGTGCCAGCCTTAATAGCCCCATTCTCTTCTTCTGCTCTTGACTCCACCCCAGCCTATGCATGAAATATCCTTTTGCTGCCAGTTCTTATTCAAATACCTTCTAAAGATTCCCTACTTGTACTTGTCCCACAAGAAATTAGTTGTTGTTGTTTTTAATTCCCCTGCTCTCCAAGTTTTGCAAGTGCATCCTGACAACTCTGTCCACTAGACAGTATTTTTTTCAGGGCAGGGATTGTCTTTGTGTATTTTTGTGCATCAAGCAAGCTGCATTAAGTAATAAAATGAAGAAGTGTCAGAGGCAAATATTAAAGACTATTTAAAAATTATCAAAGAAAACAAATGGGGAGGAGTATAGTTTCTCTAGGCAAAGGTTTGAAATAATGTAGAAATCATGGGTGAAATCAAATAGGATAAAGTAATGGAGGGGAATGGTACAAATGGGAAATAGCAAGTGTTCAAAGATAAATGAATGTATGTCCTAATGTTATGCATGTTGCTTAGCAACAAGCAGTAAAAATGTGGATGAACAAGTAAGAACAAAAAGTAATTAAAGGAAAGAAAGGCATATGCATGGTACAGTATAATAATCAGGTAGAGGGAAAAATATGAGAAAAGCAAAGAAGAAGAATAAAAAATAGATTTCAAAGAAGGTTAAGATAAACATGAGACCATTTTTTAATCTGTGTAGTCTGATTCAATTTTTGCATAATATTAGGACAAACAGGTATCAACTTGCAGTAACGTATAATACCTAAACATGCACTGAATATAAAAGAAAAATGTATAGAAGAAGGAAAAAAGCAATAAGCAGAGCAATACTATAACAAGAGTTTATCTGCAACATAGAATTAACACAGCTTTTAAAAAATCCCAGTCACATGGAAAATGAGCAGTTGAAATAATACCACTATCTTTAGGCAGAAATCCAACTTGCCCATAGCCTCTGTCTCTGAATCACTTCTGCGGAGAGCATGTTCTTGTGGCTGCTTTCAAAGCTTCATTTCCAGTTTTTCACATAGGCACAATTCCCTAGAGTATGGTGCTGCACTAGACTGTATTCAAATATGATTATGAATTTATTGAGAGATTTGTGGTCAAAATGTATTAAAATAAATTCTTCTTGATGCTTTTTCATCTCACAGCCTTCTTTGGGGAAAAATACAGTATAGTACTGATATTCACTGAATCTTGCATGCGTGATAAATCCCTTTAAAAGAAGAATTGTCTTGTCACAGAAGTGGGAATCAAGAGACATGGTTTCTATTCCTGGCACTGCCACAGGCCTCTTTTGTGCTCTTCAGCAAGTCACTTAACATCTAGGTGCCTCAGTTTCCTCACTGCTGAAATGGAGATAATTTTTACCAACCTCAGAAGGGTGCTGTTATGTCATAATTATTAATGCTTGTACACTGAGATTCTCTGTTGGAACATGCTGTAGAAGTATTTTTATGCCAGCTATTACATTAATCTTGTTTTTATAATGTTCATAATCTGTAAATATTATAAAAAAATCAATAAACAGAAAGTTTTAAAAATATAGTAGGGCTGTCAAGCAATTAAAAAAATTTATCGTGATTAATTGCATGATTAATCAAACTGTTAAACAATAACAGACTACCATGTATTTAAATATTTTTGGATGTTCTCTACATTTTCAAATATATTGATTTCAATTACAACACAGAACACAAAGTGTACAGTGCTCATTTTATATTTATTTTTGATTACAAATATTTGTAATCTTTTGTAAAAAAAAAAAAAAAAAAAGAAAGAAATTGTATTTTTTCAATTCACCTCATAGAAGACTGTAATACAATCTTTTTATCGTGAAAATTGAATTTACAAATGTAGAATTATGTACAAAAAATAACTGCATTCAAAAATAAAACAATGTAAAACTTTAGCGCCTACAAGTCCACTCAGTCCTACTTGTTCAGTGAGTCACTCAGACAAACAAGTTTGTTTATATTTGCAGGAGATAATGCTGCCCGCTTTTGTTTACAATGTCCCCTGAAAGTGAGAACAGGCGTTCACATGTCACTGTTGTAACCAGCATTGCAAGATATTTACGTGCCAGATGTATTAAAGATTCATATGTCCCTTCATGCTTCAACCATCATTCCAAAGGACATGCATCCATGCTAATGAGAGGTTCTGCTCAATAACGATCCAAAGTAGTGCAGACCAATGCATGTTCACTTTCATCATCTGAGTCAGATACTATCAGCAGAAGATTGATTTTCTTTTTTCGCGGTTCGGATTCTGTAGTTTCCACATCGAAGTGTTGCTTCTGAAGCCATGCTCCACACCTCGTTCTTCTCAGATTTTGGAAGGCACTTCAGATTCTTAAACCTTGGGTCAAGTGCTGTAGCTATCTTTAGAAATCTCACATTGGTATCTTCTTTGTGTTTTGTCAAATCTGCAGTGAAAGTGTTCTTAAAATGAACAACATGTGCTGAGTCATCTTCTGAGACTGCTATAACATGAAATATATGACTGAATCTGAGTAAAACAGAACAGGAGACATACCATTTTACCCCAAGGAGTTCAGTCATAAATTTAATTAACACATTATTTTTTTAACAAGCATCATCAGCATGGAAACTTGTCCTCTGGAATGGTGGCCGAAGCATGAAGGGGCATACACATGTTTAGTATATCTGCCACGTAAATATCTTGCAATGCCAGCTACAAAAGTGCCTTGCAAATGCCTATTCTCACTTACAAGTGATATTGTAAATAAAAAGCCAGCAGCATTATCTCCGGTAAATGTAAACAAACTTGTTTGTCTGAGTGACTGACTGAACAAAAGACTAGGACTGAGTGGACTTGTAGGCTCTAAAGTTTTGCATTGTTTTATTTTTGAATGCAGGTACATAAAAAAAAATCTACATTTGTAAGTTGCACTTTCACAATAAAGAGATTGCATTACTGTATTGTATGAGGTGAATACTATTTTTCAATTTCTTTTATCATTTTTACAGTGCAAATATTTGTAATAAAAATAATATAAAGGGAGCACTGTACACTTTGTATTCTGTGTTGTAAATGAAATCAATATATTTGAAAATGTAGAAATAAATCCAAAAATATTTAATAAATTTCAATTGGTATTCTATTCATTAGCAATAAATCGCGATTAATTTTTTTGAGTTAATCGCATGAATTCATACCTTCTTATACCAATGCCCTATTTTATGCATTTGTCAGCATGGTTTGCTAAATGATATTTCTCATGTTGCCCTGTTCAGCCCCCCATCAGAGCTTAAAGCAGCCTCGGGGTTATTCTAAATTGCGTGTGGTTGCCCAGGTGCCAAAGGGCTGCTCTGCCAGCCAGAGACCACCATGGATGATCTGCTTTATGTAATGTTTTTAATTAATTTATTAATGTAGTGAACCTACGTAGTTAATCTGCTTACCAGTGTAATAATGTTTTAGATTCCATTCTGGTTTAGAGAGAGAAATAGATATTATAGAGGGGGCTGGTAGCAACACCTATTATTAAGGTTGCCTGACACTTCCCATTGCAAAACAGTTTTCAGTTGATTGTAACTTTGTCAATTTTTAGTCCTTTGGGCTGAAATGTTCCCTGCTGGGTATCTGCCTCTGGCTGAAATTTTTTAAATATTTTTTAATTATTATTTTAGTCAAAGCAGTTCAGCTGTTTTCAAGAGTGAAGCTGGAGAAAAATACATTGTTTTGCCCATATTAAAAAATTCTGGCAACCTTTTCTTTGAAAAGCTTTAGTGCCCCTATATTTGAAATTTGGCAGACAGGTGGCCTTGTGTCAGGGATGTAACTTTTACTGTCCCCGTGAAAAATTGCAGGTTGCACATAGAAACTTCAGTAGAAACGTTTTAGATTTTTAGCAGCTAAATTCCTAAAGATTCCATCTGCACTGGGCATACTGCAGCCTGGAGCTGAACAGGACTTTCCCTACATTTGCAGCTCTGGGTCTCTGCAAACTGTGGTGGGTCCAGGTCTGGGTACTTGAATGTAGAGCAGGGATTCTGTCTCTTCTGTGCTTTGAATAACCCCTCTGCTGGGTCCAGGCAGGTTGTAGGAGAAAGTTGTCTGCTTCAAATACAGCAGGGATACAAGCAGGGCCGGCTCCAGGGATTTGGATGCCCCAACCAGCCAAAAAAAAAAAAAAAAAAAAAGCCGCAATCGCGATCTGCGGCGGTAATTCGGCGGAAGGTCCTTCACTCCAAGCGGGAGTGAGGGACCGTCCGCCGAATTGCCGCCGAATAGCTGGACCTGCCGCCCCTCTCCGGAGTGGCCACCCCAAGCACCTGCTTGCCAAGCTGGTGTCTGGAGCTGGCTCTGGGTACAAGACAGACCTGCAGGGAGCCAGGGGTAGGACATTAGGACAAAGAGTCTGCAAGAGAGGTTGGGACTGGAGGCTGACAGGGGATGGAATGGGAAACTGGGACAGTAAATTGGAGTTGGGGGGCTGGGTAGAGACTGGGACTGGGATCAAGGGAGGGAATAGGGAGGGGAGATTTGGTGGAGAGCTGTGGAGAGGGTGGGCAGACTGGGACTGGCTGAAAATGTATCTGCGACTGAGAAGCAGTGAAGCAGAGGGAAGGAGGTGAGAGTGGAGGGAGATGGATCTGATGAGGAGCTGGGGTGCAGAGGGAGAATTGGGACTGGTTGTGCAAAGTGACTGGGACAAGGAGACAGAGGAAGCACTGAGACTGAACAAGGAGCCTGGAGAGGGAGATTGAGACTGGGAGCCACTCGGGATCAGGAACATGGGTGTGGGAGGCAACTGGAGGCTATCATTGTGGGGAGAGACAGATTGTATGAGGATCCAGGAAGGGGGACGGGAACTAGAACTGTGGCTGGGCAAGAGTACTGGGAATGTGAGGAAAGATGGGGGCAGTGAGTCCAGAGAGTAAGTCAAGGACTAGGGGACTAGGATCAGAAGTCTGAGGAAAGGAGACTAAGACTTGCTAGGTGAGGAGAATGGGAATGGACAAGGAGCCAAGGGGTAGGGAAGAGATAAAACTGAGACAAGTTTGGAGGGGAATGGGCAGAAAGGTCTGTGCCCTTTAAATAACAAGATTCCTGAGTCTCACCATTCTCTGCTGTCAGCAAATATCTGTGATACCAGTGGCAGACTGTGCCATACCCCTCTAGTGAGGCTCCACATAAAGTATGACAACCTACTACTGCTATCAGTTACTCTGTTGGCTTACGTGGAAGAGATCTCTGTGCCAAATACAAAGGTTCCAACCCCGTGATGCCCCATGTAAGTATCAATATGATGCCACATGATGGAATTTGGTTTTTAGTCAATTTTTATGTGTAATTTTCTAGTTTAAAAAAAAACAATGTTAAAATAATATGAATGTTGCAGCTGCATGTGCAGTGGGACAGGTTAGCTGCCCCCAGTACAATCCCATCTGACATCCTAGGTATGTATTTGGGGCAGTTGGCTCATCCTGCCACTTGCACACCTGTGCTACAGTGGTATTTTTAGTGTCCTTGATCGCCTGAGCTGGAAATTTCATCTCCAGCCCCAGTGTAGACATACCCTTACTCCCACTATATAAGGTTGTATCTTCACTGCAGAATTGACTTAGGTCACTGGCACTCAAGAGTGAGCAGTCAAACTGCAAAGCCATGTTTGAGTTACTGTGTTCCACCTGCTGCAGCACTCACCTGTGTGTGTCACTGGGACTTCTGGGGTCATATTTCATGGTTCTTTGTGCTGCAGTTAGCTGAGCCACTCTGTGATTCTTTCCCAGTGAATTATGGAAAAACTTGTCTGGGCACCTGGGGGGGACATTGAAGGACTAGCAGCACTTGAGTGATTTAGGCTGCATCCTCGCTACCAAGGGGGCGGGTTACCAGTTAAGTGAAAATTCACTTGGGCTTTAAACTACAGTTTCAGGGAAGACAGCTAGCCCCAGTTGAAAGCACCATTAAAGCTAAGTGAAAGGGTTTTGTGTGTGGATGCAAGGAGGACCAGGACAACACAACACCCGAGTAAGACCCCAAGTTAACTCTTCAATGAAGACACCACAAGATTTGTAGGGCTGTTATATGGAATTCAAAACACTGCTACCCAGACATTGTTGCAAAACAGAATCAAAGCTTACCTTATATGTATTGTAAATGTTATTTAAGTTAAAAGCCCAAATGTCCTTTCTTTCCCTTTCCTAGTTCATGTTTGCTGTTGGCTCTCTACATGTTGTGGCTATGAAAATAGATAAATCTTTTATTGTGTGTTTGTTTTATGTTAAGGAATGTTTTATCTGAGAGAGCAAGTGAATGTGTGTGACATGACATGTTTGTATATCTCCTGTAATTTTCAGTATTTATTCATGGTTGAACAATCCATTCCTTTTCCAGCAAACAAAACCATCCTCCGTATCCTTTCATCTTTAAACTCTTCTCTTTATAAATGTACAGTGAGCAGTAAATGTACTAAATGGAAGATACAAGGTCATCTTATGATAGATATATTATGCAAATAGGAGTTATTGTGTATGTGAGACTGTAAATGAGTGGGGGGATGTTGTATGTAGAACTATAGCAGTAGCAAGTTTGGAAGGTGCTGCCACTAAATACCTAGAGGAAAGTAGAAAGACTAATAAGTTGGGAGGAGAGTGACTAGCAGTGAGGTATCAAGTAAAATGCTAAAAGTAGACAGTTTAGGAAGAGACAGTGAGTAGGCACACCAGGATGTGGGTCTTGCGTGTAACCCTTCAGCCAGGTGGAGTTGGCAGCAATAATGGCTGGGTTCAATATCTAGGGGTTCTTCTTAATACAACACAGAACCGGCTCGAGCCCCCACCCAGTAATCTGAGAAAATTAAACACCACTCCTGGGCACCTCTAAGAGGCAGTACTTCCCCTCACGAGTACTGAGTCAGTGTAAAACAAAGAAAACTTTTAATGGAAAAAATGGGAAAGGAACCCAACATTAATTTGGGAAAACACCACAGCCATGATTTGAAAGCCTATAACCATGAGAAAAACATCCACCTCACAATAGGTTGGGTAGTGACCTTTGCCTCAGTTTCTTACATTGTGGTGTGAAAATCCGACAAACAGATGTTCCTTTAATGCACCACTCCCCTCTCCCTCCACTGCACCCCACTCACAGTTGCTGTCCTTGGTCAGCAAAGACCCAGAGTTTAGAGATGCGTTTATGTGAGTTCCCCTCCAGGGGCGGATGAGAAGGCAAAGAGCAATGCCTCAGCTGCTGCTGCCACATTGTTCACTCTGTGTGACTACCCACTGTGCCATCATTCACTCCGTTGCTGTGTCATTGATGCACAGCTGGTTGCTGCATCGTTGTTTACTCCACTGTTGTTGGCTGCTGTGCTGTCGCTTTCTCTCCTGCCACCCGTCTCTCTCCTGCAATATCTTGAGGTCCCACCACTTAACTCAGCTCTCAGTGATTTCAGCAGTTATTGGGAGTGAACCTTCCTGCTAGTGCAGGCTGAGCAGTCTCTTTGACTGAAAACACTGTGCTCAGCAGATCCCAGGCTTAGCAAGGTCCCAAGCTTAGACTCTTAATAAAGTCTAATCAGCTGTGTCTTTACACAGTGGAGAGTCAAATGGTATCTAGGACTCTTTGGGCAGAGCCCACACCGCCAGGTACAAATATCCAGAGGCGACATGTAACTGTTAATAGTGGGGGGGGGGTCAGCACGTGACTCTGGGCATTGCCTCTGGGCCCTTTCCCACTCTCTCACCTGCTCCACCTTGCTCCCATTCACCTCACAGCTCCTTCCCCACTTCTCCCATTGCTTCCCAGCTGCAGGCGTGACACAGGCCGGAGCGGCCTCCGGAGTCCTATTGCTGAGCATTGGTAACTGCCGGTGTGGGCGAGGAAGGGACGGGACTCAGCGGGCTTTCCTGTGTCCCAGCTGGTGGAGTTGTGCTGCCAGCCTAGGGTCTCTTCCCTGCTCTGGGCACCTCTGGGGCTCAGTGGGAGAACTAGGTGCCAGTACCTTTCCCAGGCATGTCCCCTCAGCCGCACTCAGCCTGACTTCCACCCTGGCACCCTCGTGGTGTGTGAGGTAGCATCTTTTATTGGACCAACTTCTGTTGGTGAAAGAGAGAAGCTTTCGAGCCACACAGAGCTCTTCTTCAGGTCTGGAAAAGGTACTCTGAGGCTTGGTCTACACTAAACCCCCAAATTGAACTAAGGTACGCAACTTCAGCTACGTGAATAACGTAGCTGAAGTTCGAAGTACCTTAGTTCGAACTTACCTCGGTCCACACGCGGCAGGCAGGCTCCCCCGTCGACTCCGCGGTACTCCTCTCGCCGAGCTGGAGTACCGCAGTCAACGGCGAGCACTTCCAGGTTCGACTTATCGCGTCCAGACAAGACGCGATAAGTCGAACCCAGAAGTTCGATTGCCAGCCGCCAAACTAGCGGCTGGGTATAGACGTACCCTGAATGTCGAAGCTAAATACAAGATGGAACAGATTGTTTAGCATAAGTAGTTAGCACATATCCTAAGGGACCATTCAAGATAGAGTGGCCTGTTAACTCTTCTGCAGTCACAGGACAACAAGTGGGGCGGGGGGTCAGTGGATTACAGATTGTTGTAAGAAGCAATAAATCCAGTGTCTCTGTTCAGTCCATGATTTTTAGGTCTGGTCTACATTACAGACCTATACCGGTATAACTACATCACTAAGGGGTGTGGAAAATACACACCCCTGAGCAACGTAGTTATACCCACCTAACCCTCCTGTAGACAGCGCTATGTCAGTGGGAGAGCTTCTCCCGCTGACGTAGCTATCACCTCTCAGGGAGGTGGATTAACTATGCCGATGGGAGAACTCTCTCCCATCAGCTTAGAGCATCTTGATTAAAGCGCTACAGCGGCGTAGCTGCACCGCTGATGCAGCATTTTAAGTGTAGGTGTGCCCTACGTATCTAGTAAAGTTATGAATGTAAGCTAATTTTGCTAGCATGGGCTCCAGGTAGCAACTTGTGGTGCACAAGAATATCATTTATTTAACACTCTCCCTGTGCAGTTCAGAAACTCCTTGCTGCTGTTCCACTGGTTTCTCCCCCCACCCCCACCCCATGTTTGTTCTTGCATGCCTGGCTGGCTTTTCCCTTAGGTAGGTCTTGTTGTGTACCCAGCATGCACAATTTTCCAGGAATTATGTGCATCAGAAGGCAGTCTATTTTTGACTGGTCAGACCTTAGGATGAAAGCTTTTCATTCGGCATAGCTTGAAGTGTGAGAATGCTGTTTATTTAAATGGAAAGTGTTTTATTTTACTTTTCCCCCCATTTTCTTGGTTCTGGAACTTCCTCCAGTATGTCACATTAAGGCTGAAGTAAAAATCTGCTTTAAGAACACTCTAGACCGAAGAAAGTATTTAGACCACAGGCGAATTTTTCCTTGGATGGTCTTATAAAAATACATACTAACTATGAAACATTATGTAAGACTGAGCAGAGTTCTACTCCTTATGTGCTGAAAGTTGAAAGGGACATCCTTGTTAAAAATAATTTCCCTGTGTTACTAATAATATTTATTTAAAACTGAAAAAAGTCACTTATTAATTCTAATTGCTTTCTTTCCTCTCCTTCTCCAGTCTTGTCTCCTTTTGCATAGTCCATAGTCTGCACTATTCTAACAGTGAGGTCCTCCTCTATTTCCTATTCATTCACTTCTCCACAAACATCTCTGCTTTGTTCTGTGTTATCCCCTACACCTCTAGCACTCTCCCCGACCTTGTCTGCATGGTCCATGTTGATGGTATTAGATCTGCCTTCAGTAGAAATGATCATGAAGGTGATGGTTACTCCCCTGAAGGCCCCAGTTGGATAGCTCTTGCTGGGCATACTTAAAAGCTGGTGATGGGTGATTGCTCCTCTTCCCTGAGG
This sequence comes from Chrysemys picta bellii, assembly GCF_011386835.1. Taxonomy (NCBI): domain Eukaryota; kingdom Metazoa; phylum Chordata; order Testudines; family Emydidae; genus Chrysemys; species Chrysemys picta. The sequence goes on along the minus strand of NC_088794.1, from coordinate 123,467,714 downwards.
GTGCTTTCATATGAGGTTTTGTATAGGGTTTTTATTACCGTTCTTCCTCTTCTATCTTATTGTTTGTTAATTTCACTTGTTTGTCATAAAGTACACTGAAAACTCTTCAAAGTCTGGTATTATGTCTTTCTATGTGCTTGTACAGTTCCTAGTACAATGACACACCAACTGGAATCTCTGGATGCTACTTCAATAGAAATAATACTGTAAATAATAACAAAGACAGCAGGAATCTTCAGATATATTAAGGGAGCATTCTGGAGAGCCAAGTCTAGTGGTCAGAGGGCGCCTGAGGTAGCAGTGAAAAACCGAGCATCTCTCTAGCAGCCTGGGGACAAAAATCAAGGAATCAGAGTTGTGACAGTAGCTGGGCAGAAGAGTGCAATGCAGAGGGAACTGATAGGTTTTGTTTTTTGGGGGGGTGGAGAGAAAGGGAGGGAAGACTGGAGAGAGCCAAATTATGGAAGATCCAAGCCCTATCTAGTCTCAGTTCATATCTAGTTGTATAGCAGGAAAGGAAACTGAGAATGAAGACTAGCCACCAAAAATAAAATTTAAAATGTACTGAAATCCTAAATGCACTTTAGTACTATAATGTGACAAAACAGGAACATGAATATGTATATCAAACTGGCTTCTGCAAGTTTGGAGACAAAAATAAGTAATGAATTGTTTTGTAGTGTTACTGTCTTTGCTGCTCTGTTTTCAAGTAGCATAGTATCTGTGAATGAGTGTCATTTTCCCTCATGATTTATAATTGGTCCCTATGAGGAAAATCAATTACTTCATATGGAATAGGCTTGAAAAGGCAGAAATGTAATGTATTTTTATTCTTATGAGATGTAGATCTGCCTTTATTCAGCAGCAGAGAAATAAACAAAATTAATACTTTAATTAATCTGACTTGCAGAGCACTTGAAACAATGATCTGGGTTTATGAAGATAGCAACAATAAACCTCCCAGGAGAAACCTCAAGCTCGCTGAGTCACTGAATTAGAAGACTTAGGGCTGTAGAGATCTGAAAAATTCCTGTTTCATATGCTCTGAAACATTTTGTGAGAAAATTGTTGAATCTTTCACAGAGAGAATGTTTGAGTTTTTGGAGAGTGTTTTTCTATTTTAATTTTTTATGTTTGCTATTTTTATATTAGGAAATCTATTTTTAATACAAAAATTATCCTTTAGGGAGTTACTGTTCTAAATGTGTTCGTGATGCTAGTGAAATTAAAAATATAGGCTTGCCCAAGTCCTTTTACTGAGAAAAGATTATATCTTCAAAACATTCTATACACATCAACTAAGTAAGCTTTCAAAAAGACACTGACAATAAGTTCTTGTGAAGAATTTTAAAATTAAGTTGCCATGAGGTGAAAGGGAATTATGTTATGGATGAGAGAGTGGCTAAGAGACAGTAAGCAGTCAGTATGTAATTTTGTTGTAGCCATGTGGTCCCAATATATTAGAGAGAAGAGGTGGGTGAGGTAATATCTTTTATTGGGCCAATATAAGATATTACCTCACCCGCCTCTTCTCTCTAGTAACCAGTCAGGTCTGTTTTTATCATGGCAAAAGGTTGATTGGTGTAGTCCAAGGATTCATGCTAGGGCCAGAGTTGTTTAATATATATATATGTACTATTGATCTGGACTAGAAGGTGGCAGTACTTAGAGATGATAACATTATTTTGGTTAGTCAAGAGTAGAGAAGACACTGAGGAACTTCAGAAGAACCTAATAAAGCTAGGTGACTAGACAGCATAATGGTAGATGAAATGCAGTATTGATAGTGCAAGATTACAGATTGGAGTGAATTATTGCGGGGTTCCAAATTTATTGTATCATCTCAAGAAAAGGACCCCTGGGCATGATTGTGAGCAGCTCAACGAAAACCTCTGCTCAATGTCGAGAAAGCGAACAAAGTATTAACAGATATACAAAGAGTGGAATAGAGAATAATACTATAATGGCATTGTATAAATCAATGGTATTTCCTCACCTGGAATGCTCAGATTACACTCTCTCTCTCTCTCTAATATAAATAAATAAAAGGGTTCAGAAAAGGGAACACAAATAGTTGGAATTCCATATGAGAAGTTATTGTGGAGTTTGAGACTTTTTAGTTTAGGGAGCACATGATTAAATGGGAACATAACAGAGACATACAAAATTCTGATTGTTATAGAGAAGGTAAATTGGGCACTTCTGTTTACCCTTTCTCATTACAGAAGAACAAAGGGACACTTAGCGAAATTGAATGGCAAGAAATTTTAAAATAAAAGGAAATGCTTTTTTTTTTTTTTTTTTTTTTTTTTTTTGCACATAATTAACCTGTGGAACTAATTCCACAATATATAATCAAAGGTAACTATCACTTAAATCAGCCTCTGTATATAAGCATCAGTACCAGATGACTGGAGGGTAGCTAATTTAATGCCTATTTTTTTAAAAGGCTCCAGAGGTGATCCTGGCAATTACAGGCCAGTAAGCCTTACTTCAGTACCAGGCAAATTAGTTCCGAGTATAGTAAAAAAAAACACAGTTATCAGACACATAGATAAACACAATAGGTTGGGAAAGAGTCAAGACAGCTTTTGTAAAGGGAGATTGTGCCTCACCAATTTATTAGAATTCTTTGAGGGGTTCAACAAGTATGTGGACAAGGGTGGTCCTTGGAATATAATATACTTGAGCTTTAAGAAAGTCTTTGACAAGATCCCTCACCAAAGGCTCTTAAGCAAACTAGGGCCTGGTCCCCACTAAGCCCCCACTTCGGACTAAGGTACGCAAATTCAGCTACGTTAATAACGTAGCTGAATTCGAAGTACCTTAGTCCGAACTTACCGTGGGTCCAGACGCGGCAGGAAGGCTCCCCCGTCAATGCCGCGTACTCCTCTCGGCGAGCTGGAGTACCGGCGTCGACGGCGAGCACTTCCGGTATCGATCCCAGAACATCGACTGCTTACCGCTGGACCCTCCAGTAAGTGAAGACGTACCCTAAGAAAGATAGAAGGGAAGGTCCTCTGATGGTGGGAGGGATAGCTCAGTGGTTTGAGCATTGGCCTGCTAAACCCAGGGTTGTGAGTTCAATCCTTGAGGGGGCCACCTAGGGATCTGGGGCAAAATTGGTACTTGGTCCTGCTAGTGAAGGCAGGGGGCTGGACTTGATGACCTTTCAAGGTCCCTTCCAGTTCTAGGAGATAGGATAGCTCCATTAATTTATTTTTTTATTTTAACTGGTTAAAAGACAGGAGACTAAGGGTAGGAATGAATGGTCAGTTTTCACATTGGAGAGAGGTAAATAGTGATGTCTCCCAAGGATCTGTACTGGGACCAGCACTGTTCAACATATTCATAAATAATCTGGAAAAAGGGCTAAACAGTGAGGTGGCAAAATTTGCAGATGATCTAAAATTACTCAATACAGTTCAGTACAAAGCAGACTGAGAAGAATTAAAAAGGGATCTCACAAACTGGGTGACTGGGCAACAAAATGGTAGATAAATGCAAAGTAATGCACACTGGAAAACATAATCCCTACTATACATACAAAATGGTGGGGTCCAAATTAGCTGTTACCACCTAAGAAAGAGATCTTTGGCATCATTGTGGCTAGTTCTCTGAAAACAGCTGTTCAATATGCAGCCACAGTAAAAAAAGCAAACACAATGTTAGGACCCATTAGGAAAAGGATAGATAATAAAGCAGAAAATATCATAATGCCACTATATAAACCCATGGTACGCCCACACCTGGAATAGTGCATGCAATTTTGGTCGCCCCATCTCAAAAAAGATATATTAGAAATTGGCAAGGTACAGAGGAGGACAAAAAATGATTAGGGATATGGAGCAACTTCCATATGAGGAGAAATTTTAAAAACCAGGATTATTCATCTTGGACAAAAAATGACCAAAGCCGGGATATGATAGGAGTCTATAAAATTATGAATAGTGTGGAGAAAGTGAATAAGGAAGTGTTATTTACCTCTTCACATACCACAAAAACCAGGGGTCACCCAATGCAATTAATAGGCAGCAGGTTTAAAACAAACAAAAGGAAGTACTTCTTTACACAACATAGTCAACCTGTGGAACTCATTGCCGGGGATGTTGTGAAGAGCCAAAAGTATAACTGGATTCAAAAAAGAATTAGATAAGTTCCTGGAGGATAGGTCCATCAGTGGCTTTTAGGCAAGATGATCAGGGATGCAACTCCGACTGCCAGAAGCTGGGACTAGATGATGGGATGGATCATCTTCTGACTGTTCCTTTTCATTTCCATTTAAATAGCTTCCTCATTTTTTGTAGTTCCTCTTTCTAAAGTTAAATGCTACTATGGTGGGCTTCTTTAGTATCACCCCCACCCGCAAGAATGTTAAATTTAAATGTATTAGGCTAGCTATTATCAAGTGGTTCAGCTATATTCATCTCTGAGACCAGCTTAGTACTAAATCAAGAATTGCCTCTCCCTTGTGGGTTCCAGGACTAGGTGCTCCAAGAAGCAGTCATTAATGGTGTCTAGAAACTTTATTTCTGCATCCTGCCCTGAAGTGACATGTACACAGTCAATATGGGGATAGTTGAAATCTCCCATTATTATTGAGTTTTCTATTTTAATGGCCTTTCTAATCTCCCTGAGTATTTCACAATGAACATCAGCTTCCTGGTCAGGTGGTTGGTAATATATTCTTACTGCTATAATCTTATTATGCAAGCATGGAATTTCTATCCATAGAGATTCTGTGGTACAGTCTGATTAATTTAAGATTTTTACTATATTTGATTCTATACTTTCTTTCACATATAGTGCCACTCCCCCACCAGTATGACTTATTCTGTCATTCCTATATATTTTGTACCCTGTTATAACTCTGTCCCATTGATTCCAAGTTTCTGTTATGACTATTATATCCATGGGCAGCAGGTGGAGCCCCACTCTGGGGAGGCTAGCCCCCAGTTCTGCCCCTTCTGCCCACGCCCTCCCCAGGGCTGGAGCCATGAGACCCCCTGCAGTCCCCCCGCTGTGACCAAAGTCACAAGCCCTTCCTCCCCACCTGGAGAGCCCCCCCATACCGAGGAGCCCCAGGCTGGCCAAGTCCTGAACCCCCCCTTTACCTGCCTGGAGGAGCCCCGAGCCAGCCGCAGCCTGGAGCGCACCCACCACATGCCCGGAGGAGCCCCGGCTGGATTGGCCAAAGCCCTGAGTGGAGGAGCCCTGGCCAGGCTGGCCTAAGTCCCGAGCCTCCCCTCCCTTCATGTGATGTAATTGAATAGGACTCTTTTTCATTTGACTGTTTCACTTCAGTTCCCACCTGTAATTTATCAACTTCTATCCTCTCCTCTTTACTAGGATATAGAGAATCCCACTTAATAGAGCCTCCCGCTCAAGGATGTCTCTGTCTGAACTGTGTACTCCTCCGCACCTGTTGGCTTTCCCCCGCCCTTAGTTTAAAAACTTCTCTACAACCTTTTTATTTTACATGCCAGCAACCTGGTTCCATTGTGACTTAGGTGGAGCCCATCCTTCCTATATAGGCTCTTCCTTTCCCAAGAGGTTCCCCCGTTCCTAATAAACCTAAATCTCTTCTTCCTGCACCATCATCTCATCCATGCATTGAGACCCTGCATTTCTGCCTGTCTCACTGGCCCTGTGTGTGGAACTGGAAGTATTTCAGAGAATGCTACCATGGAGGTCCTGTACTTCAATTTCTTACCTAGCAGCCTGAATTTGGCCATCTGGACCTCTCTCCTAACTTTCCCTATGTCATTGATACCTACATGTACCATAACCTCCAGCTTCGTCCCAACAATGCACATAAGTCTGTACAGATGTCTTGAGAGATCCGCAATCTTCGCACCCAGCAGACAGTTCCCCATGCGGTTTTCCCAGCTATATATATTTCTAATGATTAAATACCCTATTACTATTACCTGTCTCATCCTAATAATTGGGATTCCGTCCCACAGAGAGGTATCCTGAGTACGAGTGGATATCAGAATATTATCTGGAAGGAGAGTTCCCATTATGGGATCGTTTCCCTCCGCTTCAGTTTAATGTTCTCCTTCTCTGAGACTTGCATCCTCCTCAACAGCACAGAGTCTGTCAGAATGGGGATGGGACCACTCTACCATTTCCCAGCAAGTCTCATCTATATACCTCTCTGTCTCCCTTAGCTTCCCCAATTCAGCCACTCATGCGTCAAGAGCCTGTACTTGGTCTTTGAAGACCATGAACTCCTTGCACCGAATGTACACATATGCCACCTGCCCACAAGGCATGGAATCATACATGCTGCATTCAGTTCATTATATACTGTCAATATATACCATCAATTTAAAATTCATGTTTTGTTCTGAAAACTTTGTGACTTCTTTTGCTATAAATGATCCCTAAATTACTGTGATTAAAAGATTAGATTTTGTTTTCAGTTTACTTTGCACAATTCATAGCACTTTGTTTATAGACAATTTCATTGTTTTGTTGACGGTCAGTTGCACTTCCAGTCCCATGACTATGAAGTGTCCTCCCTCATGTGCATTCTCTTCCCCCGACTTTGCAATAGGGTGTTTACGAATAAAACTAGTAGCTAAATTGAAACTTAAGAGGCACCAGGTAGGGGTGTGTGCACAAAGAATGTCAGGAGCAGAAGAGATGAGTGAGTTTGGCATAGTTGAACTTGGGTCTGCCTAGAAGACCTTTCTTCAACATCAATTGGAGACCAGAAAACTCTTATTTGGTCAGTATGTTTATAAAGTAAATTAAATTATGTATAGCTCTTCTGGAGAGTGAAGGTAATGAAAACGCCAGTCACATAAGGCAAATATGGTCAGGTTTAAAAGATAAATGGCAGACTTAGATTCCTGGTATGTTCATCAGCACTATTTTCTCTTTCGGAAGTTCAGGTTTTTTACCATTCTTTATTGCTCCCTCACACTGAAGAAAGAATCCCCCTTCTCTAGGATGGACACTTTTAATGCCTGAAAGGTTTAGAACTATTACATCTGTCTTCTGGATGTTAAAGTTAAGTTTGTCTGTTAGATTCATAAGAGAGAGAATGTGTGAAATTAGTATATCCTCAGTTTGCAAGATAATTTTGTATATTATTATAAGTCTCTACTAAGGAAGGTTTTGTTATTTCATCATCACTAAGGGGTTTTGAATTAGGGGCTAGTGTTCCATCTTTCCTGCTCCCGTCTATATTATGTCCTCCATCTTTAAGTCTTCCATGAATGTATTCCATTGGCATTAATGGGACTTAAGAACATGCACAAAGTTAACCACTGGCTTACTAAGAGCTGCACTGAATCAACACCTAAAAGAAGTATATGGGACTCCCCATTTACAGATACACAATAAGAAAATAACTGAAACTTTGATTTAGACTTAACATATAACTCCTGTGAAATCTTAATGTTATATAAAAGTACAGTAGAACCCCTATTTTTACAAACATCAGTCTTATGAACAACTGGTTATATGAACCATTTATCTGTCTCCAAAGTCATCTTTCTGCCACCAAATGTGAATTCAGTCCTTCAGCCATCATGCAAGTGGCTGTATGGGTTTGAAAAGACTGAGAAATTTGTTAGCGAAGAGGAGATGCAGTTCTCTCAAACAAATTAAAATTAGGTACACTATATACGTTATTACCATTAATTATATCTGCTATCACTGCACTATTAATAAATTAACTTATGACCGCACTTACTGTAATTTTGCAATGTTCCATTTTGTGAACTTTTCAATTTAATGAACCCCTCAATCCCTATTTGATAAAATAGGGGTTCTACTGTACATAAAAAGCATGTAGCCTCCACGCACTGTTCAGATCCTCAGACCTTTATGTATATTCACTTGTTACATAATTTTAGGTGTCACTGGTCATTCTTCTTTCCCATATAAGATTTACCACTAGGTTCCTTATTGTAAAATCCTCAGTACTGATTATTATTATTTATTGTTAAACATTTATACTGTGCTTAAAGGTCTCAGCCAAATAGTACCTTATTGTATTATGCACTGTACAAACATACATGACAGACACTACTGGAAAGATTTTGCAAACTTAACGGTGCTCCTTTACTGTCCCCAATGGGGTTGGATGCCTCAGACTCATGTCTTCTAGAGCAGACATCCTTCCTTGCTGTACTATCAGATACTATTTGTTTTCTCAAAATCAGAGCAACACTGCATTATTATTTTGTTGGTACTCACACTATCCTTATTATCATTCTTTTGCCTGGTACTAGTATTTGCCTTTCTTTCAATAATGAATTTCTCCTTAGCATTTAAATGGTCTATATCTAATACCTATTCTCCTGGTTCCACTAGATATAAAATGAATTCTAGTCAGGAATCCAACAAAGAAAGTTGCATTTTTCTCCATCCTCAACACAGTAGTCACCTTTTCTTCCAATTGCTAAAATTCCATTGTGTCTACACCAGTGTTTCTCAAACTTTTTTTTTGCGGACCACTTGAAAATTGCTGAGGGTCTCAGCGGACCTTTAATGATCTTTCGAAATGTTGTTTGTACCATTAGCTAACTATTGTAAAGCACTTTCGATAAAAGCACTATATAAAAAACAAAAACTTAATAATTTTTTTTGTTCTACAAATAAAAGCACACAACTCATATTTTAATATCAGTAGTCTTTCTAATGCAATGGATCTGCCCTCTCTCCCCCGCCGTGGCAGCCACTGAGCTCGGGCTGGGAAGGAAGTGGGGTTCAGGGCCGGCTTTAGGAAATGTTGTGCCCAATTCGAACATTTTCGGCGGAGCCCCGGCAGGGATGACTATAAAAAAAAAAAGGTCAAAAAAACCTTTCATTACTTAGCAACCGGTTCCCTATAAAAAGTTCTGATTTAAGGGGGGTCAGACCAGATGATCATAATGGTCCCTTCTGACCTTAAAGTCTATGAGTCTATGAGTCTATGTATTTTTTGTACCAATAGGGTTACCATAAGTCTGTATTTCCTCCCGGACAGCGATTTACGAACCAAAAAGCCTGACATGTCCAGGAAAATACGGATGTATGTTAACCCTACCTAAAGTTCTTTTTTAAAAAGATGGGCCTGAACTAGAAATGAGCTCCGTTTCACATGTGTGAGTCCCCACCACTCCCTGGGGGTGTGCTAGGGTGACCAGATGTCCCGATTTTATAGGGACAGTCCCGGTTTTGGGGTCTTTTTCTTATATAGGATCCTATTACCCCCACCCCTGTCCCGATTTTTAACACTTGCTGTCTGGTCACCCTAGGGTGTGCATATGTGTGGGTCCCAGCTGCTCCCGCTCCCCTCATTGAAGCAGGTGTGCAGGGTTATGCCCTGGGAACTGCAGGGCACCACTGGACATGGGGCTGGCTGGAGGCAGGGGCTGGCTGCAGGCAGGGCAAGGGGTGTGAGTCTGGCTGGAGACAGGGGAGTGTGGGGTGAGCTGGCTGGCTTCAGGCAGGGCCGCAGGGGTTGGCAGGGCTGGAGACAGAGGAGTGCAGGACTGGCTGGCTTCAGGCAGGGGGGTACGGCAGGGGTTGGCTTGAGACAGGGCAGAGGGTGCAGGGCTGGTGCGGGAAGGGGTGTGTATGGGGCTGGCTGGCTTTGGGCAGGGCCGCAGGGGGGTGCGGCAGGGGTTGGCTGGAGACAGGGCCGGGGGTACGGCGGGGCTGGCTGTGGGCAGGGGGTGAGGGGCTGGCTGCGGGCAGCGGCAGAGCAGGGGGTGCAGGGCTGCTGCAGGCAAGACGGGGGTGCAGGGCTGGTGCGGGCAGGGCAGGGGGTGCAGGGCTGCTGCAGGCAAGATGGGGGTGCAGGGCAGGGGGTGCGGCAGGGGCTGGCTGCGGGCAGGGGGTGCAGGGCTGGCTGGAGACGGGCTGGCTGCGGGCAGGGCAGGGGGTGCGGGGCTGGCTGGAGGCAGGGCAGGGGGTGGGGGGCTGGCTGGAGACGGGCTGGCTGGAGGCAGGGCAGGGGATGCAGGGCTGGTGCGGGCAGAGCCCACCCTGTACAGTAAGTGCCCCCTCCTCCCTCCCCCACCGGGGTAGCAGCAGCAGCAGCCCGGGGCTCGGGGGCTATTTAAAGGGCCCGGGGCTCCCCTGCTTCCACCGCCCCAGCCCTTTCAATAGCCGCGGGAGCCCTGGGGAAGTGGCGGGACTCCAGCGGCTATTTAAAGGGCCGGGGCGGTAGAAGCAATGGGAGCCCCGGACTTTTTAAATAGCCCCCAGAGCCCCGCAGCCCTACCCCAGGGCTCCAGCAGTGGGGCTCTGGTGGCAATTTAAAGGGCCTGGGGCTCCAGCCCCTGCTGGGAGCCCCAGGCCCTTTAAATTGCCCCCTGGGGAAGCTGGGCCACCCGGGTACAGCACACTGGCTCTTGCCGGTACGCTGTACCGGGGCTTGGGCGCGGGGCCCTCTTCGGGGCGGGGCCCGATTCAGGGGAATTGGTTGAATTGGCCTAAAGCCGACCCTGGTGGGGTTCTCTCCCGCCACGGCAGCCACATAGCTGAGGCTGGGGCTGGGGGGGCGGACGTATTCTGCCCCACCACAGCAGCCACTGAGATGAGGCTGGGAAGGAGGGCCACCTCTCCCTGGCAGCCGCAGCCCTGGAGCTGGGGAAAGTCGCCTCTTTCTCTGGCCGCCACAGCCCTGCCCCCAAATTTCCCCCACCCCCTCTTCTCACCCCACTGCCACCTCCCACCTGCCCCCTATTCCCCCCAAGGCCACCACCTCAACTTACATGTGTGTCTTCTCCAGTTTCCAGGCACCTAATTAGTGGAGCAATGCCTGCACAGTTTTTTATTCTAACATATATGTTTTCCTCTGCTATACTTGCTAACGTCACTAAACCTCTAAAGAGGGGGAAAAGGGAAAGCAGCTTCCTATGTTGCTTTTGGTGTCAGTGCCATCAATTAGTCAAAAAAGAAACAAAGAACTGTAAAGAGGGTTTGATTTGCATTAATTATCTGCTCAAAAGTGAACAAGTGAGCTTTCAGAGCATCTTCTAATCTTAGTTTGGACAAGGAAGGGCTGGGACTTGCTGGCAACCTGGATAATGCAATGGATTAATTAAACTCTGAAGTAGACTCATAGACTTTAAGGCTAAAAGCAACCATCATGATCGTCTAGTCTGACCTCCTGCATATTGCAGGCCACAGAACCTCACCCACCCACTCCTGTAATAGACGCATAACCTCTGGCTGAGCTAGTGAACTCCTCAAATCATGATTTAAAGATTTCAAGTTAAAAAGAATCCATCATTTACACTAGTTTAAACCTGCAAGTGACTCATGCTCAATACTGCAGAGGAAGGCAAAAGAACCCAGGGTCTCTGCCAATCTGACCCAGGGGAAAATTCCTTCCTGACCCCAAATATGGCAATCAGTTAGACACTGAGCATGTGAGCAAGATCCACCAACAAGATACCTGGGAAAAAATTTGCTATAGTAACTCAGAGCCCTTCCCATATAGTGTCCCATCACCAGCCTACTACTTACCTACAACTGTTCTTGTTGGCCTAGAAACTTGATTTCTTGGTGTCCTTCAACCAGGACTTGGTGTTCCTTCATACATTAAAGCAAAGTATGTTGGGTTTCAGCCTACATTTCTTGCTACTGCTATTAAGATATAGTCTGAACTATCATTCAGCATAGAATCATAGAATATTAGGGTTCGAAGGGACATCAGGAGGTCATCTAGTCCAACCCCCTACTCAAAGCAGGACCAATCCCCAACTAAATCATCCTAGCCAGGGCTTTGTGAAGCTGGGCCTTAAAAACCTGTAAGGATGGAGATTCCATAACCTCCCTAGGTAACCCATTCCAGTGCTTCACTCTCCTAGTGAAATAGTTTTTCCTAATATCCAACCTAGACCTCCCACACTGCAACTTGAGACTATTGCTTCTTGATCTATCATCTGCCACCACTGAGAACAGCCGAGCTCCATCCTCTTTGGAATCTCCCTTCATGTAGTTGAAGGCTGCTAACGAATCCCCCCTCACTCTTCTCTTCTGCAGACTGATACATCCAGTTCCCTCAGCCTCTGCTTATAAATCATGTGCCCCAGCCCCCTTATCATTTTCGTTGCCCTCAACTGCACTGTCTCCAATTTGTCTAGTCCCAATAGGATCTAGTCTATTCTCAAATATTAATAGATAAAGGCTCAAAAGGCACTGAACTGAAACTCCGGAAATAAATAATTAGGTGAATAATTATTAGTATCCCCATTTTACAGATGGAAAAATAAGGCACAGGGATGAAATGATTTTGCCATGGAATCTGTGAGGGAGACTGCAATAGAACCCAGATGTCCTGAATCCAATCAAGTGCATTAATCTCAAAGTCATTCTTCCTCCGTTAGTCCATTCTTTCTGCAATCAACCATTTCCAGAAATTCTGCTTCTGCTATAAATATTAACAGGCACATTCCTTAACTTTTCTAACACAGGAAAACACATTATAGACTAGTGCAGTGGTTCTCAAACTGTTGGTCGGGACCCTAAAGTGGGTCACAACCATGTTTTAATGGGGTCGCCAGGGCTGTTGTTAAACTTGCTGGGGCATAGGGCTGAAGCCAAAGTCCAAGCCCACCGCCCAGGGCTGAATCCCTCAAGCTTTGGCACCCCTCAGGGCAGGGGGCTCAGGCTTCAGTCCCTCTTCCTGGGGACTTATCATTTTTGTTGTCAGAAGGGTGTTGCAGTGCAATGAAGTTTGAGAAACCCTGGCTAATGCACAACTTCTCCCTTCTTTCTGAAGTGGTTCTTATACAGACAGCTGAAACAATAGTAACACAACATACCTAAGGGTATGTCTATACTACCCGCCGGATCTGCGGGCAGCGATCAATCCAGCAGGGGTTGATTTATCGCGTCTAGTCTAGACGCAATAAATTGACCCCCGAGCGCTCTCCCGTTGACTCCTGTACTCCACCAGGCCGAGAGGTGGAGTCGACGGGGGAGCGTCAGCAGTCGACTCACCGCAGTGAAGATACCGCGGTGAGTAGATCTAAGTACGTCGACTTCAGCTACGTTATTCACGTAGCTGAAGTTGCGTAACTTAGATAGATTCTCTCCCTTCCTCCACCCCTCCCCCCGTGTAGACCAGGCCTAAGTGTTCTAAGTGTTCTCCATCCAGAAAGCAATTTTAATATCTAAAGTGGAGTTAAAGCACCACATCTGCCACAATGTGGGCACAGGAATCAGTCAGTATTTCTATTTGGGGCCCGATACCTGATAGCATGATGTGAAAGCAGAAAACCCTCCCACCTTATTATATATAGGTTAGCACTGAATGAACATCAAAACACGAGAGGCCACCACAAGAAGACAATCATTTGTTGGTTATGTTAACACTGTGACAGAATAAGAGTGAGAGGTACCCCTCTCTCCCCATCTCTTCTCTACCAAACACCAGTTAGAAATAAATCAAACTTTCCTCCAGGGAGTTCTGAGACTAAATTGTGAGATAGGACTGGGTTATAGGTGATAAGATAATTATTTCAGGATGAATCAATTATGGACACTGAGGCTTTAGGCAATACATTAGATTAACTCATATTCCAATATTTGCACAGTTTTGACTGAAATAATTGCACGCTTAATGTCCATGATGTGAATAGATTCCGAAGATTTCTCACATAAAATGAAACTGCAATAATTTGATCATTGAGTTCCAGAGGTCTGAGCTATAACCTCTACATAGAGCTCATTAAAATGAACATGGTAAATGAATGCAACTATATGAGAAGGTGGGGAGAGTCCCTGGGCTAGGAGTCTTTCTTTGAACCACAGGTCTTATCTTGCTACCTCCTCCATATATGTAACGATAAAAATAATCATTATGAAATACTGTTAAGATCAGTGGTTCTCAACCTATTTACGATTGTGGGCTGCATATGTGGCCCACAATGTGTTATGTGGGCCTTATCCAATACTACCTCTATGGCCCTGAGGAGGTCACATGGGCCGCAGCTGTGTGCTGATTGGGCCGCAAGTGGCCCGCAGGCCACAGGTTGAGAATCACTGGTTTAGATAGTTTTTTACTCCACTCTTGTCTTTACAAAAATGTATATAAATAGTTCTAACACTTCCTAGTAAGGGAGACAAGAGGCAGTTTCTTTTACATTTGATAGAACTGTCCTGGGTGAGGATCTTCATAGAATCATAGAATATCAGGGTTCGAAGGGACCTCAGGAGGTCATCTAGTCCAACCCCCTACTCAAAGCAGGACCAATCCCCAACTAAATCATCCCAGCCAGTGCTTTGTCAGGCCTGACCTTAAAAACCTCTAAGGAAGGAGATTCCACCACCTCCCTAGATAACTCATTCCAGTGCTTCATCACCCTCCTAGTGAAAAAGTTTTTCCTAATATCCAACCTAAACCTCCCCCACTGCAACTTGAAACCATTATTCCTTGTTCTGTCATCTGCCATCACTGAGAACAGCCAAGCTCCATCCTCTTTGGAACCCCCTTTCAGGTAGTTGAAAGCAGCTATCAAATCCCCCCTCATTCTTCTCTTCTGGAGACTAAACAATCCCAGTTCCCTCAGCCTCTCCTCATAAGTCATGTGCTCTAGCCCCCTAATCATTTTTGTTGCTCTCCGCTGGACTCTTTCCAATTTTTCCACATCCTGCTTGTAGTGTGAGGCCCAAAACTGGACACAGTACTCCAGATGAGACCTCACCAATGTTGAGTAGAGGGGAATGATCACATCCCTCGATCTGCTGGCAATGCCCCTACTTATACAGCCCCAAATGCCGTTAGTCTTTTTGGCAACAAGGGCACACTGTCGACTTATATCCAGCTTCTCATCCACTGTAACCCCTAGGTCCTTTTCTGCAGAACTGCTGCCTAGCCATTCGGTCGCTAGTCTGTAGCAGTACATGGGATTCTTCTGTCCTGAGAGCAGGACTCTGCACTTTTCCTTGTTGAACCTCATCAGATTTCTTTTGGCCCAATCCTCTAATTTGTCTCGGTCCCTCTCTATGGTATCCCTACCCTCCAGTATATCTACCACTCCTCCCAGTTTAGTATCATCTGCAAAGGTGTTGCAATGGGGGGAGGGATAGCTCAGTGATTTGAGCATTGGCCTGCTAAACCCAGGGTTGTGAGTTCAATCCTTGAGGGGGCCACTTAGGGATCTGGGGCAAAATCAGTACTTGGTCCTGCTAGTGAAGGCAGGGGGCTGGACTCGATGACCTTTCAAGGTCCCTTCCAGTTCTAGGAGATGGGATATCTCCATTAATTTCAATCCACGCCATCCTCCAGATCATTAATGAAGATATTGAACAAAACTGGCCCCAGAACCGACCCTTGGGACACTCCGCTTAAACTGAATATATGAAATTTCTGGTACCAGATTACCCCGTTATCATGTTGTGTGGTACTCTTAGGTCCTCTGATAAATAAAACAAGTATTGGAAAAGCAAAGATTCTCAGACTGCATTGCTTGGGTTAGAAATATGTGGGATATTTTTATTATAGGAGAGCTTACAAGTAACTTTAAAACAGGATCCAGTGATGATTTTATAATCTTTCTCCAGTTTTGGAATATAGAATCATAGAATTATAGGACTGGAAAGGGCCTCAAGAGGTCATCTAGTCTAGTCCCTTGCACTCACGGCAGGATTAAGTATTAGCTAGACTACCCTTGACATGCGTTTGTCTAACCTGCTCTTAAAAATCTCCAATGATGGAGATTCCACAACCTCCCTAGACAATATACTCCAGTGCTTAACTACTCTGACAGTTAGGAAGTTTTTCCTGATGTCCAACCTAAACTGCCCTTGCTGCAATTTAAGCCCATTGCTTCTTATCCTATCCTCAGAAGTTAAGGAGAACAATTTTTCTCTCTCCTCCTTGTAGCAACCTTTTATGTACTTGAAAACTGTTATCCTGTCCCCTCTCAGTCTTCTCTTCTCCAGACTAAACAAACCCATTTTTTTCAATCTTCCCTCAGAGGTCATGTTTTCTAGACCTTTAATCATTTTTGTGGCTCTTCTCTGGACTTTCTCCAATTTGTCCACATCTTTCCTGAAATGTGGCGCCCAGAACTGGACACAATGCTCCAGTTGAGGCCTAATCAGCACCAGGGCCGCCCAGAGGCTTCAGGGGGCCTGGTGCAAAGCAATTTCGGGGGCCCCTTCCATAAAAAAAAGTTGCAATACTATATAATACTATATTCTCGCGGGGGGCCCTGTGGGGCCTGAGGCAAATTGCCCCACTTGCCCCCCCTCTGGGCGGCCCTGATCAGCACAGAGTAGAGTGGAAGAATTACTTCTTGTGTCTTTCTTACAGTGCTCCTGCTAATACATCCCAGAATGATGTTTGATTTTTTTGCTACAGTGTTACACTGTTGGCTCATATTTAGCTTGTGATCCACTCTGACCCCCAGATCCCTTTCTGCAGTACTCCTTCCTAGGCAAAAACAACCAGGAGTCCGGTGGCACCTTAAAGACTAACAGATTTATTGGGCATAAGCTTTCGTGGGTAAAAAACCTCACTTCTTCAGGCAGTCATTTCCCATTTTGAAGGTGTGCTTCCTGATTGTTCCTTCCTAAATGGAGTGCTTTTGCATTTGTCCTTATTGAATTTCATCCTTTTTACTTCAGACCATTTCTACAGTTTGTCCAGATCATTTTGAATTTTAATCCTATCCTCCAAAGCACTTGCAACCCCTCCCAGCCACTGATAAATTACTCTCTGGGAATGTTTTACCAGTTATGCACCCACCTTATAGTAGCTCCATCTAGGTTGTATTTCCCTAGTTTGTTTATGAGAAGATCATGCAAGACAGTATCAAAAGCTTTACTAAAGTCAAGATATACCACGTCTACCACTTCCCCCCATCCACAAGGCTTGTTACCCTGTCAAAGAAAGCTTTTTGACACGATTTGTTCTTGACAAATCCATGCTGTTACTTATCACCTTATTATCTTCTAAGTGTTTGCAAATTGATTGCTTAAATATTTGCTCCATTATCTTTCTGGGTGCTGAAGTTAAGCTGGCTGGTTTATAATTCCCCAGGTTGTCCTTATTTCCCTCTTTATAGATTGGCACGATATTTACCCTTTTCCAGTCCTCTGGAATCTCTTCCGTCTTCCATGACTTTTCAAAGATAATCGCTAATGACTCAGATAACTCCTCAGTCAGCTCCTTGAGTATTCTAGGATGTATTTCATCAGGACCTGGTGACTTGAAGACATTTAACTTGTCTAAGTAATTTTTAACTTGTTCTTTCCCTATTTAAGCCTCTGAACCTGCCTCATTTTTACTGGCATTTACTGTGTTGGACGTCCAATTGCTACTAACCTTTTTGGTGAAAACTGAAACAAAAATGTCAATGAGCACTTCTGTCATTTCCACATTTTTTTGTTATTGGTTTCCCTCCCCTCATTAAGTAATGGGCCTACCCTGTCCTTGATCTTCCTCTTGCTTCTAATGTATTTGTAGAATGTTTTCTTCTTACCTTTTATGTCTCTAGCTAGTTTAATCTCACTATGTGCCTTGGCCTTTCTAATTTTGTCCCTACATAATTGTGTTATTTTTTTATATTCATCCTTTGTAATTTGACCAGTTTCCACTTTTTGTGGGATTCTTTTTTGAGTTGCAGATCACTGAAGATCTGCTGGTTAAGCTAGGGTGGTCTCTTGCTATACTTCCTATCTTTCCTATACAGTGGGATAGTTTGCTCTTGTGCCCTTAGCAATGTCTCTTTCAGAAACTGCCAACTCTCTTGAACTGTTTTTCCCCTTAAACTTGCTTCCCATGGGATCTTACCTACCAACTCCCTGAGTTTGCTGAAGTCTTCCTTTTTGAAATCCATTGTCTTTAATGTGCTGTTTTCCTCCTACCATTCTTTAGAACCATCAACAATCTGACAACAGTACATTCACTAAGGGTCAGATAAATATTTTTTTAATTATAAATCCAGTGCATTCTTCCCAAGTCATTGTAGGTACCTAATTGTAATATTTGATACATTTCTTTTTGCTTTTTCCTATTTGATAGGAATTATCCTACACAGCCTCTCCACCTGCCACACCTCTTCACCCATTCTATGTTAGGAAATAATTTAAAATAAGAAATGATAAAAACATGTTAAGACTATGTAGTGCAAACTGGGCAATAATTAGTCATGACTATGTGTTCCAATGGATGTCTTGCTTGTGGCCTGTGGTGACTGCAAAAGCGCGATCAAAACAATGTCTAAACATACAATCCCCAGAGTCAAGTTAAAAAACAAAAAGAAAACAAAAAAACATCTGGAATCTAGAGTCATTCTCTAAGTCCCTGCCAGAGTTGAGGACATTGGTGCACCTCAGTCCCTCCTATTCTCTCCCTGTGGCACTCAGTAGTTTAGCCTCCAGAGGGCTGTAATGTTTGGGTATAATCCAGATTATTGGGCTCAATGCAAGGGTAATTGGGTGGGGTTTATTATCCTGGGATTTGTGCAGGAGGTTAGGCTATACCATCTGGTGATCCCTTCTTGCCTTAAACTCTGACTCTGTGAGAAGAAGAGAGTATCCCATGAAGAGATGTGTGATTAATTATCATTCACATTTATTATGGTAAGACATAAGGGCCAACAAAGAATGGGGCTGCACTGTGCTAGGCACTGTTCAAACATGGAGTAGTAGGCAGTCCCTGCCCTGAAGAGCTTACAATCTAAATGACAAGGCAGACAGTGTGAGGGAAGAGATGTAACACACAAACAAGAAAAATGTGTTGGCAGCAAATGGCATGTAAGTTCCACAACTTTTTGTTGTTGTTGTTTTGTTTTGGTGGGTTTAGTTAGGAGATAAGCTAAATGGAAAGAAAAATGAAGGTAAAGAAGATGAGGGGGACAGCGCATGGGAGAGGCGGGTTGGGTAGGTGTGTAGTGAATCTGAGGTGAAGGGACTGTGAGGGCAGGGGAGGAAGAAGGTGTATGAAACAGCCAATCAGCATATGGCAGAGAAAGTCCAGTGAAGACTGTAGAAAGTTCTCAAAAATGTCCAAAGGTCCCTGCTTTGACTGCTTCTCCTCCTACCAGCTGTAAAGCTGTTATCTGGGTTTTTCATTTACCAGGCATTAAAAAGATGTCTTGACCGCCGCAGATGCTTCCCTCTGATGCAGGATCCTGATGACCATCATTTCTATGTACAGCCTGTACGAATAAAAATAATTCAATATGTTTTTCATTATGTAGTTCCCAGTCATTTGGCCAAGTTTCTTGTTTTCTTTCCTCCCTATCAATTGTTCTACTGCTTGCTACTTTTCCACTGCTCTCTCCTGATTTATGGAAGACCATTCCTTGAGAATAAAACAATTTTGTCTTTGTTAATGGGTCTTCTCATGGAGTGACCCACTGCCAGTCCAGAACATTCTTCTTTCAGTTTGTCCTCCACACACACCCTGTTGCCTTTCCAGGATTTTTCGAGCTTTGGAAGCATTTTCTGGGATCTTGAATGTTGAACTGTCTCTTAAGGACTATGAAAGGCTGGTGCTTAGAGAAAGATATGTACATATTCTCTCCTGCAGAGGCAAATGGGCAGAGCTATCCAGCAGTCTCTCCATATTGGCAGAGAAACACTCCATAAGAGGAGCCATTCAGAAATAAGACACAATTCATCTATTTCTTCCTTTGTGTGCCATTGCTTTTTTCAGTGAATTTGTAAGAGACGAAGTAATGTCTTTAATAATTTTAATAGTAAGGATGATCTATTTAAAAATCTTTTTACCTGTGTGATGGCTGAAACCAGGTCCTAGTTTAGTCATTGAAAGCTCTCAGAACACACATATAACTTTAAAACATTTCAGACATCCTTGTCAAATAAAGTTGTTCTGCACTTTCATTTTTGGTGGAACACGGTTCTCTAAATTTTATAAAGATGAACTGGTTTGTAGTTTATGCAGCCATACTGTGATCTGATTCTGTTTCCAATGAAATTAGTAAAACTTATGCTGAGTGCAGGAATGAGCACTTCCTTGTGATATTGATGTTCCAGTTTGTCCATCATCTGCTTAGGCAATATTTTTCTTTCTATACCTCATTCTGATATTACCGTGGCCCTAATTACAAATTGTATAAAGGGTGTCTTTCCCTTATCTAGAGCAGATAACTGCATTTAAACACATTTTTAGTTTTTTATGAAACTTTCCCATTATCTCAGGTTGTATATAAGATAAATAGATTTTTAAAATATTTATTTTTATACTTTCAATTGCCTGAGAATCATTGTGAGATGCTAAAATTTGATCCACCATTTTGAGATAATTGATGCAGTCATTTGAAAGTACTTATGTAGAGTAATATTGCATAAACGTTTTAAATATTAGAACTTTGTTGCAGGTGCTGTTTTAATTTTGAATGTCAACTGCCTTCTCTTGTTCTCTAGGCTGGGTCTTGATCTTCTGTGTTTTACTGTAAATAGCGGATATTTTTCTGTTGTGTATTGCTGAAGCATGCTTGTGCATTGCCTTACTGTCTCTTACGTCATAAGTTACTTATCACTTGATTATCCCAGTCATTTCTTCTTTTTAGTTAGCTGAGTATGCAGCTAACCAGTGTTTCAGTTAGAAAACAGGTTTAGTGAAACTACAGTCTGATTTGCTATATGGTTTTAGACACAGAGGGCTGATTGTTATATGAATCTCTTGATTAGTAGCTTTTCACTATCTGATTCCAGAAATCTTTTCTTTATATGCGTTGGCCCCGTAGGCTTCTAGTTTCTTTCTTAGGTAATCTTGCTCTTTCTTAGCTTTTTGAATAAATACATTTCAGACTTTTCAATTCCCTGTATGTATATGTTAGTCAGTTTTCTTTGCTAATCGGTCAAAGTAATAAAAATTTCCATTTCAGTCTGTCATATGACAAACATGACATGATAGACTCCATCCTCTGCCCAATGAAATTAATGGCAAAACTCTCGTTAACTTCAATGAGAGCAGGATAAGACCTAATATGAATTTTCCATAACTTTTCCCTAATAGTAAAATTTTGTTTATGAGCATATAAGAGTTCATATGTGTATGAGATTGAAAGTGTGTAGCTGCATGTGAAGGGGAGGAAAGGATTTTTGGAATGATTCATATGGACTGCGTTCAAGTAGCGCAATAATCTTGTGAATTATTGAAAGCTGAATTGTATTGTGGGCGTAGAATGTAAAGACTGCAGTCTCTAAGGTGCCACAAGTACTCCTGTTCTTTTTATGAGAGGAAAATATTCCTTTTATGACTGGATCCATCTATGAGTTGTAGACTCCCAGAATACAGGAGGCCAAGAGGCATGAGTGATGGAAAGCCTTAGGCACATGTTGAAGTCAGTTATATAATATGGTCCAAGGCAGCTCACATTGAAATCAAAAGGGCATTTCCATTATCTTAGCAGAAATTAGATCAGGCCTGATAGGCATAAAAGTTAACATATGTCTAAATGTTCCAGTCAGGATGGCTGAACAGAATTGTTTGCGGTTGAGTATCAGGCTGAGTATTCTAAGAATGCGTGTCTGTAAGTTTATCTTATCTTTTATCTTTGCCACAAAGCTTTCAATGATATGGTAAAATCTAGTAGATAGTGTTTTAAGAATTTGATTTTTTAAAGACTGTATTTTTATGTCATGGTTTTATGCTGTGCTGATATTTTGGCCCTGTAAATAATGTTAAATTATATAATTTTCTTTGACTGTATTGAATTCAAGCATATAAGGACAGATACAGTCTCCAAGAAAGGACCAATATTTTATGGTCAAAGTTGTTGCCTTTCATCTAATCTAATTGATTAGAACAAATGTGTGTGTGAGAAAGAGAGAGAGAGAGAATAAATATATCTTTCCTATAGAGTCCAACTCTTACCTTTTTCAACGATTGCTGAAACAAGGCAGTTTCACCTAAATAACTAGCTAACTGGTGTTCACCTACAATATGGAAAATAATTCCCTTCACTGCAGGAATTATTGAGTGAAATTCTGTGGCCTGTTATGCAGGAGGACAGATTAGATGATCATAGTGGTCCCTTCTGGCCTTAGGATCTATGACCTGTTCATCTGTAATCAGTCCATTGTTGTTGGCAAAAATGTTGTTGTAGCTATGTTGGTTCCAGGATATTAGAGAGACAAGGTGGGTGAGGTAATATCTTTTATTGGACCAACTTCTGTTGGTGAAAGAGAGAAGCTTTCGAATTTACACAAAGCTCTTGTTCAGGTCTGGGAAAGGTACTCAGCATCTCAGCTAAATACAAGGTGGAACAGATTGTGAAGCATAAGGAGTTAACACATGTTACAAGAGATTGATGGTGTCTTATGCTTAACCACCTGTTCCACCTTGTATCTGGCTGTGACACTCTGAGTACTGTTCCCAGTACTTAAGTAGAGCTCTGTGTAAGCTTGAAAGCTGGTCTCTTTCACCAACAGAAGTTGGTCCAATAAAAGATTTTACCTTACCTACCTTGCATCTGTGATCAAGTAAATTGTAAGAACAACTGCAAAGCTATTTGCCATCCTGATTTTTTAATCTGGTTTACTATCAGAAGAATTTTACTATGTTTGATATTAAACATTTAACCCCTTTGCTCACTTCTACTACAGTTTGTGTGTTACACCAAAGAGAAAAGATGATCTTTTTAGTGTAGACCTTGTATTGTATTACCAGCATTTCAAAGGTAACTTAATAGGTAGATATGGCAACATTTCATGGATGAAGAAACTGAGTCAGAGAGGATAAGTGACTTGCTCAAAGCCACAAAAGGGTTCAGTGTCAAAGTAAAGTTAAAACTCAGACCACTAGATTATATCTTTTTGTACAGTAGTGTTCTGTATTAATGAGAATGATAATTATGAATTTTATTAGTAAATGATCGTTTTATTCCAGATTAAAACCTTAGACCAAAATATCCTCTCACCAATATGTTCTAACACTGAAATGTCCAGTCTCCATTGCCTCTATGATAATGCACCTGGAACTGAATTTCATCTCACCCTAAGTGAACTGCTTTGGCAGTTTTTCACCTGTGTTGAAGTCACCGTGCAAGGAAATTGTAGACCCATGTTCAAAATATTCTTCTCTTGCCTCAGTTGTATAATAGTACTAGGCCATTTGGCTGCAATTGTGATTTTTAATCAGTAGGTCATTAACTTCAATGACATCAGCGCTTTGCCAATAGGTATTTCAATTGGAGTAATGAAGATAATTGCATCATACATGTAGATGCATACCCCTACACTGTTGGCTACATAAAAAATCAGTAACTCTCATTTGTATTATCAGGAATTTAGAAAGAAGATAATGTGTCAGAAAGAGAATAACAGAGAGAGGGGGTCATAGAAACACACAGTTAATTTCTTTGGTAGTATTGAAGATCATAGTAATAGGAAGAGAATTAAGGTAGTCTAAATAAAGGTGTAATATGAGCAGTTCATTCATTGTTTCTGCTTGAAAGGGAACAGAACAATCATATAACTTTCAAGGGAAATTGGGAGTAATATCAGGGGACCGTGCTAAAGATGCAACAGATGCAACCATGAACAGTGTTCATGGAAGAGAAACAGGGAGTACACGGTTCAGAGTATGTTGGAACATTAAATTGACTTCTGGGTTCCCATCAGTTTGCTAATTAGTTTACTTCCCATTCCTCCACAAGAGAGAATACTTTCCCTTAGGACACTTTTAAGCACACTTGAAAAAAAACCTGAAAGTATTTTCCCAAAATAGAATTTGATCTGCATTGCAGAAAAGAGGAGTTTAGGTTTAGTGTGCAAATAATTTGATTGGAGATCTGCACCTTATAGACACCTGTGAACACTATTACTAACTGACTGACCGAGCAGAAGGAAGGTCATACACAAGATTAGTAGTATTTTGTGTCTATCAAAACATTATTTTCTTTGAAGACATTAAAATGTGTTTGAATTGGTTTTATTGTTCACTTTCATATTAATCAGGTTAAAAATGCACTTTGATGTAACTATCATTAAAATTTCACTTGGTAGGAAAAATTTATTCATTATGAACAAATTTATTGCTTGATTGGGTTGCACTTTTAAAAGGTGAAGAACTACAAATTAAAATTGTTGGTTTCCAGTATGAAAGAAAAATGTATGGATAGAAGGTAAATACCATTTACTAGAAATGCATGATGTTTATCTTGCATAATTACTAATCAAGATTCATAGACTGTTTTACACTTTTCATCACTTACTTTTTTATTTTGTTCTCTGGAACTGGTGATGATTGAAAATGTAATTTCTAAAATACTAAATATACTGTGTTCTGCATCGATGGACATGGTTGGTCAGAAGCAATGAAGAAAATTCATTCCCAAATTCCCATCACTAGGGTCAAATGTCCGCAAGACAAGAATTAAAATGTAATTTCTTCATTGAAATTATGAATTAGTCTCTTCACTGGTTTTAGTAAGAGGTGAATAAATCAAATGCTCTTGCACACTTAATATTTAGAGCATTCTTTCTCTTTGCTTTTTGTCATAGTCAAGAACTTTTTATGTTTTAACTACATTCATATTATGTACAGAGGAACTTAATAACGAAACATAAAGGAGTTAGCACCCGGAATGTGGTATTTTAAAAAACTTTGTCTTTATTAAAATTAGCTTTCTCTTACTTTCAATCTAAATTGCAATAACCTAAAATATGTATAAAGTTGGTTTCCATCACAAAACTACCACTTATTTTAATTCAGTTGACAGTCTCAGCCCAAGGAATGGCAGACCTAGACAAGCTGGATGTTGTAGCTGAGGATTGGGATGCTATGGAAGATCTAATTGTATCCTTTGGATTTGCATGTGAATCTCCCCGTCTTCACATGTGAAAGGGAATATGGACAATTCCATAGTATCATTCTTCTTTTCCCAAACTCCCACAGAAGATAGTCTGCAGATCTGGGGATTCTTGGGCAGGCTAGGGCCTGGGAGGACTTGTATCATTGTCTCCCCTTTTGGCACCTAGAACAAATGGAACATCAGTGCAGACAGAAGTAGTGTTAATTCTTTCAATAAAATGGCGCTTGTCCTTCCAGGATGCTCACGGAGATTAGCGATGGGCGACTGCTCGTCTGCCTCTAGAGGGCTGATCTCCAGAGTTCCAGAAGGCTGTTTTCTCCCCCATCCTTTTAACATCTACATGAAGCCTTTGTGAAAAATTAAGACATCATGTTTAAAATACCAGCTACATACAGATTTCACATAGCTCTGTCCTTTACCTCTGACAAAAGTAGTACCATCTTCCAATTCTTCCTCTGCCTGGTTGAGATAAGAACCTGGATGAACGGTGGCTGTCAGAAACTGACCCCAGGCAAGATGGTGAAAAGAGAGAAATACTTTGAGACCCAGCAAATATTATCACCTTGCTGTCCATTCTAAACGGTCTGCTTTCACATCATCAATTCAATTTGCAACATAGGACTGCTCCTGTACTCCCCACTGCTGCTGGGTGACACAGACACACAGCAACAGATGTGAAAGCAAGAAAAACCATTTTTTGTACATATACCAATAGAAATATACTATCTTATTACACATTGAGCATGCCACAGTAAAGCCTGCCTTCGGAATCCAACAGAAATAATGTTAACTTACTATGTGTAGACAGAGCTTTCCAACGTTTTTAAAAAGCTTCTTAGTCCATGATGTAGCAGCCTATCTCCTCAGCAACACTGGCTAGTAAAAGCTCATCACTGTGATGCTCCATTCCCAGCATGGACTTCTCAGATACATCAGGTCAAGATCACTGTATCATTAGTGTTAATCTTAATGTCCTTCTATGGAATGGGTTTAAGGTATTGAAGAGAGCAGTTCCCTGGTTGCTCTGATGACCTTCAACAGCTACATCCGTCAAGAACTATGAAACTGCAAGAGGCAGGGCTTCCTCATCAATGGGGAAAGGCTTAGAGGAGATAAGAATGACCTTAATCTTGATGTCTTCAGAACAAAGCGTGAAACTCCCATCTTCAGTTTAACCTTTCCACAGCTGAAACTAAAAACAGAAGCGGAGGGGGAGATAAATGGAAGAGGAAGAACAAGGAGTGAGGACCAGATGAAAGAGAGAGAGGAGGAGCTATATAAAAGCAAAACAAATACATTAGCCCCAACTGCCTCAGTTCAGAGGAAAATTAGGAGACTGGCCTATTGTGATTTTGGTTATATCTTGGGAGGTATTTGGATGCTACAGTGATGGGTGCCATTATAAGAGCATAGGCAGGTCACCATGGTGATGAATGTGATATAAATGTCTATATAGGTACTTTTATGGCCCTCATCCCATAAGTGTCTGAGTGCCTTCCAATCATGAATGGAGTTTATCCTCACAACACCTTTTTGAGGTACTATTTGCATTTTACAGAGGAACTGAAATACAGGGTAGATTAAGTGATTTGCCCAGAAGTAACACATGAAGTCAGTAGGAGAGCAAAGAGCTGAACTCAGGTCTCCTGTGTCCCAGTCAGATCCTAGACTAGACCATCTATCTCTCCACTAACTATCTGTCTTTTCCTATCATTCTGCCTACATGAGAACTGAAGGATCTATCACTAAATTCAGACCCCAGTTCTTCATGTAGGAGGACACATTAGCTGTTCAGTGTTTTACTGCACACTTCCAATTATATATGATAGATCTTCTAATGAATAATAAGACTTTTGAGAAAAGAAACATAACACCTACATGCACCTATATGCTTCCATAATAAAGAATGCAGTCTTTCTACCAGAAATACTAACACAGACAACTGTCTGCTTTCATTTGCCTTTCTATTTTGCTCTTATAACTGTTGGCAGTTTTACCTATAGTACTTTAGCCTAAAATGAAAACCTGTATAGGGTCATAGAGTTTAAGTGTTCTCCATCACTGAGGAAAACATAATTCTTAGAAAGAAATTTACAGGTAATTGAATAATATTATAGAACTATGAAAGATCTACTACAGATACTTCACCTAGTCCATTCCTCTGCCATTGTAGAATGTTTCTCTCTCTGTTATATATTTGCCTCGTTTACATGGATATCTGCTAAGTCATGATGTCATACTGCGGAAAGGGATCTGGGGGTTATAGTGGATCACAAGCTAAATATGATTCAACAGTGTAACACTGTGGAAAAAAAAGCAAACATTCTGGTATGTATTAGCAGCAGGGCCGGCTCCAGGCACTAGCTTAACAAGCAGCCAAGGGAGAGGGGCGGCACCTGCGGCAATTCGGGGGGGTGGCAGGTCCTGTCACTCCCTCTAGGAGCGAAGGACCTGCCGCTGAACTGCCGCCGCCGATCGTGGCTTTTTTTTTTTCCCAATTGCCGCCGCCTAGCGCGATCACGGCATTTTTTTTATTTTTTTTTTGCTTGGGGCAGCAGAAATGCTGGAGCCGGCCCTGATTAGCAGAAGCATTGTAAGCAAGACACAGGAAATAATTCTTCCACTCTACTCTGTGCTGATTAGGCCCCAATTGGAGTATTGTGTCCAGTTCTGGGTGCCACATTTCAGGAAAGATGTGGACAAATTGGAGAAAGTCCAGAGAAGAGCAACAAAAATGATTACAGGTCTAGAAAACATGACCTCTTAGGGAAGATTGAAAAAACTAGGTTTGTTTAGTCTGGAGAAGAGAAGACTGAGAGGGGACATGATAACAGTTTTCAAGTACTTAAAAGTTGTTACAAGGAGGAAGGAAAAAAAATGTTCTTCTTAACCTCTGAGGCTAGGACAAGAAGCAATGGGCTTAAATTGCAGCAAGGACAGC
This sequence comes from Chrysemys picta bellii, assembly GCF_011386835.1. Lineage (NCBI taxonomy): Eukaryota > Metazoa > Chordata > Testudines > Emydidae > Chrysemys > Chrysemys picta. Next base: position 123,440,018 of record NC_088794.1, on the reverse strand, counting down.
TTAGGTTGGACATTAGGAAAAACTTCCTAACTGTCAGAGTGGTTAAGCACTGGAATAAATTGCCTAGGGAGGTTGTGAAATCTCCATCATTGGGGATTTTTAAGAGCAGGTTGGACAAACACCTATCAGGGATGGTCTAGGTAATACTTTGTCCTGCATTGAGTGCAGGGGACTGGACTAGATGACCTCTCGAGATCCCTTCCAGTTCTATGATTCTATGGGCATCCACTATTTCCCTGGGATATTATTCTCCAGGATTATAGGAAGTTTCTAAAAGACAGAAAAGAAAAAGTAAACAGGTTCTGTACTCAGATAAGTATCTTCAATACATGTATTATCTGGAAAAGAGGGTGAATAGTGAATTAGCAAAAACTACAAATGACAAAACTATATAGATTGGTCAAGACTAGATAAGGCCATGAGGTATTCCAAAGAAGCCTAACAAAGCTGGGTGAATGAGCAGCACAATAGCAGATGAAATCCATTATCAACAAGTGCAAGGTCATGCACATTTAAAAGACTAATTTGAACTACTTACACCATTTCTAGGTTCTAAATTAGCTAACCAATAGGGAAATGACCTGGATGCCATTATGAGCATATCAATGAAACACTCTGCTCAGTGTTCAGCAGTGGTCAAAAAAGTATGTGTGAGAAGGGAATGTTAGGAAGTAAAAAAAATGGGAACGTGAACAATTCCAAAATATTTATAATGCCCTTATATAAACTGATATGACCTCCCCTGGAATATTGTATAGTCACTCTTTCTCAAAAAAAGCTAGAAGAGAAATGGAAGGCAAATGGCAAAGACTGAGACCATTTAATTTGGAGGGGAGATCAAAAAGGGACATGATAGAGGTAAACAAAATAAGGAATAGTACAGAGAATATAAATTAAATGCTACTATTTACCTCTTTTTCATAATACACGAACAAAGAGGGCATTGAATGTAATTGCAAAGCAGCACTAGGATTGTTTTACACAAAATATAACTTGTGAAACTCATTGCCAAGATATATCAGTAAACCAGAAAGTTTAATAGGTTTCAACAAGGGATTAGACATCTATATTGATAATGACAATACCCAAATTTTCATTAAATAGAATTTTTAAGAATGAAGAAATATAAATTCTCATGCTTCAGGGTATAAGGCAACCACTAACTAATGAGGGTTAGGACGAAGCTTCCCCCATATACACCTCTACCTTGATATAATGCTGTCCTTGGGAGCCAAAAAATCTTACTGCGTTATAGGTGAAACCGCGTTATATCGAACTTGCTTTGATCCGCCGGAGTGCGCAGCCCCGCCCCCCCCCCCCCCCCCGGAGCACTGCTTTACCGCGTTATATCCGAATTTGTGTTGTTATCGGGTGGCGTTATATCAGTGTAGAGGTGTAATAATGGGTAGATTATTCCATTACTGTCCACTCTGGTGTTTCCTGATCCTTTCTCTGAAGCAGTGGTCCCCAACCTTTTTGTGGCCAGTAGCGCATTCATGTTTTCAGAAGAGTGTGGCGGGCGCCAAGAATTTTTCAAGGCTTATTTTGTATTTGTACATTAAATAATACAAAAAAATCATATTTAATATTACATAATATATGAATCCAGAGAGAAGAGAGAAGCCGCGAGAACAGAGAACACTGGCGCCCGCAGCCCCGGAGTACTCTGTTCCCAGCCGGGGCAGGGCCCCGGCTTCTCTTCCATGCTGGGCACTAGGTAGGCCCCGCGCCTGCCGGGGACAGAGAACAATGGCGCCTGCAGCCCCGGAGTTCTCTGTCCCCAGCAGGCGCAGGGCCGCGGCTTCTCTCTGGCTTAAGCCGAGGCCCTGCGCCTGCCAGGGACCGAGAACATCGGCGCCCGCAGCCTGCAGCCCCGGAGTTTTCTGTCCCCGGCAGGCACGGGGCCGCGGCTTCTCTCCCCTGCTGGGTACTAGGCGGGCGCACATAAATGCCCCGGTGGGTGCCATGGCGCGCATGGGCACCGCGTTGGGGACCATTGCTCTGAAGCATCTGCTATTGGCCACTCTCAGAGACATGATACTAGAGGTGATAGACCACTTGTTTTATCTGGTATGGCAATTCCTGTGTTCCTGTATTTGTTTTCCCTAGATTATTTGTAGTTTATAAGGATAAAGTTAAAGGGAAAGCTGTTCCACTCAAAGGCTATTGAAAAGGATTAGGTTCTGCATCTAATCCTCTTATGATTGTGTAGGGTATAGTTGTACCACAGCATCTAGCCACACCATTTAAAGAGCCTTCCATGGCTTGCTGAATTTAATTTTTTTTTTTAATTAATGGAGATATCCTATCTCCTAGAACTGAAAGGGACCTTGAAAGGTCATTGAGTCCAGCCCCCAGCCTTCACTAGCAGGACCAAGTACTGATTTTGCCCCAGATCCCTAAGTGGCCCCCTCAAGGATTGAGCTCACAACCCTTGGTTTAGCAGGCCAATGCTCAAACCACTTAGCTATCCCTCCCTCCTGAAGGAACATGTCAATTTTGGAAATTTGTAAAATGGCTCTCTTTGGGTATGTCTACTCTGCATCTAAACACCCAAAGCTGGTCCGTGTCCGCTGACGTAGGCTGCAGGGATGTTAAATTGCTGTGTAGACATTCAGGGTTGGGCTGGAGCCTGAGTTCTGGGACCCCTTGAGGGAGCAGGGTCCCAGAGCCCAGGCTCCAGCCCAAGCCTGAATGTCTGCACTGCAATTTTACAGTCCTGCAGCCCAAATCCCCGCGAAACCAAGTCAGCTGACACAGGCCAGACACAGGCGTTTAAATACTGTGTTGACATACCGTCTATGTGTCAAGTCAGATGCTTGTTTTGGGAGAGTAAATAGTAATGCCTATTTTTATATAGCACTTTTCATCAGTAGATCTCAAAGTTCTTCACAATCTTTAATATATTTATCCTCACAACATCCCTGTGAGGTAGGGAAGCATTATCATCTTTGTTTTAGAGATGGTGAACTGAAGCGCAGAAAGACTATGTGACTTGCTTAGGGTCACACAGGAAGTCCATGGCCAGAGGCAGATTATGGTTTTGTGGGGCCCTGGGCCAGAGCAAGTGCCTCCCCCCCTTCTGTCTGTAGTTCCCCCTACTCTCCCTCCCCGCACTCCTGCCGGGAGCAAGGTCAGGGCACAGATGTGCTCATTTTTCTAGGGGCCCCTGCCCTTTGGCCCAGTGACTAATCTGCCATTGTCCATAGCAGAGCAGGGAATTTAACCTTGGTCTCCCACATCCGAAGCTAGTACTCTAACCACTCGACAATCCTTCTCCACTAGTAGTTTTACAGCCTTTAAGATTTCTCCTCACCATTTCCTATGGTTGTTATTACTTGTTACTGTAATGTCTCAGTAGTGGAAATCTGCATGGCCAATTCTTAAAGGAGAAAGGAAGGTTACTTACCAATGATTTGAGTTGTTCAAATGTGTTGCCTTTACAGATATACAATCTCCTATCCTCCGTCCCCCTCTTCTTCAGATTTTCTTTTTATGAATTTAGCAGTTAAAGTGACCTGGGAGAGCTAGGGCCACAGCTTTTTGTGCACCTTCATAAGTAGTTCAGTATTTATGAGGTAGCATGCATAAGGTTTAATGACCACTGCTTTCAGCACTGAGAGCATGCTCTTCCCAATAGTGTGGATCTGCAAAGGCAACACACTCAAGCTCCAGATAATGATAAATAGCCTTCTTTTCCTATAATAACATTTAATATAAATTCTTCTGTTTCTCTTTTATGAGGCAAAGCACATACCTGTATTGTGCATCTTAGAAGAGTTGTCACTTTATATTGGTAAAAGAAAATTATCCACTTTCAGTGCTTTCACAAAAAGATTTTTATAGTGAGTAAAAATAGTTATCTGAAAACAGGAATTGGCCAATTTAGAATAATGCATTGCGTAAAATATACTGTATTTATTTATAGTGTTTAATAGACCAGCAGAATTTCCATTAAATCCAGTGGGGTTTTTTTGTAAATCAAAGCATAAAAAAGTATCTGACCATCTATATTGATTTCTTTCCCTTGCTGCCTATAACGTGTGTCTATTTTTAAGTTTTGATGAATATCTCTATTATTGAATAAAGTACTGCCAAAAAGGAACATAGCTAATGACCTATACAGGTTTAATGATAGTTTAGGCATACAGTATGTCTAAAGAGTGTATTAATATACCATTATTTTATCAATTTTATAGTTTAGCTAACTGGCATTTTCTTTTAATAAATATTAAAGGCTCCTGTTACTTTCTTAAAAAGCATATCTTGAGCAATTGCATATGTTAAAGATAATGTTTATATAGTTCCATCTGTTGTTACGAAGGCGGCTTTGGTGGTAGTCTGTGTTGTTCAGCTCTATGCTACCCTTATGTGTTGCTTTTTACTTAAACAGATGGTGAATCCAGTTGCCGAAGAGGGAAAAATGACAAGAATCAATCGGAAGCCATAGATTTCTAAAAACCTCTAATGAAAATCAGTTGTGTACAGACTTAGCACTCTTCTACCTCTCATACGTAGAAGTATCATCATTAATCCATAGTAAATAGAAACAGTGTAATTGTAAATAGTGCCTTTTCCTTTTTTTGTGGGGGGGGAAAAAAAGGCAATTTCCTAAAAGAGTACTCTAAGCTTCCCCTTGTCCACTACTATTTAGAAACATAAATATGATATGATCCCAAATTAGGAACAAAATATGTGTGTATATACAAAAATTAAAATATTTAAAAATCACTTCCTTTATTTACTTGCTAAATTCTAGATTTCCCTTGCAGACATCTAAAATGCTGGAGAGTACGCAGAAAAAAACCTTTTTCCTATGCTTCTCATATTTGCAGCATTATCAGTGGGGAGAGGGCATCAGCAGAATGTAATGGTCCAAACTGGATTTTGGCTGTATACCCTCAGCATTGCTGTTTTAGCTGAGGAATTATTTTTCACATGATGCTAATCACAGATATTGTATTGTTTTATGTCGTTTTCAGTACATAAAGAGGTAAGAACTCTGTTCTGAATTAATAAATGGTGGCAAAAGATGCTTACAAAGGGAGACTATGTGACTTGCCCAGGGTCACACAGGAAGTCCATGGCAGAGCAGGGAATTTAATCTTGGTCTCCCACATCCTAAACCTGTGCTTTAACCATTGGACAGTCCTTCCCCACTAGTAGTTTTACAGCCTTTAAGATTTCTCCTCACCATTTCCTATGGTTGTTATTTCTTGTTACAGTAATGTTTCAGTAGTGGGAATCTGCAGAGCAAATGAAAATATATTGTGTTAAACCAGCAGTTCCCAAATATTTTGCCTGCATAACTCCATTCTCAGACTTACTGCTTCCCAAGCCCCAGACAGCATGGAGAATGCCATTTTGTAGAGAAAAATGTTGTCCTTCACACATGGGCTCGCAACCCCATCTGCCGATGGAGCAACCCCATTTGGGGGCGCAACCCATAGTTTGGGAACTGCTGGGTTAAACACTGACCATTTTTGGCAGAAGTGCATTTTGGAAAAACTTATGAACAGTCAAATGCATACAAATGGATTTCTGGAAATCAAACAGTGGATAAAAATCTGATTTTTTAAAAAAACAAATCCAATTTACATGAAAAATCAGATTTGTTTTCATTTTGTTTCTTAAATTATAATTTTTTCTTTGTAAAAATAAACCTGTTGAAAATGAAATCTAAATGTAATACAAAATACATTAATGCCTAAAATTATAATCTCTTAAACATGTAAATAAAAAATAAATATGCATCCTTAAGCCTCTGTCAAAAACTTTGAGTTAAAGGCTGCTTTTCTATGTAAAGAAACAATCAGAGGAAAAACAGCTAATTTTTGAGATCAAGCTTTATAAATATGGCACAAAAGGTCATGCAGTGTATAAAGGGCTTCATCCTGTGAGGGATACAGAGATTGTGCTTTTGGGTGCAAGACACTGGCAAAGTCATCACAGGCATTGGGACAAGGCCTCTGACTTCAGGAGACACCATCATGTGATCTCCTCAGGATCATCCTGAGCCCACCTGGGTCTCATACTCCTATTTTATAGCTTCTCCCTGTCAGAGCTCTGATTGGCTCACTTCTCAAATTATGACTGTTTATGAATCCACCCACCATGGAAATGTACCTTCCAGCTCACTGTTCTGCCCAGTAACTACCAACCCTTGCTCCTGGATGGTCCTGAGCACGTCAAGTAAATGGCCTTGCTCTGGCTCCTTGCATGTGTACACAAAGATAGAAACAGAAATCCATTGATTTCGCAACTGCCTCCCTCTCTGTCTCTAAACAGATAAAATACTGTAGTGGGTTACATGAACAGAAGTCTTGGATTCGTGTTAGTTCTTTGTTTTTCTGAGGGTGGCTAGGAGGTGTGGGGCAGAGGAGTTATGTAACAAGAGCAGTGTGTGGAACCAGAAAGGTACAACACTGGTGTCAAAGCAGTACAGTGGGCAGAAGGTCAACATTCTTCAGATTGCAGCCTCTAATGTTGATTTCAACACTTAGGAACTAGAGAAAAAACACTGCCATGGCTGCAGGTCGTAAAAAAGACCCTATTTGGGAATATTTTCAAGAAATTCCGTTCCTCGGGGTAAAAAAGGAACACATGCCAGATGTAAACAGTGCAAAAAAGAGATAGTAGGCTTGGTTGTCATAACGAAACAACATTATGAAAAGTGCTTTTCAGAAGGCAGTGACATTGAAGATGATGTGGAATGTCAGAAGAATCTAGATCAGCTGGTTAGTAAACTCATTTTTGCACCATTCTTAGGGACTGACTATCATGCCAGGGTCCAGCTTAGACATAGGGTGTCTGACAGAATGCACACATTTGAGTGATCAGAGTGCAGGGAGAGAACAGGTGAGCCTTTAGAAAGCTGACAGAGGTAATTAGAGAATCAGGCTTGCCAGCGGGATGGGACAAGGAACCAATTAGCCCATCAGCCCAGGGCTGATAAAGAGGCAGGAAGGAAGTGCCAAGGGAGGCAGGAGAGAGAGAGGATTAAGGCTAGTTGAGCCCAGTTACTCAGAGGCCGCAAGGGAGGCCTGGTCTACACTAGGAGGTTATGTCGAATTTAGCAGCATTAAATCGAATTAATCCTGCACCCATCCACACAGCGAAGCTATTTAGTTCGACATAGAGGTCTCTTAAATTCGTTTTCTGTACTCCTCCCCAACGAGGGGAGTAGCGCTAAATTCGACATGGCCATGTCGAATTAGGATAGGTGTGGATGGAAATCGACGCTAATAGCTCTGGGAGCTATCCCACAGTGCACCACTCTGTTGACGCTCTGGACAGCAGTCCGAGCTCGGATGCTCTGACCAGCCACACAGGAAAAGCCCTGGGAAAATTTGAATTCCTTTTCCTGTCTGGGCAGTTTGAATCTCATTTCCTGTTTGGACATTGTGGTGAGCTCAGCAGCACTGGCAACGATGCAGAGTTCTCCAGCAGAGGTGACCATGCAATCTCAAAATAGAAAGAGGGCCCCAGCATGGACTGATCGGGAAGTCTTGGATCTGATCGCTGTGTGGGGCAATGAGTCCATGCTTTTGGAGCTGCGATCGAAAAGACGGAATGCAAAGATCTACGAAAAGCCATGACAGAGAGAGGATACAGCCGGGATGCAACGCAATGCCGCGTGAAAATCAAGGAGCTGAGACAAGCGTACCAGAAGACCAAAGAGTCAAACGGACACTCCGGATCCCAGCCCCAGACATGCCGTTTCTACGAGGCACTGCATTCCATTCTAGGTGCGGCCGCCACCACTACCCCACCACTGACCGTGGACTCCGAGGATGGGATATTGTCGACGGCCGCTTCCTCGGAGATGTTAGCGGATGGGGAAGATGAGGAAGGTGAGGAGGAGGAGGAGGCAGTCGACAGCGCTTACAACGCTCATTTCCCAGACAGCCAGGATCTCTTCATCACCCTCACAGAGATCCCCTACCAACCGTCCCCAGGCGTTAACCCAGACCCTGAATCAGGGGAAGGATCAGTCAGTAAGTGTTTTAAACATGTAAACATTTATTTTGAACAGAACGGGAATATTAACAATGGGTTTTTCATGATTTGTTTGCCCTAGGTGCTTAACGTTTTAGTCCTTGGCAGTGCAACTACTGCAAAAGAATCTAACAATGTCCGGTTTATCATGATTAGTTTGCCCTAGGCGCTCTACTCTTTAGTCCTTGCCAGTGCAGCTACTGGAAAAGAAGGTCTATATGTCCGGGGATAGAGCAGAGAAATCCTCATGGGACATCTCTACGGAGCTCTCCTGGAGCTAATCGGAAAGTCTTTGCATGAGGTTCCTGGGGAGAGCGGCCTTATTGTGTCCTCCGTGGTAGGAAACTTTTCCTCGCCAGGCTATCATCAAGTACTCTGGGATCATTGCCTTGCAGAGCATGGCGGCATACGGCCCTGGTTTTTGCTGGCTTTCACGCAGCATGCGTTCTTTCTCGGTCTCAGAAATTCTCAGCAGAGTGATGTCGCTCATGGTGACCTGCTTAGAATTAGGGGAATGTTACTATTGGGACTGCTTGCCTGTTCCTTTACAGAATTGTCACCGGTGGTTTACCGCCACGCGGTGGAGGCGGGAGAGGGGCAGCATACAGGGATCTTTCCCGGGGACAGCCGCGAGGGGGTGGGACAGGGGCAGAGTTCATGCTTGCCGGATTGCCGGCAGCAGGAACTGCCCAACGATAGGAGCATTGCTTTGAACGTGAAAGGAGGGCACTGCTCTAATTTAAGTTTTAAGCAGCCAAAAGTCTACGGCTTACCATGTCAGCCTTCTACCCGAATTCCGCTGTCCTGCCCCGCTTGTCTGATCTCCACTGCAAGACCCCAGGCACTGAATGTGAAGGCCGAAAATTCGACCTTGTCCTGAGTGCGCATGTGATAGGTGCTGTGCATGGTCTTGTTCACAGAGAAAGACTATGTTCATTGTTCACAAAAAATTATGTTTGTGAGGAATTCACTCCCTTTTTCCCATCCCACAGCTACGACTGTCTCCCGACCTACCCTGGCATCCCCCTCGCAGAGGCTGGCGCAGATTAGGCGGAGAAAGAAAAGGACACGGGACGACATGTTCTCAGAACTTATGGGCTGCTCCCGAGCTGATGCAGCCCAGCAGACCCAGTGGAGGGAGAACATGTCGCAATACCAGCAAGCACACGGCAAACGGGAGGAGAGGTGGCGGCAGGAAGACCAGCAGGCGACTCAAACCAGAGTTCCTGAAAACACGAGCGTCATGAACCTTGCCCGGCCATCCTATGTTGATGTTTGTAAAACGTCCCCTATGGTCCACCAGTGCTTGCAGCACCATTGAAAAGTAGCCCTTTCGGTTAATGTACTGGCTGGCCTGGTGGTCCGGTCCCAGGATAGGAATGTGAGTTCCATTGATAGCCCCACCGCAGTTTGGGAATCCCATCACAGCGAAGCCATCTATGATGACCTGGACGTTTCCAAGGGTCACTACCTTTGATAGCAGTAGCTCAACGATTGTGTTGGCTACTTGCAGCACAGCAACCCCCACGGTAGATTTGCCGACGCCAAAGTGATTCGCGACTGACCGGTAGCTATCTGGCGTTGCAAGCTTCCAGAGGGCTATGGCCACTCGCTTCTGGATGGTCAGGGCTGCTCGCATCCGGGTGTCCTTGCGCTTCAGGGCAGGGGACAGCAACTCACAAAGTTCCAGGAAAGTTCCCTTCCGCATACGAAAGTTTCGCAGCCACTGTGATTCATCCCAGACCTGCAGCACTATGCGGTCCCACCAGTCCGTGCTTGTTTCCCAGGCCCAGAATTGCCGTTCCACAGCATCAACATGACCCATTGCCACCATGATGTTCACGGCGCGGGGTCCCGTGCTTTGTGAGAGGTCTGTGCCACTCTCAGACTTCATGTCTTCACCGCGCTGCCGTAGCCTTCTCTCCCGATTTCTCAGCATCTGCCTCTGGAAAAGGTGGATGATAAGGTGCGAGGTGTTGACAATGGCCATAACTGCAGCGATGGTCGCAGCGGGCTCCATGCTCGCAGTGCTGTGGCGTCCGCACTGTCACTCACCAGAAAAGTGCGCGAACTGATTGCCCGCCGGCGCTTTCAGGGAGGGAGGGCGGGAGTGACGGTTGGATGACGACAGTTACCCAAAACCACCCTCGACACATTTTTTTCCCCAGCAGGCATTGGGGGCTCGACCCAGAATTCCAATGGGCAGCGGGGACTGCAGGAACTGTGGGATAGCTGACGACAGTGCACCGCTTCCAGTGTCGACGCTTGCCCCGTTAGTGTGGACTCACAACGTTGAATTACTGTCCTTAGTGTGGATACACACGTTCGACTTTGTAATATCGATTCCACATATTCGATTTAAGTACAATTGAACTAATCTCATAGTGTAGACATACCCGGAGAGAGAGATGTCTGTTCCCCTCAGATCTCAGGGAGAGGGCGAAAGAGAGCTGTTGGTGCTGTAAATAGACTCTTGCACAGGGATTGATGTGGAAATCGTGAAGGGAACTTAAAATAAAAGGATATGGTGACGGCACTACCACTGGAGTCCATGCTGTTTCTGTGGATACAAGGCAGGAGAGGAGTCATGCCCTGTGACAGAGTATGAATATCCATCCTCTGCAATGTCTACAACTTCAGAGTCATCTGCTGGTACTACCAGCAATGCTGCCACTAAACATATGTCAGACAGTAAATTACTTATTTAAAAAAAACCTTTTTTTCATCCTCCAGTAAAATCAAGGATGAGTTTGTAATCAGGACCAGCAAATTCCAGCAGGATTCCATAAATGTAAGATTGCACAGTTCATTTATGCAACAAATTTTTCCTTCATCTTGTTCAGAACAAAACACTTCCTTGACCTGGTTCAATCCTTACAATCAGGCCACACACACCCTGGTAGAACAGATGTGCAAAAAAATTGATGGGAAATGCTTTAATCTGAGTCTTCATGGGTGGAGCAATGTACACAATGATCCACTAATACGTGCTTGTGTGACAACAGATTGTCTGTCTAAAAGAAACAATTTCAGGAGATCGCTGAAGTACGATGGAAATGTTGATTAAAATCAGTTATTTAAATTGAGGCTTTCCATTTGTGATTTAAATCAATCCACCCTGAAATCAAAGGACAGAATCTGTTATGAATGTCTATTTTATAAAGCATAGAAATCTGCTGAAATTTTTTACTTAATTAAAAAAATGAGCATTTTTTTGTAAGAAGGTATGCAAAAGGGCATTATCTAAAAGTTTTCTTCAAAAATGAACTGCTTGAATTAATACATATTAGGAGCTGGGTGAAACCTTGGCATGGATTGAGTTAAAACCTCATTGAGATTAATAGGTGTGAATGCACCCTTCAGTTAACATAACTGTAAGGATAAGCCCCCACCTAAGACAAAAAGAGTATGTGAACCCATTCAGGAGCTTTTGCTGAGTATTGTTTTGAGTAGTGGGTAGTGTGTGGGAGAAAACAGAAAAGACAAAAACTGGGAGAGTGAGAGACAGATAGGCAGAGCAGATAACAGCACAGTGTCTGACCCTGGAAGAAACTCAGGGAGAGGTTTTTGGATCAGGGGTGCAGGCTGAGAAGAGTGTTCTTGGTGTTATGATCAAATAATCTGTTTTCTGCTATTTGATTCCTCCTGAATTCAGAGACACAAGACTTTGTATGTTCTTTGTAAATAAAAGTGCATGAAAGCATACCGGACTGTCATCCATTTCTACTCCCAACTGGAACATCTCGAGGGCCCCAGACTTTGACTAGCTGCTCAAGTTGAAAAGGGGGACCAATATCTAACCAATATCTAACTAATAAATTTTTTTTTAAATATTGTATATGAATGGGGCTAGATAGTACAGTAATTTAATACACTTAGTTTCTGATATCTGGGTTCAAATTTGATTTGCGTAACACATACAATTAGTTTTGTCTCTACCCAGTCACCAATGGCCATCTGGTTACATCAGAATGTTGTCTCATTTTCCAATGCATCTCACAGCAATTTACAGTCTCTCAAGCATATTTCAAGTATTGATATAGATGGGATGGTACAAGCAGTTTCAGTAACAAAGTGAACTGTGGGAGAAAGCTTGTACAATAGGTCATATGCTCTCTTTCCTCTATAACACCCCATGGAAAGGGAGCACTAGCCCAACAACTGAGTTGCATTTGAGGTGGCATTCTGGCACCCCCTGAGGAGAATAGATACACTGCCACCAGATCACACATAGGCTAGTAATCCAAGGGAACAACAAGACCAGTTCCTGCAGATCTTAGGACAACTATGCTCCACTTTTCACAGCATGCACGAGAAGCATAGTATTCTGGTTTTCTCTGATTGGCTGGCTGCCCGCTAGACATGCACTCATACTTCCTCTGTGGTACAATAAAGTTCCAGAGGGAGAATTACTGCTGCTCTTGACAACAAGAACTTACACTACATTATAAATTGCATTCTCCTGAGTAGTTAGCACCTTTAAACTCTTACTGAGCATAAGTGAAGACAGCAAAGTTGTGGGGTGGGGCTGTAACTGCAGCTCAGGGATGCAATAAACAGGAACGTCAGAAGATGAGGGAGAGGAAATCACAGCCCCTAGAGCTGCTGGGAGAGGGTATGTTGTGTTGTGAAACAGAAATTTAGCCAGGACTGATATTACCCAAACATATTTGCAAAACATGGGACATCCAACCCAATTTTTTTGGCAGCTATGTGCTTTGTGGTGTTGGCCTCAGAAAAGCTATAGGCAGCTATATGGTGGAGAACATTCTACCTCTTCGCTACCTTTCATCTTCTCATGGTCCCTCCTCCAACTCTTCTCTGCAGCCTGAGTGCCTTATTGCTTCTTTCCACATTGCATGAGAGAATGGAAACGTATGGCCCAATGCCTGACTATAGTTAGTGCTGTCTCATAGTTCCATGACCACTAAAATACATTCCCCAGGATAAAATTTCTTTTACATGCATAGTGTCTTTTTCCAACCATGGAGTATTTACCTAATCTGTTTCTCTCTTTATTATTAATAACGAGATTTGAGAATTTAGATTTCACACACAAACCTTTAGTTATCCTACACGGTGTTACCTAATGCACTGGCCCAACATGCGATTTGTCACCGTTCTCATTTGGGTTTTGTTTTATTGAGACTTGATCATACTTCACATAGTGAATGGTTAATATTAAACATTGCTACTTATTTTACTACATTAGGTCTCACACTTTAAGTTATGGGGCTTTTGTATCATTTCCTTTTGGAATTCTTTGTTTTATAAACACAGTGGAAAGTATTGATGCTGGCAAATAAGAAAAGCTATTATAACTTACAGGGATTCCCCCCTGTTCAGCTTCCATCTGCACAGGCGAAACGCCACAGCTTTTCAGTTGCCTGCAACTATACCTTATGTTCATTCTGGAGTTTTTATCTTTTCATAAAAAATGCATTTTTCCTCCTAAATGAGTATCTATTATGCCAATATTGTTCATTTTAAAAAAAAAAATAGATTATATTTAACATTTCTATTCTGGTTTTATTTATTATTTCTTAATTTTGTATGAGTGAATTATTGCTTGTTAAAGCAAGGGGACTAACAACACTCTTTTGTTAAATTTGGAAATTAGGCCTGGTCTACCCTAACCCCCCAATTCGAACTAAGGTACGCAACTTCAGCTACGTGAATAACGTAGCTGAAGTCGACGTACCTTAGTTTGAACTTACCGCGGTCCAGACGTGGCAGGCAGGCTCCCCCGTCGACTCCGCGTACTCCTCGCGCCGAGCAGGATTACCGGAGTCAACGGGGAGCACTTCTGGCTTCGATTTATCGCGTCCAGACAAGACACGATAAATCGAACCCAGAAGTTCGATTGCCTGCCGCTGAACCAGCGCGTAAGTATAGACAAGCCCTTAGACTCTTTAATGAAAGAATATACCAGCTGCAGGCCAGCACTAAACTCTTCTGTATTAATTTTTGATATTCCATAATTTTTCAGGTATACATCTGTATAAAGTGTTGCTAAATCCACTGCTAAAATATTGTGTCCATTTCTGCTGTCCACACCATAAAAATGATGTTGAAAAATTTTTAAGGATTCAGAATCACCAGAATACCTTTATAATGAAAGACTAAAGGAATGCAACATGTTTACCTTATAAAAGACGTTAAAGGGCAACTTGATCACCATCTATAATTATCTATACATGGATAAGATAGCTCAAGCTAAAGAGCTAATCTAGCAGACAGTCATAACAGGATCCAAGACTGGAAGCTGAAATCAGCAAAACAAGAAACAACTTTTTAACACTGAGGGTAGTTAGCCATTGGAACAGATGAGCCAGGAGTGTGGTAAATTCTCCATCACTCAGTCTTTAAATCAAGATTGGATATCTTTCTAAAAGATGTTACTGGGCTAAGACTCCTCTGATCTTAAAAATTACAACTCTATTAAATATGCCATTAATGTGGGCTATGCACTGTATAGAAACTCTCATAGAATTTCTATACATAACACATTCCTCCCCTCCTCACCCACGGGAATGGTTTATAATATCACTATAATAAACTAGAAAAAGAAAATAGACTTCTTCAAATTCTGATGCAGCCTGGAAAGCATTATGCTCCAAAACATAAACATTTCAATAATTATAAATTCAAATGATTGGATAGTTTTCTGGCTTGCACTGCATGTTTGGATTGTTGTGTACTGGAAATTTGTTAATTTAGAGAGTATTTGTAACTGGAACTCTCCTAATGTCACAGTGTATTGTGAACCAAAAATCTGAGCACAATCAGATGAGAGATTGAAAAAGCAGAAAAGAATTCAAAGGAGTATGGCAAAGAGACTCTTACGTTTGATAAGGAAGTATCTGTTACCTTTGTGAGGGGGGAGTTAGAAATAAAGAAGAGAAAAATGGGATGAAAGATAGCACTGTACTCTATTCAGTCCATTCGAAATCTTGTCCATACCTTATGTGCCACTTGGCAGCAAAGCCCTTTATGTCACATTTAATCTTAATTATTTGGCATACAAGTTGCACAGCAAGGGAAGATGGCTGCTATACAAAGCTTCTAAACCCCCGTAAGTGGCACTTTAGGAGTCCTAGGTGACTGCTGGCTTCTCATCAAAGTATCTGCCAAGACAGTGTTTCAGTTCTTTCTGCCTCTCTACCTATGAAAAAAGGTCAGGTCACGCTAGTCTTTGTTGTTATCCTTCCTGTTCTGAATTGTGAAAGATCTCCCTCTTTATTCTGCTAAATGGCATCAGATTTCCTGTAATATTTGTTGTATTAACAAATAACTTATTAACCCCCATACTTATGGTCCATCTCCCCCAACCCTTTGTAAACCAATGCACAGGACCCATGTGTCTAGGAATCTGTATAATCTTTGCTACGTTACTCCTGAGAGTTCAAATCCTTACTAAACCTTCAGTCAAGGGATATGAACTTATTACCTTCAAATAGTCTGCATCTGTGCACTCATCCACAACACCATCTGTTAAAGTGGTCAGGATTCACTTTATTGCCTCTTTTGTGGAAGGCCCTGCTCACTGTGAAAAACCAGTGTTATTGGAAACATAATTTTCCTCATCATTATGCTTCTTTCTTGCTGGATCATAACATACTACAAGGCATTTGAGCACAGAGTAAAAAGCTCTTCAGAGTAGCCGTTCTTAGGGGATTAAATGATTACTATCACTGTCCCATTTTTATCTCATAATCAGGTTCAAGATGGTACTACATATCTCTGCTGAAGTGATTATATATTTGAAATAGAAATTGCTTGATCTCCATTTAGGTACCATAGTGTTTAAGACAGACTCATTTCTTTCCATTAATGTTAATATACTTCTGAGTCTTTACAACTGTCCCTTTACTTAAAGACTTGAACTACACTTTAAGCACGAATCTATCAAATAGGTAAGATTTTAGGTTCCTTTATTTACACTGATACTAATAGTATCATTTAGAACAATTGCATTTCACTGACAGTGCATCTGTGGTTAAACAGGCATGAAATGTGGGAGCTAGATGAGTTGCAAGATGGCAGTCCCTATTAACAATGGGCATACTAGGTGCCTTTTTTGTTAGGGGGAATCCCATATCACTGTACATGTTCAGTATGCAAGTCATTTTCTAAATAGCCAGAGGCACGAATTAAAATGTTTTTTCTAGACCACTCAGGGTGGCCCATTTCTTAAATGAGTATAGTTGACCTCCTTGGACAACCACCAGTTTTATCAAGAAGTGCCCCGTCAGTTCCAGATCTGTCAGGTCCTGGGCTCCATCTTCCAAAGCTCCAGATTCAAAACACTTTGGTAGGTCTTTTTCTGCTAAACTTGTAGAAGTAAAGGAGCATCTTCTAAGTCCAGAAACTGATCTTTTCAGAGAACTTCTGCTATGAAGCGGTCTAAATTGCCTCTTCACTCCCATTCCAAGGAGACTCCATAGCCTGAATCAAGAATTGTGGGAGCTTGAAAGGAGCATGGTACCAACTCTTCAGTACTGTATTGAGATAACAAACTGTCTACCTCTGGTACGAAGGCAATGGCCTCAGGAGATAGTGTGGCAATGAGTGCTTCAGTACTGGGTACCGATCACTTTGACAGTTTTAGTCACAAACAATCCTGCATCTTGGCAGGGGATTAGGCTAGATGACTCTTGTGGTCTCTTCTAATCCTGTGATTCTAAGTAAGTAGCACTGATGAGCTACTCTACAGTGTAGAAGTTTATGATACCATCTATCTTGGTACCGGGGAAGTATACAGCATCAAAGGACTGCCAGGTTTTGGAGGAGCTGGAGTCTCCCTTAACTTTCAGTTGAGCTAAACATTCTTCTGGTATGCACACCCACTGTTTCAACAATACAGACCTCCTCTCTGACACCGTCTCCTAGACCTATATTACACCCTAGCACTTCTGTCTCAAGAGCCCCACCTTTAAAGTTAGACTGTTCATATTCATCATTGGACTCAGAACACAGTGGGGAGGGGTCCCCTACTTATTCCTTTATTTTCCCCTTTTCTACATTTTATGGTCAGAAAAGTAATCTAGGATCTCATACAAGCCTAGATTTCATAGGGTTTATGGAAGTGGTATCCTTCCATGTGGGATCCTACTGCTGTAATGTACCAACATGGCCATATTGGGATCCTGATTGTAGGCATCTTTCCTATGCACCACCTCCTAGAGAGAGATCCTTCCTGTCTGTTCAGAGGCAAAAACCTGTGCAGCCACAGATGTTCCCTCATGATTCTCAACCAGCAGAGGAAATTTCTGAGGAGGACCAGCTCCACAATGAGGATATACACGCACCCAGTGGCTATCTCATCCTTATGTTTAGATGGAGATGATAATTTCTTCCACACGATCTTATCCAGATGACTAGAAGAACTTCCAGGATTTATTGAAATGATAGCTAAAAATGTCAAGATCCCAATAGAGGAAGTGCAAGGTACCTGACATAAATTGTTGGACATTCTCTACACTACTATGCCAGGAAGAGTGGCTCTTCCTATTAATGAAGCTTTATTGGACCTTGCCAAGAATGTTGGATGGACACTGGCAACAGTAAAGGAACTTCAACGAAATCAGACAAATGATACTATGTGGGAGAAGAGTACCTTTTATTCACAGCCAGTACCCGGCTTTTTGGTAATTGTGGTAGCTAACAAAAAGAATACACAGTGCCAGTCAAAGATGTCTCTAGCCCAAAAGGAGCCAAAATGACGATCTGTTTGGTCATAAATGTTATTCCTCTGTAAGCTTATAATTTAGAATGTTATATTATCAGACTTCGCTTTCATGTTATGATTTTCTAAAGTATAATATATTTATGGATTTCTTTGATAAATTGCCACAGGAACATAGGGAGGAATTTAAATGCCTGATTTCACTGGGACAGTTAGTGATACATCTCTACCCCGATATAATGCTGTCCTCGGGAGCCAAAAAATTTTACTGCGTTATAAGTGAAACCGTGTTATATCGAACTTGCTTTGATCCGCCGGAGTGCGCAACCCCGCTCCCCCAGAGCGCTGCTTTACCACGTTATATCCGAATTCATGTTATATCGGGTCGTGTTATATCGAGGTAGAGGTGTATAATGAACATCTTTGCAAGCAGCTCTAGATGCTGCTGCTACTGCCTCACAATTTATGGCTACTTCTGTGATCATGAAGCACACATCTTGTCTCCAGAGTTCAGGAATCCCCAGGGAAGTTCAATGAACAGTGGAGAATCTTCTGTTCAAGGGCTCAAATCTATTCAGTGCAAAAACTGATGATGCCTTTCACACTTGGAATGATTCTTATGCCACACTTCGCTCCCGTGGGTATATACACCTGTACACAGAAAGAAAACAGTAGATCTCACAAATACTGTAGACAGAGGACAGCACCATGCATTTTATTTGATCAGAGATCAATGATCTAGAAAAAGACTGTGCTACCAGAAGAAAAGACATGGTGCGACAATTATAGCTATATCCTACCCCACAGACACAATCAAACAATCATTTTGATGGGTTGGTTGAGAGTCACAATTTAATCACAATGACAGATCTAGTCCTTTCTTTCCCTCCCTTTGGAAAAGTCTCTACTACTTCCAGGAATCATGGAACTCCATAACAATGGACCGCTAGGTCAGGAACGTTATTTTAGCCGGTTATTTCATACAGATCCATACTGCCCTATCTATTTTAACTCTAACTCAACAATTAGAATTAGTAGTGGTAGTTTTATGCTCCAAGACAGCCCAAGTGTATCTGCCCTGGGACAGATTTGAAACCATGTCCATGCTTGTCATGCAGCTTCATTTAAATCCACAGATACGGTACAGACTTGCTTAAGTCTACTTGGACACATGGCCTGCAGTTTGTCATGTAGCATGATAGACTACACCTACACTAAATGCAGGGTTGACTAAAAATCACTGTATGCACCAAACAGACCCAATTAAATACAGTTTGCCTCTGCAGATTCCATAAGCTATTCTCTCCTCATTGGACTGGTGGAAAGACCTCAACAAGGTATGCAATGGTGTACCTTTTTCACCATCCCTCCCAGTCAGAACTTTATTAACATTTCCATTACTATTGGCTTGAGGTACACATCTAGACCACCATCAACCACAGGGCAAATGGACTGGTGAGAAGACTCACTTACATATAAATGTGTTAGAGCTCAGAGCAGTGAACAAGGCTTGTGTCAAATTCTTACTTCTGCTTCAAGGACTAGCTGTCAGTTCTTGATGGACAACACAATTGCCATGTTCTATATAAATAGGCAGTCAAGGGCACGATCATCCCTGCTGTGTCGAGAGGGAGTTTGGTTATACAACTGGTGTATTCAGCATCAGTTGTCTCCACAATTCTGCAGAACATTTTAGCAGACAATTTAAGCAGACACTTTGCAACAGATCATGAGTGGACAATCAAGAACTCGGTAATTTGGATACTCTTCAAGGATTGGGGTCATTTGTCAATTGATCTGTTTGTGACAGATGGGAACAAGTAGTGTCAGATTTTTTGTTACAGGTCAGAGTCCAGGGTTCTTTTCAGACATATTTCTCATTTGATGGTCCCCTGCACTGATGTATGCCTACCCACTAATTCCATTGTTTCCCAGGATACTCAGGAAGATCAGACAAGATGTTACCAAAATCATCCTGATAGCTCATGCCTGGCCAAGGCAGTTTTGATACCTGGAACTGATGCTATTGTAAATATGTCCTCTAAGAACATTACCTATAATTCCAGTCTTGCTATCCCAAAATAATGGGATAATTTGTCTTTGAACCCATCCTCCCTACATCTTATGGCTTGGCTTCTGGATAGATATCAGAAGTAGAGAGAGAATGTTCCCCATTCTTGAGGTATGGCCTGCATCCCTTGTTCCTATATTTATAACTTTGAATGTGGCTATAGTAAAATGTATTTTGTTTGAATGGAGCCTGCTTACCAAACAAACTTATTTGTTCTGTTTGACTGCTCAGTCCTCATAATTATTTACCAATCTACTAATCTTTGTGTCATCAACAAATTTTATCAGCAATGATTTTTATATTGACATCAGTATCACTGATAAAAATATTGAATGATTTTAGGCCTCAACTGATCCCTGCAGAACAAAAAGTGGTGCCAGGTAGAGCAATGTGACGAATAGGGGGCTGTGTGTGTGATCGCCCAACCACTTCTAAGCAGTGGTCCCATACTAAATCAGTATGGCTGCTGCTGGAGCAATCTGGAATGTTGCTCCAGCTGTGTGGTCACAACACTACTGAAATTTGACCCAGCTGCCCCTTCATACAGATGAAGGGGTAGCCAGGCCAAATTTCAGTGAGTGGTGTTGTGACCTGGTGCACAGTGTTGCAGTGCAACTCAAATTTGGCCTGACTGCCTCTTCATCCAGACAGGGGGGGCAGCCAGTCCAAATGGTTTTGCAGCTTGGCACACAGGGAATCTGTTCTTGGACAGCAGAGCACAGGGAGCGTGCTAAGGACTCAACTTCTGGTGGCACTGGTGGGATAAGAGAGAGGAGAGACTCCCTGCCCAAGAGAGACCCAGGATTCCTGTAGGGGGTGGGGGACGAGCAGGGAACGGAATTCTTCCCCTCCCTCACCCAGCAAGTATCTGAATTGGTGCCACTGCTGCAGAACCCTCCTAGAAAGACCCTCATTTGATGATGATTCCCCAGTGACAACTGCTCTTTGAGATCTGCCAGTTAGCCAGTTCTCAATCCATTTAATGGACCAACTTTGGAGGAAGGAAGAGAACCATAGGAGGAGGGAACTTTGGAGGAAGTGCCTACAGTAGAAGGGAATAAAGAGTCTGTCAGTTTTAAGATATCTTTGAATTATTTTCTTCTTAAAAACGAAACAGAATAAATGAAAATATCCTTATTGTCCATCTTATTACAGTCTGTGATATTGAAAATGAGCAGAACAGTTCTTATTAAATAAGCATCATCATCATGAACTACACACCCCTCTCTCCAAACTGAATTCAAACAGTTTAAGATTCAGGATCAGTTTGTATAAACTTAAGAACCTTCCTACAATTAACTGTAAACAAAAAGTTTGTTCCTGCTCCTGGAGAATTTTGCTGTTGTTCAGTGGGAAGAGGACAGGGATTTTTTTCTGTCTTTGTCCCCTTGCTCAGAGGTGACTGCTGGTCTGTTGGGCTACAGGTACCATACCATTCAGTTCTTGTTCACTCTGTCAGCTAATGTAATCTTTACACATTCATTAATAGTAGCAATAAATGTGCTGCTGACTTCAAATAAAATATTTTCACATTTTAATGTTTGAAAGAAAAATAAGAAAAATAAGTTCATTGTAAAATGTTACATTGGCAGGATGAATTAAACACGTGATAAAAGAGGAATGTTCCAGATTAAGTTTAAAATTCTTATTTTATTAAGCATAACATAAACCACTTTTCTGATCCTCTTTTAAGCTAGTATATAATTTGATCCTTACTTTAAAAATATCATTTAACAAACTGGAGAGCACTCCAGGCTATTTCAAGGATAAGTACCTTTATACCGTGATGATATGACAATTTAAATACCTCCTTGAGACCTCCCTCTCTCAAAATAGAACTTTTAACTGTTAGTAATCCAATAATATACATCCTGTTTTAGCCAACAAAACTACAATAATCTTTTTCTTCTGTGTTTACTAAGTATCAGAGTGGCTTTTCCTAACACTTATGTCTTTAAAGAAATTAAATGAAAATACGCATTACTAACTAAACTGCTGTGGAAGCCCTGCAGGAATCCCATCAACAAAGAAGCAAGCACTAGAAGTAGAAAGAGCTGGCTGGTTAATCAGAAGAGAAGTCAGCTTGTTGGAGAAGCTGTCATCCTTGAATCTTCAATTGATGGGTCATTTCATCCCCAGCAGGGGCTCCTTGCATGAAGTGTAATTTTTACTCTCACTGTTCAATCAGTATGACAGCTTTGGCTCTAATGTGATGGAAGTTTTGACTCTAGTTTGAATTATTCCTCTGACAGTTCATTAAAAAAAATTCAGAACCAAACAATCAAAAATAAAACAAAATTAAAACATTCTTTTTAATTTAAAACGCTGCCTGGCTGTTAGAATTTTACTGTTAATGTACCCAGTGAGGTTATATACATAAGGGTCAAATTCCATAGTTCCTTGTAGTTGCTGTAATTTTTCTGAATAATGTGTCAATTAGTGAGTTTGTTATTCAAAGCTATCCAGACTGTTTTAATACAAAGCATCTACTATAACCTTGAACTATAAACTCTCAAGTCTATATGCCCTCACTATAATTTACTGTATGCTCAAATGATAAATTATAGTTACATTCTGGAATTATATGGTATAATTTAAAAGAAATACTTTACAAGTTATGTGTTCCACACGGAGGCATTTTTTACAATTTCAAGAAAATGTTCTGTCTTTTCATTGTTGTTTCCATAAACACTTTTCCATGTGAAAATGTCACTTTGGCAATTTTTCCCCAGTTGAAATTCCTGTGATTTTTTTCTAGCACATAAGAAATTCACATTGGAGCAGACATATCAGGAAATAGTAGTAGCCATGAACATTTAGCAGCCATGAATGGACATAAGAATGGCTATACTGGGTCAGACCAAAGGGCTATCTTCTGACAGTGGCCAATGCCAGGTGCCCCAGAGGGAATGAACAGAACAGGTAATTATCAAGTGATCCATCCCTGTTGCCCATTCCAAGCTTTTGGCAAACAGAGGCTAGGGACACATTGTCTTGTATTATGTTTAGTACTTTTTATTTGTACTACAGTAATTCCTGGAGAGAGGGTTCAGGATTGGGGTCCTCATTGTAATGGTTATTGAACATATACAGAATAAAAGATAATCCCTAGTCCAAAGTACTTACAATTTAAATAGAGACAAATGTGACAGGTCGATGTAGAACACAATGAAAGGGAAAGACAAGGGTGACCATAATATATTTGCTAAGTGTAATTTACACATACTAGGTAAGTGTGGTTTGGAAAATTTCAACTAGAGCTCTTAGGCACTACGATTACAAAGATAAATAAATAATAATAATAATTAATAATTAATAGGATATATGTGGTAGAGAGCTAAATATTAATGGGGATATAACTCCCTTAGAAGATGAATTGGATATTTGTGGTTGATGCAAGGAAAGGGAAGTGCCAGAGATGTTCAGAGCAGAGCAGCTTTTTGGGAGAAGACTGTGGACAACAATGCAAGTCACATTTCATACATACAGACAGTGCTGCTGAGTGGCTTGCTGTGTCTCATTACAGGTGCCACCAGAGTAATTCAGGAAACCGCAGAACTCTTCATCTGCAGGGCACCAGTGTCCAAAGTTATTTAAAAAGAATACTCAGCCTGTCTTTAAGTACAACTCAAACGTAGATGAGGAGAGAGCAGGAAGTGTGGAATAACCCATGGTTTGAAGATTCATTAAGGAAGCGTATTCCAGTATTTAATCTTCTATCAGGGGTACTTACATGACCATAGCAGACAAGGAAAAGCCACTAGTACTCTTAGCATGTCTTAAACAGGTTGTATGTAAGTGGTGGAGAAACCTAGGTATGGAAATGTGAGCTAACTCAATGCTCAGATGTCTCATAGGAGCTGTGATATGGCAATTTCCTGCAATATCCTGGACAAACCTTATTGAATTAAGTTAAACTTAAGGAGCTCATTGTGTTAAAAATGCAAATGCTTGTTTGTTATTGTCGGATTGTATGTAACTTGTCTAGGAGACATGACTAATGTCAACCTTGGGAAGTGTTACGAGCTTCAAAGAACTCTTTTAGACAATGGCCTAAGACAAGAGTGAACTGTTAGTTGAGTAGGTTTCCTAGGAAATCCTTGGGAAGAAGGGAATGCAAATTACTCGCCTACAGATCCATCCTTTTGAAGCTGCACCTTGAAGAGAAATCAGTTGTCTAACTGATTACCAATTCACAGTCTCTTCAAAGACCCAGACAGGATAAAGGAGTGACACTCAAATTCATGAGGATGCTTATTCTGAGCTAACAGTTGTTATGAATTTGTGACCATAGAAAAAATCCGAGGTTTGAAGGACTGTTTACCGGGTAGAGCCCTTGTTGGAGTCAGGGGGTGATCTCTGGTAAACTTATTAGCATGACTGTAGGTTATTTTATTATTGTAATGTTTCTTCTGTAATGCTATCAATTTAAGAATAAATGTGCTTGCTTTGAAAGAGCTATATGGTAAGTTGCCTATGTTAGTTACAGTGTACATTGTCTCTGAGGAGAAAAGTAAAGAAGGCCTTCTTAGTTAGTCAGACTTTGCTGGGAATTCACAGCGTAGGCAGGGATCTGTGCAGCCTTGAAATACTGCGGTCAAAAGGGAGAGTGATACATGTCTCCACCCAAGAAAGGTGACATCTGGGGAGCCAGAAGTCTGAGTGGGTGCCTTTGCTGGACCATAGAGGGGGAGTGGAGGTGTAGTTGTCCTGAACTGTGATAGAGCACTTCATATGTCTCTCACCATCCTCTCCAGCTAACTCTGGAAGTATAATTGTCATGTTGCAGGGCCTTTGAGAGTATGATCCTCAGATCCCAAGGAGGGCTTGGAAAACTCCTCCCCACAGACATGAGTGATTACTGTACATGGGTGTAATATCTTGTATTTGATCATAGCTTATATTTTTCTGCTTGGAAAACATTTTTCTCACCAAAGTAGTAAATCAAACTTTCATTGTTTTAAGCTCATTAAGTACTGTATGTAGTGTTGAATTCTCTAGGTACTGTATTTGAGAATGGTTTATCACAAGATTCAAAAACAAGTCATCTTAGTACAATGAAAATTTTGAAATCCAAGAAAACATTTTTGTTTGTAGTGTTGTTGTAGCAGTGTTGGTCCCAGGATATTAAAGAGACAAAATGAGTGAGGTAATATCTTTTAATGGACCCATTTTTGTTGGTGAGAGAGACATGCTTCACGGTACACAAAGCTCTTCTCCAGGTCGGCTCTGTGTAGCTCGAAACTTGTCTCTTTCACCAACAGAATATGGACCAATAAAAGACATTAACTCACCCACCTTGTCTCTTTAATATCCTGGGACCAACAATGCTACATCAACACTACAAACAAAAATGTATTTTGTCACTTTTTGGGAAATACTCAATTTTCTAATGCAGCAATAACCACAGTAAACTCCCATCACTGTGGAATTCAACGAGAAATAACTTTGAAGTTTTAATTTGTAGCCTGGTCTATAGATTATGTATTAATTATATTGATTATTTAAGAATCAAGCTAGCCCTGTGGGCTACGAATTTACACTGGCTGCCTCCCTAATGTCCTATTTGCTTTCTAAATTTTATTTATGTGATACATTTGCTTTTTTCTCATGAGTGTTCTCTGTCTGCAATTAAAACTTCATCCTTCAAATTAATACAGCATATACCTTCAATGTACAATTAAATAATCTTTGTTTTTAATATCATAGATCTGAATGATCACTCAGCTTTCCAACTCACCATGTAACTCAGCCATTGAATCCACTGGGGGGAAAAACACAAGCTAGGGAGCATATATAAAAATTATGACCTATTCCTTTGCACTTTTTAGATCGACATGGTGAATAAACATGGTTGATCTATAAATCAGGATCAGTGTATTCTCAGATTTAGTGCCCATTTTCTAGGTAATGGTTACATGAAGCTTATTTGTAATATAAAAAGAAGAAATACTGTAATGCTGTGGGCCAATTTCTGCACTCACTAACTTCAATGGGTGTTATGCCTGAGCAAGAAGTGCCAGATTTAACCTTATATAAACTGTGTTTTAAATGTGACAAAGGAAAGGAAAATATAGTGGCTGATCAATACATAATATTGTTATTTATAAAATGAAAGGGTGAAAATACATTTTCAGTGTGTGAATAACTTTTTAAAGTAAGTACTCTATTTCAGTGATTAATAAACAGGAAATTTTAAGAGGCAACATATATTAAACATTACTCTTGTTGATTATTCACTTACACTTCTTATTGAGATTTACAGTTAAAATATTCCTGTTGAGAGAAAAGTACCATTTATCTAATCCAGTTCCTCAAGAAAAAATACTTAGATGGTTTCAGGAGTCTTCAGCTAGCTAATTTAATAAGAGGGTAATTTATATTCCAGTCAGTAACTTGTGATACTGTTATTACTA